>NC_091064.1:53815232-54456931 GCF_000393655.2 Nicotiana sylvestris
TCTCGTCGTGTTTGTCTTTATCAATTGAAAACAGTAGATAGTCCTAATTAATTAAATGCTTGCAAGTTGTTTGTAATGACATTCAGAAAAGCTAAAAAATTTCAGAAATGAGGCTGTATGTACAGTCAGCCGAACAAACAATTATAGGCCCAAATCCAGCCCATGCGTGATAGGCCAGACCTGGGCCTCTGCCTGTTCGACGCGGGCCTACTTGGTTTGCTTCGATTTGGGCTCGACCTTCATGAGGTTGAGGCCCTGAACTGATTCTTTGTTTTGTGAAATGAGTTTATCAATTTATGTGACAATATGGCAAAAGGGAGAAAGAACTTTAACTAAAACGGATAGCTTTCCTATTTGGCCTACATTAGAGAATATACTACACCATCAGACTAAGTCTGAAATACAACTTATTACACTGGGCATGTTTTTTCACCTAGCAGCATACATATAAGGCTAGCATTCGTTAACCTACATTGATATACTTAGTATGTAGGCTGCTTCTATTGTCCAAACAAAAATGTAACTATTTCATGACATTTAGAGTAACAGTTCATGTATATATATAAAAAAACAATCTGCAGGTCTTCTCTTTTGCATTCATGCTCAAACTTTCAGTTACATTTGTGGTATTAATTGTGTACCTGGTATGGAGGACAAAGAAGGAAGGAATGATCAGCTAGGCAGTATGCAGTAAACACAGCAACAACAGATACACAGCAACAACCAAATAGCCACGAAGATGAAGCTCACACGTTGGTCGAACAGCAGACAAATATTCCCAGGAAGCAAGATAGGAAACAAGACCAATCGAGAAAAGAACCAGAATATTTTGTGCTATAGCCAACAGAAATTCAATAACCACCAAAGCTCAGTACACAACCAGCACAGTTTCAAACAATCAGGAAGACTACAACTCAATGTACAGCACACAAAACTCAATGTAGTAGCAATCACAGCTGAAGATACACAGGCTTCTCTTAATGGAACAGTAATCAACCTAGTTAGGATGACCAGCTTGATTTCTTATGCAGTTTTGGACAATGTTCAGTTACCGTATTTGCTGGAAATTTCTTTCTGTTTTTCTTCACTTTTCTTTAACTCCCAAAATCCCTCTCAAAACTAAAATTTCCAGCCTTTTCTCTTTTTTTTCTGAAGACTAAATGTCCAGCCCCCGTTTAAGCTCTCAAATGGCTTATTTATAAGCTAATCGACCTAGTGCAGCTAAGCTGCCTGCATCCTCAACTTTGCAGTCTGCCCATCCCTATTAAGCCCATCCTAAGCATCTTTTGATGCCAGCCCTTTTTGTTCCCCACGCCTGGCTTTCTTTAATCAAGAGTTATGGGTTCATTTTAGTATTCATTTTAAATTCCCATGCTCTTATGTCTTGTTCCCCATTGGCATTAATTTAATCCCAAATTAGTACCCTACTTGTCAGCTCATTTAAACTAATCATTTTTGTTCTTTTCAAACCCCAGACTACCCTTGCTAGCCCTTGATTATCACTGCCCTGCCCATTGCAGTATCAGGGCACTTTGGGCTTTGACCATTCGATTTCAGAACTGCCCCAACCTGGCTTTTTAATTGTTTACAAGGTAGTTACAAGCTAATATTCAGGCAATGCCCAATTCAAATCACAATACAGGCCCATTCAGAATATTTGAACATTCAGTCGTAGGAGACTAATCGACGACATTTATCAAGTCGACTACACTAATTATAACGGGTAATAATCAGTCGTTCAAATAAACAACACATACAGGGACCTAAAGGGCATCAGACAATTTTTGTTCAATTACTGGGGCTATATGAATTAATTCGTTTGACGACTAATCTAATCGAACATGTACATCACAGAATACATTCAAATCATACACAGAAAACAATTGACCAAATAAAAGGTCTTTACAGAGATGAAAGAAATCCGAATGAAAAATAACAATAACAAAAAATAACAAACAAACACAACGAAACATGCTGACCACTTAATCAAAACTAACACAAAAGAAAGGAAAACTTACCGAAAATGTTTAAATCAAACAGACCCAAATCTGATTCAACTTCGAACTTTTGAGGCCGAACAAACTTTAATCAGGGTGTTCTCACATGAGAACACCTTGATTAAGGTCTATTAGACCTCAAACCCATGTCCAAACCGGCCGGATTCCCCAGGTGCATGTGTTCTAAAGTCTGGATTTCCAGATCTGATTTTTAGGGAGTTGTGGGTAGATTCGGACCAAACCAAGTTTGGTTTGGTCACGAGGAAGGTCAGGGGAGTGTCTGGTATGAAGATGGGGTGGTTTGGCATAGATCCGGGTTCGACTCAAATCTTCAAATGAAGATTCGAGACGAACGAAAGTGATTCGAGGCTCGTGGTTAGTGGATTCGTGTTCAGGTCAGTGAGGTGGTCCTAGGGTGTTCAGGAGGCGGTCATCGGCGTTCATGCCGCCGGCTTTAATGGCGAGGGATACTGGGGCGGCTGCTAGGGTTCGAGGATGAGAAGGGGTTGGGGAAGGAGATGACTGAAGGGGGGGTTCGGATAGGGGGTGCGGGGTAAAGGGCTGAGTTTATATATGGGGGGGTTGATTGGATCTGAGCCGTTGGATCATACGATCTCAACGGCTTGGATCTGAGGGTGAGAAACAAGACGGGGTCGTTCAGTAGTTAAACGGGGTCGTTTGGTTTAAATGAGGGGTTGGGTCGGATTGGTTATTGGGTCGGGTTTGAACACGGGTTGTTGAAAGGGGTTCTGAACCGTTGGATTGGCCCGGACGGACGACTTAGATTTATTTGCCTGAAACGGCGTCGTTTCAGGAGGTACCTGGGCAGGCCTGGTTTGGACCGGGTCAGATCGTTGGTTTGGGCCTATTTTTGGTTTATTTCCTTGGCCCAAACCGCTTCCTTCATTCTTTTCTCCCTTTCTTTTTTTCCTTTTTCCTTTCTTTTTTTTTCTAATCTTAAAACTAAAAATAAAATGAAATTCAAACAAACATAATTATCAAAATATTTAAATAGGTTAAATCGCACCCTAGAATATTTTTGTGAATTTTTCTTTTACTGAATGAATTATGGTCTAATTACCAGGACATACACATTTTGTATTTTGTTTAATAATGTAAAAATGGACAAAATGGACAGAACCACACATGACTAGCAGCACACGTTACGGAAAATTGAAAATTGTACAGCGAGGTCCTTTGTTACTATTTCTTTTGGAGTGACTGTCCGTGAAGCAAAAATCACGTGCTTACAGCTGGCCCTCTTTGCACGAAGACACGAAGGGTTTTCGCGCAAAGATAAAGCGAGCGATTTTTGCCCATCCGAATACTCCGTGTGAAGCATTTTTTGAAAGAGATTTGACCGAACCTTTGCTTCAGAGGTTTCCTACATATCCTGGGCTGAACAGGAATCAGGTCAATGTAGTTCGGGAAATTTTGGTAGCTGGGACTACCGTGTGACTGTATTGCTTGCTGTTGTTGTGCGCTGTTGTATGCTGCTGTAGGATGCTACTGCTCAACCGATCTCCCTGTTACATTGCTCTAAAAGGAAAACAAGAAGCTAAGCTAAACTGAGGATCCTGAAATCTCATCCATCTTCGACTTGTTCTTGTTGCCTTGCTTTCTTGTCGGCTATCGCTTTCCTCCGATGCCTCTATTTTGTGAACTTGGAGATGATGCTGGTCCTTCACCTTTTCTGAATGTCAGTTCTCATCACTTTGCTTGATTTGCTGGGGACACGGCTTTCTTCTTTAAATCTTCCAATGGTTTCTTCAGTAGTATGGCTTTCCATCAGAATTGTTATACTGGGCATGCTACAACGTTCCCAAACTACTTCTTTTGAGACGCGTTCATTTTTCCTTTTGAATTGCGCGCTTGCCTCTGCAGTTGTCTGCTTCTTGGTGCTGGGGATTTCATTGTTTCCCGTTTGGGGATCTCTGTTGTACCCTTCCGTCTTCAGGTGGGGTGACTGATTCCAAAATCTAGAGCTGAATGTATTCCCGCATTATACTGGTGGGCGACCTAGAACTTAAAAGTATTCCCGCATTATACTGGTGGGCGACCTAGAACTTAAAAGTATTCCCGCATTATACTGGTGGGCGACCTAGAACTTAAATGTATTCCCGCATTATACTGGTGGGCGACCTAGAACTTAAATGTATTCCCGCATTATACTGGTGGGCGACCTAGAACTTAAATGTATTCCCGCATTATACTGGTGGGCGACCTAGAACTTAAAAGTATTCCCGCATTATACTGGTGGGCGACCTAGAACTTAAAAGTATTCCCGCATTATACTGGTGGGCGACCTAGAACTTAAATGTATTCCCGCATTATACTGGTGGGCGACCTAGAACTTAAATGTATTCCCGCATTATACTGGTGGGCGACCTAGAACTTAAATGTATTCCCGCATTATACTGGTGGGCGACCTAGAACTTAAAAGTATTCCCGTATTATACTGGTGGGCGACCTAGAACTTAAAATGTATTCCCGCATTATACTGGTGGGCGACCTAGAACTTAAAATGTATTCCCGCATTATACTGGTGGGCGACCTAGAACTTAAATGTATTCCCGCATTATACTGGTGGGCGACCTAGAACTTAAAAGTATTCCCGCATTATACTGGTGGGCGACCTAGAACTTAAATGTATTCCCGCATTATACTGGTGGGCGACCTAGAACTTAAATGTATTCCCGCATTATACTGGTGGGCGACCTAGAACTTAAATGTATTCCCGCATTATACTGGTGGGCGACCTAGAACTTAAATGTATTCCCGCATTATACTGGTGGGCGACCTAGAACTTAAATGTATTCCCGCATTATACTGGTGGGCGACCTAGAACTTAAATGTATTCCCGCATTATACTGGTGGGCGACCTAGAACTTAAATGTATTCCCGCATTATACTGGTGGGCGACCTAGAACTTAAATGTATTCCCGCATTATACTGGTGGGCGACCTAGAACTTAAATGTATTCCCGCATTATACTGGTGGGCGACCTAGAACTTAAAAGTATTCCCGCATTATACTGGTGGGCGACCTAGAACTTAAATGTATTCAAATTGCTTTCCCGTTCTTCCGAGAAAATTTTCGACAATTGGCAGAAAATTTTCTGCCCCGGCTTTTGGTGACTTCCATGGCGGTGCATCTTGCTGCCATCATCAATCCTTTGTTTTCCTGCAGCAGACAAAAGGATTTAATCAGCTTTAATCGTGGTGGTAGAGGGTGCCTTTCTGGCGAGCCGTTTTTCTCCCTTCCCCCTTTCTTGCTCTTTGTTCCCATAATTGGTTGGCGGGCAAAGTTGCCTATTGGGGGTCTCTAGCCTGCTGGGGATTGGTTTTCAATTTATCCCCTTTTCTGCTTTCTCTTTAAACACATGATGTGGGAGTCTGCTTCTAACTCCCGGAACCACTCCCTTTTGGAGCTTACTTCTTCCAAAATTTTCCGGGCACAATCACTGCATTGCCTGGGACCGGCCCTTAAGACTGTTTGTATTATCCTGCATTGGGATGAATTCCCCTTCGGTTTCTGGTAGTAAGCTTTGAAAAATCCTTTCAAGACACATTTTAGGAAAAGAAACAAAGATATGGAAAAGAGAAAAACTTTCTGAACCAATATTTTGTGGGAGGAGACAATCAAAAGAACTTATCTGGAGGACACAACTGGTCCCCGTGATCATGACGTGCACCATAGATTCCCGACCCAGTCTATTTGTATCAATCGATTTGCCCGATGGTCTGACTTGCTGGGGATGATAAATGGATGTTCATCCTATTGCGAATGTGGTAGCTTTTGCTGCTCTATCTTGTCGCCTCATGGTGCCCTTCGAGGGGTTTTCACTAATGAGACTCTCTCTTTTCTCTCATCTCCCGACGCCTTACGGTGCCTGTGAAGGTTTTCACCAATAAGACTCTCTCATTTCATATCCCTCATCTTACATCGCCTTTCGGTGCCTGTGAAGGTTTTCACCGATAAGACTCTCTCATTTTATTTCTTTCGAGAATCCGGTGTGTTGTAGATACGACCCTCTCTTCCGGGGATTCTTTTGACTATCAACTCATTCCCAGTCTTACGATCCTTCTCTTTGCTGGGGATCAGTGTATTATTCTCGGCCTTATTTGCCGAATTTGGCCTCTCTCGAACATTGATCGGGAGGTCTTTTGGATGTCGATGTTGGTTTTGGTGTGGGATTGAAGAAAGGCTATAAAAATGAAAACAACTTGAAGGGTGATGTGCTGCAACTTTTGGAATCAAACCTTTGTTGGAACTTAAAACATAACCTCTGCCCCAGTTTTCTTGCTTGGGGGATTTATTTTTTACGCTTATGTTGAGTTACGTGCGTTACGCACATTGTGCTACATTGTGCACACTATGTACATTATGCATCCTATATTTGCTATGATGCACACTATGACCGAGCCGTGAGGCGCCTACGTATCCTCTTTGAGGAATCAGGTCAAACGTAGTTCCCACGGTTTTATATTCCTTGATTTTTCTTTTCTTTCTTTTCATTTTCTTTTCCTTTTCTTTTTCTTTTTCTTTTCTTTTCCTTTCTTTTCTTTTCTTTTTTTTTGTTTTCTTTTCTTTTCCTTTCTTTTCTTTTCTTTTTTTTTCGTATCTTTCCCATTAGTGATTCCAAAAGAGGGGTATTGAAAGAATTTGCTTAAGGCTCAAAGGGGGAAGCGAGGGTTAAAAGTGTTTGGATAGAAGAAAGAATTGCCTCCGTCATCTCATTATTCAACAAATGCCAAATACAAACAAATAAACCAAAATTGCCATAATTTAAAGAAATTACGCATAATATCTCTTGACTGCATCTGAATTGATAGCCATGTCGACACATCTTCCCTCGACATCTGTCAAACACAAAGCACCATTGGCCAAGACTCTGGTCACGATATAAGGCCCTTGCCAATTTGGGGCGAATTTGCCTTTTGCCTCGACCTGATGTGGGAGGATCTTCTTCAATACCTGCTGCCCTACTTCAAACTTCCTGGGGCGCACCTTTTTATTATACGCTCTTGCCATTCTCTTCTGGTACAGCTGACCATGGCACACTGCTGCCAATCTTTTCTCATCTATCAGGCTCAACTGTTCCAAGCGAGCTTTGATCCATTCATCATCATCAATTCCGGCTTCAGCGACAATTCGGAGGGACGGAATTTCGACCTCCGCTGGTATCACGGCCTCAGTTCCATACACCAACAAATAAGGAGTTGTGCCTATGGAAGTCCGGACGGTAGTGCGGTAACCCAACAAAGCAAAGGGTAATTTCTCGTGCCACTGTCTGGACCCTTCCACCATTTTTCGCAGTATCTTCTTGATATTCTTATTGGCTGCTTCGACTGCTCCATTTGCCTTAGGACGATATGGGGTGGAATTGCGGTGTGTAATCTTGAATTGTTGGCATACCTCTCTCATCAAGCTGCTATTAAGATTCGCACCGTTATCCGTGATGATCACTTTTGGGATCCCAAATCTGCAGATGATATGGGAGTGAACAAAGTCCACCACTGCCTTCTTGGTTACTGATTTGAAGGTTTTAGCCTCAACCCATTTGGTGAAGTAATCAATGGTCACTAGAATGAACCTATGACCGTTGGACGCTGCTGGCTCGATGGGCCCAATGACATCCATGCCCCATGCTACAAACGGCCAGGGTGCTGACATCGTATGTAACTCTGTTGGCGGAGAATGAATCAAATCTCCATGTATCTGGCACTGATGGCATTTCCTTACGAAAGTGATACAGTCGTGTTCCATGGTTAGCCAATAACACCCTGTTCGAAGGATCTTTCTTGCCAATACATATCCGCTCATGTGCGGCCCACAAACTCCGGCATGTACTTCCGCCATAACCGTCGTTGCCTGCCCGGCATCTATGCATCTCAACAATCCCAAATCCGGGGTTCTTTTGTACAATACTCCTCCACTGAGGAAGAAACCATTCGACAAACGCCGAAGGGCTCTTTTTTGGTCTCCAGAGGCATGTTCCGGATATATCCCCATCCTGAGGTATTCCTTGATATCATGAAACCAGGGTTCGCCATCTGCTTCTTCTTCTATGGCATTGCAGTAGGCGTGCTGATCACGGACCTGGATGTGTAGAGGGTCAACATACATTTTGTCAGGGTGGTGCAGCATTGATGCTAAGGTGGCTAAGGCATCCGCAACCTCATTGTGAACTCTCGGGATGTGTTTGAACTTTACCGATCGAAATTGCTTGCTCAGATCATGCAAGCATTGTCGGTATGGTATGAGCTTTAGATCTCGTGTTTCCCATTCACCCTGAATTTGATGTACCAAGAGGTCCGAGTCTCCCAAGACCAAGACGTCTTGGACATCCATGTCAGCAGCCAAGCGCAGACCCAGAATGCAAGCCTCATATTCGGCCATATTGTTGGTGCAATAGAAGCGCAGTTGAGCCGTAACAGGATAATGCCGTCCTGTTTCAGAAATGAGTACTGCTCCTATTCCAACCCCTTTTGCGTTTGCAGCTCCATCGAAGAAAAGCTTCCAACCCGGTTCCTCAGGTAATTCCAACTCATTCGTATGCATCACCTCTTCGTCAGGAAAATACGTTCTTAAGGGCTCGTATTTTTCATCAACGGGATTCTCTGCCAAATGGTCTGCCAGTGCCTGGGCTTTCATGGCCGTCCTCGTTACGTAGATGATATCAAACTCTGTGAGCAGAATTTGCCACTTTGCCAACCTTCCCGTGGGCATAGGTTTCTGAAAGATATACTTCAATGGGTCCAAGCGGGATATGAGATAAGTAGTATATGAAGACAGGTAGTGCTTCAACTTCTGAGCTACCCAAGTTAGGGCGCAGCATGTTTTCTCGAGTTGAGTGTACTTGACCTCATGTACTGTGAATTTCTTGCTAAGATAGTAGATGGCCTGCTCCTTCCTTCCTGTGTCATCATGTTGCCCCAGTACACAACCAAATGAATTTTCCAAGACCGTCAGGTAAAGGATTAGGGGTTTCCCGGGCTTAGGCGGGACCAATACGGGTGGATTAGACAGATACCCTTTGATTTGGTCGAAAGCCTCCTGACACTCTGCCGTCCAACCTACTGCAGCATCCTTTCTCAGTAGCCGAAATATGGGCTCACAAGTTGCTGTGAGTTGAGCGATGAACCTGCTGATGTAATTGAGTCTACCCAGCAAACTCATTACCTCTGTTTTGTTCCTTGGCGGTGGCAAGTCTCGGATGGATTCAATTTTGGATGGGTCTAACTCAATCCCCCGTCGACTGACGATGAATCCTAGCAACTTTCCTGATGGAACCCCGAATGCGCATTTGGCCGGGTTAAGCTTGATATCATACCTCCGGAGTCTTTGGAAAAATCTCCTTAGGTCTGCCACATGGTCCTCCTGACGCCAAGATTTGATGATCACATCATCGACGTACACCTCTATTTCTTTGTGTATCATGTCATGAAACACAGCAGTCATTGCTCGCATGTACGTTGCCCCGGCGTTCTTTAACCCGAACGGCATTACCCGATAGCAGTAGGTTCCCCATGGCGTAATAAACGCTGTCTTCTCAGCATCCTCTTCGTCCATTAGGATCTGATGATAACCCGCATAGCAATCCACAAAGGATCCGATCTCGCGCCCAGCGCAATTATCGATCAGGATATGAATGTTGGGTAACGGGAAATTGTCCTTGGGACTTGCTTTGTTGAGGTTGCGGTAGTCGACGCACACCCTGATTTTTCCATCCTTCTTTGGGACTGGTACCACATTGGCCAGCCACTCGGGATATCGAGTGACCCGAATGACCTTCGATTGCAACTGCTTGATCACTTCTTCTTTGATTTTTACACTCATTTCTGTTTTAAATTTCCTTAGTTTTTGCTTGACCGGAGGGTATGCCGGGTCAGTGGGTAGTTTGTGAACCACTAAATTGGTGCTCAATCCAGGCATATCATCATATGACCATGCAAAAACATCTTTGAATTCCCTGAGAGTTTCGATCAATTCTGCTTTGACATTCGGCTCAATGTGGATGCTAATTTTGGTCTCTTGGATGTTATCAGCGTCTCCTAGGTTCACAGCCTCAGTGTCATTTAGGTTAGGCTTGGGTTTCTCTTCAAATTGGCACAGTTCTCGGTTTATTTCTTCGAAGGCTTCCCCTTCGTCACATTCGGATTCATTATCACAAACGACCTCTTGCATCATTGAGTCAGATTCAGATTGATTTATTAGACTAGGTCGAAGATCCGCTGTGCATGCCATGTCATTAGGACCAGTAAAAAGAGAACTGTTCAGAAAGAAAAAGAACAAAACAAGAAATTAAAACGGGACAAAAGAAAAGAACTTTATTAAATTTGCAGGATAAAAAGGGTTCACACTTTTACAAAACGAAAGTAAAATTGGGATTACACCCTTGAATAATCCGATCAAACAAACAAACAAACAAAACATTAATCAAAGCCTACTACCAAGACTCCCCTCGGACAGGAAGAGGAGTAACCGTCCAATTGTTGGTCTTGGCCTCAGGCCCCACGAATTGTATCTCTGCTCTGCTGGAACCCTCTCCAGCTTCCACCATACTGACATCCGCGAATAGTCTCTCAAAACTCTGATTCAGGTCTTCACTTATGCCGATCAAAGGTCCTCGAATCTTTGGGATCGCTGACCCCTTGGCACTAGCTTTAACAAAAGACCTTGAGAGGCGTGGCACTGGTTTAGGCAGAGACCAGACTCTCTTCTTCATTTTTCGCGCTTGCTTCCTGTCTGCTGCGGTTGGTTTGAACCCCAACCCGAAAGTTTCCAGATTCTTAGGAAGGGAGACAGGTTGGACTATCCCTTGAAGTTCAACTCCCAGGCCTTTTCCCGGCACAAACCCATTACCCAGCATTTCTGATACCATCATGACTGTTGCGGCAGTCACCCTAGGGTGCGGGATGATTTCTCCTTCAGAAATTTTGTTGGCCGACCCTGTATCGAGAATCTGGTAGACCCAGGGACCCTTGTCATCAGTGGTCTCTATGAAAGGCACAATGGTTCCGCCCATGGTGCATGTTGTATCCTCGCCGTGCAACACGACCTCTTGTCTTTCCCACTCGAACTTCACTGTCTGATGTAGGGTGGAAGGCACCGCTTTAGCTGCATGAATCCAAGGTCGTCCTAACAGCAAGTTGTAAGATACCGTGGCGTCCAACACCTGGAATTCCATGGTAAACAGGACCGGGCCAATGGTCAGTTCAAGTACAACATCCCCCACAGTGGCTGTTCCGTTTCCGTCAAACCCCCGGACACAGATGCTATTCTCCCGGATTCTTCCACGGTCAATCTTTAACTGGTCCAGGGTGGATAATGGACAAATATTGGCGCTTGAGCCGTTATCCACCAATACTCGGGTTACCACCGAGTCTTCACATTTGACAGCTAGGTATAGAGCTTTGTTATGCTCCGTACCTTCCACCGGCAGGTCATCATCTGAGAATGTTACCCTGTTCACCTCGAAAATCTTGCTGGCAATGGTTTCCAGGTGGTTTACAGAAATCTCACTGGGTACATGGGCCTCGTTCAATATCTTTAACAGGGCCCGGCGATGTTCCTCGGAATGGAGGAGTAATGACAATAGTGAGATCTGGGCAGGTGTTTTTCTCAGCTGCTCAACCACAGAATAGTCTTGTACTTTCATCTTCCTCAGGAAGTCTTCAGCCTCTTCTTCTGACACTGGCTTCTTGGTTGCCACTGGGTTGGTTTTTCTTAACTCCACCGGAGCAAAACATCGACCTGATCGAGTCAGCCCTTGCGCTTCACAACTGACTTCTTCCACCTGTTTTCCTTGGTACGTCACCACTGCTTTTTCATATTTCCAGGGCACAGCCCTGCTGTCAAGCATTGGCAGTTGGACCACCGGCTTTATGGTCACCCGTTCTCCACATACCCCTTTCAACATGACTGCCGGTGTGGGCAGGATCCCTGGTATTACCAACTTGCTTGGCTCGGGTTTGCTTGCTATGACGGACGGGCTCTTCCCCCATATTACTACCGGCTTGACGCCTTCTCCCTGCGACTGTACATTTGTTCCTCCACTGGTTAAGACTTCTTTTGGGGCAGCTTGGATCATCATCACTGTTTGTGAGGGTTTTCTTAATTCTCCTCCCTCACACACCAACTCAATCATGTGAGCTTCGTGGTGCGCTGGCAGTGGGTTTTGGTTGATGTTAGGGGCCTCCGGTGTCTGGACCTCGATCTTATTGGTGTCAATAAGATCCTGTATGGCATGCCTTAACTTCCAACACTTCTCGGTATCGTGCCCGAGCATCCCTGAACAGTATTCACAACTGATTGAACGATCCAAATTCTGAGGCGGGGGATTTGGTTCCCGAGTATGGACAGGACTAACCAAACCCAATTGCCGCAGCTTGTGGAACACAGCGGTGTAGGTTTCTCCCAGTTCGGTGAAGGTTCTTTGCTTCCGCAACCTGTCATTCCTGGCATCTGGATTTCCCCGGAAACCTGCCCCTGAAGGATTTCTATATGCCCTTGGTGGAGGGTAGGTGTTTTGTGGTGGTGCATATATGTTCTGGGGAGCCGGTGCGCGCCATTGTGGGCGAACCGGAGGCTGAGTGTATACCTGGGCTTGGTGTACGGAACAATGTGGTTCTCGAGGTGGATAGAAATTTTGTGGTGGGTTGTATGGGTAGTTTGACCTGTGAGGCCTGGGTTGGTTGTAGTGCGGCCTGCCAGCCCTGGACCAACTGCCTGCCTCGATCGTGGCAACCTCTTCTTTCTTTCTTCTTAGCGCACCTCCCGTGCCGCTTTGAATAGCCTGGGTTGTGGCCTTAAGTGCCGAATAGTTTAAGATCTTGTCCGACCTCAAACCTTCTTCTATCATGACCCCTATTTTGACCACCTCGTTGAAAGATTTTCCAACCGTTGTCACCAAGTGACCAAAGTAGGTTGGATCCAATGTCTGCAAAAAGTAGTCTACCATCTCTCCCTCTCTCATGGGAGGATCGACCCTAGCTGCTTGTTCTCTCCAGCGGAACCCGAACTCGCGAAAACTTTCCCCGGGTTTCTTCCCAGTTCTCAATAACGTGAGACGGTCAGGGACTATCTCCAGGTTGTACTGGAAATGACCTGTAAAAGCCTGCGCCAGATCATCCCACGTGTACCACCTGCTGAAATCTTGCCTGGTATACCATTCCAGTGCAGATCCACTCAGACTTTGGCCGAAATAAGCTATCAAAAGCTCATCCTTGCCTCCTGCCCCTCTCATTTTGCTACAGAATCCCCGCAAATGTGCCATGGGATCACCGTGCCCTTCATATAAATCAAACTTGGGCATCTTGAACCCAGCCGGGAGTTGGACATCTGGGAAAGGGCACAGATCTTTGTATGCCACGCTGACTTGATTGCCCAGCCCGTGCAAGTTCCTGAAGGATTGCTCCAGGCTTTTGAACTTTCTCAACACTTCATCCTGTTCAGGGGCCTTAACCGGCTTCTCAACCTCTGCCGGTACTTCCAAATGGGGATTGTAAGCCTGTGGTTCGGGTGCATGGAATGTAGGCTCAGGGGGATAGTATTGTGTATCATGAGCCTGAAACAATGGCTCACTGGTCGTTCGCTGCAAAGGGGCTGATGCAGGTCCCACAAAAATGGGAATATTGGGTGTTGGGAGAGGTTGATGGGGTGGTGGAGCTTGGGAATCATGAGGGCTTCTTTCTTGATGATAGAGGGGATTTGGGCGGCTTGTGGAAGGGCCAGAGTGAGGGTACTCCGGCATGTGTCCCAGTGTCTCAGGGCTCTTTTGCGTTTTGGCCAGGGCTAGCTGCATTGCATGCATCTCTAGTCCCATCCTTTCAATCTTTTCCATTGCCTCTTTTAGCAACTGGCTCATCGGCCTTTCTTCCTCATTACTATTCTCAGAAGTAGTCATGCTTGTTGCTACCGGTCCTTTGGATCTGGTTTGGTATGAATGTGTTGCCAGAATTCTTTAACAACTAACTGTCTGGTATCAGACAACAACAAACTTTGTTAGTGTTAGAGCTTAACAGATTTGATCATAACACATAGAGGATGCAATGCACCTAGGCAGTTAACCGTTTCTACATGCTTTGCTTCAAACCACATGCGTCATCCCGGCTTGTTCATTCGTCTCTTTTAAAGTATTTTGCGAAACTCTGCGTTTTATTTTATTTACATTTTCTTTTCTTTATTTATTAAAAGCGGTCGAATCTTATGGGGATTGCCTACGTATCACGTCCCCGCGTGAATCAGACCAGGCGTAGTTCTGCCCCAAAGTAAAGACACATAGAAATTCTTCCGGAGTCACTTAATTTCATTATCAAAATTTGCTATTACACATTGCTTCAAACAACATAGCAACAGTACAGACTCCACGGTTCTTTGACCCTATTTGATTGAAGGAAAAATGGAAAACAACATATGGGAAAACATCAAAGCTTAACTAAAACAAGACTCGACCAGAGGTTAATTTTCCAACTTAGGGACCCGCGAGGCATCGTTCGGCCTTTTCGCGGTTCTAGGTGCGAGATCCCTTTCGAGCTGCTCCAACTCGTGCATGGTCTGTTTGACATAACCCATCACTACTGGGAGAACGGTAACGCAGGTCATGTTTTCACACCGTCGACACCTTCTGATGATGGCATGGGCAATGGCCCTGATCTTGTCTCTGGTTTTTTTCTTCTCTATGAGTAGGTGTCTTATCTGATCACTGCACGTCTTGAATACCTGTGAGTCCTGTATATGCTGATCCCTCAGCTGCCGCACTTCTTCCTTCATTTGGGCCAACAAGTCGTAACAGTATCTACTCTCCGATTGGAAATCCCCGGCCTGCTTAACTGCTTTAAACTCAAGTGTAGCCATCTCCCTCTTTATTTTGGCCACAGTCTTCTCGTGGTCACGTTTCAATTGGTTCAAACATCGGCGATGCTTATCTACTCTTGTTCCCCACCGTGCCTTGAACTCTGTCATGACCTTTTCGGATTCTTCTAACCTGTCTCGCCATTCCGTGATCTCTCTTTTCAAACCCTTTATCAACCGCTGGTCTGATCGACTTCTGGGCTGCTCATCGAGAGACAATCTCAATTTTTGGACTTGGGCCTTAAGCTCTTCATTCTCTTGGATCAATCTATTCTTTTCGCTTCGATCCGCCGCGATTTGTACGCTGTTATCGAATTTCAGACTGTCCATTTGTAGCTTCAAATCGCCAATCTCTGCCCGATAACCCTTCTCTTTTGCTAACCAGTTCCATTGCCCTTGGGATGATTCTACGAAATCTTTGAGATGCGGCCTCTTAGCCGGTCTTTCGTAGGACAGGCTACCTCTAAACCAAGCGTGATATTCTGGGGCGACTTCCCCTTTTGCCGTATCAATCACACAAGTGTTTGCTGTCAGATGTTGGCATTCACTCCAGATTTGGCGAACTTCTTCTTCAGGGAAATGACCGTTCGGACTGATTTCAATCACTTGGGTACTCAAATCTTCATCTTTCGGTACCACTTGGTACCTCCCAAGTTGCCTCAAAACCCGATACGGTGCATAGGGTTGGATACTTTTCAGTCCCATCAACAGAAAGTGAGGCCGGGTTGCCGGCATGTATATGATTTCCTCGATAGGTGACCATCCGAGTGTCCACTGGATTTGGCTGGCAGTGAGAGTTCGGAGAAATGCGGTCCATGATGTGACTCCCTCAGGTAAATTGAACCCTTTGATTCTCGTGTAGAATTCTCCAATACAAGTTTTCTCTGGCGAACCATAACCCAAAAGTGAGGAGCGATGGCATAAATGATCGGTCATCCACATTTGCAACAGTAGGTTACATCCTTCGAAAAAGTCGCCCCTGGCTCGACAAGCAGTGAGAGCCCGGAAAATGTCAGCCATAATCATAGGCGCCAGAGTACTTTTATCTTGGGTAAGCAAAGTATTGACGACCCCGGTTATCTTTAGATCAATGTTTCCATCTTTCCTAGGGAACACTATAAGACCCAGAAAGGCTGTCATAAAAGCCACTAGCCTGTGTTCGTCCCACTTTTGTCGGTTGCCTCTACTGCATAGTTTGAAATCCGGCTTATTGAACCCGCCCACGTGGCCGTATCTAGCATATATGAGGTGGAGACTGCAGAATCCTTTGGCAAGATCTGGATGGTGGAATGTCCGAGGTATTTTTAGGAAATCCAGAAACCTGTGTACCGTGACAGCTCTAGGTGCAATCAAGTATTTGAACCTAAAAGGGGCTTCATCAATCCCGATGTACCCTGCTATTTCTTCCAACGTCGGGGTGAGCTCGAAGTCCGAAAAATGGAACACGTTGTGTGCGGAATCCCAACAAGTGACCAATGATCTGATGATATCACCCCGAGGCTGAACGTTTAGTAGGTCCGGGAGACCTTTCAGATATTTCCTTACTTTGTCTTGCCCTTCTTTGCCTAAGTCGTTCCACCATAACCGCAATTCAAACGGGATCTTGGTCATTACTGAAAAAGGTTCGTTTTGTACCGTGCTCATCCTGCACATTTATTAGGGTGATTATGCCAAGTGAATAAAGAATAAAACTTTATTTAGACGTATACTTTTTATAAAACTTTATGAAAAACCCTGCACATTTATTACCTTTTTTTTTTGAAAATTAAGGGTCTAAAAACTTTCATGACTTTTGGCAAAACAAGTAATTTTGCCACAAATAAAGACGTATATTTATATTTATATATATATATGTAGAGATATATATATATCAAAAATAAGACTCTTTTCCATCTTCATTTTTGTGACAGGACAAACTATATATATATATATATATATATATATATATATTTTTATAAAAAGTATATAAAAGCAGAACGACGACCCCTTTTTTTTCTCTTCTTTTCTATTTTTCCTTTGCAATTAATAAAACAAAACTAATAAGACATTTTCTTTTCATTTTCTCAAAATTTCGGCAGAGTTTTGACGGTATTTTGGCATTGGCCCTTTTTCAAAAATAAACAATTAACTCCTTAACCGCTATTCCTTCCTTTTTCCTTTTTTTTTTCAATTTCACATTATTCAAACACTGGTCAGCATGCGGGCTCGAGACAAATAAATGCACGGAAAACAAATGGGATGCATTAGGATGGTCCTTTCATATCAGGTTGCTAGTCCTAGACGGACCCAACCCCTGTGTTGAGTCCCCTAAGTCATATGCAACATGATGCAAATAAGCGTTCCTACTAGGGATCCGGCATGAAGTCACGTTATTCTATGTTCAAAACCTGGGTCAGTGTTCTAGACAGTGTACCCGAGCGGACAACTCGAGCCGAGGAGGGGCAACTTACCGGGAACCAAAAGGCCGTCCGGCTTCGTAACTTATCCGTCCTCTTTCTTATTTCGGGTATTGACACTAACAGAATAGGGAGTCTCGACCAGCGAGCCTTTCCCCGGAGGAAAGAAGAGATGGGTTTCGGCACAGTTTATATACAGTTCAGATAATATCAAAGCGGTAAAAGCAACATTTAGCACATTAGGCTCAAACATGTGAACATCAGATATAACCAAATATAACAATTTATCTAAGCTCGAATTTCTAACCCTGAACCAGTGGTTATGGGTCAAGTTCCCCAGCAGAGTCGTTAGAGCTGTCACACCTCCTTTTTCCGTACCCGCGAGGGGACAAGGGAGTTTTTTCCAATTTAAGGACAATCGAAACGGGATTGGTTTATTTATTTCAGAGTCGCCACTTGGGAGGTTTAGGGTGTCCCAAGTCACCAATTTTAATCCCGAATCGAGGAAAATAATGACTCTATATTACAGTCTGCGTACCAGAAATCTAGATAAGGAATTCTGTTAACCCGGGAGAAGGTGTTAGGCATTCCCGAGTTCCGTGGTTCTAGCACGGTCGCTCAACTGTTATATTCGGCTTGATTATCTGATTTTATACAAGTGTGAACTTATGTGCAAAATTTAACTTTTAACCGCTTTTATCATTTACTGTTTTTATCAAGAATTGCAACGTTGTGAAAATGTATCTCGAACCGCGTTACAATCAATGTACCCGTGGTCGTCGACACACTTTGACTCCGTTGAGATTTGGATTTGGGTCACATCAATGTGCACCCGAGTTTAAGGAAATTAAATTATTAAAGGCGCGCCTAAAGCGACTAGCGTATTTATTTTGGGTAAGACCGTGGAATTTTACTAAACGGTCCATCCCGAAGTCCAAATAATTTTTAAAGCAAATATTTACTGAGGGCCCCGCAATTTGTATTTTATTTGGCGAGGCTCATCTCATTCTTATTATTTTATTATTTTTTTAAAATGAATTTGCAACGTCATGGACACGCACCTCGAACCACGCCACAATCAATGTACCCGTGATTAGAAACACATTTCGACTCCGTTGAGAATTGGATTTGGGTCACCTAAATGTGCACCCGGGTTTAAGAAGGTAAGATTTATTAAGGCGCGTCCTAAAAGAGTCTAACGTATTGTTATTTTTAGGAGAGTTGTGAGATTTGCTAAACAACCCGTCCTGGAACCTAGATGCTTTGATAATACACATTTAAACAAGGGCCCCGCGTCTGCGCGTTTTGTTTATTTTCATCGAGGCTCATCTCGTTCTTATTTTTTTTTAAAAAAAGGATATCCTATAACAACTACGTTTCTCGTCGTGTTTGTCTTTATCAATTGAAAACAGTAGATAGTCCTAATTAATTAAATGCTTGCAAGTTGTTTGTAATGACATTCAGAAAAGCTAAAAAATTTCAGAAATGAGGCTGTATGTACAGTCAGCCGAACAAACAATTATAGGCCCAAATCCAGCCCATGCGTGATAGGCCAGACCTGGGCCTCTGCCTGTTCGACGCGGGCCTACTTGGTTTGCTTCGATTTGGGCTCGACCTTCATGAGGTTGAGGCCCTGAACTGATTCTTTGTTTTGTGAAATGAGTTTATCAATTTATGTGACAATATGGCAAAAGGGAGAAAGAACTTTAACTAAAACGGATAGCATTTGGCCTACATTAGAGAATATACTACACCATCAGACTAAGTCTGAAATACAACTTATTACACTGGGCATGTTTTTTCACCTAGCAGCATACATATAAGGCTAGCATTCGTTAACCTACATTGATATACTTAGTATGTAGGCTGCTTCTATTGTCCAAACAAAAATGTAACTATTTCATAACATTTAGAGTAACAGTTCATGTATATATAAAAAAAAATAATCTGCAGGTCTTCTCTTTTGCATTCATGCTCAAACTTTCAGTTACATTTGTGGTATTAATTGTGTACCTGGTATGGAGGACAAAGAAGGAAGGAATGATCAGCTAGGCAGTATGCAGTAAACACAGCAACAACAGATACACAGCAACAACCAAATAGCCACGAAGATGAAGCTCACACGTTGGTCGAACAGCAGACAAATATTCCCAGGAAGCAAGATAGGAAACAAGACCAATCGAGAAAAGAACCAGAATATTTTGTGCTATAGCCAACAGAAATTCAATAACCACCAAAGCTCAGTACACAACCAGCACAGTTTCAAACAATCAGGAAGACTACAACTCAATGTACAGCACACAAAACTCAATGTAGTAGCAATCACAGCTGAAGATACACAGGCTTCTCTTAATGGAACAGTAATCAACCTAGTTAGGATGACCAGCTTGATTTCTTATGCAGTTTTGGACAATGTTCAGTTACCGTATTTGCTGGAAATTTCTTTCTGTTTTTCTTCACTTTTCTTTAACTCCCAAAATCCCTCTCAAAACTAAAATTTCCAGCCTTTTCTCTCTTTTTTCTGAAGACTAAAAGTCCAGCCCCCGTTTAAGCTCTCAAATGGCTTATTTATAAGCCAAATGAACCAGTGCAGTTAAGCTGCCTTTTTGCTGCAACTTGCAGCCTGCCCATCCCTATTAAGCCCATCCTTAAGCATCTTTTGATGCCAGCCCTTTTGTTCCCCACGCCTGGCTTTCTTTAATCAAGGGTTATGGGTTCATTTTAGTTTTCATTTTAAATTCCCATGCTCTTATGTCTTGTTCCCCATTGGCATTAATTTAATCCCAAATTAGTACCCTACTTGTCAGCTCATTTAAACTAATCATTTTTGTTCCTTTCAAACCCCAGACTACCCTTGCTAGCCCTTGATTATCACTGCCCTGCCCATTGCAGTATCAGGGCACTTTGGGCTTTGACCCTTCGATTTCAGAACTGCCCCAACCTGGCTTTTTAATTGTTTACAAGGTAGTTACAAGCTAATATTCAGGCAATGCCCAATTCAAATCACAATACAGGCCCATTCAGAATATTTGAACATTCAGTCGTAGGAGACTAATCGACGACATTTATCAAGTCGACTACACTAATTATAACGGGTAATAATCAGTCGTTCAAATAAACAACACATACAGGGACCTAAAGGGCATCAGACAATTTTTGTTCAATTACTGGGGCTATATGAATTAATTCGTTTGACGACTAATCTAATCGAACATGTACATCACAGAATACATTCAAATCATACACAGAAAACAATTGACCAAATAAAAGGTCTTTACAGAGATGAAAGAAATCCGAATGAAAAATAACAATAACAAAAAATAACAAACAAACACAACGAAACATGCTGACCACTTAATCAAAACTAACACAAAAGAAAGGAAAACTTACCGAAAATGTTTAAATCAAACAGACCCAAATCTGATTCAACTTCGAACTTTTGAGGCCGAACAAACTTTAATCAGGGTGTTCTCACATGAGAACACCTTGATTAAGGTCTATTAGACCTCAAACCCATGTCCAAACCGGCCGGATTCCCCAGGTGCATGTGTTCTAAAGTCTGGATTTCCAGATCTGATTTTTAGGGAGTTGTGGGTAGATTCGGACCAAACCAAGTTTGGTTTGGTCACGAGGAAGGTCAGGGGAGTGTCTGGTATGAAGATGGGGTGGTTTGGCATAGATCCGGGTTCGACTCAAATCTTCAAATGAAGATTCGAGACGAACGAAAGTGATTCGAGGCTCGTGGTTAGTGGATTCGTGTTCAGGTCAGTGAGGTGGTCCTAGGGTGTTCAGGAGGCGGTCATCGGCGTTCATGCCGCCGGCTTTAATGGCGAGGGATACTGGGGCGGCTGCTAGGGTTCGAGGATGAGAAGGGGTTGGGGAAGGAGATGACTGAAGGGGGGGTTCGGATAGGGGGTGCGGGGTAAAGGGCTGAGTTTATATATGGGGGGGTTGATTGGATCTGAGCCGTTGGATCATACGATCTCAACGGCTTGGATCTGAGGGTGAGAAACAAGACGGGGTCGTTCAGTAGTTAAACGGGGTCGTTTGGTTTAAATGAGGGGTTGGGTCGGATTGGTTATTGGGTCGGGTTTGAACACGGGTTGTTGAAAGGGGTTCTGAACCGTTGGATTGGCCCGGACGGACGACTTAGATTTATTTGCCTGAAACGGCGTCGTTTCAGGAGGTACCTGGGCAGGCCTGGTTTGGACCGGGTCAGATCGTTGGTTTGGGCCTATTTTTGGTTTATTTCCTTGGCCCAAACCGCTTCCTTCATTCTTTTCTCCCTTTCTTTTTTTCCTTTTTCCTTTCTTTTTTTTTCTAATCTTAAAACTAAAAATAAAATGAAATTCAAACAAACATAATTATCAAAATATTTAAATAGGTTAAATCGCACCCTAGAATATTTTTGTGAATTTTTCTTTTACTGAATGAATTATGGTCTAATTACCAGGACATACACATTTTGTATTTTGTTTAATAATGTAAAAATGGACAAAATGGACAGAACCACACATGACTAGCAGCACACGTTACGGAAAATTGAAAATTGTACAGCGAGGTCCTTTGTTACTATTTCTTTTGGAGTGACTGTCCGTGAAGCAAAAATCACGTGCTTACAGCTGGCCCTCTTTGCACGAAGACACGAAGGGTTTTCGCGCAAAGATAAAGCGAGCGATTTTTGCCCATCCGAATACTCCGTGTGAAGCATTTTTTGAAAGAGATTTGACCGAACCTTTGCTTCAGAGGTTTCCTACATATCCTGGGCTGAACAGGAATCAGGTCAATGTAGTTCGGGAAATTTTGGTAGCTGGGACTACCGTGTGACTGTATTGCTTGCTGTTGTTGTGCGCTGTTGTATGCTGCTGTAGGATGCTACTGCTCAACCGATCTCCCTGTTACATTGCTCTAAAAGGAAAACAAGAAGCTAAGCTAAACTGAGGATCCTGAAATCTCATCCATCTTCGACTTGTTCTTGTTGCCTTGCTTTCTTGTCGGCTATCGCTTTCCTCCGATGCCTCTATTTTGTGAACTTGGAGATGATGCTGGTCCTTCACCTTTTCTGAATGTCAGTTCTCATCACTTTGCTTGATTTGCTGGGGACACGGCTTTCTTCTTTAAATCTTCCAATGGTTTCTTCAGTAGTATGGCTTTCCATCAGAATTGTTATACTGGGCATGCTACAACGTTCCCAAACTACTTCTTTTGAGACGCGTTCATTTTTCCTTTTGAATTGCGCGCTTGCCTCTGCAGTTGTCTGCTTCTTGGTGCTGGGGATTTCATTGTTTCCCGTTTGGGGATCTCTGTTGTACCCTTCCGTCTTCAGGTGGGGTGACTGATTCCAAAATCTAGAGCTGAATGTATTCCCGCATTATACTGGTGGGCGACCTAGAACTTAAAAGTATTCCCGCATTATACTGGTGGGCGACCTAGAACTTAAAAGTATTCCCGCATTATACTGGTGGGCGACCTAGAACTTAAATGTATTCCCGCATTATACTGGTGGGCGACCTAGAACTTAAATGTATTCCCGCATTATACTGGTGGGCGACCTAGAACTTAAATGTATTCCCGCATTATACTGGTGGGCGACCTAGAACTTAAAAGTATTCCCGCATTATACTGGTGGGCGACCTAGAACTTAAAAGTATTCCCGCATTATACTGGTGGGCGACCTAGAACTTAAATGTATTCCCGCATTATACTGGTGGGCGACCTAGAACTTAAATGTATTCCCGCATTATACTGGTGGGCGACCTAGAACTTAAATGTATTCCCGCATTATACTGGTGGGCGACCTAGAACTTAAAAGTATTCCCGCATTATACTGGTGGGCGACCTAGAACTTAAAATGTATTCCCGCATTATACTGGTGGGCGACCTAGAACTTAAAATGTATTCCCGCATTATACTGGTGGGCGACCTAGAACTTAAATGTATTCCCGCATTATACTGGTGGGCGACCTAGAACTTAAAATGTATTCCCGCATTATACTGGTGGGCGACCTAGAACTTAAATGTATTCCCGCATTATACTGGTGGGCGACCTAGAACTTAAAATGTATTCCCGCATTATACTGGTGGGCGACCTAGAACTTAAATGTATTCCCGCATTATACTGGTGGGCGACCTAGAACTTAAATGTATTCCCGCATTATACTGGTGGGCGACCTAGAACTTAAATGTATTCCCGCATTATACTGGTGGGCGACCTAGAACTTAAATGTATTCCCGCATTATACTGGTGGGCGACCTAGAACTTAAATGTATTCCCGCATTATACTGGTGGGCGACCTAGAACTTAAATGTATTCCCGCATTATACTGGTGGGCGACCTAGAACTTAAATGTATTCCCGCATTATACTGGTGGGCGACCTAGAACTTAAAAGTATTCCCGCATTATACTGGTGGGCGACCTAGAACTTAAATGTATTCAAATTGCTTTCCCGTTCTTCCGAGAAAATTTTCGACAATTGGCAGAAAATTTTCTGCCCCGGCTTTTGGTGACTTCCATGGCGGTGCATCTTGCTGCCATCATCAATCCTTTGTTTTCCTGCAGCAGACAAAAGGATTTAATCAGCTTTAATCGTGGTGGTAGAGGGTGCCTTTCTGGCGAGCCGTTTTTCTCCCTTCCCCCTTTCTTGCTCTTTGTTCCCATAATTGGTTGGCGGGCAAAGTTGCCTATTGGGGGTCTCTAGCCTGCTGGGGATTGGTTTTCAATTTATCCCCTTTTCTGCTTTCTCTTTAAACACATGATGTGGGAGTCTGCTTCTAACTCCCGGAACCACTCCCTTTTGGAGCTTACTTCTTCCAAAATTTTCCGGGCACAATCACTGCATTGCCTGGGACCGGCCCTTAAGACTGTTTGTATTATCCTGCATTGGGATGAATTCCCCTTCGGTTTCTGGTAGTAAGCTTTGAAAAATCCTTTCAAGACACATTTTAGGAAAAGAAACAAAGATATGGAAAAGAGAAAAACTTTCTGAACCAATATTTTGTGGGAGGAGACAATCAAAAGAACTTATCTGGAGGACACAACTGGTCCCCGTGATCATGACGTGCACCATAGATTCCCGACCCAGTCTATTTGTATCAATCGATTTGCCCGATGGTCTGACTTGCTGGGGATGATAAATGGATGTTCATCCTATTGCGAATGTGGTAGCTTTTGCTGCTCTATCTTGTCGCCTCATGGTGCCCTTCGAGGGGTTTTCACTAATGAGACTCTCTCTTTTCTCTCATCTCCCGACGCCTTACGGTGCCTGTGAAGGTTTTCACCAATAAGACTCTCTCATTTCATATCCCTTCATCTTACATCGCCTTTCGGTGCCTGTGAAGGTTTTCACCGATAAGACTCTCTCATTTTATTTCTTTCGAGAATCCGGTGTGTTGTAGATACGACCCTCTCTTCCGGGGATTCTTTTGACTATCAACTCATTCCCAGTCTTACGATCCTTCTCTTTGCTGGGGATCAGTGTATTATTCTCGGCCTTATTTGCCGAATTTGGCCTCTCTCGAACATTGATCGGGAGGTCTTTTGGATGTCGATGTTGGTTTTGGTGTGGGATTGAAGAAAGGCTATAAAAATGAAAACAACTTGAAGGGTGATGTGCTGCAACTTTTGGAATCAAACCTTTGTTGGAACTTAAAACATAACCTCTGCCCCAGTTTTCTTGCTTGGGGGATTTATTTTTTACGCTTATGTTGAGTTACGTGCGTTACGCACATTGTGCTACATTGTGCACACTATGTACATTATGCATCCTATATTTGCTATGATGCACACTATGACCGAGCCGTGAGGCGCCTACGTATCCTCTTTGAGGAATCAGGTCAAACGTAGTTCCCACGGTTTTATATTCCTTGATTTTTCTTTTCTTTCTTTTCATTTTCTTTTCCTTTTCTTTTTCTTTTTCTTTTCTTTTCCTTTCTTTTCTTTTCTTTTTTTTTGTTTTCTTTTCTTTTCCTTTCTTTTCTTTTCTTTTTTTTTCGTATCTTTCCCATTAGTGATTCCAAAAGAGGGGTATTGAAAGAATTTGCTTAAGGCTCAAAGGGGGAAGCGAGGGTTAAAAGTGTTTGGATAGAAGAAAGAATTGCCTCCGTCATCTCATTATTCAACAAATGCCAAATACAAACAAATAAACCAAAATTGCCATAATTTAAAGAAATTACGCATAATATCTCTTGACTGCATCTGAATTGATAGCCATGTCGACACATCTTCCCTCGACATCTGTCAAACACAAAGCACCATTGGCCAAGACTCTGGTCACGATATAAGGCCCTTGCCAATTTGGGGCGAATTTGCCTTTTGCCTCGACCTGATGTGGGAGGATCTTCTTCAATACCTGCTGCCCTACTTCAAACTTCCTGGGGCGCACCTTTTTATTATACGCTCTTGCCATTCTCTTCTGGTACAGCTGACCATGGCACACTGCTGCCAATCTTTTCTCATCTATCAGGCTCAACTGTTCCAAGCGAGCTTTGATCCATTCATCATCATCAATTCCGGCTTCAGCGACAATTCGGAGGGACGGAATTTCGACCTCCGCTGGTATCACGGCCTCAGTTCCATACACCAACAAATAAGGAGTTGTGCCTATGGAAGTCCGGACGGTAGTGCGGTAACCCAACAAAGCAAAGGGTAATTTCTCGTGCCACTGTCTGGACCCTTCCACCATTTTTCGCAGTATCTTCTTGATATTCTTATTGGCTGCTTCGACTGCTCCATTTGCCTTAGGACGATATGGGGTGGAATTGCGGTGTGTAATCTTGAATTGTTGGCATACCTCTCTCATCAAGCTGCTATTAAGATTCGCACCGTTATCCGTGATGATCACTTTTGGGATCCCAAATCTGCAGATGATATGGGAGTGAACAAAGTCCACCACTGCCTTCTTGGTTACTGATTTGAAGGTTTTAGCCTCAACCCATTTGGTGAAGTAATCAATGGTCACTAGAATGAACCTATGACCGTTGGACGCTGCTGGCTCGATGGGCCCAATGACATCCATGCCCCATGCTACAAACGGCCAGGGTGCTGACATCGTATGTAACTCTGTTGGCGGAGAATGAATCAAATCTCCATGTATCTGGCACTGATGGCATTTCCTTACGAAAGTGATACAGTCGTGTTCCATGGTTAGCCAATAACACCCTGTTCGAAGGATCTTTCTTGCCAATACATATCCGCTCATGTGCGGCCCACAAACTCCGGCATGTACTTCCGCCATAACCGTCGTTGCCTGCCCGGCATCTATGCATCTCAACAATCCCAAATCCGGGGTTCTTTTGTACAATACTCCTCCACTGAGGAAGAAACCATTCGACAAACGCCGAAGGGCTCTTTTTTGGTCTCCAGAGGCATGTTCCGGATATATCCCCATCCTGAGGTATTCCTTGATATCATGAAACCAGGGTTCGCCATCTGCTTCTTCTTCTATGGCATTGCAGTAGGCGTGCTGATCACGGACCTGGATGTGTAGAGGGTCAACATACATTTTGTCAGGGTGGTGCAGCATTGATGCTAAGGTGGCTAAGGCATCCGCAACCTCATTGTGAACTCTCGGGATGTGTTTGAACTTTACCGATCGAAATTGCTTGCTCAGATCATGCAAGCATTGTCGGTATGGTATGAGCTTTAGATCTCGTGTTTCCCATTCACCCTGAATTTGATGTACCAAGAGGTCCGAGTCTCCCAAGACCAAGACGTCTTGGACATCCATGTCAGCAGCCAAGCGCAGACCCAGAATGCAAGCCTCATATTCGGCCATATTGTTGGTGCAATAGAAGCGCAGTTGAGCCGTAACAGGATAATGCCGTCCTGTTTCAGAAATGAGTACTGCTCCTATTCCAACCCCTTTTGCGTTTGCAGCTCCATCGAAGAAAAGCTTCCAACCCGGTTCCTCAGGTAATTCCAACTCATTCGTATGCATCACCTCTTCGTCAGGAAAATACGTTCTTAAGGGCTCGTATTTTTCATCAACGGGATTCTCTGCCAAATGGTCTGCCAGTGCCTGGGCTTTCATGGCCGTCCTCGTTACGTAGATGATATCAAACTCTGTGAGCAGAATTTGCCACTTTGCCAACCTTCCCGTGGGCATAGGTTTCTGAAAGATATACTTCAATGGGTCCAAGCGGGATATGAGATAAGTAGTATATGAAGACAGGTAGTGCTTCAACTTCTGAGCTACCCAAGTTAGGGCGCAGCATGTTTTCTCGAGTTGAGTGTACTTGACCTCATGTACTGTGAATTTCTTGCTAAGATAGTAGATGGCCTGCTCCTTCCTTCCTGTGTCATCATGTTGCCCCAGTACACAACCAAATGAATTTTCCAAGACCGTCAGGTAAAGGATTAGGGGTTTCCCGGGCTTAGGCGGGACCAATACGGGTGGATTAGACAGATACCCTTTGATTTGGTCGAAAGCCTCCTGACACTCTGCCGTCCAACCTACTGCAGCATCCTTTCTCAGTAGCCGAAATATGGGCTCACAAGTTGCTGTGAGTTGAGCGATGAACCTGCTGATGTAATTGAGTCTACCCAGCAAACTCATTACCTCTGTTTTGTTCCTTGGCGGTGGCAAGTCTCGGATGGATTCAATTTTGGATGGGTCTAACTCAATCCCCCGTCGACTGACGATGAATCCTAGCAACTTTCCTGATGGAACCCCGAATGCGCATTTGGCCGGGTTAAGCTTGATATCATACCTCCGGAGTCTTTGGAAAAATCTCCTTAGGTCTGCCACATGGTCCTCCTGACGCCAAGATTTGATGATCACATCATCGACGTACACCTCTATTTCTTTGTGTATCATGTCATGAAACACAGCAGTCATTGCTCGCATGTACGTTGCCCCGGCGTTCTTTAACCCGAACGGCATTACCCGATAGCAGTAGGTTCCCCATGGCGTAATAAACGCTGTCTTCTCAGCATCCTCTTCGTCCATTAGGATCTGATGATAACCCGCATAGCAATCCACAAAGGATCCGATCTCGCGCCCAGCGCAATTATCGATCAGGATATGAATGTTGGGTAACGGGAAATTGTCCTTGGGACTTGCTTTGTTGAGGTTGCGGTAGTCGACGCACACCCTGATTTTTCCATCCTTCTTTGGGACTGGTACCACATTGGCCAGCCACTCGGGATATCGAGTGACCCGAATGACCTTCGATTGCAACTGCTTGATCACTTCTTCTTTGATTTTTACACTCATTTCTGTTTTAAATTTCCTTAGTTTTTGCTTGACCGGAGGGTATGCCGGGTCAGTGGGTAGTTTGTGAACCACTAAATTGGTGCTCAATCCAGGCATATCATCATATGACCATGCAAAAACATCTTTGAATTCCCTGAGAGTTTCGATCAATTCTGCTTTGACATTCGGCTCAATGTGGATGCTAATTTTGGTCTCTTGGATGTTATCAGCGTCTCCTAGGTTCACAGCCTCAGTGTCATTTAGGTTAGGCTTGGGTTTCTCTTCAAATTGGCACAGTTCTCGGTTTATTTCTTCGAAGGCTTCCCCTTCGTCACATTCGGATTCATTATCACAAACGACCTCTTGCATCATTGAGTCAGATTCAGATTGATTTATTAGACTAGGTCGAAGATCCGCTGTGCATGCCATGTCATTAGGACCAGTAAAAAGAGAACTGTTCAGAAAGAAAAAGAACAAAACAAGAAATTAAAACGGGACAAAAGAAAAGAACTTTATTAAATTTGCAGGATAAAAAGGGTTCACACTTTTACAAAACGAAAGTAAAATTGGGATTACACCCTTGAATAATCCGATCAAACAAACAAACAAACAAAACATTAATCAAAGCCTACTACCAAGACTCCCCTCGGACAGGAAGAGGAGTAACCGTCCAATTGTTGGTCTTGGCCTCAGGCCCCACGAATTGTATCTCTGCTCTGCTGGAACCCTCTCCAGCTTCCACCATACTGACATCCGCGAATAGTCTCTCAAAACTCTGATTCAGGTCTTCACTTATGCCGATCAAAGGTCCTCGAATCTTTGGGATCGCTGACCCCTTGGCACTAGCTTTAACAAAAGACCTTGAGAGGCGTGGCACTGGTTTAGGCAGAGACCAGACTCTCTTCTTCATTTTTCGCGCTTGCTTCCTGTCTGCTGCGGTTGGTTTGAACCCCAACCCGAAAGTTTCCAGATTCTTAGGAAGGGAGACAGGTTGGACTATCCCTTGAAGTTCAACTCCCAGGCCTTTTCCCGGCACAAACCCATTACCCAGCATTTCTGATACCATCATGACTGTTGCGGCAGTCACCCTAGGGTGCGGGATGATTTCTCCTTCAGAAATTTTGTTGGCCGACCCTGTATCGAGAATCTGGTAGACCCAGGGACCCTTGTCATCAGTGGTCTCTATGAAAGGCACAATGGTTCCGCCCATGGTGCATGTTGTATCCTCGCCGTGCAACACGACCTCTTGTCTTTCCCACTCGAACTTCACTGTCTGATGTAGGGTGGAAGGCACCGCTTTAGCTGCATGAATCCAAGGTCGTCCTAACAGCAAGTTGTAAGATACCGTGGCGTCCAACACCTGGAATTCCATGGTAAACAGGACCGGGCCAATGGTCAGTTCAAGTACAACATCCCCCACAGTGGCTGTTCCGTTTCCGTCAAACCCCCGGACACAGATGCTATTCTCCCGGATTCTTCCACGGTCAATCTTTAACTGGTCCAGGGTGGATAATGGACAAATATTGGCGCTTGAGCCGTTATCCACCAATACTCGGGTTACCACCGAGTCTTCACATTTGACAGCTAGGTATAGAGCTTTGTTATGCTCCGTACCTTCCACCGGCAGGTCATCATCTGAGAATGTTACCCTGTTCACCTCGAAAATCTTGCTGGCAATGGTTTCCAGGTGGTTTACAGAAATCTCACTGGGTACATGGGCCTCGTTCAATATCTTTAACAGGGCCCGGCGATGTTCCTCGGAATGGAGGAGTAATGACAATAGTGAGATCTGGGCAGGTGTTTTTCTCAGCTGCTCAACCACAGAATAGTCTTGTACTTTCATCTTCCTCAGGAAGTCTTCAGCCTCTTCTTCTGACACTGGCTTCTTGGTTGCCACTGGGTTGGTTTTTCTTAACTCCACCGGAGCAAAACATCGACCTGATCGAGTCAGCCCTTGCGCTTCACAACTGACTTCTTCCACCTGTTTTCCTTGGTACGTCACCACTGCTTTTTCATATTTCCAGGGCACAGCCCTGCTGTCAAGCATTGGCAGTTGGACCACCGGCTTTATGGTCACCCGTTCTCCACATACCCCTTTCAACATGACTGCCGGTGTGGGCAGGATCCCTGGTATTACCAACTTGCTTGGCTCGGGTTTGCTTGCTATGACGGACGGGCTCTTCCCCCATATTACTACCGGCTTGACGCCTTCTCCCTGCGACTGTACATTTGTTCCTCCACTGGTTAAGACTTCTTTTGGGGCAGCTTGGATCATCATCACTGTTTGTGAGGGTTTTCTTAATTCTCCTCCCTCACACACCAACTCAATCATGTGAGCTTCGTGGTGCGCTGGCAGTGGGTTTTGGTTGATGTTAGGGGCCTCCGGTGTCTGGACCTCGATCTTATTGGTGTCAATAAGATCCTGTATGGCATGCCTTAACTTCCAACACTTCTCGGTATCGTGCCCGAGCATCCCTGAACAGTATTCACAACTGATTGAACGATCCAAATTCTGAGGCGGGGGATTTGGTTCCCGAGTATGGACAGGACTAACCAAACCCAATTGCCGCAGCTTGTGGAACACAGCGGTGTAGGTTTCTCCCAGTTCGGTGAAGGTTCTTTGCTTCCGCAACCTGTCATTCCTGGCATCTGGATTTCCCCGGAAACCTGCCCCTGAAGGATTTCTATATGCCCTTGGTGGAGGGTAGGTGTTTTGTGGTGGTGCATATATGTTCTGGGGAGCCGGTGCGCGCCATTGTGGGCGAACCGGAGGCTGAGTGTATACCTGGGCTTGGTGTACGGAACAATGTGGTTCTCGAGGTGGATAGAAATTTTGTGGTGGGTTGTATGGGTAGTTTGACCTGTGAGGCCTGGGTTGGTTGTAGTGCGGCCTGCCAGCCCTGGACCAACTGCCTGCCTCGATCGTGGCAACCTCTTCTTTCTTTCTTCTTAGCGCACCTCCCGTGCCGCTTTGAATAGCCTGGGTTGTGGCCTTAAGTGCCGAATAGTTTAAGATCTTGTCCGACCTCAAACCTTCTTCTATCATGACCCCTATTTTGACCACCTCGTTGAAAGATTTTCCAACCGTTGTCACCAAGTGACCAAAGTAGGTTGGATCCAATGTCTGCAAAAAGTAGTCTACCATCTCTCCCTCTCTCATGGGAGGATCGACCCTAGCTGCTTGTTCTCTCCAGCGGAACCCGAACTCGCGAAAACTTTCCCCGGGTTTCTTCCCAGTTCTCAATAACGTGAGACGGTCAGGGACTATCTCCAGGTTGTACTGGAAATGACCTGTAAAAGCCTGCGCCAGATCATCCCACGTGTACCACCTGCTGAAATCTTGCCTGGTATACCATTCCAGTGCAGATCCACTCAGACTTTGGCCGAAATAAGCTATCAAAAGCTCATCCTTGCCTCCTGCCCCTCTCATTTTGCTACAGAATCCCCGCAAATGTGCCATGGGATCACCGTGCCCTTCATATAAATCAAACTTGGGCATCTTGAACCCAGCCGGGAGTTGGACATCTGGGAAAGGGCACAGATCTTTGTATGCCACGCTGACTTGATTGCCCAGCCCGTGCAAGTTCCTGAAGGATTGCTCCAGGCTTTTGAACTTTCTCAACACTTCATCCTGTTCAGGGGCCTTAACCGGCTTCTCAACCTCTGCCGGTACTTCCAAATGGGGATTGTAAGCCTGTGGTTCGGGTGCATGGAATGTAGGCTCAGGGGGATAGTATTGTGTATCATGAGCCTGAAACAATGGCTCACTGGTCGTTCGCTGCAAAGGGGCTGATGCAGGTCCCACAAAAATGGGAATATTGGGTGTTGGGAGAGGTTGATGGGGTGGTGGAGCTTGGGAATCATGAGGGCTTCTTTCTTGATGATAGAGGGGATTTGGGCGGCTTGTGGAAGGGCCAGAGTGAGGGTACTCCGGCATGTGTCCCAGTGTCTCAGGGCTCTTTTGCGTTTTGGCCAGGGCTAGCTGCATTGCATGCATCTCTAGTCCCATCCTTTCAATCTTTTCCATTGCCTCTTTTAGCAACTGGCTCATCGGCCTTTCTTCCTCATTACTATTCTCAGAAGTAGTCATGCTTGTTGCTACCGGTCCTTTGGATCTGGTTTGGTATGAATGTGTTGCCAGAATTCTTTAACAACTAACTGTCTGGTATCAGACAACAACAAACTTTGTTAGTGTTAGAGCTTAACAGATTTGATCATAACACATAGAGGATGCAATGCACCTAGGCAGTTAACCGTTTCTACATGCTTTGCTTCAAACCACATGCGTCATCCCGGCTTGTTCATTCGTCTCTTTTAAAGTATTTTGCGAAACTCTGCGTTTTATTTTATTTACATTTTCTTTTCTTTATTTATTAAAAGCGGTCGAATCTTATGGGGATTGCCTACGTATCACGTCCCCGCGTGAATCAGACCAGGCGTAGTTCTGCCCCAAAGTAAAGACACATAGAAATTCTTCCGGAGTCACTTAATTTCATTATCAAAATTTGCTATTACACATTGCTTCAAACAACATAGCAACAGTACAGACTCCACGGTTCTTTGACCCTATTTGATTGAAGGAAAAATGGAAAACAACATATGGGAAAACATCAAAGCTTAACTAAAACAAGACTCGACCAGAGGTTAATTTTCCAACTTAGGGACCCGCGAGGCATCGTTCGGCCTTTTCGCGGTTCTAGGTGCGAGATCCCTTTCGAGCTGCTCCAACTCGTGCATGGTCTGTTTGACATAACCCATCACTACTGGGAGAACGGTAACGCAGGTCATGTTTTCACACCGTCGACACCTTCTGATGATGGCATGGGCAATGGCCCTGATCTTGTCTCTGGTTTTTTTCTTCTCTATGAGTAGGTGTCTTATCTGATCACTGCACGTCTTGAATACCTGTGAGTCCTGTATATGCTGATCCCTCAGCTGCCGCACTTCTTCCTTCATTTGGGCCAACAAGTCGTAACAGTATCTACTCTCCGATTGGAAATCCCCGGCCTGCTTAACTGCTTTAAACTCAAGTGTAGCCATCTCCCTCTTTATTTTGGCCACAGTCTTCTCGTGGTCACGTTTCAATTGGTTCAAACATCGGCGATGCTTATCTACTCTTGTTCCCCACCGTGCCTTGAACTTTGTCATGACCTTTTCGGATTCTTCTAACCTGTCTCGCCATTCCGTGATCTCTCTTTTCAAACCCTTTATCAACCGCTGGTCTGATCGACTTCTGGGCTGCTCATCGAGAGACAATCTCAATTTTTGGACTTGGGCCTTAAGCTCTTCATTCTCTTGGATCAATCTATTCTTTTCGCTTCGATCCGCCGCGATTTGTACGCTGTTATCGAATTTCAGACTGTCCATTTGTAGCTTCAAATCGCCAATCTCTGCCCGATAACCCTTCTCTTTTGCTAACCAGTTCCATTGCCCTTGGGATGATTCTACGAAATCTTTGAGATGCGGCCTCTTAGCCGGTCTTTCGTAGGACAGGCTACCTCTAAACCAAGCGTGATATTCTGGGGCGACTTCCCCTTTTGCCGTATCAATCACACAAGTGTTTGCTGTCAGATGTTGGCATTCACTCCAGATTTGGCGAACTTCTTCTTCAGGGAAATGACCGTTCGGACTGATTTCAATCACTTGGGTACTCAAATCTTCATCTTTCGGTACCACTTGGTACCTCCCAAGTTGCCTCAAAACCCGATACGGTGCATAGGGTTGGATACTTTTCAGTCCCATCAACAGAAAGTGAGGCCGGGTTGCCGGCATGTATATGATTTCCTCGATAGGTGACCATCCGAGTGTCCACTGGATTTGGCTGGCAGTGAGAGTTCGGAGAAATGCGGTCCATGATGTGACTCCCTCAGGTAAATTGAACCCTTTGATTCTCGTGTAGAATTCTCCAATACAAGTTTTCTCTGGCGAACCATAACCCAAAAGTGAGGAGCGATGGCATAAATGATCGGTCATCCACATTTGCAACAGTAGGTTACATCCTTCGAAAAAGTCGCCCCTGGCTCGACAAGCAGTGAGAGCCCGGAAAATGTCAGCCATAATCATAGGCGCCAGAGTACTTTTATCTTGGGTAAGCAAAGTATTGACGACCCCGGTTATCTTTAGATCAATGTTTCCATCTTTCCTAGGGAACACTATAAGACCCAGAAAGGCTGTCATAAAAGCCACTAGCCTGTGTTCGTCCCACTTTTGTCGGTTGCCTCTACTGCATAGTTTGAAATCCGGCTTATTGAACCCGCCCACGTGGCCGTATCTAGCATATATGAGGTGGAGACTGCAGAATCCTTTGGCAAGATCTGGATGGTGGAATGTCCGAGGTATTTTTAGGAAATCCAGAAACCTGTGTACCGTGACAGCTCTAGGTGCAATCAAGTATTTGAACCTAAAAGGGGCTTCATCAATCCCGATGTACCCTGCTATTTCTTCCAACGTCGGGGTGAGCTCGAAGTCCGAAAAATGGAACACGTTGTGTGCGGAATCCCAACAAGTGACCAATGATCTGATGATATCACCCCGAGGCTGAACGTTTAGTAGGTCCGGGAGACCTTTCAGATATTTCCTTACTTTGTCTTGCCCTTCTTTGCCTAAGTCGTTCCACCATAACCGCAATTCAAACGGGATCTTGGTCATTACTGAAAAAGGTTCGTTTTGTACCGTGCTCATCCTGCACATTTATTAGGGTGATTATGCCAAGTGAATAAAGAATAAAACTTTATTTAGACGTATACTTTTTATAAAACTTTATGAAAAACCCTGCACATTTATTACCTTTTTTTTTTGAAAATTAAGGGTCTAAAAACTTTCATGACTTTTGGCAAAACAAGTAATTTTGCCACAAATAAAGACGTATATTTATATTTATATATATATATGTAGAGATATATATATATATCAAAAATAAGACTCTTTTCCATCTTCATTTTTGTGACAGGATATAAAAGCAGAACGACGACCCCTTTTTTTTCTCTTCTTTTCTATTTTTCCTTTGCAATTAATAAAACAAAACTAATAAGACATTTTCTTTTCATTTTCTCAAAATTTCGGCAGAGTTTTGACGGTATTTTGGCATTGGCCCTTTTTCAAAAATAAACAATTAACTCCTTAACCGCTATTCCTTCCTTTTTCCTTTTTTTTTTCAATTTCACATTATTCAAACACTGGTCAGCATGCGGGCTCGAGACAAATAAATGCACGGAAAACAAATGGGATGCATTAGGATGCTCCTTTCATATCAGGTTGCTAGTCCTAGACGGACCCAACCCCTGTGTTGAGTCCCCTAAGTCATATGCAACATGATGCAAATAAGCGTTCCTACTAGGGATCCGGCATGAAGTCACGTTATTCTATGTTCAAAACCTGGGTCAGTGTTCTAGACAGTGTACCCGAGCGGACAACTCGAGCCGAGGAGGGGCAACTTACCGGGAACCAAAAGGCCGTCCGGCTTCGTAACTTATCCGTCCTCTTTCTTATTTCGGGTATTGACACTAACAGAATAGGGAGTCTCGACCAGCGAGCCTTTTCCCGGAGGAAAGAAGAGATGGGTTTCGGCACAGTTTATATACAGTTCAGATAATATCAAAGCGGTTAAAGCAACATTTAACACATTAGGCTCAAACATGTGAACATCAGATATAACCAAATATAACAATTTATCTAAGCTCGAATTTCTAACCCTGAACCAGTGGTTATGGGTCAAGTTCCCCAGCAGAGTCGTTAGAGCTGTCACACCTCCTTTTTCCGTACCCGCGAGGGGACAAGGGAGTTTTTTCCAATTTAAGGACAATCGAAACGGGATTGGTTTATTTATTTCAGAGTCGCCACTTGGGAGGTTTAGGGTGTCCCAAGTCACCAATTTTAATCCCGAATCGAGGAAAATAATGACTCTATATTACAGTCTGCGTACCAGAAATCTAGATAAGGAATTCTGTTAACCCGGGAGAAGGTGTTAGGCATTCCCGAGTTCCGTGGTTCTAGCACGGTCGCTCAACTGTTATATTCGGCTTGATTATCTGATTTTATACAAGTGTGAACTTATGTGCAAAATTTAACTTTTAACCGCTTTTATCATTTACTGTTTTTATCAAGAATTGCAACGTTGTGAAAATGTATCTCGAACCGCGTTACAATCAATGTACCCGTGGTCGTCGACACACTTTGACTCCGTTGAGATTTGGATTTGGGTCACATCAATGTGCACCCGAGTTTAAGGAAATTAAATTATTAAAGGCGCGCCTAAAGCGACTAGCGTATTTATTTTGGGTAAGACCGTGGAATTTTACTAAACGGTCCATCCCGAAGTCCAAATAATTTTTAAAGCAAATATTTACTGAGGGCCCCGCAATTTGTATTTTATTTGGCGAGGCTCATCTCATTCTTATTATTTTATTATTTTTTTTAAAATGAATTTGCAACGTCATGGACACGCACCTCGAACCACGCCACAATCAATGTACCCGTGATTAGAAACACATTTCGACTCCGTTGAGAATTGGATTTGGGTCACCTAAATGTGCACCCGGGTTTAAGAAGGTAAGATTTATTAAGGCGCGTCCTAAAAGAGTCTAACGTATTGTTATTTTTAGGAGAGTTGTGAGATTTGCTAAACAACCCGTCCTGGAACCTAGATGCTTTGATAATACACATTTAAACAAGGGCCCCGCGTCTGCGCGTTTTGTTTATTTTCATCGAGGCTCATCTCGTTCTTATTTTTTTTTAAAAAAAGGATATCCTATAACAACTACGTTTCTCGTCGTGTTTGTCTTTATCAATTGAAAACAGTAGATAGTCCTAATTAATTAAATGCTTGCAAGTTGTTTGTAATGACATTCAGAAAAGCTAAAAAATTTCAGAAATGAGGCTGTATGTACAGTCAGCCGAACAAACAATTATAGGCCCAAATCTAGCCCATGCGTGATAGGCCAGACCTGGGCCTCTGCCTGTTCGACGCGGGCCTACTTGGTTTGCTTTGATTTGGGCTCGACCTTCATGAGGTTGAGGCCCTGAACTGATTCTTTGTTTTGTGAAATGAGTTTATCAATTTATGTGACAATATGGCAAAAGGGAGAAAGAACTTTAACTAAAACGGATAGCATTTGGCCTACATTAGAGAATATACTACACCATCAGACTAAGTCTGAAATACAACTTATTACACTGGGCATGTTTTTTCACCTAGCAGCATACATATAAGGCTAGCATTCGTTAACCTACATTGATATACTTAGTATGTAGGCTGCTTCTATTGTCCAAACAAAAATGTAACTATTTCATAACATTTAGAGTAACAGTTCATGTATATATAAAAAAAAACAATCTGCAGGTCTTCTCTTTTGCATTCATGCTCAAACTTTCAGTTACATTTGTGGTATTAATTGTGTACCTGGTATGGAGGACAAAGAAGGAAGGAATGATCAGCTAGGCAGTATGCAGTAAACACAGCAACAACAGATACACAGCAACAACCAAATAGCCACGAAGATGAAGCTCACACGTTGGTCGAACAGCAGACAAATATTCCCAGGAAGCAAGATAGGAAACAAGACCAATCGAGAAAAGAACCAGAATATTTTGTGCTATAGCCAACAGAAATTCAATAACCACCAAAGCTCAGTACACAACCAGCACAGTTTCAAACAATCAGGAAGACTACAACTCAATGTACAGCACACAAAACTCAATGTAGTAGCAATCACAGCTGAAGATACACAGGCTTCTCTTAATGGAACAGTAATCAACCTAGTTAGGATGACCAGCTTGATTTCTTATGCAGTTTTGGACAATGTTCAGTTACCGTATTTGCTGGAAATTTCTTTCTGTTTTTCTTCACTTTTCTTTAACTCCCAAAATCCCTCTCAAAACTAAAATTTCCAGCCTTTTCTCTCTTTTTTCTGAAGACTAAAAGTCCAGCCCCCGTTTAAGCTCTCAAATGGCTTATTTATAAGCCAAATGAACCAGTGCAGTTAAGCTGCCTTTTTGCTGCAACTTGCAGCCTGCCCATCCCTATTAAGCCCATCCTTAAGCATCTTTTGATGCCAGCCCTTTTGTTCCCCACGCCTGGCTTTCTTTAATCAAGGGTTATGGGTTCATTTTAGTTTTCATTTTAAATTCCCATGCTCTTATGTCTTGTTCCCCATTGGCATTAATTTAATCCCAAATTAGTACCCTACTTGTCAGCTCATTTAAACTAATCATTTTTGTTCCTTTCAAACCCCAGACTACCCTTGCTAGCCCTTGATTATCACTGCCCTGCCCATTGCAGTATCAGGGCACTTTGGGCTTTGACCCTTCGATTTCAGAACTGCCCCAACCTGGCTTTTTAATTGTTTACAAGGTAGTTACAAGCTAATATTCAGGCAATGCCCAATTCAAATCACAATACAGGCCCATTCAGAATATTTGAACATTCAGTCGTAGGAGACTAATCGACGACATTTATCAAGTCGACTACACTAATTATAACGGGTAATAATCAGTCGTTCAAATAAACAACACATACAGGGACCTAAAGGGCATCAGACAATTTTTGTTCAATTACTGGGGCTATATGAATTAATTCGTTTGACGACTAATCTAATCGAACATGTACATCACAGAATACATTCAAATCATACACAGAAAACAATTGACCAAATAAAAGGTCTTTACAGAGATGAAAGAAATCCGAATGAAAAATAACAACAAAAAAAATAACAAACAAACACAACGAAACATGCTGACCCATTAATCAAAACTAACACAAAAGAAAGGAAAACTTACCGAAAATGTTTAAATCAAACAGACCCAAATCTGATTCAACTTCAAACTTTTGAGGCCGAACAAACTTTAATCAGGGTGTTCTCACATGAGAACACCTTGATTAAGGTCTATTAGACCTCAAACCCATGTCCAAACCGGCCGGATTCCCCAGGTGCATGTGTTCTAAAGTCTGGATTTCCAGATCTGATTTTTAGGGAGTTGTGGGTAGATTCGGACCAAACCAAGTTTGGTTTGGTCACGAGGAAGGTCAGGGGAGTGTCTGGTATGAAGATGGGGTGGTTTGGCATAGATCCGGGTTCGACTCAAATCTTCAAATGAAGATTCGAGACGAACGAAAGTGATTCGAGGCTCGTGGTTAGTGGATTCGTGTTCAGGACAGTGAGGTGGTCCTAGGGTGTTCAGGAGGCGGTCATCGGCGTTCATGCCGCCGGCTTTAATGGCGAGGGATACTGGGGCGGCTGCTAGGGTTCGAGGATGAGAAGGGGTTGGGGAAGGAGATGACTGAAGGGGGGGTTCGGATAGGGGGTGCGGGGTAAAGGGCTGAGTTTATATATGGGGGGGTTGATTGGATCTGAGCCGTTGGATCATACGATCTCAACGGCTTGGATCTGAGGGTGAGAAACAAGACGGGGTCGTTCAGTAGTTAAACGGGGTCGTTTGGTTTAAATGAGGGGTTGGGTCGGATTGGTTATTGGGTCGGGTTTGAACACGGGTTGTTGAAAGGGGTTCTGAACCGTTGGATTGGCCCGGACGGACGACTTAGATTTATTTGCCTGAAACGGCGTCGTTTCAGGAGGTACCTGGGCAGGCCTGGTTTGGACCGGGTCAGATCGTTGGTTTGGGCCTATTTTTGGTTTATTTCCTTGGCCCAAACCGCTTCCTTCATTCTTTTCTCCCTTTCTTTTTTTCCTTTTTCCTTTCTTTTTTTTTTCTAATCTTATAACTAAAATAAAATGAAATTTAAACAAACATAATTATCAAAATATTTAAATAGGTTAAATCGCACCCTAGAATATTTTTGTGAATTTTTCTTTTACTGAATGAATTATGGTCTAATTACCAGGACATACACATTTTGTATTTTGTTTAATAATGTAAAAATGGACAAAATGGACAGAACCACACATGACTAGCAGCACACGTTACGGAAAATTGAAAATTGTACAGCGAGGTCCTTTGTTACTATTTCTTTTGGAGTGATTGTCCGTGAAGCAAAAATCACGTGCTTACAGCTGCCCCTCTTTGCACGAAGACACGAAGGGTTTTCGCGCAAAGATAAAGCGAGCGATTTTTGCCCGTCCGAATACTCCGTGTGAAGCATTTTTTGAAAAAGATTTGACCGAACCTTTGCTTCAGAGGTTTCCTACATATCCTGGGCTGAACAGGAATCAGGTCAATGTAGTTCGGGAAATTTTGGTAGCTGGGACTACCATGTGACTGTATTGCTTGCTGTTGTTGTGCGCTGTTGTATGCTGCTGTAGGATGCTACTGCTCAACCGATCTCCCTATTACATTGCTCTAAAAGGAAAACAAGAAGCTAAGTTAAACTGAGGATCCTGAAATTTCATCCATCTTCAACTTGTTCTTGTTGCCTTGCTTTCTTGTCGTAAATACGAGAAATGGTATAATGAGCAACGAAAGCAAATAAACATCATGTTTCTCAATGTCACAGCCACACATGTCTCCAAAACTCAAATCCAAAAGAATAAAACGACAACCATGAAACAACATAGTCGAGTCCACAAATTTGCATAACAAAGGATGAGTAAAATATATCATGTCAAATAGTACGGAAGTACCCATTGTATATATATCACTCATCCTCACTGCACGAGAATACCCGTCGTGCAATATCTCTCAACCTCACAACACGAAAATACCTGTCGTGCATAATCACTCATCCTCACAACGAAACACCCACTGTGCATAATCACTCATCCTCACCAAGCATATGTAAGTCATTAACAAGCAAGGTGAGAAGTATAAATAATATTAAGGAGAGTGGTTAAGCATAATACACCTCGTAGGAGATAATCATGACCTTCACACCAATAGATGAGCCAACATTTCAAGAATCGTAATGTCGTTCTTGAAATGTCCAAATACCTCAATAAAGCTTAAATATAGTACTAACATGTGTCACACCTCCTTTTTACACACCCGAGGGTATATGGGAGTTTTTCCAATTAAAGTGATATTAATTGAAATGGGATAATTAATTAATTTCAGAGTCGCCACTTAGGATAATTTATGGTGTCCCAAGTCACCAGTTTATTTTTAAATCCCAAATCGAGGAAATTTTCGACTTTATTTAAAAGTCCGCGAACCAGAAATTCTAGATAAGGAATTCTGTTAATCCGGGAGAAGGTGTTAGGCATTCCCGGATTCCGTAGTTCTAACACGGTCGCTTAGCGATTTATACTTGGCTTAAATTGTTTAACTACTCATTTTAGGACCTATGTGCATTTACCTTTTTACCGCTTTTAAATGCTTGATTTATTCGTAAATAAGGAGTTATTTTAAAACAAGTCACGCGTACGTGTACTCATTTCGTTTGACGCGTCAAGAATCATGTCACGCGTACGTGTCCACAATTAATCACACTTTATTAATATTAAGAATGTTTGGCCGAAGTTGCGCGAACGCATGCCTCGATTTATTTTGAAAAAATCGTAATTACGTCACGCGAACGTGTACACAATCACTATAATTTGATTAACTAAGAGTGTGCCTGAAGCTACTAACGTGTTTATGAATATTATAAAATTATTTACGGACTAATAAAAGAGGGCAACTATATGATATTAATGGGCCTAGCAAATTAAACATACTTGGTAAAAGATTTTCTAATTCACAACAAACTTCAATGGCCCACTTTATTCTTGCAACCCAAATTCTTTCGCCTAACCTAACCAAAAATCCAAATGATCAGCACATTTCTCATGATAAGGTTGGCTCAAAATTAGTTGTTTTTCACAACTCAACTACTAAACGTGACTCATTATTTATGAACTAAATTAGATGTAAACACATTAAAACTTGAACAATAAAATATATTGGATAAAGGCAACATTAAATGAAAATAAACTAGTACAGTTAACATGTTTTAATTTCAAGTTTCAACCATAAGAAAAAACAATATAACATATACTAACAAAATATACAAAGAATAAAATAGTGAAGAAGGAGAACTGGACCTTCATTAATGTAAAACCATCTTTAGCATAATGGAGGAACTCCATAGAAGTTGGAACAAAAGCTACAAATTGCGACAGACCCTCGATCGGAAACCTCGAATCTCGCCGGTAAAGCTCGTCGGTAAACCTCGACTCGAAACATTCGCATGAGACAAACTCAACTTGGAAAATGCCGTTATTTATGTGAAAAAGAGGGACTACTTTAAGGTGTTTTAGAGATGGTCTTGGGTTTGTTCCATGGAAGTTTCAAGGTGAGCTTTGGACTGGTATTCATGGCTACGTTTACATGGAGTTTCAGCTTGTGTTTTAGGTCGTTTTTGGCTGATTTTCGCTGGGATATTGAGTCTATTTTTTTGCTGCATTTCTGAAGCTACTTCGGGGCTGTTTGGTGGCTGTTCGGCACCAGCAATGCATCTATTTTGGAGCTGGTTTTCGCTGTTGGTTTTCAGCTAGTTTCGTAGTAGCTTTACAGTGGTTCCGCAGCAATTTACAGCGGTTTCGAGGTTGGAAATAGGTGTGTTTCGCTGTTGAGTTGTTGGGGGTTGTTCCGAGTGTTTAAAGGTGGCTTGGTGGAGCTTTTATAGCTGCACTTGTGACGACCCGGTCAGTCGTCTCATGAGTGACCGCTCCGTTTCTCCCATTTCTGATTCTTTATGCTTCGTTATCCGTGTTTTGTGGTATCGGGTTAGTCGGATCGAATCCGGAATGATTTTGGTAAGATTTGAGACACTTAGTCTCTTTTAAGGAAGTTTAAGTTGGAAAAGTCAACCGGATATTGACTTATGTGTTAGACGTCTCGGATGTGATTTTCGATGGTTCGGTTAGCTTTGGGAGGTGTTTTATGACTTAGGAGCGTGACCGGAATGGATTTTGGAGGTTCGGAGTAGATTTAGGCATGAATTGGCGAAGTTGAGATTTTGGCGATTTCCGGTTGATAGGCGAGATTTTGATATAGGGGTCGGAATGGAATTCCGAGGGTTGCAGTAACTTCGTTGTGCCATTTGGGATGTGTTTATAAAATTTCAGGTCATTTGGACGTGGTTTGGTTGGATTTTTTTTATCAAAAACGTATTTCAGAAGATTTTAGAAACTTAGGCTTGAATCCGATGTGTTTTGGGTGATTTGATGTTTCAGGTGTTTTGATGATTGGAACAAGTTTGAATAAGGTTTTAGGATGTATTGGTGTCTTTGGTTGAGGTCCCGGGGGCCTCGGGTGAGTTTCGGGTGGTCAATCGGATCATTTCGGAGTTTAGAAAATTGTAGAAAATCTATTCAGCTGTTGCAGGGATTTTAACCTTCGCGTTCATGGGTGGAGCCTCGCGTTCGCGAAGAGGCAGTTGAGGAAGGCAAGGATTAAGCCTTCGCGTTCGCGAGAAGGGCTTCCCGTTCGTGGACGGCTGGGAAGTGGTGCATCGCGTTCGCGAGAAGGTCTTCGCCAACGCGTAGAGGAATTTGGGTTAGATGGGTGCGAAGTCAAGTGTTCATTGCGTTCGCGGAAGAGTAAGCGCGTTTGAGAAGGGTAAGGTAGAGGAAACATCACGTTCACGATGGTCATGTCGCGTTCGCATAGAGGAAAAGTTGGTCAAAGTGAGTTTGTGCTTCGCGAACGCGAGGGTTTGACCGCGTTCGCGATGAAGGAAATTAAGGCCTGGGCAGAATGTTTTTAACTTGTCTTGTCCGCGATTTTGAAGCTCATTTCTTCCTAGTTGGCCATTTTGGGAGATTTTTAAAGGATATTGAAGAGGGATTCAAGAGGAATCGTTGGGAGGTAAGATTTTCGGACTTAAAACTCGATTATTATGTGAATTCTACCTAGAAAATCATGGAAACTTAAGCTATAAATGGAAGAACTAGGGCTTGGAATTTTGGACTTTTGATTGGGAATTTGGAGGACCATTTGGGGTCGAATTTGAGAACTTTTGGTATGTATGAACTCGTGGGGAGATAAGAAATCTATTGATGTGAAAATTTCTGAATTCCGAGACGTGGGCCCGGGGGTTGGATTTTGGTAGTTTCGGGATTTATGTAGCATTTTTATTGTTTTCGCTTGGGCTTCATTCCGTTGGCATATTTTGACATCCTCGTTCTGATTTTGGATAGATTCGACACACGTGGAGGCCGGTTCGAGGGGCAAAGGTGTCGCGAGCTAGAGATTTAGCTGGTTCGAGGTGAGTAATGATTGTAAATGATGTTCTGAGGGTTTGAAACCCCGGATTGCACATCGTAGTACTATATTGAGGTGAGGCACACGCTTGATAACGAGCGTGGGGTCGTGCATTATTGGGGATTGTGACTTAGTCCGTCCCGATTGATGATTTTACCACGTATTTGATTGAAAACTATTTGCTATCATCATTATTTGGGCTGAACGCCATATTTGGGCCTAGTGCCAACTATTTGAACCCTTCAGGGCTATTTATTGATATTTCCTCACTATTTTGACTTATTACTTGAACTCAGTCATATTATTTTCCACTGTTTTACTACTCAGCCATTTTTACTCAGTTTGGAGACTTAAATGATATTTTAAATGATGTTTGGGCTGAGAAACACTATTTTACTACTGCCCGAGGGGCTTGTGATGATTTTTGATTGAGTAAGGTCGATGGCCTATATTGTGAGGAAACACTAATACTGATTTGAGGCCGAGCGCCTGAGGTATGTACGCCATGAGATGGCTTGATAGATATGAGGCCGAGGGCCTAAATTTGATGCCACGAGATGGCTTGTTATTATGCTTGGGCCATAAGGGTCTTCTCCAGGAGTCTGCACACCCCCAGTGAGTGTGGATACCCATTGTGATGCGAGATTGAGCCCGAGGGGCAGAAATTGTTGATACTGTGCCCGAGGGGCGAACTTCTAATTGTTTACTTTATCTTAACTGTCTGTCAATCACTTGTTTATTTGTTGAAAAAGGATTTTTCTCTACTTTTCACTAGTTTACTGCTTTTAAATGATTTGACTGCTTCATTATAGAATGCCTTGTACTTTACGTGTTTTCTTACTTTTAGTCTTTATTTACATTTGTTACTCACATAGTTGGAGTACTCACTTTACTCCCTACACCTTGTGTGCAGATTCATAGCTGTTACTGCTCCCAAGTGCTGATCCCTCCAGTTCAGGCGATCGTTCGGAGACTACGAGGTAGTTGTTGACGTCCTCAGCCCCGTGTCTCTCCTCTTTTATCCTTTCTATTTCCCTTCAAACATTTGTACTAGGTTATGGATTTAGCAGACTTGTATTATGGCCTATAGACGCTCATGACTTGTGACACCCCGGTTAAGGGTGTGTAGGGTTGTATTTTCCGCACCTTTATCGATATTTTCTGCTATTTATTGTTATTAAATCATGCTTAAACTACTTTCATGTTGATTATCTGTTTTAAAAAGTGAATTGGGTTTAACTGGCTGGCCTTGTCTTCACAAGAGGCGCCATCACGACCGGATTTGGGGTTAGGGTCGTGACAAGTTGGTATCAGAGCCTAGGTTACATAGGTCTCACGAGTCATGAGCAGGTTTAGTAGAGTCTCACAGATCGGTACAAAAACGTCTGTATTTATCCTCGAGAGGCTGCAGAACCTTTAAGAGAAACTTCATATTCTTGAAATTCTTGTCGTACGAACTTGTTGATCAGAGTACTAGACTTCTGTTATTCTATTCTCTCTGAGATGGTGAGGCACGCGCTACCGGACAGGGTGGATAACCACCAGTGCCACCAGCTGTGGCCACCAGAGGCCGTGGACGCGGTCGTGGTCGTGGTAGAGGCAGAGCAGCAAGGGCAGCACCTATAGATCTACCAGCTGCCCCAGCTTAGGAGTAGGCTCCAGCTATGGATGCTCCAGCAGCACCAGTTCAGGCACCAGCTGTGCCCATCGTGATTCTGGGTCTTTAGGAGGCCTTGGCACAGATCTTATCAGTTTGCACCGGCCTGGATCAGGCGGTTTCAGCCACTACAGCCACATCTACTTCACAGGCCGGGGGAGGTAATCAGACTCCCGCCGCTTGCACACCTGAGCAGGTCGTGCAGGGACTTCAGACGTCGGGGGTACATCCAGCCCAGCCGGTTGCAGCTGCTCGGGACTATGTAGTTCCTGTCATGCCGGAGGATGAGCAGCGTAAGTTCGAGATATTTGGTAGATTGCAGCCTCCGACCTTCAGTGGCGCAGAGGGCGAGGATGCCTAGGGCTTTTTGGATAAGTGTCAGACGATGCTTCATACTGCAAGTATTCTGGAGACCAGCAGGGTCGCTTTTACTACCTATCAGTTTTCCGGAGCTGCTTTCACTTAGTGGGAGGATTTTGAGAGGTCGTAGGCCTGCTGATGCAGTACCCATTTCCTGGCAGCAGTTCTCCGTTATCTTCTTGGAGAAGTATGTGCCGTAGTCCCGTAGAGAGGAGTTGCGTAGGCAGTTTGAGTGGTTGCGACAAGGGGATGTGACTATGTCACAGTATGAGTTGAGGTTTTTTGAGTTGTCTCGTCATGCCATCTAGTTGGTTCCGACAGATCGAGAGAGGATCAGGAGATTTGTTGATGGTCTTACTTATCAGCTCCGTATTCTTATGACCAGGGAGAGGGTATCTGGTGTTACGTTCGAGGAGGTGGTTGATATCGCCCGTGAGATTGAGTCTGTTCGCCGTCAAGAGCAAGAGGAGAGGGAGGCCAAGAGGCCTCGAGGATCTGGTAGCTATAGTGGTACTCCTTCGAGGGGTCAGTTTCAGCACGGCAGAGGCCGTTCATTCAGGTCTGCTTAGCCAGCTCACCCAGGTTATCGTGGGGCATCTTCGAGTCATGGTTATCATGGATCTCAGCAGGGCCAGTCATCACTCAGCGCCCTTCCAGCTCAGAGTTCATCCCGTGCTCCATCAGCTCAGGGCTCTTCTACGCCGAGTGCATCTGCTAGTCACTCCAGTGCAAGGGGTTCCTTTCAGTCCCCTTCTCCAGCACCTAGGAGTTGTTATGAGTGTGGTGAGATGGGCCATATGTGGAGATAGTGTCCTTATCGAGTTGCTAGTTCGTCCCAGCAGAGTGGCCAGTCATCGGCTTCAGCGCCAGTCTCTTCACCACCCCCCGCTCAGCCAGCTAGGGGTGGAGGTCAGTCAGCCAGGGGTTGCCCCAGAGGGGGAGGTCGATTAAGGGGCGGTCAGGCCCATTTCTATGCACTCCTAGGTAGACCCGATGCTATTGCTTCAGATACTGTTATTACAGGTATTGTTTCAGTCTTCCACAGAGATGCCTCTGTATTATTTGATCACGGTTCCACTTTTTCTTATGTGTCATCATACCTTGCTCGTTATTTAGGTACGCCCCGTGAGTTTCTTGCTTTAATTGTTCATGTATCTACACTGGTGGGCGATATTGTTGTTGTAGACCGTGTGTACCAGTCGTGTGTGGTAACTATTGGGGGTCTGAAGACCCGAGTGAATCTACTACTATTGAGCATGATGGATTTTGATGTCATTTTGGGCATGGATTGGTTATCTCCGTATTGTGCTATTCTGGACTGTCATGCTAAGACAGTCACATTGGCTATGCCGGGTGTGCCACGGATTGAGTGGCGAGGTGTGACTGATTATGTTCCTAGTAGAGTGATCTCTTTCTTGAAAGCCCAGCGTATGATTGGAAAGGGTTGTCTTTCATATCTAGCGTTTGTGAGGGATGTCGGAGCTGAGACTCCCAGTATTGATTCTGTTCCAGTTGTGAGGGATTTTCCCGATGTGTTTCCTACCGACCTGTCGGGCATGCCACCGGACAATGATATTGATTTTGGTATTGACCTAGTGCCGGGCACTCAACCCATTTCTATTTCGTCGTATCGTATAGTACCAGCGGAGTTGAAGGAGTTAAAGGAGCAGCTTTAGGAGCTCCTAGATAAGGGGTTTATTCAGCCTAGTGTGTCACCTTGGGGTGCACCGGTTCTGTTTGTGAAGAAGAAGGATAGCACAATGAGAATGTGCATTGATTATAGGCAATTGAAAAAGGTAACAATTAAGAACAAGTATCCTTTACCTCGCATTGATGATTTATTCGACTAGCTTCAGGGAGCGAGGGTATTCTCCAAGATTGATCTCCGTTCAGGTTATCACCAGTTGAAGATCAGGGACTTAGATATTCTTAAGACGGCTTTCAGGATCCGATATGGTCATTATGAGTTCTTGGTGATGTCTTTTGGGCTGACCAATGCCCCAACATCGTTCATGCATTTGATGAACAGTGTGTTCCGGCCTTATCTCGATTCATTTATCATAGTCTTCATTGACGATATTCTGCTGTATTCATGTAGTCAGGAGGAGCACGCAGAGCATTTGAGAGTTGTGTTGCGGAGATTGAGGGAGGAAAAGCTTTATGCAAAATTCTTCAAGTGTGAGTTTTGTCTTGGTTCAGTGTCTTTCTTGCTACACGTGGTGTCCAACGAGGGTATCCAGGTTGATCCAAAGAAGATAGAGGCGGTTCAGAGTTGGCCTAGACCGTCCTCAGCCATAGAGATTTGCAGCTTTCTAGGTTTGGCGGGCTATTATCACCGGTTTATTCAGGGATTCTCATCTATCACATCACCCTTGACCAAGTTGACTCAGAAGGGTGCTTCATTTGTATGGTCGGACGAGTGTGAGAAGAGCTTTCAGAAGCTTAAGACAGCTTTGACCACAGCTCCAATGTTGGTTTTGCCATCAACTTCAGGTTCATATACCGTGTATTGTGATGCTTCGAGAGTTGGGATTGGTTATGTGTTGATGCATGAGGGTAGAGTTATTGCTTATGCTTCTCGTCAGTTAAAGCCCCATGAGAAGAACTACCCCGTTCATGATTTGGAGTTGGCTGCCATAGTTCACACATTGAAGATTTGGAGGCATTACTTGTATGGCATATCTTGTGAGGTGTTCACTAATCATTGTAGTCTTCAGCATTTGTTCAAGCAAAAGGATCTTAATTTGAGGTAGCGGAGATGGTTGGAGTTGCTTAAGGATTATGATATCACTATATTGTATCATCCGGGAAAGGCCAATGTGGTGGCCGATGCTTTGAGCCGAAAGGCAGTGAGTATGGGGAGTTTGGCATATATTCCAGTTAGGGAGAGACCTCTTGTAGTTGATGTTCACGCCTTGGCCAATCAGTTCGTGAGATTGGATATTTCGGAGCCTAGTCGGGTATTGGCTTGTGTGGTTTCTTGGTCTTCTTTATATGATCGCATTTGAGAGCGCTAGTATGATGATCCACATTTGCTTGTCCTTAGGGATAGAGTTCAACATGATGATGCTAGAGATGTTACCATTGGTAATGATGGAGTGTTGAGGATGCGGGGCCAGATTTGTGTGCCCAATGTGGATGGGCTTCGGGAGTTGATTCTGGAGGAGGCCCATAACTCGCGGTATTCCATTCATCCGGGTGCCGCGAAGATGTATCAGAATTTGAGGCAGCACTATTGGTGGAGAAGAATGAAGAAAGATATTGTGGTATTTGTAGTCCGGTGTCTCAATTATCAGCAGGTGAAATATGAACATCAGAAACCGGGTGACTTGCTACAGCAGATGGATATTCATTAGTGAAAGTGGGAGAGGATCACTATGGACTTTGTTGTTGGACTTCCACGGATTTTGAAGAAGTTCAATGCTATTTGGGTGATTGTGGATCAGCTAACCAAGTCCACGCACTTTATTCCTGTGTGTACTACTTATTATTCAGAGCGGCTGGCAGGGATTTATATCCGAGAGATTGTTCGTTTGCATGGTTTTCCGGTTTCCATCATTTCGGATAGAGGTACTCAGTTTACTTCGCAGTTTTGGAGAGCTGTGCAGGGAGAGTTGGGTACTCAGGTGGAGTTGAGCACAGCTTTTCATCCTCAGACGAACGGGCAGTCCGAGCGTACTATTCAAATATTGGAGGACATGTTGCGTGCTTGTGTCATTGATTTCGGAGGATCATGGGATGAGTTTCTACCGCTTGCAGAGTTTGGTTATAACAACAACTACCAGTCGAGTATTCAGATGGCTCCATATGAGGCTTTGTATGGGAGGTGGTGTAGATCTCCAATTAGTTGGTTCGAGCCCGGTGAGGCTAGGCTATTGGGGACTGATTTGGTGCAGGATGCTTTGGAGAAGGTGAAGGTAATTCAGGAGAAGCTTCGTACAGCGCAATCGAGGCAAAAGAGTTATGCTGATAGGAAGGTTCGAGATGAGTCCTACATGGTTGGTGAGAAGGTTCTGTTGAAGGTTTCGCCCATGAAGGGTGTTATGAGATTTGGGAAGAAAGGAAAATTGAGTCCTCGATTCATTGGGCCTTTTGAGGTGCTTCGTAGGATTTGGGAGGTGGCTTATGAGCTTGCTTTGCCACCCAGCTTGTCGAGTGTGCATCTGGTATTTCATGTTTCCATGCTCTGGAAGTACATTAGGGATCTGCCTCATGTTCTGGATTTCAGCACGATTCAGTTGGATGATGATTTGACCTATGATGTGGAGCCAGTAGCCATTTTGGGTCGTCAGGTTCAAAAGTTGAGGTCAAAAGATATAGTTTCAGTGAAAGTGCAGTGGAGAGGTCGTCCCATGGAGGAGGCTACCTGGGAGACCGAACGGGAGATTTAGAGCAAATATCCTCACCTGTTTGAGGCTTTAGGTATGTTTTTTTGACTCGTTCGAGGACGAACGTTTGTTTAAGTTTGGGAGGATGTGACGACTCGGCTAGTCGTCTCATGAGTGACCACTCCGTTTCCCTCATTTTTGCTTCTTTATGCTTTATTATCCGTGTTTTGTGGTATCGGGTTGGTCGGATCGAATCCGGAATGATTTTGGTAAGGTTTGAGACACTTAGTCTCTTTTAAGGAAGTTTAAGTTGGAAAAGTCAACAGGATGTTGACTTATATGTTAGAGGGATCGGATGTGAGTTCCGATGGTTCGGTTAGCTTCGGGAGGTGATTTATAACTTAGGAGCATGACCAGAATGGGTTTTGGAGGTTCGGAATAGATTTAGGCTTAAATTGGCGAAGTTGAGATTTTGGCGATTTCCGGTTGATAGGCGAGATTTTGATATAGGGGTCGAAATGGAATTTCGAGGGTTGCAGTAGCTTCGTTGTGCCATTTGGGATGTGTGTGTAAAATTTCAGGTCATTCGGACGTGGTTTGGTTGGGTTTTTGATCAAAAGCGTATTTCGGAAGATTTTAGAAATTTAGTCTTGAATCCGATGTGTTTTGGGTGATTTGATGTTATTTGAGGTGTTTTGATGATTGGAACAAGTTTGAATATGGTTTTAGGATGTGTTCGTGCCTTTGGTTGAGGTTCCAGGGGCCTCGGGTGAGTTTCGGGTGGTCAATCAGATCATTTTGGAGTTTAGAAAATTGCAGAAAATCTGTTCAGCTATTGCAGGGATTTTACCCTTCGCGTTCGCGGGTGGAGCCTCGTGTTCGCGAAGAAGCAGTTGAGGAAGGCAAGGAATCAGCCTTCGCGTTCGCGAGAAGTTCTTCGCGATCGCGTAGAGGAATTTGAGTCAGATGGGTTAGAGGTCAAGTGTTCATCGCGTTCGCGGAAGAGTGAGCGCGTTCGCGAAGGATAAGGTAGAGTAAGCATCTCATTTGCGATTGTCATGTCGCATTCGCATAGAAGAAAAGTTTGTTAAAGTGAGTTTGTGCTTCACGAACATGAGGGTTTGACTGCGTTCGCGAAGAAGGAAATTAAGGCCTAGGCAAAATGTTTTTAACTCGTTTTGTCGGCGATTTTGAGGCTTATTTCCTCCATAGTTGGCCATTTTGGGAGACTTTTGAAGGAGATTGAAGAGGGATTCAAGGGGAATCGTTGGGAGGTAAGATTTTCGGACTTAAAACTCGATTATCATGTTAATTCTACCTAGAAAATCATGGAAACTTAAGCTAAAAATGGAAGAACTAGGGCTTGGAATTTTGGACTTTTGATTGGGGATTTGGAGGACCATTTGGGGCCGGATTTGAGAACTTTTGGTATGTATGAACTCGTGGGGAGATAAGAAATCTATTGATGTGAAAATATCTGAATTCCAAGACGTGGGCCCGGGGGTCGGATTCTGGTAATTTCGGGATTTGTGTAGCATTTTGATTGTTTTCGCTTGGGCTTCGTTCCCTTAGCATATTTTGACGTCCTCGTTTTGATTTTGGATAGATTCGACGCGCGTGGAGGCCGGTTCGAGGGGCAAAGGCACCGCGAGCTAGAGATTTATTCGGTTCGAGGTGAATAATGATTGTAAATGATGTTCTGAGGGTTTGAAACCCCGGATTGCACATCGTAGTACTATATTGAGGTGAGACACACGCTTGATGACGAGCGTGGGGTCGTGCACTATTGGGGATTATGACTTGGTCCGTCCCGATTGATGATTTTACCACGTATTTGATTGAAAACTATTTGTTATCATCATTATTTGGGTTGAACGCCATATTTGGGCCTAATGCCAACTATTTAAACCCTTCGGGGCTATTTATTGATATTTCCTCACTATTTTGACTTATTACTTGAACTTAGTCATGTTATTTTCCACTATTTTTCTACTCAGCCATTTTTACTCAGTTTGGAGACTTAAATGATATTTTAAATGATGTTTGGGCTGAGAAACACTGTTTTACTGCTGCCCGAGGGGCTTGTGATGATTTTTGACTGAGTAAGGCCGATGGCCTATATTGTGAGGAAACACTGTTACTGATTTGAGGCCGAGGGCCTGAGGTATGTACGCCACGAGGTGGCTTGATTGATATGAGGCTGAGGGCCTAGATTTAATGCCATGAGATGGCTTGTTATTGCGCTTGGGCCGTAAGGGGCCCCTCCAGGAGTCTGCACACCCCCAGTGAGCGCGAGTACCCATTGTGATGCGAGATTGAGCCCGAGGGGCGGAAATTGTTGATATTGTGCCCGAGGGGCGAACTTCTAATTGTTTACTTTATCTTAACAGTCTATCAATTACCTGTTTATTTGTTGAAAAAGGATTTTTCTCTACTTTTCACTGGTTTACTGCTTTTAAATGATTTGACTGCTTCATTATAGAATGTCTTGTACTTTACGTGTTTTCTTACTTTCAGTCATTATTTATACTTGTTACTCACTGAGTTGGAATACTCACTTTACTCCCTGCACCCTATGTGCAGATTCAGGCGTAGCTGGTACCGCTCCCGAGTGCTGATCCCTCCAGTTCAGGCGAGATTACGAGGTAGCTGTTGACGTCCGCAAACTCGTGTCTCTACTCTTTTATCCTTTCTATTTCCCTTTAAACATTTGTACTAGTTTATAGATATAGCAGACTTGTATTATGACCTATAGACGCTCATGACTTGTGACACCCCGGTTAGGGCTGTGTCGGGTTGTATTTTCCGCACCTTTATCGATATTTTCCGCGATTTAGTATTATTAAATCATGCTTAGATTACTTTCATGTTGATTATCTATTTTAAAAAGTGAATTGGGTTTAACTGGCTGGTCTTGTCTTCACAAGAGACGCCATCACGACCGGATTCGGGGTTAGGGTCGTGACAGCACTTCCATGGCTGTTTGGGCGAGGTTTCATTTTGGGTTTCCAGCTCGTTTTTTGGGCTGAAAAGAAGTGTTTTGGGGGTGTTTTAATGGAGTTTCACTTGATAAAAACAGTGGTTTACAGGGTGAAGAAGCTAAAGTGATGAAGCTCTTCTTTTTTTTTTTTGTGATTGTGCTGTGTGTTTACAGTGAAGAAGAAGAAGACCCTCCAGCCCTTTTCGTTTTGTGTCTATATATAGGCATGTGTGTGTAGTTATGTTTGGAATTAGGATAAGAATTTAGAGAAGAAAAAATTGGATTCCTATTCCATGTGAGCTGTCAAAAGTGGATAAGAATATGAGGTAAAAGACAAAATTGAGGGGTACGGTGGTTATGCAAAAATGATGAAAACTTTGCCATGGAATCTTTTTTTTTCCATACCAATAATAAAAAGTCATGTGTGATAGTGCATGTGCAAGAATTGAACCAAAATTTCAAGGCCAATTCGTTGGCCACCTTTCTTCATTTCTTTTTAATGAACTATTTATTTGGAGATAATAGATAATCAAAAGATTAAAATGCTAAATATTCAATATTTATTTGTAGAAAGTCTTTAACTTAAAAATTACACTAAAATAAAGATACATTTTTTTAAAAAACTTTTCTTTCCTTGTAAATGAAGATAAAACTTATACTAAAGAATGTGACTCCCTTTTTTTGTGATTTTCAATTTTATCAAATATAACCTATAAAAAAATAGAATAAAACTAAAATATTAAGATTAAACTAAAAAACTATTTAAATACTAAAAAGTGAGTGAAAATTCAAATATGGTAAAAAATTAGGTGCTCATAGCTGCCCCTCTTTGCTTGGAACCATGAAGAGTTTTCAGGCAAAGACAAAGAGAGTTGTGTGACTAATTTTGACCATATCGTTATTCAAAAGAGGAAGAAAACAAAAGAAAAAAGTGCAACCGAGTCTTGGTTTTGGACAGCCTACCTATCCCGGGTTATAAGGGAATCAGGTCGCGTGTAGTTCAAGAAGAACGATGGAGTGATGAGTTCGAGAGTCGAGTGAGGTTCCGTCGAGGCTCCAGTCCGCGGTCATGTTATTACATCAAAATCAAAAATGAAAAAGACTAACTAAACCTATCAGCTACGAGTTACAAGATTCCAATCTATAAATCTTCTGAAACTTGATCTTGAGTCTTGGCTGATTCTTCTTGCAGACTCTGATATGAATCTTGATGCTCGTTAGCTATGAACGCTGGTTCATTTTTCTTTAGCTCTTCGAATCAAGGCGGGGCATGCAAAACTTGTGACTTAAATCATATCTTGAGTTGTCCACATTTTTCTCCGCTTCTATACTTAAAGTTCAACTTCTTTTCTTGTTTTTCTTTTCTTTTATGCTGGATTAAGACTTCTTCTTTTGGTTATCTCGAACCCTGTGTCTTGATGTATGACCTTCTTAGACACCAAAATAAAAAAAATGAACGAAATTTTTCTGCCCCAGTTTTCACTAGGAAAATTTCGTGAGTTATTTGCAACAAAAATCTAAACTATTTCTTTATTGAAAGCAATAAAATTAGGATTGTGTATCCTTGAAAAAAGAGATTAGGGAGTGGAGCCCTATATTTATAATGAAATTAACTAGGGAGTGGAGACCCTGTGTTGGAAAAGAGACTAGGGAGTGGAGACCCTATATCTAAACTAAAATCAACTATGGAGTGGAGACCCTATGTTGGAAAAGTGATTAGGGAGTGGAGACCCTATGTCTAAAATAAATTCAACTAGAGAGTCGAGACCCTATGTTGGAAAAGTGACTAGGGAGTGGAGACCCTATGTCTAAAATAACTTCAACTAGGGAGTGTGGACCCTATGTTAGAAAAGTGACTAGGGAGTGAAGACCCTATGTCTAAAATAACTTCAACTAGGGAGTGGTGACCCTATGTTGAAAAAGCGACTAGGGAGTAGAGACTCTATGTCTAAAATAAAATCAACAAGGGAGTAGAGACCCTATGTTGGAAAAGCGACTAGGGAGTAGAGCCCCTATGTATAAAATAAAATCAACTAGGGAGTGGAGACCCTATGCTGGAAAAGAAGACTAGGGAATTAAGCCCCTATGTCAAAAATAAAATCAACTAGGGAGTGGAGAACCTATGTTGGAAAAGCGAACTAGGGAGTGGAGACCCTATGTCTAAAATAAAATCAACTAGAGAGTGGAAACCCTATGTTGGAAAAGCGACTAGGGAGTGGAGATCCTATGTTGGAAAAGAAGACTAGGGAGTAAAGACCCTATGTCTAAAATAAAATCAACTAGGGAGTGGAGACCCTATGTTGGAAAAGCAGACTAGGGAGTGGAGACCCTATGCCTAAAATAAAATCAACTAGGGAGTGAAGACCCTATGTTGGAGAAGCATCTAGGGAGTGGAGACTCTATGTTGGAAAAGCAACTAGGGAGTGGAGACCCTATGTCTAAAATAACTTCAACTAGGAGTGGAGACCATATGTTGGAAAAGCAAACTAGGGAGTGGAGACCCTATGCCTAAATAAAATCAACTAGGGACTCGAGACCCTATGTTGGAAAAGCAGACTAGGGAGTGGAGACCCTATGTCTAAAATAAGGGTGCATTGTGGGCTGGGCCTAGCCTGGGACCGGCCCGTGACCGCGGGCTAAACGGGCCGGTCTCAAATGGGGCGGTCTCTAATGGTGCATAAGCCCATAGCGGGCCGGTCCAACCCAAATAGCCCGTGAGCCCGGGACCGTTAAGCCCGGGATCGATAGGCGGGCCTAGACCGGTTCAACCGGGCCTAACGGGCCCCAACGACTATTTTTAATTTTTTTTTTAAAATGACCAACAGTCAGATTTTTAAAATCTAGCCGTTGGTCTTCAATTTCCAACCGTCTGGGAGTTTAGAAAATAGCTATTTGGCCCCCAAACTTTGTTTTAACCCTAAAATTTTTATAATTACACCTTTTCCCAATTCTCAACTATAAATACCCCCTCATTATTTTATTTTTACTCACAAATTCATCAATTTCTCTCAATCTCTCTCTAATTTTCTTCTATAATTGCTTACTTTATTATTACAATTTCGTGAAAAATTGTGAAGTTGGTGAATTGAAGTATTCAAGTCTTCAACGATATTCAATTTTCAAGAAGTTGTTCGTCAATTCGGTAAAGTCGTTCCAACTCTTAAGTTTTAATATTATAGTTTTGTTTGTTTTATTTAGTATAATTATAATTAATATGGACTTTTCTTTGAAAAAAATATTTGGTGGTAAGGGTAAGGGAAAATCTAAAATTGGTGAATCTAGTCGCCAAGCTACTACTCTTCCCCCGACTTCCCGACCCAAACCTGTTACCCGTCCTCCTCCACCTATTATTCTTGATAGTGATAACCCTTGTTTTCAATTTTTCGATAGTCAATTTTGCCATGATGTTGCACCTAGTCAACAATTAAATGAAGAAGTTATGAATACTCTTTATCCTAATCAAACTATCTTTGAAAATAATGATTTAGATGAAATGCAACCGGATTTAGATGATACACCTACTAGTCCTTTTAATAACCCAATTGATGCTCCGCCTGACCCTCCTGTTAAAACCCTTACTTTTAATAGACAATCTTCTAAACGGCCAAAAACATCTCTTGTTTGACACTTTTTTACTCAACTAAGAGAACAAAATAAGGCTAAGTGTAAAACTTGTGGGTCTTTGTTGGTTCATAAATTTACTGGAGACTATAGCGGTACGGGTAGTTTGATTAGACACATAAAGACACACACTAGAGATAAAACTAGATATTTTCAAATGAAAGCTGCGCAAGAGGGGACAAGTGTAGATACTACGGTTAACCCTAGTACAGGTTCAAATCTAGTTCAACCGGAAATTAACACTGTTACCGGTGGCATTTTATATTATGATCCAAATAAAGATCATGAAGAATTGGCAAAAATGGTTACTGTTATGTGCTTACTCTATAGTTTTCCTTCTAACCCTCATTTTGTGCATTATATTAGAAGAGTTTTTAATCCTACTTATAAAGGATGACCTCACACAACCGTAAAAAGCGATATTTATAAATATAAACATGAATATGAACAATATCTGCGCTATTTATTTACTCATATAGATTGTCGCATTGCTATTACTACTGATATTGGTAGAAGTGGTAATGACTGTGATTATCTAACTGTTACAAGTCATTGGATAGATGAGGAGTGGATAATGCAAAAGCGCATTATTGCTTATAGAATAATTAATTCACGCCACACAGGTAAGTTTATTGCTAACACAGTTGCAGATATTTGTAGATATTTTTGCATTAGAGATAAAATTATGTCGGTTTCAATGGATAATGCTTCTAGTAACACTAATGCTATAGGCTTGCTTACAACTACACTAAATCCTGCATTTAGTAATATTTTTCATGTTAGATGTATTTGTCATATTTACCATTTAATCGTCGGTGCTGGTATGAAAGTTTTAAATGTAGAAATTGAAAAGGTTAAAATGGCTCTTAATTGACTTTTTTATTCAAACCATAGAAGTAGACTTAGAGACTATTTTAAAAAATGTGATGAATTTGGCCTCAGAGAAAGAAAGGTTCCTAAACCTTGTCCGATTAGATGAAATTACATGTATGAAAGTTTAGTTGTTGCATATGAATATAGGAACCCAATAAGCGCAACGTATAATGCTCGTGTAGGTGATGGTGATGATGATGATGAGCACCTTACAAATCAAGATTGGAGTAATGTTAAAATGCTTGTAGACTTTTTAGAACAATTTTATATTGCTACAAATGAATTATCTGGCCAATATTATCCTACTATTTCTAACTGTTTAGTTTATATTGCAGCACTTGTAGATTTATTTACTTAATTTTCAGAGGGTGAATTTATCAAGAAGCTATTAATTCTATGAAAGCTAAGTTTAAAAAATATATTTCCCTATCCCCCTATTTTTGGTGTTGCTGCATTGTTAAATCCTACAATAAAATTAGGAGGTCCTCACTTTTGGTATTCAAATATTTATAACGCTTTATCACTTTCAGCTGAGGAATTTACTACACTTGGAGATGCAAAAGCCTTAGTTAAAATAAATGCTCAAACAATTTATAATGCTTATCAACTTGCCTTAAATCATGCTAGACCAAATGTTCCAACTCCTACTTCGTCTAGTTCGCAATCATCTAAAAGAACTATGGGCCTAAAAGCCCTTAGTTCTTGGACAGAGTTCAAGGGTTCTCAAGGTGATAATTTTGGTGATAATTCACAACTAAATGAGCTTCAAGTTTATTTGTCGTAGGGACTTGAATCAGAGAATCCCGACGGCTCCTTCGATGTTTTGGAATGGTGGAAGGACAAACAAAAACACTATCCGGTTCTTTCAAGTATGACTCGAGATATTTTAAGTGTTCAAGCTTCAACAGTAGCATCGGAGAGTGTTTTCAGTAAAGCGAGACTTCAAATCGGTGATCATAGAGCATCTATGAGGGAGAGCTTGGAAAAATCAGTACTCTCCAGAGATTGGATCCGTTCGGAAAGAAGAAATTTTGGACTTGCAGAATCACAACCGAAGATAGATGAAGCTTATGAAGAAATACTAGCGGAACTTGCGCAGGATGCTGCTTCGCCCGGAAGCGGTGATGAACAAGCTTCTTTTCCACCACCACCAATGGAAATTCCTCCGGACCTTGAAGGATTTTTGAGATTTGTTAGAGATAATACATAGACTAATATATAACTTGTATTTTGGCACATCTACCTTAGTTTTTTTTCCTTTTAATGGTGGTATTGGTACCTTGTTGTGCTCATTCCATTGGGGGGAGGAAGACTAAGAAAGATATTGCCATTCTTTTTTAATGTCGTAATAATAAAAATTATAAGACATTCCTTTGAATATTTCTTTGCAATTTATTTTGTGTTTAAATTTTATATAGTATATATGTTATATATCTAATACATATAAACTATATATATACACACACACACATACACACACACACACACACACACACACACACACACACACACACATATATATATATATATATATATATATATATAGGCACAGACTGTCTGAAATTTAGATTTCTAGCATCTCTAAGAGCTGCCAAAAAGGTCTCTGGTAACCCTTTAAGGGTTAAAGGTTTAAACGCAATTTGAACCATACCAATATGCAGATAATGATAATGATGTTTATATAAATCTATATCATGTTTGTTTAACAAACGAATAGTCCGTTCAGACGAATTTAATGCCAAAGACTGTTCAGTCATTTTATTAATTGTTTTGATGAAAGTTTATCAAACCAACCATAATCATAAATGTTTTTTTATAGAAACTTTAGGAATCGTCCATTTATTTAACAAATCAAGGTTTTGAGGTATATATACCTCTTCAAGTCTAGTACTTTTAGTACTTGTTTCTCCCAGATCCATTCCAAAAGCTGTTTCTTATCTATGTTGAATATTTCATATCTATTACATATTTACCATGAAAGTTCCTAGGCTCTGATACCATCTACACCATACAACCATTATGGCTGTTTCATATCTATAGATCCTTCCATACATCCATTAAAACTATAATAAAATTCCCGTATATTTCAAATCTTTACTGGTCGTGTAGACTACCGCCAACCTTCAAAGGTACTGAAACAGCTAGATCTTGATGGCCGTGCGGACTACCGCCTGCCTACCCTGATCCTGGTGTAGATGGTATTAGAGCCTAGGAATTGTTTATAGTAAATATGTAATAGATGTGAAGTATTCAACATAGATATGAAGCTTTTGGAATGGATCTGGGAGAAACAAGTACTAAAAGTACTAGACTTGAAGAGGTAGATATACCTCAAAACCTTGATTTGTCAAATAAATGGACGATTCCTAAAGTTTCTATAAAACCATTTATGATTATGGTTGGTTTGATAAATTTTCTTCAAAACAATTAATAAAAACGACTGAACAGTCTTTGGCATTAAATTCGTCTGAACAGACTATTCGTTTGTTAAACAAACACGATATAGATTTATATAAACATCATTATCATTATCTGCATACTGGTATGGTTCAAATTGCGTTTAAACCTTTAACCCTTAAAGGGTTACCAGAGACCTTTTTGGCAGCTCTTAGAGATACTAGAAATATGAATTTCAGACAGTCTTTGATGGGTTCGATTGAATCTACTGTGGCCTATGGTCCAGTATATTTTAATACTCAACCCAATCTGCAACTATCTCTTTCTGATGTTAATATTCTTGATGCCTTGACTTTAAATGTGAAAACGCATGGTTATAATTATGCGCCTGGTTCTGAACTTATATGTCTGTCTTATAGGATTTATTTTAAATTGTTATCTACTTTGAATCCTAGATGTAAGTTATACGATACATCAGATCAGACCATACTGGTAGAAACCAATTTTGCAAGGTCCAAGGTCACCACTAGGAGACCTATTAGGTGGGAAGAAATTAATTTCCCAACTACTTGGACTTTAAATTCGGTTATATCCCCAAGTCAGATTACTAACGACTTGTCAAATACTGAATTTTCGCATGTTACTCAAAATCCGGATGGTAGGATTTGTATTCAATTTAATGATAAGTCTACTATTTATAATAGACATTCGTTTTCGAATCATAGACTTCTACCTGCTATTCAACATATTTCTCCTGTTGAACTAGTCTACGGTCCAGCTCACAATCGTGCAGCCTCTTTACACACTATTACTAGTAAAGTTAGTAATAAGCCTGTCGCAAGGGTTAAAGTTAACCCTCAAACAAATATTGTTCAGGACAATGATAATATTTCTGATAAGGATATTCTTTCTGTATCCGAGATGGATTTCGACCCCAATAGTACTTAATGATTCCACACCAAATTGATTTTAGCCCCGGTTCTCGGGCATGAAAATATATTCAAAAGGAATTTTTTAGTGATAAATGGAGCCCGTTTAAAACGTGGTTTTTCGATGCTTATAGTAAAGATGATTTGAATAGTATTTCTCAAGAATTTTACGAAACTTGTGCTCTGCATAATCAAATTATGTATTTTGTTCCTTGGTTTATAACAACTTATTTGCCTCTTTATATAAAGGTACTAGAAAGATCTTATAAAGATGGTAGTGGTAATATTACTAAAGCCATTTATCCTCCCCAGGCCCCCTTTATTTTACCCAATAATACTGCTATTACCTTCACTGCTTTTCAAAAATTTATTGATGATAACGTTGCAGCTATTAGTATCGCAGAAATTAATAAATTGATTTCTCAAAACAATTATTTGGGTTTATATGTAAAAATTTTAGGAGAACATATCGGTTCTCTTGATAAAAAACTTGATGATTTGACTGTTTTAATAAAGGAAATGACTATTAAGAAAGGACCAACTGATGTTGCCTCCACTTCAGGAAGTAAAACAGTTGATCAAGCTATTCTTACTCATGTTCAAAGACCTTCTGAGATTCAGGATTTTAAATTTAAATCTCTTGATGACTTGGCACAACTCCTTGATAAAAAGCTTTCTGGTTTGAATGTTAAACCAATTGATTTATCTCAAAATTTTGCTGAAAAAATTGAGACCGTTTCTGATTATAATACTGAGACATGGTCAGAGTTTAATAAACTCAAAGGTTTAGTTAAACCCAATAGTAGGTATGCTGACAAGCCTAGGATGCAAACTTACTATTATCCCCGTCCTACTCCTCAAGATGTGTTGATTGAGGAACACGACTGGAATCAGACTAATACGTCTTATAGCGGTTCCGAAATTTATGAATGGAATCTAGATGGTCTAACTGATAGACAATTAACTATTCTCGTACATAGAATGCTTATGTATTCAACTATCTGCAAAAATGTTAAAAATACTGATAGAACTATTTGCAAAATGATTATTGCAGGATTTACTGGCCAACTTCGTGGCTGGTGGGATAATTATTTATCCGTTGAGGAAAAGGCTTTAGTTATTAATGCTACTGCCATAGACGAGGGTGTTGATAATATAGGTATGACTCTAGTTAAGGGTAGAGAGGATGCGGTGTATACCCTTATCCTTACAATTTTAGAGCATTTCAATGGTAGATTTACCTCAAATCATGAGACCATTAGAACCTTACTTAATGGGCTTAGATGTAGGACCCTTAGTGAATTTAGATGGTATAAAGATACTTTTATGAGTAGGGTTATGGAACTACCCGAGAATAAATATGAGCATTGGAAAGCTAAGTTTATAGATAGCCTCCCTTCCTTATTTGCTGAAAGGGTAAGAAAAGTATTAAGGGGTAGTTACAGTGAAATTCAGTATGGTAATTATACCTATGGTAAACTTATAGGAGTGTGTACACAAGAAGGATTAAACTTGTGTAATGAGCTAAAGCTTTCTAGACAGCTTAAGATTGATAAGCTTAAAGAGAAATCCCAATTAGGTGACTTCTGTACCTAGTTCGGTTTACCCGGAACCTCTACTCAAAGTAGGAAGAAGAAGAAAAACAGATATCATAGGTATCCTAACCCGGATAGCCCGTATAAGAAAAAGAGGTCTCGATATAGATCTAAGGAAGAGCATGATACTAGAAAAGCGCATCGCAAATCTACTCGATTTGCGAAGAATATATCAAAGAGAGATCTCGCTGATATTAAGTGTTATAAATGTGGAAAGTTTGGTCATATTGCTCCAAATTGCAAGCTTCAAAAGCTGAAAACCTTAGAACTCGATGATGAGTTATGCGATAAGGTTTATAGCTTGTTATACACTTCAGGATCAGAATCTGACTATTACTCTGAGACTGAATCTGAGGATGAAGTTGATTTAATTGATTTATCTTATAGTGATAAAAATATTGATACTTCTTGCATAACTTGCAAAGGTGATATTTGTATTTGTGATGATGACGAATTTTATAAATTGCAATCACAATTTCATGATTTGAATATGAAAACTATTACATCTGATAATGTAATAGAACTTTTAAAAGAAGTTACCAATGAAAAACTTCGTGAAAAAATTATTAATTTAGCTGCAAGTTCTAGTTCTAGTAGTTCAAAACCTTTTGAAACACATAAGAACGAATTTGAATATTTTGCGCCTTATTCTTTGTCTGAAATTAATAAGCGACTTCTTAAGTCCAGTACACCTAGCAAAGATGCTTCTTTTGATGATTTGAAGATAGAAATTGAAAATTTGAAAAAGGATATTAGGTCTCTTAAACAAAATCAAATGATTTGTGACCACCGAATTACTCAAATTGAGAAAAATAATTCTCTAACTGATTTTTCAACTGATTTTTCGGCTAAAGGAATTTCCGAATCTTCAAATGAAAAGGGAAAAGAAATTTCTGAGCAGATTGATTCGATTAATGAAAATTCTGATATGTTTTTAGGAATGATGCAGTTTGTTACGGCTCATAAGTGGTACATTAGATGTACTATCTTGATTGATAATACTTTCTCTCTAACTGATGTAGCAATGATTGATAGTGGAGCAGATGTAAGTTGTATTCAAGAGGGTCTTGTTCCTACTAAATATTTTCAAAAGACCACTCATTTGGTAATATCTGCTTCTGGTCATGCTTTAGATATAGAGTATAAATTACCAAATACTCGTATTTGCCAAAATAGAGTTTGTATTCCTCATTTCTTCTTTTTGGTAAAAAACTAGTTATACCCTCCGATTATACTTGGAACCCCTTTTATTAATGCTATTTACCCTTTTAATAACATAGATGCATAGGGTTTTTCTGCTACTTATCAAGATAAAGAGATAAGTTATTCTTTTGTTACAGATCCTGTAACTAGAGATATTAACGCCTTGATTAATATGAAACAAAGGCATGTTGATTCATTACAATTAGAAATATTGAGCATGAATATATTCGATACTTTACAATCTGCTAAGGTTCAGCAAAAGATTAAATTGATTGCTGAACAGATGGCTGTTGATGTTTGCGCCGATCACCCTAGTGCCTTTTGGAACCGAAAAAGGCATATTGTAACTCTTCCTTACGAAGAAAACTTCTCCGAGGATGATATCCCTACTAAATCTCGACCTTGCCAGATGAATTAGTCGAATTCTGCAAAAACGAGATTGACAACTTGTTACAAAAGGGTTTGATAAAACCCTCAAAATCTCCTTGGTCATGTTCTGCCTTTTATGTTAATAATGCTGCAGAAAAGGAACGTGGTATTCCTAAATTAGTTATAAATTACAAACCGTTGAATAAACATCTGAAATGGATTAGATATTCTATCCCCAATAAAAGGGACTTGCTAGCTAGATTATATGACGCCAATATATTTTCAAAATTCGATTTAAAATCTGGATATTGACAAATTCAAATTTTTAAGAGCATACTTATAGAACTGCTTTTAATGTTCCATTTGGTCAATATGAATGAAAGGTCATGCCATTTGGTTTAAAAAATGCCCCTTCTGAATTTCAGAAAATTATGAATGATATTCTTAACCCTTATCTAGATTTTATCATCGTTTATATTGACGACATATTAGTATTTTTTAAGACATTAGAGATGCATATTAAGCATCTTGATATTTTTAAGAAAATTATAATACAAAACGGTTTAGTAATTTCTCAACCAAAAATGAGTCTATTCCAAACAAATGTTCGATTTTTAGGTCATAATATTTGCCAAGAAAAAATTACCCCGATACAAAGATCGATTGATTTTGCCTCAAAATTTCCTAATGTTATTACTGACAGGACTCAATTACAAAGATTTTTGGGAAGTTTGAATTATATATCTCCTTTCTACAAAGGTTTATCTCGTGATCTATCCCCTTTATACGACAGGCTGAAAAAGGATCAAAAGCAGCCTTGGACTGATCAGCATACTGCGTTAGTCAAAAGTATTAAACAGCCTGTTAAGTCTTTACCTTGCTTAACTCTTGGTAATCCTACATGGCAAAAAATTATTGAGACTGATGCGTCCAACGTTGGCTACGGTGGGATTTTAAAACAAGTGAATCCCAACAATAAGAGTGAATACCTGATAAGATTTCACTCTGGTAAATGGACCAAAGCCCAGAAGAAATATGCTACTGTGGCTCATGAAATGTTAACTATTGTTAAATGTGTTTTAAAATTTCAAGATGATTTATATAATCAAAAGTTTTTAATAAAAACTGATGCTCAATCTGTTAAATATATGTTTGACAAAGATTTCAAACATGATGCGTCTAAATTAATATTTGCTAGATGGCAAGCTCAACTGACACCTTTTGATTTTGAAATTCAATACAAAAAAGGAATTGATAATTCCCTTCCGGATTTCTTATCCCGAGAATACCTTGATTAATTATGAATTTTTATACGACTTTTCTAGATGAAGAATTATTAATTATTATCCTTAAAGTGGTTAGATTAAAATCGAGATCTACAAAGTCTCATAATTGAATTGATAATTGAAGATATCGTTGATAACCTGATTGAAAATAATTTTTCTATTCATGATTATGCTAAAATTGTTAGGGATAATATGCTGGATTACCTCTTCTCAGAATAGATTGACTTGTTATTTATGCAGAATGGACCCTTCATGGGCCACCAGAGGTAGAGGTAGGGGAAGATCTTCCCCTAGTAGATCATATTCTCAAGGATCGTCATACGGATCCTCATCAAATTCTCCGGTGATACAAGCAGGAAAAAGAGTTTAATAAACTCAAAGATATTTCATAAAGGAGATTCTTCATCAGGTCCGTCTATACATCTGGATGATATTCCAGAAGATAATCCGTTATACGGTCATCTACAGACATATTTGGCCGCCAAAAAGCAAAGTAATACATTTGCTTCAATCGCTAGAGAAGAGGACAACGATGATATCAAGTCCTACGAATAATTACCAAAGAAAGAAATAATATTTCTCCTAGAAAACTCTGAGATTCAGCGAAAGGATGAACCATGGAAGATATTCCAGAGATACCTGATTAATGGGTTATACTACCCGGGTGAATCATATAAAACTCACGCTTATTATGAGACCATCCTCATCAGCACAGGTAGTGCAGAATTCCAGCACTTTTCCGGTTATAACACAAGTAAGAACGTTTATAACTTATCAAAAATTATTATCAAGCAGATTATATCTGTTGAAGAATGGGGGATATCCACAATGAAAGAGAGGCAGATAAGCCTTAATAAATCACCCATGAATTTTACTTACTGGGATTATATCCAGGCATTCAATAGAGTATTATATTACAACAATGATAGACATAAACACACTTGGTTTATTAAAATATGTGCAAAGATATTTGCAGAACCTATCCCTAATTGGTTTCTGAACTGGTGGGCACATCACGACCCCACAACAAAGATCTTGCCTGAGCCATTTCTTAAGTTATACAAAGAATGGACAAAAATTTCTCCGTTCTTAACAGATTTATATCATACAGATCATATCTGTTATTTAGAAAAGATTGATCAGATATACTTCTTCATTGAATTCTCTATTCCGTGGATTCACAAATGGACCCCCGAATTGGGGTTTACTGAAGAACAGATTCATTGCTTATACAGGGCCTTCTACAATAATTTTTGGGATAAGTTGATGAAGAATGATCCCAAAACAAAATTGTTATATGACCAAGAATTATTGGATTCCATTTCAGCACAGATCCAATTATATTCGACTACTCCCCAGAAGAAAATATTTGACGACAGCTCAGTCAGGCATATTGCTAGAAGAATCTCTGTTCAAGAAGGAGATAAGACACAATTAATAAATAAATATCTGGAAGAAGTAAAAAGAAATTTACTTCAAACTATAAACCAGACTGAAAGGTCAGACACATCAATGCACAGTGAAACAAGTGGCGATGATATCGCAGAAGAAGATTCTCAGCCAATACAACCGGAAGTAATATTATCCGACAAAAACATGGACAAGGTGGAAAATTTCCTCCAACAAATGAATGATTTAGACAGAAGAGGACTCTGACTAAAAGCCGCCAAAGACTCCACACAACAGTAGATACACTGTTCTCAACAGTAGAAACACTGTATAAGGGACCCAAATACATTATTCCCAACAGTAGAAATACTGTATAGGGACCCAGATGTGGGACCCAATTTACTATTTAAAGATTCTTTATGTTTCTTTTTTCTTTCTTTAAATAGAGGAGCTCTTCATTTGAAGAGGCAGATCGTAAAAACTCCCTCTCTCTCTAAGAACTCTCTCTCTCTTGTAAAGACTTTTAGCTTCTTAGCTTCTTCATTTTGTAAATCATTGGAAGTAAATAAAGTTTCAAAGTTCAGTTCACCATCCTCAGGGGCTTGCACCCCGGCCTTAAAGGTATTCATGATATTAAAATATTTTATTTTATTTAATTAAATTAAAATAAACGAATACCTTTAAGGCCGGGGTGCAAGCCCCTGAGGATGGTGAACTGAACTTTGAAACTTTATTTACTTCCACTGATTTACAAAATGAAGAAGCTAAGAAGCTAAAAGTCTTTATAAGAGAGAGAGAGAGTTCTTAGAGAGAGAGGGAGTTTTTACGATCTGCCTCTTCAAATGAAGAGCTCCTCTATTTAAAGAAAGAAAAAAGAAACATAAAGAATCTTTAAATAGTAAATTGGGTCCCACATCTGGGTCCCTATACAGTATTTCTACTGTTGGAAATAATGTATTTGGGTCCCTTATACAGTGTTTCTACTGTTGAGAACAGTGTATCTACTGTTGTGTGGGGTCTTTGGCGGCTTTTAGTCAGAGTCCTCTTCTGTCTAAATCATTCATTTGTTGGAGGAAATTTTCCACCTTGTCCATGTTTTTGTCGGATAATATTACTTCCGGTTGTATTGGCTGAGAATCTTCTTCTGCGATATCATCGCCACTTGTTTCACTGTGCATTGATGTGTCTGACCTTTCAGTCTGGTTTATAGTTTGAAGTAAATTTCTTTTTACTTCTTCCAGATATTTATTTATTAATTGTGTCTTATCTCCTTCTTGAACAGAGATTCTTCTAGCAATATGCCTGACTGAGCTGTCGTCAAATATTTTCTTCTGGGGAGTAGTCGAATATAATTGGATCTGTGCTGAAATGGAATCCAATAATTCTTGGCCATATAACAATTTTGTTTTGGGATCATTCTTCATCAACTTATCCCAAAAATTATTGTAGAAGACCCTGTATAAGCAATGAATCTGTTCTTCAGTAAACCCTAATTCGGGGGTCCATTTGTGAATCCATGGAATAGAGAATTCAATTAAGAAGTATATCTGATCAATCTTTTCTAAATAACAGATATGATCTGTATGATATAAATCTGTTAAGAACGGAGAAATTTTTGTCCATTCTTTGTATAACTTAAGAAATGGCTCAGGCAAGATCTTTGTTGTGGGGCCGTGATGTGCCCACCAGTTCAGAAACCAATTAGGGATAGGTTCTGCAAATATCTTTGCACATATTTTAATAAACCAAGTGTGTTTAATACATTTTTCCCTTTAATTTGGCAAAGTTTCGAGACATTTTCAAATACCAAAATTTTCAAAACCTGGTGAATTCTTTATCCTACCTCACTCTTGAGTTTTCTCTTGATTTCCTTTCCCTAGCCGGTTAACATGCACGCCGAAACAAATAAATATTCATATAGCACGTAGGATGCATCAGTATGGTATGTTATTTTGGGTACACCTGTCCTAGACGAACCCAACCCCTGTGTTGAGTCCCCAAGGTTAAATGCATATGATGCAAACAAATGTTCCTACTAGGGATCCAGCATGAGGTTGCGTTATTCTAAATTTAAAACCTGGGGTTGTGTTCTAAACTTGGCTTACCTGAGCGGACGAACTCGAGTCGAGGATGGGGCAACGTACCGGGAGCACGAAAGTCTGCACGGACTTGTTGTTTGCCCAGCCCCGTTCTATTTGGTATAACTTCTAACAGAAAAAGTGGGCCACGCGAACGTGTGCACCGTTTTTTAGAGGACTCAGAGAGAAGAGGGTTTCGTAACAGTTTAATAAACAATTCAAACAATATCCAAGCGGTAAAAATCAGCATTTAGCATATTAGATACACAAAAATACAGTAATATCAACAATAAAGCCAAATAAAAAGCACATTAACAAGCTTGAATTCTTGAACCCTGAACCAGAGATTTTGGGTTCTTGTCCCCAGAGGAGTCGCCAGAGCTGTCACACCTCTTTTTTACACACCCTAGGGTATATGAGAGTTTTTCTAATTAAAGTGACATTAATCAAAATGGGATAATTAATTAATTTCAGAGTCGCCACTTAGGATAATTTATGGTGTCCCAAGTCACCAGTTTATTTTTAAATCCCAAATCGAGGAAATTTTCGACTTTATTTAAAAGTCTGCGAACCAGAAATTCTAGATAAGAAATTCTGTTAATCCGGGAGAAGGTGTTAGGCATTCTCGGGTTCCGTGGTTCTAGCACGGTCGCTTAGCGATTTATACTTGGCTTAAATTGTTTAACTACTCATTTTAGGATCTATGTGCATTTACCTTTTTACCGCTTTTAAATGCTTGATTTATTCGTAATTAAGGAGTTATTTTAAAACGAGTAACGCGTACGTATACTCATTTCGTTTGGCACATCAAGAATCATGTCACGCGTACGTGTACACAATTAATCACGCTTTATTAATATTAAGAATGTTTGGTCGAAGTTGCGCGAACGCTTACCTCGATTTATTTTGAAAAAATCGTAATTACGTCACGCAAACGTGTACACAATCACGATACTTTGATTAACTAAGAGTGTGCCTGAATCTACTAACGTGTTCATGAATATTATAAAATTATTTACAGACTAATAAAAGAGGGCAACTATATGATATTAACGGGCCTAGCAAATTAAACATACTTGGTAAAAGATTTTCTAATTCACAACAAACTTCAATGGCCACTTTATTCTTGCAACCCAAATTCTTTCGCCTAACCTAACCAAAAATCCAAAGGATCGGCACATTTCTCATGATAAGGTTGGCTCAAAATTAGTTGTTTTTCACAGCTCAGCTACTAAACGTGACTCATTATTTATGAACTAAATTAGATCTAAACACATTAAAACTTGAACAGTAAAATATATTGGATAAAGACAACATTAAATGAAAATAAACTTGTACATTTAACATGCTTTCAAGTTTCAACCACAAAAAAAAACAATATAACATATACTAACAAAATATACTAAGAATAAAATAGTGAAGAAGGAGAATTGGACCTTCACTAATGTAAAACCATCTTTAGCATAATGGAGGAACTCCATAGAAGTTGGAACAAAAGCTACAAATCGCGACAGACCCACGACCGGAAACCTCGAATCTCGCCGGGTAAAGCTCGTCGGAAACCTCGACTCGAAACATAAGCATGAGACGAACTCGACTTGGAAAATGCCGCTATTTATGTAAAAAAGAGGGACTACTTTAAGGTGTTTTAGAGATGGTCTTGGGTTTGTTCCATGGAAGCTTCAAGGTGAGCTTTGGGCTGGTATTCATGGCTGCGTTTACATGGAGTTTCAGCTTGTTTTTAGGTCGTTTTTGGCTGATTTTCGCTGGGATATTGAGTCTGTTTTTTTACTGCGTTTCTGAAGCTATTTCGGGGCTGTTTGGTGGCTGTTCGGCAGCAGCAATGCATCTATTTTGGAGCTGGTTTTCAGCTAGTTTCGTAGTAGCTTTACAGCGGTTTCGCAGCAGTTTACAACGGTTTCGAGGTTGGAAATAGGGCTGTTTCGCTGCTGAGTTGTTGGGGGTTGTTCCGGGTGTTTAAAGGTGGCTTAGTGGAGCTTTTATGGCTGCACTTCGATGGCTGTTTGGGAGAGGTTTCATGGTGGGTTTCCAGCTCGTTTTTCGGCTGAAAAGAAGCGTTTTGGGGTGTTTTAATGGAGTTTCACTTGGTAAAAACAGTGGTATACATGGTGAAGAAGCCCTCTTTTTTATTGTGATTGTGCTATTTGTGTACAGTGAAGAAGAAGACCCTCCAGCCCTTTTCGTTTTGTGTCTATATATAGGCATGTGTGTGTAGTTATGTTTGGAATTAGGATAAGAATTTAGAGAAGAAAAAATTGGATTCCTATTCCATGTGAGCAGTCAAAAGTGGATAAGAATATGAGGTAAAAGACAAAATTGAGGGGTACGGTGGTTATGCAAAAATGATGAAAACTTTGCCATGGAATCTTTTTTTTTTTCCTACCAATAATAAAAAGTCATGTGTGATAGTGCATGTGCAAGAATTGAACCAAAATTTCAAGGCCAATTCGTTGGCCACCTTTCTTCATTTCTTTTTAATGAACTATTTATTTGGAGATAATAGATAATCAAAAGATTAAAATGCTAAATATTCAATATTTATTTGTAGAAAGTCTTTAACTTAAAAATTACACTAAAATAAAGATACATTTTTTTAAAAAACTTTTCTTTCCTTGTAAATGAAGATAAAACTTATACTAAAGAATGTGACTCCCTTTTTTTGTGATTTTCAATTTTATCAAATATAACCTATAAAAAAATAGAATAAAACTAAAATATTAAGATTAAACTAAAAAACTATTTAAATACTAAAAAGTGAATGAAAATCTAAATATGGTCAAAAATTAGGTGCTCACAACATGTATATGAATAAAAAAGTAATTTAACGAACTATCTAAAGCATAGGAAAAATAATACATGAAGCAAACAAGGCATGAATAAGGCTAGACCTACATGCATGCTTTAACCATAGCAAACGCATATACATTCGTTATTGTGTATATATGCCACGCCAACACATATAGTACGTAGCAAATAGACCCAAACACAACTTAATTCCTTCAAATCAAGGTTAAACGCCGAACCAAATATACGTACAAGTATAAAATTATCGTAAGAACCTACCTGAATCGTTAAAATACCGATCCGAGGTCATTTACCAAGAATGTTGACTGTGGCCAACTCCAACAAAATTTTAGTTCTAGAAGAAGATTTTCTCTTCTTAAACACAACTAAAATTTCCAAAAATCAAAATGAATCATGCACATAAGTCATAAATCATCAATTACAGCTTTTCAAGTTCGCAAATCATGAAATGGAAAGCTAGAACTCAAAATAATCTATCGGGTCATTACATTCCCCCTTTTAAAGAAACGTTTGTCCTTGAACGGACAAAGAAATATACTTAAACTGGAAAAGAGATGCGGGTATCTACACGTCATATTATACTCAGACTCTTAAGTATCCTCCTTAATTGATTGTCCTTTCCAAAGCACTTTTATGGAAGGAATTTCCTTAGATCTCAACTTTCAAACCTGACAATCTATAATAGCTATTGGCTCTTCCTCATAAGTTAAATCCTCATCGAGATGCATTGTGCTAAAATCCAATACATGAGACGTGTTTTCATGATACTTCTGAAGACTATCAACATGAAATAGCTAATGAACTCCCAAAAGACTAGGAGGCAAAGCAAGCCTATAAGCAACCTCCCCAACTCTCTCTAACACCTTAAACGGGCTAATAAACCTCGATGTCACCTTGCCCTTCTTCCAAATATCATCACGCCCTTCATAGGCAAAACTTTCAAAAGTACCTTCTTGCCCTCCATAAAAGCCACATCACAGACCTTCTTGTCCGTATAACTCTTCTGCCTACTCTGTGCTGTCCAATGACGATCCTGAATCAACTCCACCTTATCTAGCAATCACAAACCAATTCGTGCCCAATATCCTATCCTCTTCAGGCTTAAACCAACCAATAGGAAAATGACACCGCCTACCATATAAAGCCTCATGCAACGTTATTTGATTGCTGGACTGATAGTTGTTGTTGTAGGCAAACTTCGCCAATGGTAGAAATTGATCCCAATGGCATCCAAAATCAATAACACAGGCTCTCAACATATCCTCAAGGATCACAATAGTCCGCTTGGACTGGCCATCTATCTGCGGGTGAAATACAGTGCTTAACTCCACCCGCGTGACCAATTCTCACTAAACAACTCTCTAAAAGTACGATGCGAACTGAGTACCACGATTTTAAATGATAGAAATAGGCATACCATGCAATGATCAATCTCTCTGATGTTGATCTAAACAATTCTCTAAAGTGTAAGAAGTCATCACCGAAATGAAATGTGCAGTCATGTCAATCTGTCCACAATGACCCAAATAACATCAAACTTCAATCTGTCCACAATGACCCAAATAACATCAAACTTCCTCAAAGTCCATAGTAGTCCTGCCACAAAGTCCATAGTAATGCGCTACCACTTTTACTCTAGTATAACCACCTAGTTTTTGATGTTCATACTTCACTTGTTGGAAATTCAAGCACTATGAGACATGCCCAACAATGTCCTTCTTCATCTTCCACCACCAATAATGTTGCTTCAGTTCACGATACATCTTCATGACACATGGATAAATAGAACACCTCAAACTGTGAGCCTTCTCAATAATCAACTCCCTCAAACCATCAATATTCAGAAGACAAATCCGATCTTGAAGCCGCATAATACCATTATCTCCAATCACTACCTTCTTCGCGCCACCATGCTGCACCATGTCCTGCAATACCAACAAATGAGGATCATCAAATTGAGGAGCCCTGATGTGCTCCAACAAAGATGATTGTGACACCACACAAGCAAGAACTCTTATTACCTAAAAAAATATCCAATCTCACAAATCTGTTGGCCAAGGCCTAAACATCCATAGCCAACTGGCCTCTCCTCAACTCGAATAAGTGCCAAAATCCCCATATTCTCTACTTTTCTACTCAAGGCATCAACTACCATATTTGCCTTACCCTATGGTACAAGACAATGACATCATAGTCTTTCAACAACTCCAACAACCTTCACTACCTCAAAATCAAATTGTTTTGTTTGAACAAGTGCTAAAAACTGCGATGATCAATGTAAATCTCACATGACATACCATACAAGTAGTGCCTCCAAATCTTAAGTGCATGCAAAATAGTCGTCGACTCCAAATTATGAACTAGACAATTCTTCTTATGACTATTCAACTGTAAAGATGTGTAGGCAATCACCCTACCATCCTGTATTAAAATCACCAAGCCGAATGCGCAAAGCATTACAATACACAACATAAGACCCTAAACTTGTAGGCAACACCATGGAGCCATAGTCAAGCAACCTTGAGCTTCCAATAGCTCTCCTCATCCTCATTAGACCATCTGAAAGGAACACTCTTCTAAGTCAACTTGGTAAATGAGGATGCAATAGATGAAAATACTTCAACAAAGAGGCGGTAGTAGCCTGCCAAAATAGGAAACTCCGAATCTCTGTAGCTGAAGTAGGTCAAGGACAATTTTGGACCACCTCAATCTTTTTAGGATCAATTTTAATACCATTACCAGACACAACATGACCTAAAAAGGCAACTAAGTCCAACCAAAACTCACACTTTGAAAACATGGCATAAAGTTAACGATCCTTCAAAGTCTGAAGAATAACCCGCAAGTGCCACTTATGCTCATCTCTACTACGAGAATAAACCAAAATATCATCAATAAACCCAATCACAAAGGAATCCAAATATGAATTGAACACTCGGTTCATAAAAATCCATAAATGCCACTAGAGCATTAGTCAAACCAAATGACATCACTGAGAACTCATAATGACAATAACTACTCAAAAAAGCTATCTTAGGGACATCTAAAATCCTAATCTTCAGCTGATGATAGCCATATCTCAAATCAATCTTGGAAAAAACCTTGGCACCTTGAAACTGGTCAAGTAAATCATCAATACGAGGCATCTGATACTTGTTCTTGATAGAACCTTATTCAAAAACTGATAATCAATGCAAATTCTCATAGAACCATCATTCTTCTTTACAAACAACACCGGCGCTGCCCTAAGGAGAAACACTTGGCCTGATAAATCCCTTATCAAGCAAATCTTGCAACTGCTCCTTCAAATCATAAAACTCAAATGGAGCCATACAGTATGGTGGAATAGTTACAGGCTGATTGCTCGAAACCAAGTCAATGAAAAATTCGATATCTCTATGGGGTAACATGCCCATTAAATCCACAATAAACACCTCCTAAAACTCTCAAATAGTCAGTACCAAATCCATAGTAGAAACTTCCATAGTACAATCTCGAATGTAATTCACATATGCTAAATGCCCCTTCTCAACATATTGTTGAGCCTTCAAAAATGAAATAATCCTAGTCGTAGAATGGACAAAGGTCCCTCTCCACTTTATTCTAGGCAACCGTGGCATAGCTAAAGTCACTATCTTGGCATGACAATCTAAGATAGCACGATAAGGGGGCAAATAATCCAAACCAAGAAAAACTCATAATCCATCATATCCAATAATAAGAGATCAATTATGGTATTAAAATCATTAATAGCAACAATGCAAGACCGTTAAACCTGATCAACTACTGTAGAATCCCCAACCGATGTAGACACACTAATAGGAATATCAAGAGAATCACGAGGCATACTCAGGTGTGATGCAAAATATGAAGACACATATGAATAAGTAGAACCTAAATCAAACAACACCAAAGCATCTTTATGACAAGCTGAGATAATACATGTGATGGGCACTTCAGACGACTCTTCCTCAGGCCTACCCAAGAATGCATAACACGGGGCTGAGCCCCTCCAGCTTGTCCTCCTCCTCTAGGACGATCTCTACCTCTACCTCTAGCTAGCTGGACCCTACCCATAGCTGGATGGATAGTTGGTGTAGCAACCGACACTAGAATTATAGCATGAGTACCCTGCTGTGGCATACCACACTACAACTTGGGGCAAAACCTCTTATTGTGCCCCGTATCACCACACTCATAGCAACCTACCTACCGACGTGGCTGTTGAAGTTAAAGTTGTCCCTTATCATATAAAGTCTATACCAGAGGTGCACTAATAGGAGCTGGAGGTTCACTGAATGATGACTACCCTAGGCGGGAACCATAAGTACCATAGCTGCCTGAAGTACTATGAGAAATATAGAGTGCTCACTGAACTGGTCAGATAGCATGACCTCTACCAAAATGACCATTGCCTTCAGATGAGGCACCATATAAACCACCAAAATGACAAGGCCTCTTATTAGGCGTTGCCTCTCTCCTCTAGCTACTAATACACTCAATCATTCGACAATCTCAACTGTATAAGTGAATAAAGTCTCAATCTCGACCTCTCTAGCCATCTGAAGTCTAATACCATAAGGAAGCCCTTCTATAAACCTCCGCACCTCTCCCTCTCAATAGGGATCATGATTGTTGTATGACGATACAAAACAAACATCGTCTCATACTGGGTGATTGTCATGCCACCCTGCTAAAGACGCTCGAACTGACTACATAACTCATCTTTCTAAGTGAGTGGAATAAGGTTCTCCAAGAAAAACTATGAAAATTGAGCCAAACAAGAGGAGGGGATCCTATTGTCCTGCCTATCTCATAGGTCTTCCACCACCTCTTGGCCGAATCCTGCATCTAAAAAATAGTAAAGTCTACACCACTGGAATATACTAGTCCCAAATTGCGCAAGATCTCATAATATTGGTCTAAGAACTTCCTGCGCTTCCTCTAAAGGTGCACCGCTGAAGTGAGGAGGGAATAACTTTTAGAACCTATCCATCCTCTTCAGCTTATCAGCTGACATCGCGAGCCTAACCTCGGGATACACTGCTACAATAGGCTGAATCACACTAATTGGTAACACTTCTATGGTCTAGTTGTAAGGCCCCGAGAAATTTTACTAAATAATTTAGGATTTCGTGGTGCCATGTAGACTAATTATAATATTTTATGTGCTATAGATATGATGTAAGTGAATTGGATTTGGTAAACAAGTGTATGAGTCATATAATAAGTAAGGTGGGGTCCAAGGAGAGGCCTAAGTGTAAGCCAAATGGGAAAATTTCATAATAGGCTAAGATTTCAAAGGTACTTGCACCAGTCTAGACTTTGAACGAGAATATCTAAATATATATAAGGTATTATGTGATTAATAACCTATAAAATGAAAGGTATTTGAGTCTAGTTTCCAACGCTTCAAACCGTTCGTCATTCGGACACTCCTACCAGAAGTTATGACCAAATTACCAAAAGCAGCGCAGAAGAATTTTACACTACCGCGGTGCCCCATGCGGTGTCCCATGCGGCGCGCCTGTGGGGAAGTACAGAGAGCATCCAAAAACGTTTTCTGAGCACATTTTTCACAACCGCGGCGCCCCACGCGGCACGACTATACTAAATCGGGGTTTTTGTTATAAAACGACCCCATTTCATCAAATAGATTCAAGGGACCATTTCCTGAGCAAAAATCAGATATTTTTAGAGTGAGAGAGTGCCCTAGAGTGAGAAAGTATGCCTTATCAATTCTTCTACAACTCTTGCTGAAATCTTGAAGGATTAACAAGGAAAACCACACTAGGTCTTCATCCTTGAGGTAAGATTCTATACCCTAACCTTTAATTTTGAATTTAGCTAAATATGGATAATTATAAAGAATGTTTGTGGGTATTGGAGTTGTTATCTTGCTTGCATGTGTTGTCAAAGGTTGTAGAAACATTGTTAAGCTAAAGATGGTGAAGTATAGGTTGAGGGTTGATGAAATCCTCTATAAAAGGACCATAAAGATTTAACGCACATATGGTGTTTGATAAAATGCTCAAATGAGCTAGAATTATGAATATCTGCCTAATTTGTGTTCAATTTTGTTATGTCTCGAAGTAGATTGGCATTGCTAGAATTTCCGGAATGTTATAGTAACTTAAGGAAAAGCTTTTTGAGGTATGTATGGCTAAAACTCCATCTCTTAGAAATTGAGCTTCCATGGTGCCCGTGTAAATGTTGAAAGTTCAAAACGTGATTGATGCAATACTTGTTATGTTAAGTGAATTATTGTTGTAAAAATGTATGTGGTAGGTACTTTTTCATGTGTTTAATGTGTTATTCTTTGTAAATGGAGGATGTGTGGAGAACATGATCTATGTGCTAAATGCCTAAATGTCATGACAAGGTTACTTTGGGACTAATATGCCAAACTTGACGAATTCCTCTCTATGCTTATGATTTAAATTGCCTTTGTATGCGCCTATGATCTTAAGTGGCAAAGTAAATGTTGAAAATGAGAACAATGTGAAACGCGAATTATGGAATGCAGAAATTGTGGCCCCAAGTGCCGGTTAACTAATACATGTGTAACCAAAGATTGGAGTGAGAGGAATAATGGAAAATGGTAACGTCTTAGGGAGGCGGCTTAGCCGATCAGGCCGTGATCGGACGCCATGATATATACACATGGTGGTAATGTATTGATGATTAAAATTGGAAAGTGTGAATGAAATAATGGTAACATCTCCAGGAGACAGCTTAGCCGATCGGGCCGTGATCGGACTCCATTCAAAGAAGCGATGACAAAGGGGATAATGATGCAACAGTGTGGGATGCTCCAATCTAAAATTTCAGAAACTATGTGAAAATCATGTGAACCTCCTTATATTGTTGACATAGTGCTTATTTGAAACTTTGTTGTCTTTATGATTTCCTCTTTATTCTTGTATGAAAGTTCTTTCTAACTAGATGGTGTTTGGTTATACATACTAGTGCTATTCGATGGCATTAACGTCCCTTTTGCCGGGAGCGGTACGTCTTTAAATGGATGTAGGTATTTCTATAGCAGGCAGTGTTAGTTGCAGCTAGTGCCGCATCATCCTTTCAGCTGACTTGGTGAGCCCCACTTCGTTTCGGGGTCCTGTTTCATCTGTTCATCATGTACTTTGTATTTGAGGTATAGTCGGAGCCTTGTTACCGACATTTACTTATTACATTACTTTTCAGTTGTGTTTAGAGGCTCCATAGACAGGTTGTGGGTAGTGTCGGGTCTTGGAATTACAGTAGAAATATTGATGTTTGGCAATATTGTATAAAACTTGTAATATCTTCAAAATTATGAACAAAGTTGTTAATTGAAATGAAATGGAAATTGTCAAAGACATGTTTATAGAATTTGATTTATGATGTACATTTACTCTTTATTCAAAGACGGAATTGGGTAGTATGAAACCTAACAGGCTTGCTCAGTCGGGTTTACTCGGTTGAGCGCCGGTCGCGCTCCTCGAATTTTAGGGTGTGAGAAACTTGGTATCAGAGCCTAAGGTTTTAAAGTATCCCAGGATGTCTCAGAGCCGTGTCTAGTAGCGTCCTTCTTATCGGTGTGTAGTCGACCACATCTATAAGTTGGAGGCTATTCAGACATTTAAGAATTTCACCCTTCTTTGATACTCCAGATCGTGCGGTAGAACACAAGATATGGAGATAATTTCCTCGCTATGTCTTATTCTCTAGATGAGTAATCTTGATACCTTAATCCACGAGTTTGAAGCATTAAGGAGGGAATTACCCCACCATTGAATCTGAGGGAGATTGCCCAAGCGTTAATTAGGAGAATATATCGAGCCACGGAGGGATTGGTAGAACTTGTTGCTAAGGGGAGTACCCTTGTTCCTATTAATGTCTTTGCACCACCAGATCATGTAGTATATCAGTATGTTACCTACGTACGTTAGGGATGTGGTGTTGAGGGGTATCAATTAAGCTATTGCCCTACCAACCTAAAGTCATTAAGTGAGTCAAATTAAAATTTTTACTTGTTGTATATGTGCATCCATATTGAAGAATTCTCATAAACATGGTCTTAACAAGGTGTTGAATAACAAAACATTGCATGTATCGACTTTTTGAACGAGATGCATTATTGGTGAATCCACTCTATTACAAATCCTCTTATTTACATTCTTGTGGAATTAAGTTCTATAATTATGTCCTTGAATGAAGTTATGACCCTAGGATTAATACTTCCTACTTGCTTTTCCTAAATTCTTAACAAGGGCCTATACCTGATGAATTTCTTACAAAATATTTTTTCTAAATGGACAACATCTGCCAACTTGTGCCTATGCATGCACCATCGTAAAGGTTGCCTATGTAGTGTCAAGTTCCATGTAAAGCATCCAGTGTTGCGATCCTTCTCGATTCACTCTTTTACTTACTTGTGTATATGGCTTATATGGTTTGAACAGTCACTCTACTCTTTTGCGAGTATCATCATGGAAGCTTCTCACTGTCTAGTTACATAAGAGCATACCTTAACACCTATCACATCAGTGAATGTCAATCGGAATGGTCACCGTGTGCATAAAGTCCCTCTGAAAGTTGAGATCCTTACATCCCCGTCATAGGAAGATTTTGTGTCACCATAATTTTCGTGTCCACTTGGGACATCCCGTAGTAAGTAGCTCACTTTGTCCTAGTATTGTGGTTGCTCATGGCGTGGTCGTATATTTTATTTGGGAGTTAATATAGCAGAAGCATGTCCAGCTTATAACAAGTGTTTATTTTCTCTTTACACCTCCACAACATGTGTTAATTGTGTTTTTAGTTAGTGAATTCATTGTGCTAGTTTCCCCAACACTTGTTCGATAACAATAAGGGAACATATCCTTCTATGTGTCATTGTAACACTTCCATTCTCATAAGGAACCTTACTAGACTATCTATCAAGACCAAGCACACCTTTGGGGGTTATCTTATCATAGCACAACGTCTGTTTCTCTTGTATTTCTGTCTTTCATTAGCATCTAGGTATTTCTCAAGTCAAAATCCATGGAGAACTCATTATGAACATTTGCAAACCTTCCATGATTATTTTATGCTATCTCATTGGGCTCCCACCTCAGTTCAAGTTCATCAAGGGTTGATAGCATGTCGCAATTGCTGAAATTGAACGATCCCCTTTCGATAATGGATTATCTACATATGTGCTGGTCTAACGATCTCCTTATTAGTCTAACTCTCGCCTTTTGGGTTTTCGGTTGACCAAGGAGAAATACACCTAGTAACACATTCGTATGCCAAAGCTTCTCTCTCAGTCAAGTCTTGTAGCGTCTCTCAATTTGGCTGGTAATAATTGGTTGTGTAGAAGTGTGCTGTAGTCCTTCATTGTGAAGTAGAGTTGCTAAACATAATTGGGATTTTGGATTCTGGAGCTATACTTCTTTCAAAAATGTAGCTGCTCGTAATCGCTTTATATTATCACCTTTCCTAGTAGTTACAATGTAAAGGTCACTTCTATAAGCTCTCTCACTTTCTTTTCATTTGTCTTGCATCATGAGTTGTTTACCCGTAATCTTTAATGCGCTATTATCTCAATGTCTCGACTAGTTATCCAACTATATGATCTGATTTAATTAACCTCACTTTATGTGCTCTATAAGCGCCCCGAGAGTGGGCAAATTTTCTGCTTTTTCTACAGACTTCTAATGTCTTCAACTCTGTTTAAGCTTGTCGATTCCAAGTGGTACTCTTAGTTGTGTTGCCTTACTATCTACTTTCATCTGGTAACTCTCCTCGTGAATCTAATTTTATGCCTTATGGCATCAAGGGTCGGGGTATGTTCCTTTTGTTAGGATAAAAAGATATTGCTCGCACTCCTTATGAGATTTTCTCCTAAACAATTATCTACCTTCTCTACTTGTCCATGTGACTAGATAACTTAGGTTACTCTTCTCCGATAAGTGCATCAGGACTTCTCACCCTTTCAAACTCATCCATGTGGGCACTTTGAGGCCTTGTTTTATACAAACTCGTAATGGTTTAAGTACTTTCTTGCCATTGTTAACGATTTTCTACGGCAACGTGGGCTTGCCTCATGGCTTCCAAAATTAATTATTTCCCCTAAGTTCAAGCTTATATTGCCATGATTTCAAACGAAAGTGCGTCCCCTTTTCAAAAGTCTTAAATGGGTCGGATTGGATGGGTTACGTGGCCTTATGCTCACTAGGCCTCTAAGATTAGTGACAACGTCATTGTCATGTGCGGGAAATTTTGCTACCCCTGGCGTTCCACCTCCTTAAGGAGGATATGCGTTTTAATTGTCTTTCTTCCCGGAGCATTACGTCAACCATTGGAACTCCTCTAACCAATACATGATTTCACCCCTATGGTAGGATGTCCTAGCTATGTGGTTTCACTCGTGAAAGGTTGAGATTAGATGCCTTTTAGATTTTTGCACATATCATGAACATATTGATTTGGAAGACAAGTTGTCGTATCTTTAGTTCTCTCATATAAGATCAACTATCAGGAAGGGTTAATCTGTTTGAAATATGATAATCTCATAAGTATTCAACTTCTTTTCATCCTCATGGGCTTGTGGCATAGATTCCGTGTGTCAGTTAATGTTAAGAGTGTAATTCAACATCATGTATTTTGAAACCCATATCGCATTCAAGGTGACAGAGTATTCTCATTCTTGATAAATGGATTTTCCCTACACTCCAGAAGACGACTGGTTCACGTACTTGAATATTCCTCCTTAATGGTTCATATTGCCAATGTACGAGTTACCCATATACCTTATTTTTCTAATAATTGATGTCGTCACAATGATCAACCATGTCAGTATTGTTAGTAGTAATCTTTCTGTCTCCTAGCATATAACCTCATGAAATGCTCTACTCAGCACATTAATGGATTCCGGAATAATTCCAGCCTGATCTTGAACTCTGTTGTTCCTCATTGTATTAAATCCATTGGGTATTAAAGGTTCAAACAAGTCAAAGAGGAAGCTTCATAGTGTGATCACATATATTCGATAGGTAATTTTTATGGTCACTTCAGGATATCACATCTTAGTGTAATCGTTGAAGGTCATCAAAGGTTTAGTGTGGGTGTTCGCATAGAGATTCAGAATTTAGAAGGGCGAACAGGTTGTTCCCAATATTTTCCCCCCTAAAGATGTTACGTGAATTGATAATGAAGGTGAAATAAGTGTAGTTCACATTAGGCCGCGCTATGAGTATGAAGTTTCCCCATGGTTATTCCCCATATATTTTGTGTTTTCACATGTCTATATCTAAGAAGGTAGTTAGGATACCCTTTTGTGTATCATCCCGGTGGAAACTATTGAAGGTGAAGTAAATGGATAGTTAGCTTATGCGAGGTATCTAGCTGTCATCCTTGTTAGGTAAGTTTGGGGGTTGGGATTGTTTTCGTGAATGTGTTATGGCAAAGCATGTAAGTCGAGGAGGCCACCTTGAAGGCCGAAAGTGTCGTGGAAATAAAATATTTTCTCTTGATTGTGTAACAATTACTTTCGACTTGAAAGGAACCTTATAGTTGTTATGATTTAAAAATGTGTAGTCCATGTTCCGGTATCATTGTGATAATGTAGTGCTTGTAATGGTGAGATTAGTGTTATGGAAATATACATTGTGGTGCTTTGTTGAGTTGTGGATGAGTTGTTAGGATGTTTGGTGGTTCTCTGGCAGGTGTATATGCCTAGTTACAAAGGAGATGCTGCCGAAATTTCTGAAAAAATTAGGAGTTAGTCAAAATTTAGGGACTTGAGGTAGGTTAGAAAAGAGATATGTTATGTTAATTGTTTGGGGAAGTCTCTACTCCTCATTCGAGGATGAATGATCCTAAGCGGGGGAGAATGTAAGGCCCCGGGAAATTTCGCTAAGTAATTTAGGATTTCGTGGTGCCATGTAGACTAATTATAATATTTTATGTGCTATAGTTATGATGTAAGTAAATTGGATTTGGTAAATAAGTATATGAGTCACATAATAAGTAAGGTGGGGTCCAAGAAGAGGCCTAAGTGTAAGCCAAATGGGAAAATTTCATAATAGGCTAAGATTTCAAAGGTACTTGCACCAGTCTAGACTTTGAATGAGCATATGTAAATATATAAGGTATTATGTGATTAATAACCTATCAAATGAAAGGTGTTTGAGTCTAGTTTCTAACGCTTCAAACCGTTCGTCATTCGGACACTCCTACCAGAAGTTATGACCAAATTACCAAAATCAGCGCAAAAGAATTTTACACTACCGCGGCGCTCCATGCGGCGTGCCTGTAGGGAGGTACAGAGAGCATCCAAAAAAGTTTTCTGAGCACATTTTTCACAACCGCGGTGCCCCATGCGGCGCCCCACGCGGCGTAGCTATACAAAATTGGGGTTTTTGTTATAAAACGACCTCATTTCGTCAAATAGATTCAAGGGACCATTTCCTGAGCAAAAATCAGATATTTTTAGAGTGAGAGAGTGCCCTAGAGTGAGAAAGTATCCCTTATCAATTTTTCTACAACTCTTGCTCAAATCTTGAAGAATAAACAAGGAAAACCACACTAGGTCTTCATCCTTGAGGTAAGATTCTATACCCTAACCTTTAATTTTGAATTTAGCTAATGATGGGTAATTATAAAGAATGTTTGTGAGTATTGGAGTTGTTATCTTGCTTGCATGTGTTGTCAAAGGTTGTAGAAACATTATTGAGCTAAAGATGGTAAAGTATGAGTTGTGGGTTGATGAAATCCTCTATAAAAGGACCATAAAGATTTAACACACATATGGTGTTTGATAAAATGCTCAAATGAGCTAGAATTATGAATATCTTCCTAATTTGTGTTCAATTTTGTTATGTCTCGAAGTAGATTGGCATTGCTAAAATTTCCGGAATGTTGTAGTAACTTAAGGAAAAGCTCTTTGAGGTATGTATGGCTAAAACCCCGTCTCTTAGAAATTGAGCTTCCATGGTGCCCGTGTAAATGTTGAAAGTTCGAAACGTGATTGATGCGGTACTTGTTATGTTAAGTGAATTATTGTTGTAAAAATGTATGTGGTAGGTGCTTCTTCATGTGTTTAATGTATTATTCTTTGTAAATGGAGGATGTGTGGAGAACATGATCTATGTGCTAAATGCCTAAATGTCATGCCAAGGTTACTTTGGGACTAATATGCCAAACTTGACGAATTCCTCTCTATGCTTATGATTTAAATTGCCTTTGTATGCGCCTATGATCTTAAGTGGGAAAGTAAATGTTAAAAATGAGAACAATGTGAAACGCGAATTATGGAATGCGGAAATTGTGGCCCCAAGTGCCGGTTAACTAATACATGTGTAACCAAAGATTAGAGTGAGAGTAATAATGGAAAATGGTAACGTCTCGGGGAGGCGGCTTAGCCGATCGGGCCGTGATCGGACGCCATGATATATACACATGGTGGTAATGTATTGTTGATTAAAACTGGAAAGTGTGAACAAAATAATGGTAACATCTTCGGGAGAAGGCTTAGCCAATAGGGTCATGATCGGACTCCGCTCAAAGAAGCGGTGGCAAAGTGGATAATGATGCAACAGTGTGGGATGCTCCAATCTAAAATTTCAGAAACTATGTGAAAATCATGTAAACCTCCTTATATTGTTGACATGGTGCTTATTTGAAACTTTGTTGTCTTTATGATTTCCTCTTTATTCTTGTATGAAAGTTCTTTCTAACTAGATGATGTTTAGTTATACATACTAGTGCTATCCGATGGCACTAACGTCCCTTTTGCCAGGGGCGCTACGTCTTTAAATGGATGTAGGTGTTTCTATAGCAGGTAGTCTTAGTCGCAGCTAGTGCTGCATCATCCTTTCAGCTGACTTGGTGAGCCCCACTTCGTTTTGGGGTCCAGTTTCATCTGTTCATCATGTACTTTGTATTTTAGGTATAGCCGGAGCCTTGTTACCGGCATTTTCTTATTACATTATTTTTCAGTTGTATTTAGAGGCTCCATAGATAGGTTGTGGGTAGTGTCGGGTATTGGAATTAAAGTAGAAATATTGATGTTTGGCAATGTTGTATAAAACTTGTAATATCTTCAAAATTATGAACGAAGTTGTTAATTGAAATGAAATGGAAATCGTCAAAGACATGTTTATAGAATTTGATTTATGATGTATATTTACTCTTTATTCAAAGACGGAATTGGGTAGTATGAAACCTAACAGGCTTGCTCAGTCGGGTTTACTCGGTTGAGCGCCGGTCACGCTCCTTAGATTTTGGGGTGTGACACTAGTAGCCCTGCACCATCTTCTCTAGGGTACGAGTAGCGAGAGTCCGAGCTCCTCTCTAGCCTAGGAAGCAGTTGTGCCATAGAAATCACACCCGTCTGCTCTCCATAAGGCCAATCGCATGGACCAAGTCATCCTAAAGCACTAAGGTAGCAGTGAGCCCCTTAGGGACCTGAGCTGGCCCTAATGCCTCATCCTGGACTGCAATCTCACCATAGAGAGATATCTGGGGATCGACTGACACTGCTCTAGCATGAGCATGAGTCACCATAGGTGTCGCTGTATGGGTCCTAGGCTGGGCTCTAGCTCTGACCCTACCCAGGCCTCTACCCCTAGTAGTGTCTACTACCTAGGGCTCCAGCTCCTTCTCCGCGGCAGCTGAAGTGTGTGTCCTCACATCTGTGAAATAATAAAGAAAGATTCAAACTTTAGGATGGAATAAATTCGCATAATAGAGAAAGAAGGAAAGTGAAGTATCCTGAAAGTCTTATAGTCTCTCGAAGATAAGTAAAGATGTCTTCGTATCGATCCTCAAGACTCTACCAAGCTTACTCATGACTTGTGAGACCTATAAAACCTAGGGCTCTAATACCAACTTATCACGACCCAAAATCTCAATCCAAGGGTCGTGATGGTCCCTAACCCTACTTGCTAGGAAAACCAACACATAAAAAAAAATAAAGAAGCAATACTAAGCATTAAGCAGCATATTATCATAGATAAAGATTAAAAGCTCATATAACAACATAAGAAGTTTAAACCATCACATCTAACATAACAACCATCCTAGACTGCTATCACTGATTACATGAGCTCTAAAGAGTGCAAAATACAATGATTGAAAAAATATAATGATGTCTAATAAACAAACAATAATAGAGATAACAGATAGGTGTCTTCAAGGCCTACGGACGAGTATGCAACATTACCTCGAGTCTCCTGACTAGTAATGGCTAAGCACCTCTCTGGACTCCACTGGTACCAATACCTGAATCTATACAAGAAGTGTAAAAGTGTAGTATGAGTACAATTAACCCAATGCACTCAGTAAGTATAGAGCCTAACTCCGACGAGGTACTGATGAGGCTATGGCAATACACCTCCTGTATAAACCTATGCAGTTAATAAGCAATAGAAAAAACAAGAACATGACAAGTTATGTAATCATAAAATAATAATAGTAAATACGAGAGATAAAATGAGCAACTGTAGGAAATAACCATCATTTTTCTCAATGTCATAACCAAACCTGTCTCCACAACTCAAATCCAAAAGAATAAAACAATAACCATGAAACAACATAAACGAGTTCACAGATCCACATAACAAAGGATTGAGTAAAAGATATTATATTAAATAGCACAGAAGCACCCGTCTTGCATATATCACTCATCCTCACTATACGGAAACACCCATCATGCAATAACTCTCAATCTCACAGCACAAAACACCTGCCGTGCATAATCACTCATCCTTACAACACGAAAACACCTATCGTGCATAATCACTCTTCCTCACAAAGCATTTGAAAAATCTGTACCAAGAAAGATGAGAATCATATATAACATCAAGGAGAGTGGTTAAACATAATACACCGCATAAGAGAGAATCATGACCTTCGCACCAATAGATGAACCAATATTTCAAGAGCCGCAATGTCGAATTATCTCAACAAAGCTTAAATATAGTACTAACATGTATATGAATAAATAAGTAATTTAACAAACTATCTAAAACATAGGAGAAATAATACATGAAGCAAACAAGGCATAATAAGGCTAGATCTACCTGCATGCTTTAACCATGACAAACGCATATACACTCGTCACTATGTATATATGCAGCCCCTAACACATATAGCACGTAGCAAATAGACCCAAACACAACCTAGATCCGTCAAATCAATGTTAATCAAGATATTTACCCCTTTCTGTAATAAATCCACAATCTAATAACCTTTCCCTTTAGAACAGGCATCCAAACAACTCGAATCTAGTCAAATAATACTAAACTATGTCAAAACAAGCTTAAGAAGCCCTCATAAAACTAAAAGATTTGGTCTTTAACGTATTTTAAAAAGTCAACAAAAAGTCAATCCGAACCTACTTGGTCAAAATCCGAAATTAAATGAAACCGATTATACATTAATTGCCGAGTCCAAATACGTGATTAGTTTTGAGATCCAACCTCAAATCGAGGTCTAAATCTCTAAAATACACTATCCTAATTTACTACCCAAAAGTATTTCTACTCTTTAAAATCCTAGATTTAGGGGTGAAAATCTATGGGGATTAATGGAAATTAATCAAAACAAAGTTAAAATCACTAACCTTTGAAGTTGGAAAGAAAATCCTCCCAAAATCGCCTCCTGAAGACGTCTAGACCTAAAAAGGGAATAAAATGAGCTAATCTTGGAACCCTTCCTTTTTTACCCAGCTACAAATTTCGCAATTGCGACACATTGATTGCAATTGCATAGCTCGTAAATGTAAACCATTCGTCACAATTGCGAAAAGCTTTCCGAGCCACTGAAGTCGCAAATGCATCTTTATATCTCAAGGCTTTGTAAAGGCAACCTAAGCTTCACAAATACGAAGTTGATCTCCCCTTCCCAAACCTCACAAACACAAGTTGGCATTTGTAAATGCGAACCTTGTATTTGTTGGCTTGTCATAAAAAATGCGACGACTGCAACTTCGGCAATGGCAAACTCTCCAAAATAAAGCCTGAAACCAATATGAAACTCACTCGAGCCCCTTGGGCCCTATTCTAAACATCCATACAAGTATATAAACCTCAACTAACTCGCTCGTAAGCTCAAATCATCAAAAAAAGAATCAAGCAAAACTCAAAGATTCAAATATTCATAAACTTAAATTTTGAACTTTCAACTATAAGCGTGGAAACGGCTTCAGGTAACCAAAGACCCAAATCAAATATACGTACAAGTCCAAAATCATAACCTACCAGAATCGTCAAAACACTGATCCGAGGTCTGACCGTGGTCAACTTCAACAACATTTAAGTTCTAGAATTAGAATTTGTCTTCCAAAACACTTCTAAACATTCCGAAAATTTAAACAAACCATACACACAAGTCATAATCATCAATTATAGATATTCAAGGTCTCATATCATGAAATATAAATCTAGCACTCAAAATGACCTATCAGATCGTTACATAAACCATAAACTCTCTTATGCTCTTCAAGTTTTAACTTTCACTAGATACATCTGAACTGCGACTGAGCCCTTTGGGTGCTCAACCGAACATATGTACAAGTCCAAAATCATCATAGAAACATATCAAAACCTTCAAATCACCCACCCGAGCTTGTTTATCCAAAATGTTTACTTTGGTCAACTCACTCGACTTAAGGCCTCTAGTTATGAAGTAAGTGTCGAAATCTATTCTCAAACCTCTTGAAACCCAAGCCACGTATACCCGCAAGTCATAAAATACCAAACGAACCTACGGAAAAAGGGAATGGGATCCTATAACTCAAAATGACCGGTTGGATTGAGGTATTCTCCACTACCAAAACAAACATTCATCATCTAACAGGTTTAGAAATGTACCTAGACTGTCAAATAAATGTGGACATGTACACAAGTTGGACTCCATATCCCAAGTGGCCTCCTCGCTTTCTTGACCTTTTCAAAACACTTTCACCTAAGCGATCTCCTTTTACTTGAGCTTTCGAACTTGTTTGTCCAAAATAGCTGCCAATTCTTCTTTATAGGCCAAGTTCTCCACTAATGTCATGACCCAAAATTCCACCAGAGCTGTGATGATGCAACACACTCTTGCTAAGCAAGCCGATGACAGATATACAGATCGAAACTTCAGCAATAATAAGAAATTGTATAGTGGAAAAACATAAATAACTGAAGCCATAATGACCATACAACTGAAACCAAATCCTATGCCATGGAGTGCATAATCTCTATAGAGTGCAAAATACAAAGTTTGAACAAATACAATACTGTCTGAAAGATTATATAGTAATAACAAAAGATAAATGAGGGGACTGTAAAGCCTACGACGGAACAATAGTGCTACCTCAAAATATAAAAGAAAATTCAGATCCAGCTCACTAGCAACCACCACTATTAGCAACACCTAGATCTGCATATGAAGTACAGAGTGTAGTATGAGTACAACTATAACGACCCGACCAGTCGTTTTGAGATTTTGCACTTCGCTCTCCAGTTCTCAGGCATGACTTGCTCCGTGTGGTGTATTATGACTTATGTAAATTGTTGGTGTTGGGTTTCAGGTTAATCAGAATGAATTTGGAAGAACAGTCTCAGTTGAAAGCTTAAAATTTGAAAGGTTTGACCAAGATTTGACTTGTGTGTATTTGATCTCGTATTGGAATTTTTATGGTTTGGTTAGCTTCGTTAGGTGATTTGGGACTTAAGAGCATGATCGGAATACATTTTGGAAGTCCATGGAAGGTTTAGGCTTGAATTGGCGAAATTGAGATTTCGGCGTTTTTCGGTTGATAGGTGAGATTTTGATATCGGGGTCAAAATGGAATTTCGAGAGTTGCAGTAGCTTCGTTATGTCATTTGGGATGTGTGCGCAAAATTTCAGGTCATTCAGACGAGATTTTATAGACTTTTTGATCGAAAGCATAATTTAAAAGTTCTTAGGCTTGAATCCTATGTTAAATTGGTGATTTGATATTGTTGTGAGCGTTCCGAAGTTTTGAACAAGTTTAAACGATGTCATGGGATGTATTGGTACAATTGGTTTGAAGTTCCGGGGATTCCGGGATGTTTTAGGCCGAAAATCATAGCTGTAGCAGGTCCAGAAGGGTTGTAGGCCTCAGAACCCACCAGTGCGGTCCGCACAAAATGAAGTGCAGCCGCGGTAGGTGCTGTGCGGACCGCACAAAATGCAGTGCGGCCGCGGTAGGTTCTGTGCGGACCGGACAAAATGCAGTGTGGCCGCGGTGGGGAACATTTCACTAGTCCTACTTTGGAAGCTCATATCTTTTGATCTACAAGGAAATTTAAGATGATTCAAAAATGAAAGTTGTAGCCCTTCGTGTCTAGTTTCTAGAAAGATACAAATATTGCAATTTGGACATTTGTAGCGAAAGTTATTGCCAAAATACTAAAGCCGGTCACTACAGATGAAAAATTTTGTGGCCGCAGTCGTTTTTGTGCGGACCACACTGGTTTTGTGCAGTCCGCAGAGGTGGAAATCCATGGGGTACTCTATAAATACGAGGTTTTGGGTTTTATTTAATATTTTGACCTAGAGAGCTCGGATTTTGGCGATTTTTCGAAGGTTTTTCAAGAAATTCATCGGGGTAAGTGATTCTAACTCAGATTTGGCTAGAGTACATGAATCTATCATTGACTTCATCATTTAATTCGTGATTTGGGATGGAATTTGGGAAGAAAATTTGTAGATCTTCCAAAAATATAAAATGATAATTTGAAGGACCAAATGGTACCGGAATTGGATAATTTTGGTATGGTTAGACTCGTGAGGGTATGAGGATTTTGAAAATATAAATTTTACCCGATTCCGAGATGTGGACCCAGATTTTGGTAATTTCGGGAATTGTGTCATATTTTGATTGTTTTTGCTTGGGCTTTATTCCCTTAGCATATTTTGACGTCCACGTTCTGATTTTGGATAGATTCGACGCGCGTGGAGGCCGATTTGAGGGCCAAAGGCATCGCGAGCAAGAGATTTAGCCGGTTCGAAGTGAGTAATGATTGTAAATGATGCTTTGAGAGTTTGAAACACCGGATTGTATATCGTAGTGCTATATTGAGGTGACACACATGCTGGATGACAGGCGTGGGGTCGTGCACTATTGGGGATTGGGACTCTGTCCGTCCCGATTGATGATTTTACCGCGTAATTGACTGAAACTTATTTACTATTATCATGATTTGGTCTGATTGCCATATTTGGGCATCATGCCAACTACTTGAACCCTTCGGGGATTTTTTTTCTATTTCCTCACTGTGTTGACTTATTACTCGAACTCAGTCGTGTTATTTTCTACTGTTTTTACTACTCAGCCATTTTTACTCAGTTTTGAGATTTAAATGATGTTTTGGGCTGAGAAAGACTATTTTACTATTGCCCGAGGGGCTTGTGATGATTTTCGGACTGAGTAAAGCCGAGGACCTAGTTGCGAGGATACACTAATACTGCTATGAGGCCGAGGGCCTGAGATACATATATATGCCACGAGGTGGCTTGATTAATATGAGGCCGAAGGCCTAGATGTGATGCCACAAGATGGCTTGTTATTGCGCTTGGGCTGTAAGGGGCCCATCCCGGAGTCTGTACACCCCCAGTGAGCGCGGGTACTCATTGTGATATGAGATATAGCCCGAGGGGCTGATATTATTCTATGTGATAGCCCGAGGGGCTGGTATTGTTCTATGTGATTTGCCCGAGGGGCTGGTACCGTTCTATATGATTGCCCGAGGGGCTGTTATTGTTCTGAGATATTGCCCGAGAGGCGGAGTTGTTGACATTGTGCCCGAGGGGCGAACCTTTATGTGTTTATCTTTCATATTTACTAGTCATTTACCTGTTAAACTATGGGATTTGTGGGGGGGGGCGGATTTTTATGCTTATCTGCACTAACTGTTTTGCATTCATTTGCGTAGCTGTTGAAAAAAGTCATTTTCAAAGAAGTTTAAACCGAGCTAAGATGTTTTAAGAGATTTATACAGCTTTAGTGCTTTCTTACTGGTTTTTGAACTGTTTCTATACGACATCTTGATATGCTTTACGTGATTTCTTACCATTCAGACTTTAGTTATGATTATTACTCACTGAGTTGGAGTACTCACTTTACTCCCTACACCTTGTGTGCAGATTCAGGTATTTATACACCTGGTAGAGGGCTTTGGCTGATCGGAGGCAGAGTCATCGGAGTTTAGCAAGGTAGCTGCCTGGGTTTGCAGCACTACTTCTCTCTCTTCATTCATTAGTCTGTATTTTTACACTCAGACTTTTAGTTGTATTTATACCCTAGTAAATTGCTCGTGACTTGTGACACCTTGGTTAAGGCTGTGTTGGGTTGTACTTCCGTACTTTATTGGTATTATTCGCTACTTAGTATTGCTATATCATGTTTCAGACTGCTTTTATGTTATTTAACTGTCTAAAAAGTAAATTGGGTTTAATTGGCTGGCCTTGTCTTCATAAGAAATACCATCACGACCGGGTCCGCGTTTGGGTCGTGACAGTTGGTATCAAAGCCTAGGTTACATAGGTCTTACGAGTCATAAGCAGGTTTAGTAGAGTCTCGTGGATCGGTATAGAGACGTCTATATTTATCCTCGAGAGCCTGCAGAACCTTTAGGAAAAACTTCATATTCTTGAATTCTTATCGTGCGTCCTTGATTCAGCTTGAGATGTAACTCTTGAATTTCTTCCACGCGTTCGTATGCGCGCATGGGCACTCAGTATCGGATGTGCATCGATGACTTGAGATTCCCTGATCGCGGGGCGAGATGTGATCTTTGTGAGTTGATGTTGGGCCAGTCTAGAGAACTTGAGGCCGGATCTTTGCCTATAGCTTGAGCACCGAGGTGCTGATTGTGTTTGCAAGTGTTTTTGAACTAATATGTTGGGTATTGTCCCTATTAGTGGAAGTGACGGCTGGATGGCTATGTGATGAGTATGTTAGTACTGCGAGATGTATCCATATGATTGAAAGCGACGAGAAGGGTCTGCTGGAGGATAGAAGAACTATTAGGTGCTTGATTTCCATCTTGATTTGAGGTATAACCCCGAGTTATGGGCCTGTGAAGAATCTTTTCATGTTTCCCAGTTGGGAGTGAAGTAAATTTCATGTTGCGCTTTGAGTTTAGACTCAAGAAAACTAAGTGACTGCGTAAAGTTTATGACGGTGGAAGGTATGCGGAAAAGTTAGTTCGAGGCGAAGCAGGTGGGTTATCTCCTGCGGAGTGTTTGGAAGTTTGTGCGATCTTTATGTTGTTTTATAGAAGATCTCATTTGCAAGTGAAAGATATGTGCTATAATTTATATTGGGTCGCTTAAGAGAGTGGGTTTAACTGTTGCGAGAGTGAATGTGAGATTTGCAGAAGATTTAAGTTACCTGATGATCTTTGTTTTCCCAGGCTTACAAAGGAGTGTGTTTTGATTTATGGCTTCGGCCCAAGTGGGGGAGTCTGCTATTGATTAGTTGATTGCACGTTTATGTGCTATGTTGGTCCCAGTTCGAGGCGTTCCAGCGAATCAGTTATGGCCTACGGAGATTGAGATCGAGGATGGCTCGAGTAAAGGAAAAATTCTTAACAAAGGATATAATATGCGTCATAGGTGTGTGAGAATCATGGAATGTCTTGAGTTGTTGTTGGTAAAGGATGCTCAGTGCATAGAGCAGGAAGTTACTTGGTTGTAATGGAATGATGTCACATTCTGCGGTGTCGAAGTGCTAATAAGGCACAGGTTGATCGGTTCATTTGATTAGACTAATTGCTGTTTGAGTAGAGTGAATAACTCGTTGGAGTGGTTATAATGTGTTCAAGATTCTACATGTAACAATAGGGTAAGTTAAAGTTGTATATGTGGTTAGAGACTGAGTTTTCATTAGAAGATGTCAAGACTTGTGGTGTTTTCTATATTAATTGTGGGATTTTATGTATCAGTATCAGGAGGTAACAGATTTAGATTCGTAGGAAGTTCTTCAGAGTAAAGTATTTCGAATGTGTTGCTTTTGGGAATATTTAAGAGAGTATTCAGCGGCTTATGAGTCTTAGACAATGTGGTTTTATGCTTGGGTCTCATGTGGTAATCCTGGGTTGAGGAATATCAAGTTGAAGATGAATCAGAAGGAAACTTAGATAGATGGGATAGCTTGATAGTAGACCGGACCGGTATGGTAAGGATATAATTAGTTCCTTGTGTGTGTTCGAGGTAATGAGTTCTTACAGGTATTTTGCGGCAATGCTCTTAGGTTTTGATGGTTTGCATAGCTTGGTCGAGTTAGAAGGATTCAGTCCTGGCGGGTCTGATTTCTGCAAGGGGAACTCAGAGAGTTCTTGATGGCTTTACCGCGGTTTAGAGATGCATATTTTCTATGGGCATGCAGAGCATGGGATGTATAGTGATTTTCTTCTAGATGGGACCAATGAAAAGTTCTTGACTAGTTGAGTACGTAGATGTTTGTGGATCGGGAGGAAGATGAAGTTCTCAGGTTATCCTAGGATAGTATGTTATATGCGGTATGTTGTGGAGGACTTAAATTTGCATGTGTAAGGTCATGGATCAGTTCTGAAAGGAAGGTCACAACTCTTAGGCAGCGGGCAGTTTCAGACAATTAGAGAAATGAGCTTCGATAATTAGAGAAAGGGTCTTCGGATGATGAAGGAAATGATGTTGCTAATTTGGGATGATTTGACGAGGGTATATGTTAAAAAAAAGCAATGTGATTAAGTTGATGGTACTTCGGTGGTATTACGACACTTTCTTGTTAGACAAACTACTGATATTCGAGTTTGCTTGGTGGCGTAGAAGAATTTTAGAGTATCTCTCGTGGAATGATTGGATATTAGAGGTGTGCTATGTATTCAGACGGCGAAAATGGGATTGGATATGGTGATTCATGTGCCATATGGATTTAGAGACGGGGAGTTCTCATATTCAGACTATGTTGTGGTTGTGGGTTGCGTGAATCAGCACTGCTTAGTTACTATCGGGGTTTGGAGACCCGAGCAGATCTTTTGTTGCTTGGTATGCTAGATTTGGATGTGATATTGGGTTCAGACTGGTTGTCTCCGTGTTGTGTCATTCTGGACTATTGCGCTAAGGCGGCGCTGGTGGCTATGCCGGGAATGCCATGGATTGAGTGGTGAGGTTCGACAGATTATGTCCTAGTAGAGTGGTTTTATATTTCGAAGACCCAACGGACGGCTGGGAAGGATTGCCCTTCTTATTTAGGCTTTCATGATGGATGCCAGTGTAGAGGATTCTACCATTGATTCAGTTCCGGTGGTGAGGGACTTTTCAGATGTGTTTCTTGTGGCCGGGCATGTCGCCGGGCAAGGTTGTTGATTTCGATATTATTTTGATGCCTGACACCGTATCGTATGGCACCGACAGAATTAAAGGGGTGGAATGAGCAGCTTCACCTTGATAAGGAGTTCATTGGCAGGCCAATGTGGATGCGTGTTCTAACTTGAGTCGGCTTGGTTGGCTCCGAATTGTATTATTGAGAGAGGTGTTGATTCGTCGGTTATTGAGCTTATTAGTAATCCGGGGAGGCCTATGAGTTACCTTTCCGTGTTGCGAGATGTTAGGATTTGTTGGTTATCGGCACATGGGGTGCGGTGTTATTGAGGCCTCTTAGCAGGATTCGAGCAGGAGGAGTAATGGATATTGCTTGGCGGATGGCGCATCTGTTATGCCCTTTTGGGTTGTTCGGTGTTATGTACTTGCTTTAGCATGGTTATGATGATTTACTTTTATTCTAGACATCAATTGCGCGTGGTCTTCAATTTCGAGCAGAGTGACTTGAGGTATTCCATATGGAGCAGTGTTTGTATAAGGTCATGCATTGTAGCGAATATATGTGGAGGTATGACCTTGCAGCTTAGGTTCGTGTGTTCTGTTCCTATGATGTTAGACGGGTTCTCAGCCTTGTGTTGTGGTAGTACTGGTGAGCTTGAGGTATAGCTTTCATTTGAGTTATTTTCATGATTTGAGTATGTTCTGACCGTTGCTTATTGGTGCGCGTATTATGCAAGTTGTGGCTTAGGCCTGTATTGATGTGTCATGTCACCAAAGTAGTATGTTGGATTAGATGAGAACGTTGGGATCATTAATGGATACGAACGGGTTCAATTTCAGCATGTTGGAAGGATAATATCGAGGTTCAACTCAGAAATTTGCTATGGTCTTTACCAAAGGAGAAGTGGCTTCAGGAATGGTTGATCTGAAAAATGGTTGTGGCTTACTGTGTGTTTCATTTATCATTGGCAGTATATGAAAGTGTTGGAATGAGATTTTAGTTGATAAGAGGTTTTCTGCCGGTATTTGGTTGTTGTGGGCAGCTGCTGTGAATAAAAGTTATCGATACGAGCATTTGAGTTATGTGGTTTATCATGAAATGGCATCCGAGGTTGCAGGTATGGTTGGTTACAGCTGGTTCAGGCTTATTCATAGTATAAATGTGAGATTCTGATCGTATTGAGGATTTTAGAAGTAGAAATGTGGTTCTATGGTTTATGGGCTAGATTGGGTCGTGAAATTTCAGTTACAATGTGTTATCAGACCTATGTGAAATAGGGTGACGTGGGATAACCCCTGGGTATGTGCATGGTAATATTATTCAGCGATTGGTTGGCTTTTGGAACAACTCAGGTCACGTTCGAGGACGAACGTGTGTTTAAGGGGGAGGATGTAACGACCCGACCGGGCATTTTGAGCTTTTGCACTTCGCTCGCCAATTCTCGGGCATGACTTTCTTCATGTGGTGTATTATAACTTATGTAAATCGTTGGTGTTGGGTTTCAGGTTAATCAGAATGAATTTGGAAGAACAGTCTCAGTTGAAAGCTTAAAATTTGAAAGGTTTGACCAAGATTTTACTTGTGTGTATTTGATCTCGGATTGGAATTTTTATGGTTTGGTTAGCTCCGTTAGGTGATTTGGGACTTAGGAGCGTGATCGGAATGCATTTTGGAAGTCCGTGGAAGGTTTAGGCTTGAATTGGCGAAATTGAGATTTCGGCGTTTTTCGGTTGATAGGTGAGATTTTGATATCGATGTCAGAATGGAATTCCGAGAGTTGCAGTAGCTTCATTGTGTCATTTGGGATGCGCGAGCAAAATTTCAGGTCATTCGGACAAGATTTGATAGACTTTTTGATCGAAAGCATAATTTAAGAGTTCTTGGAGTTCTTAGGCTTGAATCCTATGTTAAATTGGTGATTTGATGTTGTTGTGAGCGTTCAGAAGTTTTGAACAAGTTTGAATGATGTCATGGGATGTGTTGGTACAATTGGTTTGAAGTTCCGGGGGTTCCGGGTAGGTTCCAAGATGTTTTAGGCCGAAAATCATAGCTGTAGCAGGTCTAGAAGGGTTGCAGGCCTCAAAACCCACCAGCGCGATCCGCACAAAATGAAGTGCGGCCGCGGTAGGTGTTGTGCGGACCGCACAAAATGCAGTGCGGCCGCGGTGGGGAATATTTCACTGGTCCTACTTCGGAAGCTCATATCTTTTGATCTACAAGGAATTTTGAGATGATTCAAAAAACGAAAGTTGTAGCCCTTCGTGTCTAGTTTCCAGAAAGATAAAGATATTGCAATTTGGACATCTGTAGAGAACGTTATGGCCAAAATACTAAAGCCTATCACTGCAGATGAAAACCTGTGCGGCCGCAGTCATTTTTGTGTGGACTGCACTGGTTTTGTGCGGACTGCGATCGTTTTTGTGCGGTCCGCAGAGGTGAAAATCCATGGGGTACTCTATAAATACGAGGTTTTGGGTTTTATTTAATATTTTGACCTAGAGTGCTCGGATTTTGGCTATTTTTAAAGGTTTTTCAAGAAATTCATCGGGGTAAGTGATTCTAACTCAGATTTGGCTAGAGTACATGAATCTATCATTGAATTCATCATTTAATTCGTGATTTGGGAAGAAAATTTGTGGAATCTTCCAAAAATATAAAATGATGATTTGAAGGATCAAATGGGACCAGAATTGGATAACTTTGGTATGGTTAGACTCGTGAGGGTACGAGGATTCTGAACATGTAAATTTTACCCAATTCCGAGACGTGGGCCCGAGGCTCGGGTTTTGGTAATTTCGGGAATTGTGTCATATTTTGATTGTTTTTGCTTGGGCTTTGTTCCCTTAGCATATTTTGACGTCCACGTTCTGATTTTGGATAGATTCGACGCGCGTGGAGGCTGATTTGAGGGGTAAAGGCGTCGCGAGCTAGAGATTTAGCCGGTTCGAGGCGAGTAATGATTGTAAATGATGCTCTAAGAGTTTGAAACCCCGAATTGCACATCGTAATGCTATATTGAGGTGAGACACACGCTGGATGACGGGCGTGGGGTCGTACACTATTGGGGATTGGGATTCTGTCCGTCCCGATTGATGATTTTACCGAGTATTTGACTGAAACTTATTTACTATCATCATGATTTGGGCTAATTGCCATATTTGGGCTTCGTGCCAACTACTTGAATCCTTCGGGGATTTTTATTACTATTTTCTCACTGTATTGACTTACTACTTGAACTCAGTCGTGTTATTTTCCACTGTTTTTACTACTCAGCCAATTTTACTCTGTTTTGAGATTTAAATGATGTTTTGGGCTGAGAAAGATTGTTTTACTATTGCCCGAGGGGCTTGTGATGATTTTCTGACTGAGTAAGGCCGAGGGCCTAGTTGTGAGAATACACTGATACTACTATGGGGCCGAGGGCCTGAGATACATATATACGCCACGAGGTGGCTTAATTGATATGAGGCTGAGGGCCTAGATATGATGCCACAAGATGACTTGTTATTGCGCTTGGGCCGTAAGGGGCCCCTACCGGAGTCTGTACACCTCCAGCGAGCGCGGTACCCATTATGATGTGAGATATAGCCCGAGGGGCTGATATTGTTCTATGTGACAGACCGAGGGGCTGGTATTGTTCTATGTGATTTGCCCGAGGGGCTGGTACCGTTCTATGTGATTGCCCGAGGGGCTGTTATTGTTCTAAGATATTGCCCGAGAGGCGAACCTTTATGTGTTTATCTTTCATATTTACTTGTCATTTACCTGTTAAACTATGGGATTTGTGCCCGAAGGTCGGATTTTTGTGCTTATCTGCACTAACTGTTTTGCATTCATTTGCGTAACTGTTGAAAAAAGTCATTTTCAAAGAAGTTTAAACCGAGCTAAGATGTTTTAAGAGATTTTTATAGCTTCAGTGCTTTTTAATGGTTTTTGAACTACTTCTGTATGGCATCTTGATATGCTTTACGTGATTTCTTACCATTCAGACTTTAGTTATGATTATTACTTACTGAGTTGGAGTACTCACTTTACTCCCTACACCTTGTGTGCAGATTCAGGTATTTATACACTCGGTAGAGGGTTTTGGCTGATCGGAGGTAGAGTCATCGGAGTTTAGCAAGGTAGCTACCGGCGTTCGCAACACTGCTTCTCTCTCTCTTCATTCATTAGTCTGTATTTGTACACTCAGACTTTCAATTGTATTTAAACCCTAGTATATGCTCTTGACTTGTGACACCCTTGTTAGGGCTGTGTTGGGTTGTACTTCCGCAATTTATTGGCATTATTCGCTACTTAGTATTGTTATATCATGTTTTAGACTGCTTTTATGTTATTTAACTATTTAAAAAGTGAATTGGGTTTAATTGGATGTCCTTGTCTTCATGAGAGGCACCATCACGACTGGGTCCGGGTTTGGGTCGTGACAACAACTGACCCCATTCCTCTATACGTAGCAAGCCTAAACTCGGGCTGAAAGTAGTGACGAGGTTGGCAAATTCTCTCACTCACTTTCAAAATCCAATGACAATAATAATCGCATAAAAATTTGCATATAAAGAGAAAGAAGCTCAAATGATAACAAGTTCAACTCTAACACAATATGAGGAGAAAGAAGCATGCTTTTCAGGTATCTTAGTCAAGGCATCGACTTTTCAACCGAATTCACCTAGATAGAGATTTATCAAGATTAACTGTGATTTCAAGATCCGAACATCAAATAGAGACATAAAATATCAGTTAGCATGAGGAAAAATTCAACTCAATTCCTACATATCAATTATACATGCGAAAATCAACAACATCACAGTTTAATCGTCAAGTATATACAAAATCAAGAAAATCATAGTTCCTAGCATGAGTATCCCTCATTTATACTCTCAGCACTCTCAGGATGCCTGGTATAAGTACCCCTCAATCATCATAAATACACACACTCACTATTATATGAGTGCCTGACATAAGTCCTTCACTAAGCATATATTGTATGCCTGCACTCACAGGCCCAAACTAACATGGGTTATCACCTGGCTCCGGGGGGGCGGATCCTAGACCAAACGCTGATCGGATCAAAAGTCAACAATCGGATCCTAGCCCAGGCGCTGATCGGATCAAAAGTCAACAATTAATATCACTTAGCCCAATATGGGGGCCTTGTCATAAGCGTCACCTCACTATCACTATCAATACGACTCTATGGCCCATAATCAATCATCAATCCCCTCAAGTCTCAATATACCAATATCTCACAATGTCATAATCAAAATATCGCACGAGATATACCATCGTGCCACATATCAGCTCAAACCAATGTCACACACACAAGGACACTAACACCATGTAAGATAACATATAAAGAGAGAACAAAGACAAAGATGTAACATGCAGATATAATATCATGACTGGAAAATATGACTACAGCTATGACAAATAGCTCAACGTATTAAAAATAGACCTATCATGTCTCAAACAGATATGAAATAAGCTAGACATGATTTCTTAGCATGAATAATAGCTCACGTAGTCATATAAGTTGAGGAAACACGATATCAAAGAGGCATGATAGCATAACAAGGCACATAATAGCCTAAAGTCTACTCGTATCATGAATAACCATAGTGCACGTATATAAGCTCGTCACCTCACATATATGTCACCCCAACATATAACAAGCATCATAGCCTACAGGGAAATACTCTCAAGCTAGCATGGGAAAGATACCTCGAAACAGCGAGAATCAATACTCCAAGAATACCTTTCATCTCAAATCGGCCTCCGAATGGGTCAAATATAGCCAAAACAACTCCGTAACGTCAAATAAGACTATAGGAATCAATTCCAAACAATAAAGGTTCAATCTTTATTCAATTCCCTAAAAAGTCAACCCGAGTCCACATGGTCAAAACCTGAGTCAAGGGGTAGATCCCGATAAACATAACCCCATGATAAGGGTGGAAAACGGTCCGGGCCCGGTCCTAAACGGGCCTCGTGGGCCGGTCCTAAGTGGGCCGTTCTATGTGGGCTCGGGCTTCGTGGGCTTTTGGATGTAACCAGACCGGGACCGGGACCACGAACTGATGGTCCCGGGCTAAGTGGGCCGGGCCTAAAAGGGCCTAAATGGGCCTAAGTGGGCTTGGCCTATTTTTAATTTTTTTTATCTAAGGCAATTTCTTGTAAAATATATAGCTTTATATATATACACACACACACACACACTATATACATGGTTTATATGTATATATATATATATATATATATATATATATATATATATATATGTGGGCCTAAGTGGGCCTGGGTTTTTTTTAAATTTTTTTTTATCTAAAGCAATTTCTTGTAAATTATATTATATAGTTATGACTTAAAATTTTTTAATTCAAATTTAAAAGACAAAATATTGTAAAAAGATATTCAAAGGAATGCGTTATAAGTTTTATTATTATGACATTAACAAAACATGACCCAATCTTTCTTAGTCTTCCCCCCACCCCCCATGGAATTAGCACAACCAAGGTGATAATACCACCATTGAGAAGAAAAAGAAACTAATTAAGATGTGCCAAAATACAAGTTACATATTACTTTTACATGGTATCTCTTACAAATTTCATAAATTCATCACGGTTCGGAGGAATTTTCGTTGGTGGTGGCGGAAAAGAAGCTTGTTCATCACCGCTTCTGGGCGAAGCTGCATCCTCTGCAAGTTCAGCTAGCATTTTTTCGTAAGCTTCGTCTACCTCTGGTTGTGATTCAGCAAGTCCAAAATTTCTTCATTTCGAACGGATCCCGTCTCTGAGAAGTACTGATTTTTCCAAGCTCTCCCTCATAGACGCTCTATAATCACCGAGTTGAAGTCTTGCTTGACTGAAAGCCCTCTCCGATGCCACTGTTGAAGCTTGAATGGTTAAAATGTCTCGGGCCATCCTTGAAAGGATCGGAAAGTGTTTTTCTTTGTCCTTCCACCATTCCAAAATATTAAATGAGCCGTCGGGAATCACTTCCTCAAGTCCTTGTGACAATAAACTTCAAGCTCATTTAGTTGTGAACAATCACTAGTGGGACAACCTTGAGAACCCCTGAACTTGGTCCAAGCAATAAGTGTTCTTACTCCTACAGTTCTTTTAGATGATTGAGAACTAGAAGAAGAAGGAGTTGGAATATTTGGTGTAGCATTATCTATTGCAATTTGTTAAGCATTATAAATAGTTTGAGCATTTATTTTAATTGATGCTTTTGCGTCCGAAAGTGTAGACAACTCCTCATCTTCAAGTGCTAAACCATTATAAATAGATGTATACAAATATTGAGGACCTCCTAATTTCATAGTTGGATTTAACAAGGCAGCAACACCATAAATAGGGGGAATATGGAAAATATTTTTTTTAAATTTTTTTCTTATAGAATCAATAGCTTCTTCATAAATTTCTCCACCCTCTGAAAATAAGCAAAAAAATTTGCAAGTTCTGCAAGATAAACTAAACAGTTTGAAATAGTAGGATAATATTGTCCAGAAAATTCATTTGTAGCAACATGAAATCTTTCTAAAAAATCTACAAGAATTTTAACATTAGCCCAATCTGCATTTGTAAGCTTCTCAGCATCATCACTTACACGAGCATTAAACGGTGAGTTTATGGGGTTTCTATATTCATATGCAACAACTAAACTTTCATACATGTAATTCCTTCTAGTTGGACAAGGTTTAGGAACCTTTGTTTCTCTTAGGCCAAATTCATCACATCTTTTAAAACATTCTCTAAGTCTACTTCTACGGTTTGAATAAAAAAGATAGTGAAGAGCCATTTTAACCTTTTCAATTTCAATATTTAATATTCTCATACCATCACCCACAATTAAATGGTAAATATGACACATACATCTAACATGAAAAATGTTACTAAATGCAGGATTTAGTGTAGTGGTAAGCAAGGCTATAACATTAGTGTTACTAGTAGCATTATCCATTGAAATTGACATTATTTTATCACTAATGCAAAAATATCTACAAATATCCGTAACCGTGCTAGAAATAAACTGCCCTATGTGACGTGAATTAATTATTCTATAAGCAATAATGGGCTTTTGCATTATCCATTCCTCATCAATCCAATGACTTGTAACAGTAAGATAATCACATTCATTACCACTTCTACCAATATTAGTAGTAATAGAAACACGACAATTAATATGAGTAAATAAATAGCGCAAATATTGTTCATATTCATGTTTATATTTATAAATATCGCTCTCTACGGTTGTGCGAGGCCATCCTTTATAAGTAGGATTAAAAATTCTAATATAATGCACAAAGTGAGGGTTAGAGGGAAAACTATAGGGTAAGCACATAACGGTAACCATTTTTGCTAATTTTTCCCGATCTTTTCTTGGGTCATAATATAAAATACCACAGGAAATAGTGTTAATTCTTGGTTGAAATTGATTTGACCCGGTACTAGCGTCAGGCTGACTAGGTAGACTTGTCCCCCCGCCACAGCTTTCATTTAATTATATTTAACTTTATCTTGAGGGTGTATCATTATGTGTCTCCTCAAACTTCCCGTCCCCCCGATCAACATAGTTAAAAGCTAACTCTTTGCCACAAGTTTTACACTTAGCTTTACTTTTTTCTCTTATTTGAATAAAAAATGGCCAAGCAAGAGATGTTTCGACCTGTTTAGAAGGTTGTCTAGAAAAAGTAGGGGTAGTAATAGGGGGGTCAACTGGGGCATTATTTGGATTAGTTGGGTTAACTTCAGCAACAGGACTAGTGGGTGTATCATCATCCGGTTGTGTTTCATCTAAATCTATTTCCTGCTCATCTTCTTCATCAATAGTTGGATTACCATAAAGAGAATTCATATATTCATGATCCAAGTGTTCACCACCTCCAACATTATGCACATATTGACTCTCAGTAAATTGTAATAAAGTATTATCACTATCAAGAATAGGAGCAGGTAGAGGGAGGGTATGGGGTTTGGGTTGGGGAGCCCAGGGAATTAGAGGAGGAATAGATTGGCCACTAGATTCACCACTCTTGGATTTTCCCTTATTTTTACTAAACATTATTTTTAAGGAATAGGCCATCTTAAGTATAATTATACAAAGTAAATAAAACAAACAAAACTATAATATTAAAACTAAAGAGTTGGAACGAGTTTACCGAATTGATGAACAACTTGTTGAAAATTAATTATCGTTGAAGACTTGAAGACTTCAACACTTCAATTCACCAACTTCACAATTTTTCACACAAGTTGCAATAATAAAGTAACCAATTTTAGAAGAAAATTAGAGAGAGATTGAGAGATATTGATGATTTTGTGAAGAAAAATGAAAGAATGAGGGGGTATTTCTAGTTGAAAATAGGAAAAAAGTATAATTATAAAAATTTTGGGGTTAAAACAAAGTTGTGGGAAGGGGGGGGGGGTTAAATGGCTATTTTATAAATAGCCAATGACTATTTTGGCAGAAATAACAGCTAGATTTTAAATGGGTAACAGTCAGATTTTTGTGTGTGATTTTTTTTAAATGTAGTCGTTGGGCCCGTTTGGGACCGGTTAGGACGGGTTGAACTAGCCCACTTAGCACTTGATATCGGGCCCAAACGGTCCCAGTCCTAACAGTCTTCTTATATGAACTGGCCCACTTGGGCCTGCAACCCCGGTCTCCAGGCTTAAACGGGTAGGCCCACTACCTATAGGGGCTCGTGGGCCTGGGCCGGGCCCGGGCCTAACCGACCCACTTACCACCCGTGGGGCCCACGAGTCCAAATATGTTAGTAGATTCCAAAACCGAGTCCAAATCGACTCTAAAATCTCCAATTTACACTCTCCAAAAGAATAGATAAAATCCCCAAATTTCTCTTTCAAATCCCATAATCTATGTGTAATAATCCATGGGGAAACAAGACATATAATAAAAATCTAGTGTAAATCACTTACCCTCTTGCCTTGTATGAAAATCTCCTTAAAAAATCGCCCCTCCAAGTCTAGGGTTCAAAATATGAGAGAATGAGATAAAATTCTGAAATTAGAACTTAAATAAGTCTGTCCAGCATTACCCTTCACGAAAGTGGCCCAAGCCTCGCGTTCGCGAAGCACGAATCTGCTTCTACCTCAAAAACTTATTCGTGAACATGGAATACACCTCGCAAATGCGAAGCATAAACACCCCAGACCTATGTGAATGCATGCCTGATCCCACGATCTCGAAGGCTAACTTCTAGCCTATCTCCCCCGCTCCAAGAACACGACCCTTGAAGCACGAACACGAAGACCAACTGAAAACACACACTGTGAATGCAATCCGCATCCTGTGAATGCAATGAGAAAATCTTATTTGACTCAAAATAACCCTCCGTAATCATGAGACTTGCTTTGCAATCGCAAAGCACACCAGACACTAGCATAAATTTGCAATATCAAACATGCTCGGGGTGGTCCGCAACTCACCCGAGCCACCCAGGACCCCATCCAATCATACTCACAAGTTCGTATACATTACCTTGACCTAACCAAAACGTCCAAACACAAACGAGATTATTGTATCTACGAATGATCAAACCACAACTTGAACTTCTCTTAAGTTCATAAGCTTTTAAAGTTCCAACAAAGCATCCGATTCATGCCTAACCACTTCGGATCACAACCAAAATTTGCACACAAGTTCCATTCAACAAATCTATTCCAAGTCCAGAAGCCACAATGGCAACTTGATAACATCGAAGTCAACTCCCGGTCAAACCTATGAACACTCAAAACCTTCAAATTGCTAACATTTAGTAAATAGAGCCAAAACCTTCTAGGAACTTCCATATACAAATAGGAACATATATCCAAGTCCAAAATCATCATATGAACCTATTTGAACCATCAAGTCACCTTTCCAAGGTCGATTACTCAAATTCAAACCTTGGTTCCATTCCCTCTCAAACCTTCCCGAAATCAACACAACCATCCCCTCAAGTCACAAGATAACAAACAGGGATACAAGGAAGCATCAAATGGGGAAACGAGGCTCAAATACACAAAATAACTGGTCGGGTTGTTACATACTTTCCCTTTTAAACAAACGTTCATCCTCAAACTATTTTAGAATCATATTTGGGATGTAAAAAAGATGTGGATATCTTTTCCGATGTCATGTTCGGTCTCCCAAGTTGCCTCCTCGATCGCTTGACTTCTCCATTAAGCCTTCACTGGTGCAACATCTTTAGACCTCAGGTTCCGAACCTGCCTATCCAAGATGGCCACTAGATTTTCTTCATAAGCCAAAGTCTCATCCAACTGGACCGAGCTAATATCCAACATATCTGACTGATCCTCATAATATTTTGAAGCATGGTAACATGAACACCAAATGAACTCTTGACAAGCTGGGAGAAAGGAAAGTTTGTAGGCCACCTCACCAACTCTTTCTAAAAACTTAAATAGACTAATATACCGAAGGCTGAACTTTCCTTTCTTCCCATATCTCATCACGCCCTTCATACACGAACTCAAATGAGAACCTTCTCAGCCTCCATAAAACCCACATGTAAAACCTTTCTATCAGCATACTTTTTTGCTTGGACTACACTATACGAAGACGCTTTTAAATCAATTTCACCTCGCCCAAGGCATCACGAACCAAATCTATTCCCAACAACCTAGCCTTGCCAAGCTCAAACTAATCGACCGGAGAACAATATCTTCTCACATATAATGCCTCATACAGAGCCATATGGATACTAGACTGATAACTGTTGTTGTGTGCAAACTCCACTAATGATAGAAACTAATCCCACTGGCCTCCAAAATCAATAATATAGGCCCTCAGCATATCCTCCAAAATCTAAATGGTTCACTCGGACTGCCCATCTGTCTGGGGGTGAAACGCAATGCTTACCTTAATCTGCATTGCCCAAGTCATTCTGAATGGCTCTCCAAAAGTACGATGTAAATTGAGTGCCCTGATCCGACATGATAGAATGAGGCACACAATGTAAGCGGGCAATCTCTCTAATCTAGATCTGAGCCAACCTCTCTGAAGTGTAGGAAGTCATAACTGGAATAAAGTGCGCCGACTTGGTCAATCTGTCCATAATGACCCAAACAACGTCAAATCTACTCAAGGTCCGTGGAAATCCTACCACAAAGTCCATAGTAATGCGCTCCCACTTCTACTATAGTATATTAATCTTCTAAAGTAAACCACCCGATTTTTTATGCTTATACTTATCCTGCTGGCGATTCAAACACCGCGAAACACCCAATGATGTCCTTCATCATCCTTTACCATCAGTAATTCTACTTTAAATCACGGTACATCTTTGTAGCACCTGGATAAATAGAATACCACGAACTATGAGACTCATGAAGAATCAACTCCATCAAACTTTGCACATTAGGAACACAAATTCGACACTGAAGTTGCAATATACCATCATCACTAATAACCACCTCCTTAGCACCACCCCTCAACACTGTGTATATAAGGACAAGCAAATGGGGATCATCATACCGGCGAGCTTTAATGTGCTCTAAAAAAGACGACTGCACAACAACGCAAGCAAAAACTCTAGTAGGCTCAGAATATCCAGCCTCACAAATCTATTGGCCAAGGCCTAAACAACCATAGCTAAAGGTCTCTCTATAGCTGGAATAAATGCCAAACTCCTCATACTCTCCGCCTTCCTACGCAAGGCATCCGCTACCACATTCGCCTTCCATCGGTGATATAAGATAATGATATCATAATCATTCAACAACTCTAATCACCTCTGCTATCTCAAATTAAAATCCTTCTTCTTGAACAAATACTGAAGACTCCGATTATAAGTGTAAACCTCACATGACGCACCATACAAGTGATGCCTCCAAATATTGAGCGTGTGCACAATAGTTGCCAACTTCAAATCATGTACCAGATAATTCTTCTCATGGAGATTTAACTGGTGCAACGCATAGGCAATCACCCTATGTCCCATATAAACATGCAACCAAGACCAACACGTGAAACATTAAAATAAATACTATACATCTCCGACCTTGAGGGCAATACTAAAATTTGAGTTGTAGTCAAAGAAGTTTTGAGCTTCTAAAAGCTCTCCTCACACTCGCCAGACCATACGAATAACGCACCCTTCTGAGTCAACTTGGTCAATGGAGCAGCAATGAATGAAAATCTCTCTACAAAGCGACGATAGTAACAAACCAAACCTAAGAAACTCCTGATCTCTGTAGTGGTAGAAGATCTGGGCCAACTCTAAACTGCCTCAATATTCTTCGGATCCACCTTGCTCCCATCAATGGACACCACGTGGCCCAAGAATGCCAGTGAGTCCAACCAAAACTCATACATTGAGACCTTAGCATACAACTTCTTCTAACTCGAAGTCTGAAGTACTATCCACAAATGCTTCTCATGCTCCACCCCGCTATAGGAATGTTCCAAAATATCATCATTGAACACAATGACAAAAGAATCCAAATAAGGCTGAAACACAATGTTCATTGAATGCATGAAGCTTTCGCGACATTGTTCAAACCAAAAGACATTACCAAAAACTCATAATGCCCATAGCAATTCCTAAAAGTCATCTTAGGGATGTCAAAAACTAATCTTCAACCGGCGATACCGTGATCTCAGGTCAATCTTCGAGAACACCTTGGCACCTTGAAGTTGATCAAACAAATCATAAATGTGAGGCAATGGGTACTTGTTTTTGATGGTCACCTTGTTCAACTTCCTATATTTAATACACATTCTTATAGAACCATCTTGTTTATTCACAAACAATACTGGCGCACCCTATGGTGATACACTAGGCCTGATGTGCCTCTTATCCAGCAAATCTCGCTCCTTTAGCTCTTTCAACTCGATTAGAGCCATATGGTACAGGGGAATAGAGATAGTCTAAGTTTCTCGTGAAAAAATCAATGCCAAAATCAATATCCCCATTGGGTGGCATGCGCCGTAGGTCTGCTGAAAACACATTCGGAAACTCCCTAACTATTGGAAATGACTCAACATTAGGAGTATTAACAATAACTTCTATGACAAAATCTAGGTACGCCAAACATCCATTCTCAACCATCCAATGAGCCTTTAGAAATGAGATCACTCTGCTAGGAGTGTGACTAAGAGAACCGCTCCATTCCAACCTTGGCAACTCCTTCACGATCTTAGCATGACAATCAAGAATAGCATAGTATAAAGATAACCAATCCATGTCTAAGATCAGATTAAAGTCCACCATATCTAATAATAGAAAGTTTGTCTTCGTCTCGAAACCACATATAGTGACCAATATAGGATCGATAAAATTGATCCACCATAATGGAATCCCCAACTGCTATAGATATATAGGCAGGGGCATCAAAAGAATCACGTGCCATATCTAGACAAGAAGCAAAGTATGATGACACATATAAACAAGTAGAGCCAGGATCAAACAATACTGAAGGATATTTGTGGCACACAGAAACAATACCTATAATAACTGCATCAGTAATGACGACCTCAGTCCTCCCTAGAAATGCATAACGTCTAGCCTGACCTCTAATAAGCTAAGTTCCCCCTCTAGGACAACCACCCCGGGCTGGCTGAGCAGTTGGTGTAGCAAACGGCTTAGGAATCATAGTTTGACCTCTTTGCTACCCTGAATATTACACCCCGTGCTTTTGTACGTAAGAGTACGTTATAAGTTAGTTGATGTAAGCTCAGAAATATGATCATCTTTGAAACTACATAAATTAAGTTAATCATGTTACCTTGGAGGTTACAAATATTTAATATCATGAACAACGAGTACTAAGAGGTTTGGAAGGTCTATAAGCTACACGAATTGAAGAAAATAAGTTTCGTCGAAAGTCGAGAAGTTGGGAATGTTATAACATGTACTTTTAGGGTGAGACTAGGGTGCTTAACATGATAATAAGGTTATTTTATGAGTTATTTTAGTCGTATAATAGTCGTGCATTATGTTTTGAAGTCAAGCGAGTTGCGAAACAAAAGTTGGCAAAAGTCATCACAAGTTACATTCATAAGTTTGCTGAAAATTAGATCAAATATAGTTGAGATTTTCTCCCAACATACTTTGAATTACGAGATGATACACCTACCAAATTGAAGATCTACGAGTCTATTTTAACTCATTAAACCGTTCATTGATACGACATCAGAGTAGATAGAAATTTGCATTTTTTCCAGATAGTGCAGACTGAATAGGTGACAAGTAGGTGTGCCACCTCTTGCTTAAATAAAAGGATGAAAAATGTCCAAAAAGGGGCTAGTTTATGTCGGCCAAAGAGCCCTTTTAAAAGATGATTTACTTCAGATGTTACACTCAATATATATCAAAAAAATCAGAGATACACCGCAACAAACTTCTCCCAAAAATACAACACAAAACCCGAAATGATTTTCTCTTCTTTTCAAGTTCTAGTTGGAGGAAAACTTAAGAGTTGAAGAACCAAGATAAGAGCTGAGATATCACCAAATATGGTAAGTATACTGCCCTCTTTCATCCATTTTTTTCTGATGTAAGAGTAGATAAATTTGTTCAATAATTGTAAGATATCACGGGATGGTGATCGGAAGTCGTAAGTTCGAGTTATTCAACTTGTAGTGGACTGTTTTATTGGATTTTTCGTGTTGTTTTTGGGTTGTCTGTTTTGCTGATGTTTTATGGAGTTTTGGAGGAGAAAGGGTGTGGAGAAACACCACATAATGGCTGAACGGTGTGTTGGTCGTTCGTCATTTCATTTTCAGGTTGTTTGACACTACTATGATTGTCGCTTTGTGTATGAAGTGATTAGGGTTTGTGGGCTATTTTGTGGTATATTCTGTTGGAGATAAGGTTGAAAAATGATCTATACATATTTTTATTGTTGTGTTCTTATTGTTGTTGGTGTTATGTCGAATTGGGGGAAGTAAAGATTATAGGGGAGATGCTGCCTGTTTTATTATAAAATATTCGTTCGTTGTGAGATAGTTGAACCTTCCGTAACGTAATGATAGTATTATTATCGTTGTTGTAGATTAAGATGAGACGCGACGAGCTCAAAGTGGTTATTGGACAGATTGTGATAAGGTATATTAAGGCTATCCCTTGAGTGGGGAGCTACGTATGCACTAGGTGACGAAAGTCCGTGCGTAGCTATATTCTATGAGATGTTGGGGTAGTCTTAGATCCACATCATGCCTTGATGGTACTTTTATGTTTATTATGCATATTAATTGTCTTAAATAGAGCTGATACTAGGGATTGTAAAGTTGAAATTTTCTAATTTAGATTTCTCATTTTTGGAAGAATAGAGGAATATAAAATAACTCTGAGAAATCCATGTCCTCTCGCATCGCAAGTACTTCCATGAGCAAGGTAAACTTCTCTACTCTCATGGGAGGGGGACGTTCTCCTCGGCAGTATAATATATGTATCTGTGGTTTGTGCCGTTCGACCCTCAGCAGTGCACACAATATACTTTTTGAGCGGGCCGTACGACCTCGGCATAAATCGTGCGTAATAATACTCGGAAACTGATTACACTTGATATTATGTTATTGCTTGAGAAGTATAATTTATTAAATGACCAAAAATGATTTGGAACTAGTATGTGTTAGATGGAAATTTTGGAATTTTATTATCAATTGAGGAATCATTTATTCACAGCTTATTATTATGTTATTATTGTTATTTCCATGTTCCATACCTGTTTAGAATTTCTACATTTTATTATTAGCCCAGAGTAAGTGTCGATATCGTCCCCTCGTCACTACTTTTTCGAGGTTAGATTGGATACTTACTAGGTACATGTTGTTTATGTACTCACGCTACACTTCTGCACTAATCGTGCAGGATCTGAGGTAGGTGCATTTGGCAGTCATCCCAGCGCACACCCCCGATACTCTGAGGCTTAGTGGTGAGCTGCTTTTCGAGTCCGTTCTACAACACCCGGAGTCTCTCTTTTGCATATAGTTTCTATCTACTCTATTTCAAACAGTAGTTTTTGTATATTCTACTAGTATATCATACACTTGTGACACCAGGTCTTGAAAATATGCTAGTAGACATTTGATGACTTTTGAGTATTTATTTCACCACACTTGTTCGTATATTTGTTTACGCTTTATTTTATTATATTTTCACCTCTTACTTAATTAATAAATAAAAAATCAACTATTTCGAAATTGTTAAAAAGAATGAATATATGGCTAATTCACCGTTGGCTTGCCTAGAAGTGACGTTGGGCGCCATCACGACCTATAGGAGAAATTGGGTCGTGACATTAGACATGTATAGATTGGTATGGCGGGGCCTTGTCCTGGCCTTTATGACATTTATGTAAACTTAGAGGCTTGTAGACATATGTCATGTATATGGATGATTTTATGGCCTTGTCGGCCTATGTTTTGAGTGTATAAATAATCATTTCGGTCGTGTAGGCTCGTATGTCACATGTATGAGTTTGTATACCATGTGGGTCATCCTGTGTCGAGTATTCACTTATGTTTTATTCTGGTTATCTCATGACGACCCTTCTGGATCACATACCCATGATGATACGATAAGAAAGATATGTTACGTTGGTACTCGGTTGAGTAAGGCACCGGATTCCCATGGCGGCCCTGCTGTTTGGGTCGTGACACTGAACCTCTGTGAAATAAGGGCAATATTTCTTGACGTTCCCCAAGTCTCCAAACTCATAGCAACCTCTAACAAGAAATGATTGGGGGTCCTAAAAGGAATTGTGAAATAGAATATCCACCAAAAGAACTTGGTACAAATGAACCCTGAATTGCTGAAGCTCGATGAGAACTCTGCACTGGAAGTGAATTGAATGAAGACTACACAGAAGCTCCTCGATTGGGTGGTGGTGTATGATAAACCAGCCTACTAGAATGGCCTTTACAAATTGACCTCGGCCTCCAGATGAGGCATCAATAAGTTACTTGAATGTCGGGACCTCTTATCACTACCCTGCATCATCTCTCTATCCTCACTGTGATGCGCTAAATACGGCACGCTATCTCTATAGCCTAGTGAAATGAAGTCTCAGTCTCTGCCTCTTTAGCCATAGCACGACGAATACTGTGGTAGAGACCATCAATGAATATCCTTACTCTTATCCTCAGAGGGAATCAAAACAGTAGCATGATAGGACTACTCTTTAAACGTCATCTCATACTTAATGGAACCTGAGTTGGTCCCACTGGCTCAACATGGTCAGGAATTTTCTTCTCAACGGGAGCTAATGGGGGCTCCGCAATGGCTGCTCGAGTAGGGCCCCCAACTGTAGTACGTGCTCCACCCTTTCCTCTGCCTCATCCCTAGCCTGTCGCGGCCCTAGCCTAGGGTGCTGGCACAGACTCAGCTGTACCAGAAGAACGCGTCCTTACCATCTATGGAGAATAAAAGAGCAAAGATTGAAACATAATGATAACAAACTCTCACGATAATGAATGCAAGAAAGAGAAGTTTTCCTAACACTACTATAGCGTCTCGAAGATAATTGCGGACGTCTCTCTACCGATCTATAAGATTCTACTAAACTTGCTCATGACTCGTGAGACCTATGCGACCTTATGCTCCAATACCAACTTCTTACGACCTAAAATCCTACTAGAACCATGTTGGTGCCTATCATTGCTTGCTAGGCAAGACAACAACAAATATGCAAAATTAAACTTCAATAACAACAAGAAGAAATAGTCTAAAATAGTGGAATAGCATAAATAACTGCATTCATAATAACAATACAACTGAAACCACCCAAAATCTAGTGTCATCGAGTGCATGAGATCTATAGAGTTCTAAATACAAAGTTTTAACAAATACATTACTATCTAAAAGACTAAACAATAAAAAATTAAGATAAAGGAGGGGACTCCAAGACCTGGGAAAGATATCGCAGTGCACCTCGAAATATCCAAGAAAATTAATATATAGCTCACTAGCAACCGCCATTATTAGCAATACCTGGATCTGCACATGAAGTACATAGTGTAATATGAGTACAACCGATCCCATGTACTCTATTAGTAGCAAGCCTAACCTCAAGCCGAAAGTAGTGATGAGGTTGGAAAAATCCCTTGCTCACTTTCGAAAGCCAACAACAACAATAATCACATAATAATGGAATATAAGGAGAAAGCAGCTCAAATACAAGTATCCCTATACATGACCTCTGTCTATAAGCCTTTAAGAGTACATAAACGTCATAAAGGTCGCGACAGGGCCCCTGACATACCAATCATTACATATCCAAAATATACTGACCAAATAGGCAACTCCGGAGCAAGTGGAGTGCGCCAACACCTTCCGCTGAGCTGATAGCCTACTAGGAAGACTGTTATCCTATCTATCAGGATCTGTGGGCATGAAACTCAGCATCCCAAAAAAAAAGAATGCCAGTACGAATAATGTACTGAAAATGTAAGGCATGCAATGCAGTATATAAAAGATATGAAAGAAACATGGAGTAAAGAACTGAACATGTAAGTTTGAATAGCTCTGTTAATCATGAAAAATTTATAATATCATGCATATGCATATAAATGTAATATCATGCATAGGTATATGTGTACATAACATCATCAACCCTCTGAGGGCATCCCATCATATCATCTCGACCTCTATGGGAGAAATCATCAATGTATACCAACTGATCAGGTGGTGGTGCATATATAATTCCATAGCCTTTCCCCATACCCATATACATAGAATATACACGTATATAATGTCATCTGATTATGGGTCAATGTACATGTATAAATGAATGCAATGCATATGAAGTAAGTCAATAAGATCACTCGGGATGTTATAAGATCAATATGACTTTGGTTAATATCATGAAATAAACTTTATCAACTTAAGTATTTTTTGAGACCCATGAACAAATGATATAATAATAGGACACATGGGGAATTAAGAACATAGACACCCCTAGTACTTCTAATAATAGAGTCATTTGTGAAAGTTTCGCGTTTGTATCATATGGATCATGACAAAAGGAAAGAAAGGATAATCTTAACATACCTAAACCCTTTCGAGTCTTTAATACCTTCCAAGCAACTCTTCAAACAACTCAACTCAATCTACCATAGCAGAAGGGTATCAAAATTGGTTCTAAGTAAAGGCTAAGTCTGTAACTTAAGATAGTAGCTCGTTGACGTAAATTCGATAACATATCTCCTATAAAAAGTGCCTATTCAAATACCATATACTAACTACAACATCCAGAGCAATCCGACAACATATAAAGATCAATAACAACACACCATATAACAACAACAAGTCACAACAACCTCACAACGAGCGACAAGCTCTGATTGGAACCTGTATACCCCATATCACCCCTTACAGACTTCTTCCTTTAACTAAAAGTATCATTAACATTATAAAGAAGTCATTTATCAATGATTCCAGCCTTATACCATATATTTATAACAAAGAAAACAAACCACAACTCCAACTATCCTTAATTAGCAACTTTATTCTCTAATTCATGTCTAGTCCATCCATTTAACTTAATATACATCAAGATAACCTTAAGCACATGCAAGGAAACAATATAGGTAACTCCTACAGTAGCTTCAAATCGATATCCAAGTTTTATTTAGCTTAAAACATCCCTCAATGGCAATACAACACCATAGAAGTGACTTAAGCTAATCTTCATTTCCAATCTCAAGTTCCATATGTTTCTTTCATCAATTAACTTGATAAATATTTAGACATGAATAAAACAGAAAACATATTATAATAAAGTTATTTTCTCCAATTTCCAGCCATAACAACATCTATAAATAGCCTTTAAACAACCCAACAAAAGATAACAACATCTCTTCCCTTTCAAGTACTATCTTGTAATCTTTCACTCCAACACCACAACAAATATGTAATTAACCTTAAACACAATCAAAAGAATGTTAAAAATACCTTAGGAAATAGATACAATTTGAAACCTAAGCTTAACTTAACTCACCATCATCCTTATTCACATCATAATACCATAGAGGGGTTATTCTTCACCTTTGGCTAACTTTGATGTTGGATTATGGTGTATTTTTTTGGAAATTGTTTGGAGCCTTAGGGGGAAGTGCTTGGGAGGGTTTGGATTGTAAGGATTGAAGTAGGTCGAAAAATTAACAAATATCATCCCAAAAACGAGATAAAAATAGGTGAAGATCGACCACCGACCAAGTGGGTTCCATAGGGGCTGCCTGCGCAGTCTCGTGAAAACAAAAATATCTCTCTACTCGGATCTTGTGTCGACAAACGGTTTAATGTGTCAGAAACTAAACTCATATATCTTCAATTTGGTGGCTGTACCATCCCTTACTTCAAAGTATATTGGGAGAAAATCGCAGCTACATTTGACCTAAGTTTCAGCACATTTATGAATGTAATAAGTGATGTCCTTTGCCAGCTTTTGTTCCCCAACTCGCTTGACTTCAAAACGTAATAGACGACTAATTAAAATAACTCCTAACATAGCATCCTTATCATGTTAAGAACCCTAGTCTCACCCCAAAGTGTATGTTATAACATTCCAAACTTATCGACTTTCGACGAAACTTATTTTTCGTTTAGCTTCTAAGCTTTCCAGCCCTCTTGGTACTTGTATTTATGATCTTAAGGATTTTTAACCTCCGAGGTAACATGATTAACTTAATTTATTTAATTTCAAAGACGATCTCATTTATGATCTTACATCAGTTGACTTACGACGTACTCTTACGTACAAAAACATGGGTTGTAACACCATTCTCCCCTTTGGAACATTCGTCCTCGAATGTTGATTGATGCGCTTATCAGTCTCATAACCTATAGCTCTTACAAATACTTTAATATTGTCCTTTCCATCTAGACAATTGTTCTGTGAATAAATTCAAAGGCCAGGGCATTTCCCCCATTTAGGCCTCTTTCTTACACCACGACTTGTGGTCGGAATCCTTCCAATCACGTAATTGTTGATACCTTCTATCATGTAGCCTGTATGACTCTGACCTTGTAAGTGCGCCTATGCGACTCTTCTCACCTTTTTTCCTCTAGCTTTTAGCCAATCTCTAGGCCTCACTTTGTGAACATATACAGAACTATTACAAGCTGTCCTTCTAGGAATCAATAATTGTAATGAAGTTCTTCGCTTGGTACTTTGTCGAACTTACGCCTATTGCTATAGCTTGTTTCATAGCCTCGGTTATCTATGCTTATGGCTTTACTACATCTAGGTAGGTTATATTATACCATAACACTTACTTTAGTTTATTATTACCGAGGTCTGCTACCCAACTCCAGGTTACTTTCTCGCTCCTTATCTTATATGTAGAAATCTAAGTCTTTTAGTTCTTCTTCATTACTGTTCATCTTAAGAATGATGGTCATCTTATACTTTATAACTTTTATCTATCCATTGTTTATTCACCTTAATGTTGATCCATAATCTACCACTGTTGAAACCTCTTACGTTATACATTGTCACTAGGGCTCACGCCTCATCAAGGAACATTTGAAGTTATTTGCTTGATCCACCTAGGGACAATACTATGCTTCAATAACCATATTTCATAGCATCCCAATGTGATTCATCTTATGGGGTTATTCTAATCCCGTGCAATTCATGAAATACCTTTTCTTTAAATCATTACTCAATCAAAGGCATAAGCGTCATCCTCTTATCTATCACAATTACACCTTTATTCTACTACCAGGGAAGCATTCCATCTCTTCTAAATGCACATATTATTAGACTCATCCAAGTTCATTCAGGCTATACTGAGCTTTCAATTACTTATAGAAACCATCAGCTCTCTTGTTTTGATGGGCTTAATTCCGAAGCCTTACCTATTCTTGTCACCTTCTCACTCACCTTTTCTTATTCTTACTCCTATCTACCTAAACCCTTGTCACTCTACCATACTTTAGCTTGAAACCTACACATATCTATTTATACTATTCTCAACCTTCCTTTAACTTGCTAGCACCATAGATTGCCTTTCATGCCTTCTCAGTTGTCTTTAAACATAAGCAATTACTTTTCCTGGTCGTTTTGCCACTTGCTGCATGAATGCTTGGATTATGCTAGTGCCCATGAATACTGGAATTTCCTGTAGCTCATATGATCTCAAATATCACTTTTGATTTTTACTTCCCGTTCATTAGCCACGATAGATGCCACTTTTTATGGGGTTCATACAATGTTGTAGTAAGATTATTGTAATAGGATCATTTCCTCTTTAGATCACTATTCTTAGGTTGAAGTCTTATTCCTTATTTCCTTAGCTAGTCTTTCGTTGTAGTACTCATGGGAGACCCTGTGATTCTTGTAAAACTACGAGCTTATTACATCGTATACCCAAAGGATTTTTTTGATGTTCTTACTCACCCATAATTATCCTTAGTTACTTACTTTTGCACTCTTGTGCTCGTAGGGTTGCTTTTGAACTGAATTATTTTGACTGTCTTTCCCAGTGGCATTCTCTTTTATTTTTGTAACACTTATACAATACGTTTAACTACCCCAAATCCTATCTGAATATTTCTCAAGGATTATAATATCATATCTGCGAGGCTGAATTCAGTATGTTGGGGTTCACTACGTTTATCTTGCATGATCTGTTGATTTTTCTGTATCCTCTTGTCTAAACATAACTAGGCTCTTCCTGAATCAATAACTATCTACTCATTGGTCCATTCTCATATCTATATTCAGCGTAATCTCTCTTGGGATATGTCCTTTGTCTTAATTTACCTTTTGCACTGGCTCCTGAAGTATTAAGAGTCCTTTCCCAATTATTTATCAATAACATCCTGGCCGGGAATTCTTACTCCCTCTCACCGGCGTCGTGCTTGCATAATGTTCTTGAGTCGCGATATATCTGTAGGATCTGAATAAATGCAACCTCATTTCTTTCGTCTTTTCCGACATTCTTCCTTTTCTATTCCATAGTTACCTCATCATCTTTTACATCTTTCCACATCTTCACTAACATCTTACTCGCCTTGCGGTAACCCTTTTGTACCATGAATAACTGAATTCCTTATGCACAAGGGTGACACCTAGTGTAACTAGCACACTTAATCCTTTAAGCTTAACTTTGCTCACAATGCTTGCTCTAGGAAAACGTCTTCCTGAATGAACTTTAGAGGTTATACTTTTGTTGTCCCTTCTATTATTACCGGAATGCTATCTCTGAAATTCTCACGATGCCGACTAATATCAAATATTTCGATCCCTAATTAATATTCAATTTATCTTGTTCACTAGCCCATACTGATTTCTATTACTCCAAGGGTCTAACTTAGCCTTCAAGTAATCATGTTTGAGTCACCAACTCATTTCTCGTAATGTGGATATGACCTTTGGCCTATACTCTATTGTTGTCTCAAGGCCTGTCACCTCTTGTCTTTTCTTTCACTTGACTATAGACTCTGTCATCGTGCCATATTTTGATTTAACGTTATCACTCATTTATCACATCTTACTCATAATATTTCATTTATTCTCTTCTTATTCTCCTACTAATATTTCTTTCTATCACTTTATTCTGAAAACTTTAACAAAACATTCTTTCGCTTTTAGCTCCCCTCGCTCTATCCATTGGCTCTTCGGGTTGCCTAACATTCTCTAGTTTTTTTACTGGGGACGGAAGTCATACTAAGGTAAATATTTATCCCTTCTAGGATTCCAGTACCAATTTTCTTAATTTTTTTCTGGACATTCTAGTATTTCATATCTAAATGTACTATTCTAGAGCGCACCATTGAGGTGTCTCACAAGGAGAACTATTACCATGTTTGCAATATCTTTCGAAAATGTTAGCTAATGTTAACAATCTAGCCACCATTTTGGTTTACTCTAACCCCAGCTGGATTCTGATATCTCATCCTTCTCTTAAACAATATATGTTAGCTTCCATAGGGTATAACTAAGATGGTGTGACCAATTGTACATACCTCTGTTACTGTTGAAGGTAAGTCAAAATACTTATATTTCTCTGCCTGAATTGTAAAAACTGATAATCTTTACTAACTGGGTACCTCGTACCCTTCTTCATCTTGCTTCTTTTACTTGTTTAAACTTGTATCTACCTTCTCATTCTCCTGTTGCTTTTTAAACCATATAGGTTGATAGATATTCATGCCTTAGGACTCCTTATCAAGAATCTTACACGCCTTAGTACACAATAATCTACTGAACACCTTACATTTACTCATCATAAGCATGATGCAAAATCGAGTTCCTCTAACTCAACTCTTCCACAACAACATTCAATCTATTACCAACTGTCTTAGTAGATGTAGGTACCGTTGTATTATGAATAAAGTAGAGATTAGGAGTTTGAATTCTTATAACTGAGCTCTATTACACGATCTAGATTAAGAAGAAAGAGTAACAGTCCTAAATGCCCTACAGCCTCCTACTTATAAGTGTGGTTCACAACACACTCATAAACAAGACTCTACTAGACACGGCTTGTAGACTCCACAGGACAGAACTACTCTGATACCACATTTGTGACGACCCAAATCGTAGGGCCGCGATAGGCACCCGATGCCTTATTCAACCGAGTACCAATGTAACATATCTTTCTTTTCATACAATCATGGGTAAGTGGGCTAGAAGGGCCGTCATGAGATAACCAGAATAAAACATAAGGGAATACTCGGCATAGGATGACCCAACATAAAATACAAACTTATACATATGATATACGGGTCTATAAGACCGACATAATCATTAGTACACTCAAAGCATAGTCCAACAAGGCCATACAAGTATCCATATACATGACATGTTCAAAGCATACTTACTAAACAGGCAACTCTAGAGCAAGTGGAGTGCGCCAACACCTTTCGCTAAGCTGATAGCCAACTAGGAAGACTGTCATCCTGTCTATCGGGACCTGCGGGCATGAAACACAACATCCCCAGGGAAAAGGGACGTTAGTACGGGTAACGTACTGAGTATGTAAGGCATGAAAAGTAGTATATAAAAGAGATGAAAGAAACATGGAGTAGAGAACTCATCCTATAAGTCTGAATAGCTTTGTTAATCATGAAACATTTATAATGTCATGCATATATGTATAAATATCATATCATGCATCGGTATATGCGTACATAACATCATCAAGCCTCTGAGGGCATCCCATTATATCATCTCGGCCTCTGTGGGCGAGATCATCAACATATACCAGCTGATTAGGTGGTGATGCGTATATAACTCCATAACCTTGCCCCATACCCTATATATATAATACGTATATAACGCCATCTGGTCATGGGTCAATGTACATGTATAAATGAATGCAATGCATAAGAAGTAAGTCAATAAGATCTCTCGGGATGTCATAAGATCAATATGCCTTCGATTAATATCTTGGAATAAACTTTATCAACTTACGTATTTCCTGAGACCCATGAATAAACGATATAATAATAGGACACATGGGTAATCAAGAATATATGTACCCCTAATACTTCTAAGAATAGAGTCATTTGTGAAAGTTTTCCATTTGCTCGTTTCGTTTGTATCATATGGATCAATGCCAAAAGGAAATAAGGGATAGCCTTAATATACCTTAACCCCGTCGAGTCCTTAATACCATCCAAGCAACTCTTCAAACAACTCAACTCAATCTACTATAACAAAAGGAGATTCAAAACCGATGCAGAGTAAAGACTAAGTCCGTATCTTAAGCTAGTAGCTTGTTGAGGTAAATTCGGTAGCATCTCCTCTATAACAAGGGCCTCCTCAAATACCATATACCAACTACAACAACCAGAGCAATATAAGTATCACTAACAAGACACCATTTAACAACAACAAGTCATAACAACTTCACGACGAGCAGCAAGCTCCAATTGGAACCCGTATACCCCATATCACCCCTTATGGACTTCTTACTTTAACTTAAAAGTATAATTAACATGATAATGAAGTCATTCATCAATGATTCCATCCTTATACCATTTATTTATAACAAAGAAAATAATCCACTACTCCAAGTTCTCTAGTTCATCCATTTAACTTAATCTACATCAAGATAACCTTAAGCTCATGCAAAGACACAATACAGTTACCTTCTACAGTAGCTTCAAGTAGATATCAAAGTTTTACTTAGCTTACAATATCCCTCAATGGCAATACAACACCATAGAAGTGACTTCAACTAATCTTCACTTCCAATCTCAAGTTTCATATGTTTCTTTCATCAATTAACTTGATAAACATTTAGACTTGAATAACAACAGAAACCATATCATAATAAAGTTATTTTATCTAATTTCCAGCCATAACAAAATCTATATATATAGCCTTTAAACAACCCAACAAAAGATAACAACATCTCTTCCCTTTTCAAGTGCTATCTTGTAATCTTTCATTCTAACACCACAACAAACATGTAATTAACCTTAAACACAATCAAAAGAATTTTAAACATTTCTTAGGCACTAGATACAATTTGAATCCTAAGCTTAACTTAGCTCACCATCATCCTTATTCACATCACAACACCATAGAGGGGTTATTCTTCACTTTTAGCTAACTTTGATTTTGGATTTTGGTGTATTTTTTGGGAATTTGTTTAGAGCCTTGGGGGAACTATTTGCGAGGGTTTGGAGAGTGTGAGGATGGAAGTAGGCCAAAAAATGAACAAATCTCATCCCAAAAATGAGATAAAAATAGGTGAAGGTCGGCCATCGACCAAGTGGGTCCCATAGGGGTTGCCTGCGCAATCTCGTGAAAATGAGAGTATCTCTCTTCTCGGATGTTATATCGATGAACAGTTTAATGCATTAGAAACTAGACTCATAGATCTTCAATTTGATAGGTGGACCATCCTTTAGTTCAAAGTATATTGGGAGAAAATTGCAGCTACATTTGACCTAAGTTTCAGCATATTTATGAATGTAACTTCTAATGACCTTTGCCAACTTTTGTTCCACAACTCACTTGACTTCAAAACATAATACACGACTATCATACGACTAGAATAAGTCATAACATAACCTCCTTATCATGTTAAGAGCCCTAGTCTTACCCCAAAGTGCATGTTATAACATTCCAAACTTATCGACTTTCACCGAAACTTATTTTTCGTGTAGCTTCTATGCGTTTCAACCCTCTTGGTACTTGTTATTTATGATTTTAAAACATGATTAACTTACATTATGTACTTTCAAAGACGATCTCATTTCTGAGCTTACATCAATTGACTTATGACGCACTCTTACGTATGAAAACATGGGGTGTAACAATATAGATCCCAACTGGCCCCATGCAAGGCACTGTCATATAATCTATATATAGACCCCAATGGGCCCTGTGAGAGGAAGGGCCCACCATATGTAAGATATATATAAATAGACCTTACTATGCCCCGTTCGAAGCATGACCTTCATATATCATATAAATAAATCGACCCTATTGGGCCCGGTCTAGGCACGACCTTCATATATCATATAGATAAATGTATATAATGGTAACTTAACAAGGTGTTTGTTCCTTAGCTTCTGAAACCTATTCATAACTAGTAAAGTGGCTATCTATGTCAACGATTCCTTGATACAGGTATGTTACAGATCCTTCATACAAAGAAATCTAAACACTTTGAGGACACTAGGAATTCTACAAAACCGTCTGAATGTTCAACACTATAAAATCAATTCACATTAAGGGAAATAGGGAATATTGAATATATGAATGGAAGCTTCACGAAATTTCGTTCTTTAGTATTTCTATTAGGAGGAAACATGTGATATGGGGTCATACTAAGGTAACAGAAACAAGATAGCCATTACATAACTTGATTCCAATCCTTAGCGTATTACAATGATCAAAATATTTCTTTTCAGCTTCAACCTATAACAATAATGATAATAGGAATTCGTGTTAACAACCAAATATTGGTTCCAACCATTTAGGCAATTCATCGAACACTTAACCAGCCAAGCTCCAAGGTTCTTTCACAATGGTGTTTCACCACACCCTTCCTCTCTCATATTTCACACAACACACTAAACATTTTATGAGGCCAACCAATACCTACCTTATAGAATCAACATATAAAATGGCCCCAAACAATCTCAAACAAATAGCAAAACATGGACTCATGGCTTCTGATCATCGTCCCATGAGTCCTCACCATAAAATATACTAGAAATACTCATATGAATCCATGTCATAGCTTAGAAGAATATTTCTTACCTTGTTGTAGACACTTAGAAGTTCTTCACTCGAATTTACTAAGTGGAGGACCTTGCTTCTAAAACCCAAAGATGGATTGAGATGAGATTCATGTCCTTGATGATGATTTAAGCTAGAGGAGTAGTTGTCACACTTACCTTGATCGTGGAGGGCGAGAGAAGAGGAGAACATGGAGAGATTCTGCCCCAAGACGTTTAGCAGGTGACTAAAAATGAATTCCTGTAGTTTCACCTTTATAAAACATAATTTTGTCCGACTTAACGTACGAGGTGTCATTTGTCCCATATTCATTGGGCACTATGTAGGTCCATAGTAAAACGTACATAATTTCTTGTACCAAGATCGAATTAGAGAACAATTTGTTACATTAGAAAATAGACTTGAAGATCTTTAATTTGGACAATTAACCACTAAATCATCATACACAAGTAGATATGCTTGTTTGAAGTTGAAGCTTGTGCGAGCTCTTTTAAAATATGGGTCCGTTGTGTAACATCTCACTTGACTTTATGCTAGGGATCTCCTTATACCTTAATTAACTTTCAAAACACCTCCTGCAATTATTGTCATCCATATAATATGATATTATACTATAGTGTCACGATCCCAGTTTGCCCTCCGTGAACTGTCGTGACGGCACCTAATCTCTATGAATAGGTAAGCCTAACAAATGCGGAAATTAAACAAAATTTGCGCAATAAATAATTAAAAGCCAAAAATACCCGAATGAAACAGTAATTAAAATGTCGCTCGGCATATACAACACAATATCTCAAAATCTAATACACTATCCCAAAACCTGGAAACTCACGGAGCCACATGTCTTTGAATATATAACAGTGTCTAACTCCAGAATACCTTACAAGGAAAAGAATTACAGAAGGGCAAATGTTTAAAAGCTAGAATAGAAAGGGACTCCCTGGTCTGCGGACGCGACAGATGTACCTCGAAGTCTCTAGAGCAGTCGCCTCGCCTCAATGATGGTAAGACTGAGTCGACGTACCTAGACCTGCACATGAAAAACATGCGCAAAAAGGGCATGAGTACACCAAACCAGTACTCAGTAAGTGCCAAGCCTAACCTTGGTCGTGTAGTGACGAGGAAGGTCAGGGTCCTACTAAGGTTAAATAAAATAATAAAGTTCAACAGTATAGAACAAAACAATATAAATAAGTGCAACAAGAGAAGTAACACAAGATATAAAAGAGCAACAACAACTAGTATAGAGACAAGGTAAACACAGAAAAGAAATAAGGTCCAACATCAAATAATAATCGGGGATCTCCCAGGATATTGTCCTGTAGTCCCAAATATACATATCCGATGGATCTCCCGGGATCTCGTCCCGTAGTCCAACTCATAGTGCGCGGGGATCTACCGAAATCCCGTTTCGTAGTCCCAAATGTAAATACCCATTACTGAGGGAATCTACCAGGTGCATTTCCGTAGTTCCATATACCTGCGCAGGGGGATCTACTAGAATCCTACATCTGTAGTCCCAAATATAAATAGACAAGGGGAGCTACCGGAATTCCACATCCGTAGTCCCAATGTAAATACACAGCAGCAACAAAAAAATACTCAAAAATATCAAATTCCATATTAAGGCAAACAAGTAAGTCTAGCCTAGCATACTGCACAGAATTCAGGTAAAGCAGGTTGAGCAAATAAGGTAATTAAATCACTTAGACATGCTTTCCTAAGCTAACAATAGGTTTAATAGTGCAAGTAATAAGAACCGGAAATAAAACATACTAATAGTTACTTAATGAAAAATCGAATTTTTAACAATTAGCACAAGTACGCACTCGTTACCTCACGTACAAGGCATTTTCAATTAAAAATAATACCAAATCCTAAGGGGAGGTCCCCCACACAAGGTTAGGCAAGCCACTTACCTCGAACCAGCTCAATTCAACCCGATACCACGCTCTTGCCACGAGTACTCGACTCCAAATTGCCCAAATCTATTCAATTCAATTGCATAATGTAAATAACACTTCAAGTAACTGATTCTACAATTAAATTCTAAGCTAATACGTGAAATTAGGTAAAATAACCAAAATGCCCCTGAGGCCCACATCTCGGAATCGGGTAAAATTTATATTTCCAGAAACCTCGCACTATCACGAGTTCAGTCATATCAAAAGTACCAAAATCGGACCTCAATTTGTCCCTCAAATCATCACTCAAAGGTTTCCAATTAGACAAGCCCTAACCCCCCCAATTACCACTGATTTTCCTTAATTTTTCATGATTAAATTAATAAAAATCATTCCAATAACGAGTTTAAGGGCCAAAGACCTTACCCCAATGAACTCCTCTGAATATCTCTCTTGAAAAGTGCTTCCCAAGCTTCTTCCCGTTTTGAAAAAGATGAAAAATGGCTAAATTTCGCGAAGGTAAGAATTTATATGTTCTGCCCAGCGATTTCCGTATCTGCGGCCCTGTGACCGCATCTTTGGTCCCACTTTTGCGGTCTCGCTTCTGCGGAGCCAAGGTCGCATCTGCGACTTTTCATTAAATGAGGACTTTCCGCACATGCGACTATATTACCGCAGATGCGGTGCCGCTTCTGCGCTTATCTGACCGCATCTGCGGTCGACTCCCTTTTTGACTCTAACCACTTCTGTGACTGCTTAGCCGCTTCTGTGGCACCGCACCTGCGGAACCCAAACCGTAGGTGCGGTTATGACAGAACCAGCAACTCTAACTCCAAAATCCTTCCGTCAACCATCCGAATTCATCCTGAGGCCCCCGAGACCTCAACCAACGGCACAAACAAGTCACAAATCACTACCCAAACTTGTACCAATCCTTAAAACACCTAAAACAACATCGAAACCTCGAATTAACCAAGGATCTAAGCCTAAGAACTCCAAATTTCCCAAAATACGCTTTCGATCAAAAAGTCTATCAAACCTCGTCCGAATGACCTAAAATTTTGCACACACGTCACATTCAACCTTACGAAGCTACTCCAACTTCCAGAATTCCATTCTGACCCTCGGATCAAAATCTCGCTATCAGACCGGAAACTTCAAAAATTGGACTTTCGGCATTTCTAGCCTAAATTAGCTACGGACCTCCAAAATACAATTTGATCATACCCCTAAGCCCGAAATCACCCAACGGAGCTGACTGAACCATCGAATTTCCATTCCGAGGCCGTCTTCACACAGTTCCGACTACGGTCAACTTTTCAATACTTAAGCTCTCATTTAGGGAATAAGTGTCCCAAAACTCTCCTAAACTGAAAACCGAATGTCCTGACAAAACAAAATAGAAAAAATTAACACGGGAAATGCAGTTAATAAGGGATCGGGGTGTTAATTCTTAAAACGACCGCGCGGGTCGTTACATCCTCCCACACTTAAATATTTGTTTGTCCTCGAATGAGCATAGAGACATACCTGAAGTAGTGAAAAGATGAAGGTAACGACTGCACATATCCTGCTCGGTCTCCCAGGTCACCTCCTCGACCTACTGACCCCACCACTAAACCTTAACTTATGCAATGTTCTTTGACCTCAACTTTCGAACATGCCTTCTCAATATCGCCACTAGCTCCTCAATATAAGATATATCCTTGTCCAACTGGACTGAACTGAAATCCAACACATGTGACGGATCACCGTGATACTCCGGAGCATCGAAACATGAAATATCGGATGAACTCCTGCCAAGCTGGGAGGTAAGGCAAGCTCATAAGAAACCTTCCCAACACACCTCAATATCTCAAAAGGCCTAATAAACCTCAGACTCAGCTTCCCTTTCTTTCCAAATCTCATAACGCCCTTTATAGGCGAAATCCAAAGCAGAACCCGCTCACCAACCATATAGGAAACATCACAAACCTTCCAGTCCGCATAACTCTTCTGTCTGGATTGGGCTGTATGAAGTCTATCTTGAATCACCTTAACCTTCTCCAAAGCGTCCTGAACCAAGTCTGTGCCCAATAATCTGGCCTCACCCGGCTCAAACCAACCCACTGGGGATCTACACTGCCTACCGTATAAAGCCTCATACGACGCCATATGAATGCTGGACTGATAGCTGTTGTTGTAAGCAAACTCCGCCAGTGGCAAAAACTGATCCCACGACCCTCCAAACTCAATCACACATGCACGGAGCATATCCTTAATAATCTGAATAGTGCGCTCGGATTGTCCGTCCGTTTGAGGGTGAAATGCTGTGTTCAACTCCACCCGAGTACCCAACTCATGCTGAACGGCCCTCTAGAACCGTGATGTGAACTGAGTACCTATATCTGAAATGATGGAAATCGGAATACCATGCAGACGAACAATCTCCCGGATATAGATCTCCGTTAACCACCTCGAAGAATAAGTAGTACACATAAGAATGAAGTGTGCGGACTTGGTCAGCCGATCCACAATCACCCAAATGGCATCGAACTTCTTCATAGTCCGAGGGAGTCCAACTATGAAATCCATGGTGATCTTTTCCCACTTCCACTCCAGAATCTCTATTTGCTGAAGCAACCCACCCGGTCTCTGGTGCTCATACTTCACCTGCTGACAGTTGAGGCACCGAGCTACAAATCCGACTATGTCTTTCCTTATCCGCCTCCACCAATAGTGATGCCTCAAATCCTGATACATCTTCGCGGCACCCGGATGGATGGAATACCGGGAACTATGGGCCTCCTCTAAAATCAACTCCTGAAGACCGTCAACATTGGGTACACAAATCCGACCCTGCATCCTCAATACCCCGTCATCACCAATAGTCACATCTCTGGCATCACCATGTTGAACCTTGTCCTTGAGGAGAAGCAAATGAGGGTCGTCATACTGACGCTCCCTGATGCAATCAAATAAGGAAGATCGAGAGGCCACGCAAGCTAGAACCCGACTGGGCTCCGAAAGATCCAATCTCACAAACTGGCTGGCTAATGCCTGAACATCCATCGCCATAGGCCTCTCCAATGCTGGTAAATAAGCCAAACTCCCCAAACTCTCTGCCCGACGACTCAAAGCATCGACTACCATAGTGGCCTTGCCCAGGTGATACAGAATAGTGATATCATAGTCTTCAGCAACTCTAACCATCTCCTCTAGAACAAATTTAGATCCTTTTGCTTGAACAGGTGCTGCAAGCTTCGATGATCCGTATAAATCTCACAAGGCACACTGTACAAATAATGACGCCAGATCTTCAAGGCGTGAACAATAGCAGCTAACTCAAGGTCGTGGACAGGATAATTCTTCTCATGTACCTTCAACTGTCTAGACGCATAGGCAATCTCCCTACCATCCTGCATCAGAAGCGCTCCAAGGCCAATCCTCGAGGCATCACAATAGACAGTATAAGAACCCGAACCTGTAGGCAATATCAAAACTGGGGCTATAGTCAAAGCTATCTTGAGCTTCTGAAAGCTCGCCTCACACTCTTCCGTTCACTGGAACAGAGCACCCTTCTGGGTCAGCCTAGTCATAGGTGCTGCAATAGATGAAAACCCCTCAACAAATCAACGATAATAACCCGCCAAACCAAGAAAACTGCGAATCTCTGTAGCTGAGGATGGTCTGGGCCAACTCTGCACTGCCTCTACTTTCTTCGGATCCACTCCTATACCCTCACTCGACACCACATGACCCAATAAAGCCACAAAATCCAACCAAAACTCACATTTCGAGAACTTTGCATATAACTTCTTTTCCCTCAAAGTCTGAAGCACTGTCCTCATGTGCTGCTCATGATCTTCCCAACTCTGGGAGTATACAAGAATATCATCAATAAAGACAATGACGAACGAGTCAAGATATGGACGGAATACACTATGCATCAAATGCATAAAGGCTATCGGGGTATTGGTCAGCCCAAATGACATAACAAGGAACTCGTAATGACCATACCGAGTACTGAAGGTAGTCTTCGGGATATCTGGCTCCTGAATCTTCAACTGATGGTAACCTGAGCGTAAGTCAATCTTAGAAGACACCTGTGTGCCCTGAAGCTGGTCAAACAAATCATCAATATGAGGCAAAGGTTAACGGTTCTTCACTGTAACCTTGTTCAACTGGCGATAATTAATACACATACGCATAGAACCATCATTTTTCTTCACAAACAAGACAGGATCACCCCAAGGCGATACACTAGGACGAATAAAACCCTTATCAAGCAATTCCTGTAACTGATCCTTCAACTTAGGAGGAGCCATACGATACAGAGTAATAGTAATGGGTTGGTGCCCGGAAACAGATCAATGCCAAAATCAATATCTCTATCAGGTGACATGCCTGGAAGATCAGTTGGAAACACATTGGGAAAATCCCGTACTACTGGAACTGAATCAACTGAAGGGGTATCAATACTGACATCTCTCACATAAGCTAGATATGCATCACATCCCTTCTCAACCATATGCTGAGCTTTGAGGAATGAAATGACTCTACTAGGAATGTGATCTAAAGTATCCCTCCACTCAACACGCGGTATACCTGGCATAGCCAGCGTCACAGTTTTGGCGTGATAATCAAGAATAGCATAATGGGGCGTCAACCAGTCCATGCCCAAGATAATATCAAAATCTACCATGCTGAGTAACAATAAGTCAGCTCTGGTCCCAAAACCACTAAGAGCAACCAAACACGACCGATAAACGCGGTCCACAACAAGAGAATCTCCTACAGGAGTAGAAACATAAACAGGGGAACTCAAAGAATCTCGAGGTACACCCAAATACGGAGCAAAATAAGAAGACACATAAGAATAAGTGGATCCTGGATCAAATAGAACCGATGCATCTCTGTGACAAACCAGTATAATACCTGTGATGACAGAATCAGAGGCAACAACCTCGATACGAGCAGGAAAGGCATAGTATCTGGCTTGGCCTCTCTATCTAGGGCGACCTCTACCTCCCCGACCTCCACCTCTAGCTGGCTGAGCGGGTAGGGTAGCAACTGGAGCTGTAACCATAGCCTGAGAACTCTGTAGGGCATGTTGTGTTGAGAAGTCTGTGGAGGTGCATCCCTCCCAAGTCTGGGGAAATCCCTTACCATATGGCGTGTGTCACCACACTCAAAACAAGCTTTGGGAGGACGTGGTGGCTGGGACTGGCTCGGGCCAGGTCTGCTGAACTGACCTCTGAAAGCACCCCGCACAGGAGGCGTGCTAGATATGGAGGTGCATAATAAGGCTCCTGAGGCATAGGAGGAGCTGGAATACCACTGGCTGCTGGAAGAGCTGAATGAAAAGGGCGACTTATATAACCCTAACCATGACGACCTGCAGCTGGGGCATGGGCACCAGAAAAATGGCCCGACTCTTGAGATCTCTTGGCCTCTTGCTCCTCTCTCTCCCTATCATGCATACCCTCAAACTTCCTAGCAATGCTCACCACCTGCTGATAAGAAATATCCATCTCCATCTCACGAGCCATGCTAGACCTGATGCTGGGAATAAGGCCCTCAATAAACCTGCAAACCCTCTTGCGAACAGTAGAAACCAAGGCTGGTGCATGTCAAGCCAAACTAGTGTAATGGACAACATACTCTGAGACAGTCATAGTACCCTGGCGCAAATGCTCAAACTCTGTGTGCCATGCATCCCTGAGGCTTTGAGTAACATACTCTCTCAAGAACATATTTGAAAACTGAGCCCAAGTCAGTGAAGCAGCCTCATCTGGACTATCTAACTCATAGGTGCGCCACCACTCATAGGCGGCCCCTCGAAGCTGGAAGGTAGTGAAGGAAACTTCGCTCGATCCTGATATACCCATGGTACGAAGAATGCGATAACACTCATCTAGAATTCCTAGAGCATCATCCAATACTAGACCACAGAATATAGGAGGCTTGTACTTCTTGAACCTCTCAAGCCTCAACTACTCATCCTCGGAGGCTGCTACCCTATCCTCGGGCCAAACTGGCACTGCAGGCGGTACAAGAATAATCTCTGGGACCTGCTCAACATGCACTCGCTGCTCAGGAGTACGGGCGGCAGGAGTTTGTGCTCCTCCCCCGACTTAGGATGTAGCTGCAGCAAGGGGAAGCAACCCTGCCTGAGCCAAGGTGGTGTACATGCTCATGAATAATGCTAGAGTTTCCTGAAGTGCTGAAGTAGTAGTAGCAGTAGGCGTATTAGGTGCCTGGACTCCAGCTGGAACTACTGGGTGTACCTCGGTGGCAGCTCGCGCAGGTGCTCTAGCTACACCACGTGCGCGTCCTCGGCCTCTACCCCAACCCCAGCCTTTAACGGCTGTAGTAGGGGGCGCGAGTGCCTGATCATCTCGGGTAGCACGTGTCCTCGCCATCTGTGAGAGAATAGAAGACAAATGTTTTGAATTGTGATGTCAAAATATCGCACGACAAGGAAATCAAATGAAGTGGAAATTTTCCTAACAGTTACATAGCCTCTCGTAGATAAGTATAGACGTCTCTGTACTGATCAACGAGACTCTAATAAACTGGCTTGTGATCCATGACTCCTATGAACCTAGGGCTCTGATACCAACTTGTCACGACCCCAGTTTGCCTTCCGTGAACTATCGTGACGGAACCTAGTCTCTACGACTAGGTAAGCCTAACAAATGCAAAAATTAAACGAAACTTGCAGAAGAAATAATTAAAAGCCAAAAATACCCGAATGAAATAGTAATTAAAATGTCGCTCGGCATATACAACACAACATCTCAAAATCTAATACACTATCCCAAAACTCAAAAACTCACGGAGCCACAAATCTTTGAATATCTAACAATGTCTAACTTCAGAATACCTAACAGGGAAAAGAATTACAGAAGGGAAAATGTTTAAAAGCTAGAATAGAAAGGGAATCCTCGGTCTGCGGACGCGGAAGATGTACCTCAAAGTCTTTAGAGCAGCCGCCTTGCCTTAATGATGGTAAGACTGAGTCAATGTACCTAGATTTGCACATGAAAAACATGCGTAGAAAGGGCATGAGTACACCACAACGGTACTTAGTAAGTGTCAAGCCTAACCTCGGTCGGGTAGTGACGAGGAAGGTCAGGGCCCTACTGAAGTTAAATAAAATAATAAAGTTCAACAGTATAGAACTGAACAGTATAAATAAGTGCAGCAAGAGAAGTAACACAAGATATAAAAGAGCAACAACAACTAGTATAGAGACAAGGTAAACACAGAAAAGAAATAAGGTCCAGCATCAAATAATAATCGGGGATCTCCTAGGATACCGTCCTGTAGTCCCAAATATACATATCCGATGGATCCCCCAGGATCTCATCCCATAGTCCAACTCATAGTGCACGGGGATCTACCGAAATCCTGTTCCGTAGTCCCAAATGTAAATACCCAATACTAGGGGAATCTACCGGGTGCATTCCCGTAGTTCCATATAACTGTGCAGGGGGATCTACTGGAATCCCACATCTGTTGTCCCAAATATAATTAGATAAGGGGAGATACCGGAATCCCACATCCGTAGTCCCAATGTAAATACACAGCAGCAACTAGAAAATACTCAGAAATATCAAATTCCATATTAAGGCAAACAAGTAAGTCTAGCCTAGCATGCTGCACAGAATTCAGGTAAAGCAGGTTGAGCAAATAAGGTAATTAAATCACTTATACATACTTACCTAAGCTAACAACAGGTTTAATAGTGCAAGTAATAAGAACCGGAAAGAAAACATACTAATAGTTACTTAATGAAAAATCGGATTTTCAACAATTAGCACAAGTACACACTCGTCACCTCACGTACAAGGCATTTTCAATTAACAATAATACCAAATCCTAGGGGGAGGTCCCTCACACAAGATTAGGCAAGCCACTTACCTCGAACAAGCTCATTTCAACCCGATACCACGCTCTTGCCATGAGTACTCGACTCCAAATGGCCCAAATCTATTCAATTCAATTGTATAATGTAAATAATACTTCAAATAACTGATTCTACAATTAAATTCTAAGCTAATACGCTAAATAAGGTAAAATGACCTAAATGCCCCTGGGCCCATGTCTCAGAATCGGGTAAAATTTATATTTCCAGAAACCTCACACTCTCACGAATTCAGTCATATCAAAAGTACCAAAATCGGACCTCAATTTGTCCCTCAAATCATCACTCAAAGGTCTCCAATTAGACAAGCCCTAACCCCCCAATTACCACTGATTTTTCTTAATTTTCATGCTTAAATTGATAAAAATCGTTCCAGTAATGAGTTTAGGGACCAAAGACCTTACCCCAATGAACTTCTCTGAAAATCTCTCTTGAAAAGTGCTTCCCAAGCTTCTTCCCATTTTGAAAAAGATGAAAAAGGGCTAAATTTCGTGAAGGCAAGAATTTATATGTTCTGCCCAGTGATTTCCGCATCTGCAGCCCTGGGACCACATCTGCGGTCCCATTTCTGCATAGTCTAGGTCGCATTTGCGACTTTTCATTAAATGAGGACTTTCCGCACCTGCAACTACATTACTGCAGATGCGGTGCCGCTTCTGCGCTTATCTGACCACATCTGTAGTCGACTTCCTTTTTGTCTCTAACCGCTTCTGTGACTTCTGAGCCACTTCTCATGCACCACACCTACGGAACCCAAACCGCAGGTGCGGTTATGACAGAACCAGCAGCTGAAGTTGCAACTCTAACTCCAAAATCCTTCCGTCAACCATCAGAATTCATCCCGAGGCTCCCGGGACCTCAACCAAAGGCACCAACAAGTCACAAACCACTACCCAAACTTATACCAATCCTTAAAATACCTAAAACAACATCGAAACCTCGAATTAACCAAGGATCTAAGCCTAAGAACTTCAAACTTCTCAAAATATGCTTTCGATCAAAAAGTCTATCAAACCGTCCGAATGACCTAAAATTTTGCACACACGTCACATTCAACCTTACGGAGCTACTCCAACTTCCAGAATTCCATTTCAACCCTTGGATCAAAATCTCACAATCGGACCGGAAACTTCAAAAATTCGACTTTCGGCATTTCAATCCTAAATTAGCTACGTACCTCCAAAATACAATCCGATCATGCCCCTAAGCTCGAAATCACCCAACAGAGCTAACAAAACCATCAGATTTCCATTCCGAGGCTGTCTTCACACAATTCTGACTGCGATCAACTTTCCAATACTTAAGCTCTCATTTAGGGACTAAGTGTCCCAAAACTCTCCGAAACTCAAAACCGAACGTCCTGAAAAAACAAAATAGCAAAAATAAACACGAGGAAAGCAGTTAATAGAGGATCGGGCCACTAATTCTTAAAACGACTGACCGGGTCATTACACATAGACTCCATGGGCACATAAACCAATATATCCAACCATTGTTGTCGCATCGTAAAGTCTTAAATTGTTTAGTCACTTTTAACTTCATTATCCTTGTTGGTTCCCGCACTTCCAATCTTGGTGCCAGCATATACACATCATACGGGTCAAACCTTAGCCTGATAGTACATGGTGTTACAGAGCATCACATTTGCAAAGAAGAATTTGGGGTTTGGTGGAGAATGTGCTTCGTGTTCGCAAGGGTAAGGCTGCGATTGGGATGAAGAAATTTCTGTCAGGGGCAATTTAAGTCCAGATTTCCGGGAAAATGCTCATTTTCACTATGTTTGACTTGGGGAGCATGAGAGGAGAAGAATATTTAAGAGGAATTTCATTGCTATTTTGTAGGTATGTAATTTTAACTTGAATTAGATTATATATCTTGAATCTCCATGGATTTATACACTTTAAACATAGAATTTCAAAGCGAAGTTTGGGGTTTTTGACTATATATTAAGAGGTGTATTTTGAGGATTCGACCACCAATTGGGACCCTAATTTTGAAACTAACTACATATTTGGACTCGGCAAGTTATAGGTCACCAAGATCTGGTATAAGTTTCGAATTTCGGGCGCACGGGCCCAAGTTGATTTTTGTTGGCCTATAAGGTATTCTTCAAATATTGAAGCATTATGAATAGGAATCACTTTCTATAGAATTGTTTGACTTCCTTGGTTGATGATTGGCTTGGATTTCATGATTTGAGGGATAGAGAGAGGATTTTATGCGACTTGAGGTTGAAGGCTAGCCAGATGGTAAGTATCTTGTCTAATCTTATTGTGAAGGAATATCCCTTAGGATATGACCTTATTTGTCTAATTGAAATGTGTAAGAAGCAACGTATATGTGAGGTGACGAGTGCATATGCATGTGCAATGTATGATTTGACCGTATTAGACTTCAGGCTTCTATAATACCTTGTTTGGATTCCATGCTTTCAATGATTCATGTTTAATCATTTGTATGACTACGTGAACTTCGTGAATTATGCTAGAGATCATGTATAGGTTTTGATTTCTTGTTTGAACATGATACTCATTAATGTATAGAGTACCCGCCTAATCTGAGTTTTAGTCATACACTTCGCACATGCATACTGTAAGCCCCTTGAAATTTCCTAGAAATCTGAGGCCATAAAGCACGCTCATGAGTCGCTTAAGTGCCATCTTGCCTTCCAAAAGAGATTATGGACTAGAACCAACTTAGATGATCATGATATTAAATGTAGAAGGTGTATTGGAAGTGGTTTAGGGACTAAGGCGAACCCTTAAACAAAGGCAAGTTCGAAACTATGCAGTGGGCTAAAGTTTCAAATGTATTCGCATAAGACTTGACTTCAAGCTAGTACAACTCCCAAAATATGAGGATTTAGGTGGTGATCTACCTATCAAGTGAAAGCTCTTTTAGTCTTATTCGAATGCATCAGACCATTTGTCATTTGGATATTTCTACAGAATGTTATGTCTATTTTATCAGACACCGTCCTATCTGCGTGCCCAGCTGCGGGCTAAGGTTTTTAGGTGCACGACGCCACATAGAAGAAGGGTATTATGCCTTATATACGCGCCCAACTGCATTCTCTTGCCCAGGTGCACGACAACGCACAATGTCAGGGAGAGTGAGTGGCTAACTCATTTCTTTGAGATAGGGATTGCTCTAACAAAGGGAATTCGTACTATACATCCCTCCCATGAACCAAGGTAACGTTTTTAGATTATGTTGAGTTAATTAATACTCATAAAAACTTATATTAACGAGGATTAATCTTGGAAATCCATAGGTTTCCATTCAATTCCCAAATTGGTCAAAAACACCAAAAGTTGGGATTTAAAGAGTTTCACTATAAGAGGTATGTCTACCATCTCTAATTAATTTATGTTGATTATGTATTTATGAAATATGTGTTAGGACTTATGGGATGGTGATTGGAAGCCATAAGTGACTAACTTAGGTTGTGTTGGTGTTGTAGAGATTGTAAAATGATTTAATTGATGAGATTGATTGGTTGTGAGTGAATTGTTGTGCATGCATGATCTAATGGAGGTTGTGGATGGCCTAATAGGTGAATCATTGGTATAGAAGGTGGTTGTTAGGTGAAGAAATTTCACAAAAAGAGGTTGTAAATAAATATGCACATTAGATGTTTGATAAAATGCCTAAATGACCTAAAGTATAGAAATTCTTATTAATATTGGTACAATTGTGTTACATTATTGTAGATTGAAGTTGCTTAGTTTGGTGGACCATCGTAGTATTATTAAGGGGTGAATTTGAGGTATGTTAGCTAAACTCCTTCCGTTGAATCGGATTCCACGGATCATTTATACACTCCAAACATAGCTTGTCCGAGCATCTATTCTTATTTTGTTGAATTGCCTCAAATAAATAATTTACTCAAATGCCTATGTACTCAAGTTTGTTCCAATTGCTATTTTATGCTCTCTTTGAAGAATATTTCAATTGTTGTTAGACTTGTCAAATATCTATAAATTCACTCTTGTTTCAAGTGAAATTGCTATGCACCTCGTTTTAGAAACATTTCAAGCATTTTAAGCGCATACATACTCATGATTTAGTAAAATGATTCTCCTGTGTTTTAAAGTATCCTTGAAATTAATGATAATCTATGGTAAGAAAGGAAATGAAAGAAATTGATATGTGGCCATTGTGCCAAAAACAAAAATTATCATGTATGGCCAAGAATGCCAATGAAATGAAAAGATTTTTTGAATGGATATGAGATGAACATATTTATTTTTATATAGAAATATTTTTGGGAGTATTGTTAGGTCAGCGAGGAAGGGTGGGTTATAAAGGCCCAAACCCGAAACTACACGTACCGGTGTAGGAGATGATTGAGGGACATACCGCCTTTGTATTATGTTGAGATTATTTCCCCTTGATTGGGATGAATTGATTACTAGAAAGGACCATGTTGACCCACATAGCATTGTGGCGAGATGGCCTAGCCGATCGGACGTAGATCGAACACCATGCCGCGCACATGGTGGCTTCGCATTTCTTTGTCAACCCACATATATTGGGGTAAGACGGCCTAGCCGATCGGACCGAGATCGGACTCCGTGCCACATGTATGGTTGTGTGTCGCTAACTAATGATCTCCCAACCACAATTGTTAATGCTCATTTGAAAATTTATTTCATTTTAACTTGGCATTTAAATATTATTGATTATTCCTGCTGCTTTCATGTTTCTTTCTTCATGCGTTGGCATTCCTTTCCATGTGTGGGTACTTAAATTTACATACTAGTGTTATTCCATATATACTAACGTCCCTTTTGTTGGGGGCGCTGCATCTTTAAAGGATGCAGGTGGTTCCTCAATAGGTGGCACAACTTCTTGATAGGTGTACCCTCTTTGCAGCTGACTCGGTGAGCCCTATTCCATAATAGGGCCTTTTATTGTATTGACTCTATTTATCATTTTGAGGTATAACTAGGGCCTTATCACCGGTAAGTTCCATACAACTATCATGGGTACTTAGAGGCTCCGTAGACGTACTGTGGGTTTATGTTAGTATGAGGGGAACTTTAAAATGTTATTTTGGTCATTTATCCCCACATATAATCTAAGGATTTGTAATTATTTTGTCATCAACCACATGAAATTCCTTGATTAATGTAAAATTAGTGTTGTACATTTTATCCGCTTGATTGGCTATCTCTTGTAGTTTATTCTTGAATCATTCATGGGCAAGGTTGGTTAGTATGTGTAAAGTAGGTTTGCTTGACTGGGATATCTCGGTTGAGCGCCGGTCCCGCTCCCCAAGGTTGGGGCAGGACAAGTTTGGTATTAGAGCCTAAGGTTTTAAAGTATCCTAGGATGTCTTGGAGTCGTGTATAGTAGAGTTCTTATTATCGGTGTGAAGTCTACCACATATATAATTAGGACGCTACTTGGGCATTTAGGAATGTCACCCTTCTTTGATATGCTAGTTCGTGCAATAGAGCTGATTATAAGATTGCCACTTTTTAACTCATGCATTGTTCTAACTTTTAGTACATGGCACTTAAGAAGAAGGCGAGGAGTGTACAAGGGGCAAATGCCACCAAAAGAGTGGAAGAAAATACAATACCTGATGTTGCGGTGAGCACCTAAGGGGCGAGGACATTCCCCCAACCATGACACCTCCTTATTCTACTACTCCTACTAAGAATATATAAATTCCTTCTCCAATTGATACTCCAGTTCCACCTCCAGCCTAAACCTCTGGTCCTAGTGTTTCTAATTGTGACCTTAAGGTAGCCTTCCAATTGTTGACAAGAAAGTTCCATTGATGCTCAAAGGTAAGTTCTACAGAACGGTGGTTAGACCGACCATGTTATATGGGGTAGAGTGTTGGCCGGTTAAGAACTCACATATCTAGAAGATGAAACAGAAATGAGGATGTTGAGGTGGATGTGCAGGCACACTAGGATGTATAAGATTAAGAATGAAGATATTCGGGAGAAGGTGGACGTTGCTCCGATGGATGACAAGATGCGGGAAGCAAGGCTCAGATGGTTCAGGAACGTGTGGAGGAGAAGCCCGAATTCCCCAATTAGGAGATGTGAGTTGTTGGCTTTGGCGAGTAGGATAAGAGGTAAAGGGAGGCCCAAGACATATTGTGGAGAGGTGATCATGCAGGAAATGGCGAGGCTTCAGATTTCCGAGGACATGGCCCTTGATAGGAAGGTGTAGAGGTCGAGCATTAGGGTTGTAGGTTAGGAGGTAGTGGAGCACTTTTCTACTTTGTTCCGAGTGAGAGGCTAGTCTGATACAGTTATTCCCTAGGCTGTTAGTGGTTATTGTTATGTCCACACTATTCTTCCACTTTTCATGGTACCGAGCCTTATGATGTTGTTATTATTTCTATAGTTTCTATTGATAGTATTGATATATTGTCTTTTTCATCTCCTTGAGCCGAGGGTCTATCGGAAACAGCCTCTCTACCCCTTGGGGTAGGGGTAAGGTCTGCATACACTCTACCCTCCCAAAACCCCACTTGTGGGATTTTACTAGGTTGTTGTTGTTGTATTGATAGCTTTTAATAGTGAATTACACACTGATGATTGGATTATGATCTCCCTAATGATATCTGCTATAACATGCTCATAGAAACATCCTGTATAGCTTCTGTTAGAAGAACCTATGTCTAAACATGTGTATTGTTGTTACAGTTATATTAAAACTCACAATGAATGCCTCATTGGCACTTAAACCTTTAGGGAAGGGTGAGTGTGAGTGGTTAGGGGCATTTAGGAGTGAGATTTGATTTATTGTTAAGATACTCTCCCTCTCTACAAAAATGGACCCGAACATGAACGAAAACGTAGCGTTTAATCATGAAATTGAGGAAGAAGCTGCGGAGGAACAATTTGACAATGAACGCTTCATGTCTGCTGATTGTCATTGCCGGTATTATGACAACCTTCTCACAAAAAAGATCGTGCTCGAAAAGGAACTCCGAGGATAAATTGGCCGAGCTACTTTCAGAATTTTATGGCCGTCTACAGACCACCGGTTGGTCTTATTTCATGCCTAATCCGTGCAAAGCCAATGAGGAGTGGGTTCGTGAGTTTTATGCAAACCTTAAACGTACAAACTTTGACAACCTACAACTCACCATAAGAGTCAAAACAGTAAGGTTTGGGACTGAACATATCAATGACATTCTAGGGCTTCGTGACCATCCACTTGAGTCGGTGAGAGAAAAGGATCATTGCTCAAATAGAGAATGGCTAGTTTCTAAACTTTATCCTGTAGGCATGAGAGCAAAGTGGGCCAAAAAGAGAAAGGGTTTGAAGTCCATCGACTTCACAGTTGAGGCCAAGATGTGGCTTTACATTATCTGCAACAGAATATCACCGTGTGGAAATGTTTCGGATGTCTCATATGGCAGGTCCTTAGTGATCGCATGCATACTTGATGGCATTCATGTGAATGTCGGCCATTATATCATTCAGGCTGAAAGAGTATTTTCTAGAGGATAGTTCAGGCTTGATGTTCCCTTCACTGATTACAGAGTTGTGCCGACAAACAAATGTTGAGGTGCGTAGCCCCGATCATTAGTTACCAACTGACAAACCCTTTCATCTGTTGAGAGTAACGGACGAGGGTAGTGCAGTAAAGAGTAAGAAGAGGAAAGTCACCACTGTTGTTGGACAAGAGTCATCCTCACAAGTAGCATTTCCTGAGAGACCATTTGGGATGTTGAACTCGCAGCTTGGCACTATCTGTGACTTAGTGTCACAGCTCCCTAGTGGACCCTCACACCCCTAGATTAGGACCGAGTATTTTACTAGGGAAGAAATGAAGACGTACATAGAGTCCCATAAAAAGCAGGTAGAGTCTCATGAGAAGTTGGCAGCTTCTGTTAGCAGACTCAAGGCAACCTATGCCAACATGGCCAAGGCACATGTAGATCTTCAAATGAACTTCCAAAAAGAGAAAATGAGAAATAAGAAGAAGGGCAAGTTTATGATAAAGATGTGGAGAGGCATTAAGGCCATCTTCAAATGGGGGCAGCCGAACAGGAAGATACCAGTCGAGGACAACGACGATAACGAAGAGTATTCCTTGATGTCGAGTGCTGCTGGGGATGATACTGATGCTACCGACAATGATGAGGCCGAGAGCTCTACACGACAGTGATTAGCCTTTTTCCCGCAGTCTGCTAGTCTGATGTAGACCTCAGGGAGACCCTCAAACTACTCTTATTCTATCTTGATATTGTACGGTGAGGACACTGCGGTATTTTTAGTTGGGGGTGGCTTTAGGCAAGATACTTTATTTTTATATTGATGCTTAACGTGTTCCCTTGCCGGGCTTATGCTTTTGTATAGATATTGTGTGCCCTTGCCGGACTTGTTTTACTATTGCTTATCATGTGCTGTTGCCGAGCATAGTTTTTATTGGTGATATATTTGTGGATTAGTCGCTTTTGTTATTCTATTATTTATTTATTTATTTATTTTATTTAATAGTTTTTAGTTTATGTTTTTTTTTGTTCCTTGAGTGTTAGTTGCTTTTGTTATTTTATTTTCTTTAGTAGTTTTTAGTTTATATTATTTTTATCTCTTTAGCCATAATATACTTTTCAATAAATTTCCTTGGTTTTTCTTTATGCTACGTTATTTCCCGAGGAATATTTCGTGTTGAACCGGGTGACTTTTCCCTATGATGGATGGCGTGACGATTTTCTTAAGGGAATTAGTCTTGTTTTGTTATATGAAGCCTAACTTTTGGATTATTTGGTACTAATAAAATTAGTCTCTATGTGAAGTATGAATTAAGAATACCAATTTCGGTTGTAAATTAAAAAAGTAAGTTGTATGGGGAAGAATAATTTTTGTGATAACTTTTTGGCTCATATGGTTACTCTTTGACGACTAGTTGGCATGATATTGCTCTAGTTGCTCGTATTAAGAAGAGAAATTGACCTTCTTGATTAGTTCATGTGCCATGTGTGTTAGTTTTTGTTAAAAATAAATTTTGTGTTTACTTTGATCATCTAGAACTTGCCCGGTTGATTTTTCAATGCTAATGTTAATTATGTTTGGTTGGAGGGATGACCTTAGGCATTCTTTGTGATCTTTGAAAAAACCTCTTTAGTCTTTCGAGCCTACCATTGCATAAATATTATCACTAGTTCATCCCATTTGAGCCTTTACCATTTTCTTTGGCTACTTCATTACAAACATTTATCCTTTTATGAAATAATTCCCTCTTTTGCACCCGTCCCTCCTTGAATGTTTAGAATGAAGCTAAAAGTCTAAGTTTAGGGTGTTGGTTTTAATAGGGAAATGGTGAAGATGTACATTGTCTGTGGAAACATATACCTCAAAGTTGTTTATACGAAGATACTCAAGCTCTAAAAGAAAATAGTTGTATAAAAATAATAAAAAAATAAAAAATATGGAGTCGTGAGAAAATTAGAGATGTATTTTAAGGTGGTTCTATTAACTAGATGTCAATAAGGACTATGTGGTATAAAAAGAAGCAAAGTGCAAAAAGAAAGACAAATGTGACTAGTGTTCAAGGAGGGTGTAGTCACTTGTATCTCAAATGCTTATCCAACCCTTTCATAAGCCTACATTACAAGCTTAAAAAGTGCTTCTAGGATCTCCAACCGAATGTCCTTGAATAGGCGGCGAATTAAAATAAGAGCAAACTTATGACATGATATTTTGTAACACTTGAAATTCTTTGTTGAGAGTGAGTGTCTTTGTGCATTTGTCTTTTTTTTTTAGCAAACATGAAATATATATATTAGTAATTAAGGAGGGTTTAGTACATTGTATGCATACTTGGTGTCTCTAAGGACACTTTGATTACCTAGGCTTGCTAGAGTATTACAAGCATCATAAGATAGAAATTTATCAAAAATATAATGTTCCCTGAGTTCCTTTTCCACAAAACATTTTACATAAGGTGGGGATTCAACAAAAGTCTTCATGTCTTCCAATTGATCCTTAGCCTTTCTTGCCATGTGATGAGCTGCATTATTACCTCGCCTGAATGTGTGCTGGAGGATTATCTCCTTCTGTTGGTGCATTAATCACCTGCATTCATTAACGATATCGTCATATAACTTATTGCCCTGTTGGATGGATTGGATAGCCTCCACAGAGTCTGTCTCTATTACAAGCGGGTATATTCTCCATTCCTTAGCCATTTTGAGTCCCTCAAGTAAAGTTTTTAAATCCGCTTCTAGTGATCCACCTGCATATGATTGTTTATCAAATCCCACAATCCAGTGTCCTTTGGCATTCCTAAAATACCTCCCAATCCACATTTTTGTGTAACACTGTCAAAGCTAGCATCAATATAAAGTTTAGTCCATCCTTTTAGTGGTTTGTGCCATGCAATTTTGATGTGGATTTTTGGAGGAGTATACATGCTTTTTTCAGTTGAGGAGTTCGTATTCAGTAGCCTTTTGAATAATAAAATCACCATTGATGAGAGAAGTCGTGTTATTTTGATTGTTATTGTTTCTATTTATCCAAGCATACCATATAATAAAAGGAAAGAAAAGGTCCCAATTTATGAAATTATTCCTAATTGGGTAGTTAAAAGACTTTAATTGGTTCAGTTAGTGGTCACCTGCTGTTTTATAGTAATGATGCCATCCAACATTGTCCCAAAAAGGTTTGATTGCCTTGCAGCTAAAGAAAATGTGGTGTATAGATTCTTCTTCGTTATTTCTACATACCGGACAAATTGGATTGACGTTTAAGCCAATTCGTACCAGATATTGTCTACAGGGAATCCTATTATGGAGGCATTGCCTTAATTTTTTTATTTTGTTGATACAATTAAGGTTCCAAATCCATTGGAAATCTACTAGGTTATTTTTTGGAGACTCTAATAAGTTGAAGCAAGATTTGGTTGTGAAAACACCTTTAGTAGTTAGTGACCATATAAGAATGTCACTTCTTGGGCCTTTTAGCTGTATTCTAACCTTACTAATGATTTCCTTAATATTGTTCGGAATAATAAGTGAAATTTTATCAAAGTCCCAATTTTTCCCATTAAATAAGTCTTTTAGTTTTAAGTAATGATCCTTTTTTTGGAGTGGTCCTTCCACTGTTTCTCTAAGACTTCCTACACTTGGAATCCAATTGGTTTCCCATATGTTCATGTTAGGGAGGATGTGGGGAGACCAAGTAATTCCTTTAGAGCATAACTCCCAACACTTTTTAATGCTTTTCCAAATGAAAGAATTTTTATTTTTAGCATTACTATAAGTATAAGAAGAGATTAATAGAGTAGCCCAAGGAGAGGTAGAATTGGTGAGCATTCTCCATACCGTACTAGCTAATGTGCATAAATTCTTTGAATTTGCACTATTGATACCAAGGCCTCCATTGGATTTTGATTGGCATATGGTAGACCAATTTATCAGGTGAATTCTTTTCTTCTCATTTGTAGACCCCCAGATGAAATCTCTTTGCACCTTGTATATTTTATTAAGGGTGTTTTTTGGCAGTAAAGTATATTGCATATAGTGGTTTGGTACTGAATTTAGACAAGAATGTGAGAGTGTTGTTCTACCAGCTATATTTATGAATTTTATTTTTCAAGCAGCTAGTTTGGATCTCATTTTATCAACAATGAATTGGTAGTCCCTTGGCCTAGGAAAATTATTTAAGATAGGAAAACCTACGTAAGTACCAAAGAACTCACTTTTTTTAATTCCTAGTATGTGAGTAATATCTTTTATGATAGTTTCAGAACAATTTTTTGAAAACATAATTTTTGATTTGGTACGGTTAATTTTTTGTCCTGAAATAGTCTAGTCCTCCCTTGATGGTGTGGGATGATTTTTTATTGGCTTTGACCATCAAAGTGAGATCATCTGCGAAGAATAAGTGGGAAAAATTTGGACAATTCCTCCATGTGGTTATTGGATTCCAATTCCTAATATCTACTTGATGGTTTATATATCTTGAAAGCATTTCCAAACAAAGGATGAAGATATAAGGAGAAATGGGGTCCCCTTGCCTAATTCCCCTACTTGGCTCAAAAGAGTTTGTAATGGAGCCATTAACTAGGACTGCTATCGAACTTGTTGAGATACAATTTAATAGGAGTTTTGAGAATTTGGGGGGAAATTTGAAATATTGGAGGGTATGATGTACAAAGGACCACTCAAGTCGATCAAAAACCTTCTCCAAATCAATTTTAAGGATTATTTGACCTTGTTTTCCTTTTAACTTTTTTAGGTTTGAAACTAGGTCTTGGATAATGACGGCATTATCAGAAGCTTTTTTCTATTTTTCATGAAGATAGCTTGAAAGAGGCTAATTAGGTGATCTAGGAATGGTTTTATCCTATTTGCTAGAACTTTTGTGATTATTTTGTAAATGGTGTTACAGAGTCCATTTGGACTAAAATTCCTAATGTTGTTTGCATTTGGAATTTTGGGTATTAGACAAAGATAGGTATTGTTAATGATTGGGGGCACTTGGGTATTAAAAATGTAGTGACAAAGTTTTAAAACTGAAGGGCCTATAATATTCCAGTATTTTTGGTAAAAAAAAGGGTGGAGTCCATCTGGTCCCGGAGCTTTAAAAAGTTTGAAAGAAAAAATGGCCCTTTTAATTTCTATGTCTTGTAAGGGTCTATCTAATGCACTAAGGTTTACAAGACCAATATTTGAACTATGGTTTAGAGGATTTTCCCTACTTGTATAGCTGTGAGAATTAGTGAAATATTTTCAAAGTAGTTTTTGACATAAGAAATAATTAAAAGGGGATCATTGATCCAATTTCCAGCATCATCCTTGAAAAAGTTTATTTTATTTCGTCTCTTCCTATTTGAGGCGCAAATGTAAAAACATTTTGTATTAGAGTCACCTTCATTTAACCACATTACCCTAGATCTAATTTTCCAATATTCATCCTCTATTAACAGAAGATCATTATAGTCTCTTTTTAAGTCCTTTTGGAGATTTTGTAAAAAAATGCTCGTAGCATAATATTTTGAATTCTGTATACCATTTAGACGAGCTAGCAATTTACGCTTTTTTCCCATAATATCACCAAACGTCCTAGCTTTCCAATCTCTTACGCATTGAACAAAATTGTGACTAGCTCTAAGGAAGTTTGGGTCGCACCAATTATCTCTCACTGTAGATAGAAATTCCGGGTGTTTGCACAAAAATATTTCTAGTCTAAAGGGCTGTCTACGGAGGGTTCTGGTTCTAGGTATTAGTTCAATTAGGATAGGGTTATGATCCGAGTAAGTTTTAGGGAGGTGAATTATAGAACTTTTAGGGAATAAATCTATCCATTCATCATTCCCAAATACTTTATCCAACCTTTTCATTATTAGACCCTTATTTTTATGCCTATGGTTAGACCAAGTAAATTTGCATCCCTTGAATCCTAGATCAATGAGTTTACAACTATTAAGTTTAGACCAAAGAAATTTGGCTCTAGAGTCATTGAGAGGTCTGCCTCCAAATTTATCATTGGCACTAAAAACATCATTGAAATCCCCTCCCACCATCCAAGGGCCTATATGATTTCTACTAATATTTTCTAGGTTTTCCCACATGGAATTTCTAGTGTAGATATCAGTATTAGCATATATTGTACTAACAAGCCATAGTTTACGTATAGGAAGTACCTCAGCCGTTGCATGGATTTCTTGATTCCTACGAACAAAGTTTTGGACAGTCACCAACTCGTGGTTATATAATAACACAATTCCTCCTGCCTGGCCATCAGATGGAACCTCTATTATCTCTGTAAATCAAAAGTCATTGAGCAGTTCAACATGGCTACCCATTCTAGTTTCCAGTAAAGCCACCATGCATGGTCTATGCGTGTCGACCATTTCCCTGAAATTCCTTCTAAAGTTTTCATTATTAACACCCCTTATATTCCAGATAATAATATTAGTTGGTCGATTCATAGAGACATTAAGGTTTTGATTTGGTGGCTCCCCGTTTTCCCTTACTGCCCCCAGTATTGGGTTCCTTCTCAATGCTTGCACTAATATCATTGCCATGTTCTCTACCGTTGGATCCTGAGGTGGCCTGATGTCCATAGAGCATTTCTATAATGCTAGGGGCAGTTGAGTACGTGCCTCTTCGCTTGCATCTCCATAAAGAGAAATACTTTTACCCCGTCAAGGTTTGAGAACTCTAGGACTCATTCTAAGATTTTATTGAGAGGTTCCTCCTCCTCCTCCATCTCTGCTTCTACTGGTTCTTGGTTTTGAGCATGTTGATAAGGTGGTGATGGGGTGGTTGAGGAATGTGGGGTTCTTGAACTGATGGAGGGTTCTCCCATGGCGTGAATATGTGATTGAGTTGAGTTAGTGTTTCTGGGAGAAAGAATGACATATCTAAGAGAGCATTCTGAGGGTATATGAGGTTGAAGTGGGGTGGTAGATTCCAATGGTTTATCATAGCATGCACTAGCTGAGGGTTTACTGAGGGAGCTAGGGCTTGTAGGATGTTGTTTAGCCAAACTTGATTGAGGTAGTTGTTGATGGCTAGCCTCATTCCCTCCGCTACTAGTTGAGCTAAATACTGTGTGTTGTGTAGTATGACAATTGAGTCTTGGCCATTGATTTGAAGGTTGAACGATACTGCATGGCCAATTAATCCCATTTCCATCCATGACACAGGCTGGTAGTCTTGTGCTTGTGGGGGTTGGACGTATATTATTTTTGGATTTTCTATTTGGGGAGGAAAGGGTGGTAGATTTTCCATGGCAATTGCTCCGTGTTGCCTTAGAATCTGTATAAGCCTGGGTCGTCTCCTTATGGTCTAGGGAAATCTGAGAATTTTGAAAGGAGATAGGAATACTTAAGATCTCCAACTTAGGCGTGGAAGAAAGGCTAGGAGTGGCTTGTGAGGGATTGGGTGGTAGGGCAATGATTTGGGCTGCCGATTGCATGGCTTTTGGTTGCCCAATGCCATTGTTTATAGGTTTTTCTTCTATGGGTGTAATATCCATTGCTTGGCTATGACTATTGTACAAATGTAAGACTTGACCATCTTTTTTTGCCATTTGGCTTACATGCTCAGGGAGGGAAGGATTATCAAATTTTAATGGAAGATCTTTGTCCGAATTTTTGGTTAAGCTAGAGTAATTACAAAATTGTTTTATTTCGTTGGTAGAAAAGGAAGTGGAGTTGATATTAGTAGTAGGGGTAGATTTGTTATTTGTCTATCTTTCTTGCATGGATTAATTTTCAATTTGTTTTAGGAATAGAAACATTATTATCCAACATGTCACAATCTTCATTTGGGGTGGACATTTATTCATTTGCATGGCTATTATTAGGATTATTAGAAAATAACTTATTCCCTTAGGTGGTTTTATTAGTGGTTTTATCTAAAACCATGTGCTCATTTTCTAAGATAGTAAATTATTTTTTATTAATAAGGAAGTTCCTGGTTTAGCTATGGTTGCCGAATTCCATACTTTGGCAGTGGCAGTAGGATTTTTTGCTTCCTTTATGTCCATTGGAGTAATGGAATCCTTTGGATCCTTTGATTTGTATTTTAAATACTTAGTATCGAGGTACTTACCAGTTCTAGTATTGAACATCTTAATGGGGATACCTGGACCTTTGTTGTTATTGACATGCTTGATGGTATCTTGTTGAATGCTTCTTGAGGCTTGTTTCCTTCCTTTGTTAAAGGAAACTGTCTTCCACTCCTCTTGTTGATTTTCTAGAATTAAGGATGTTGCCTGCTCCTTGGTTGTTTCCTTTTTCTTAGCATCAGATTTAATAAAAGAACACTATTTTTTTGTGTGGCCTAGTCTGCCACAATTTGTGCATAGGAAGTTATCTCCTTCATAATGAATGTGTTGTTTATGTTGTCCAACATATAAAAATGGTTGGACTGGGATTTCCAAAGGAAGTTCAACACAAAGTATTGCATATCATCCCCTTAATGTGGTTGAAATACAAACATCAATCCTTAATAATCGACCAATTGCATTGCCAATTTTTTCAAGTATTTTGCCATCATAAAATTCAGTAGGCAGTTGTGGGAGTCTAACCCATATTGCTGTTATTGTTAGCCTCTCTTTTGAAGCCACAAAATTTGATTTCCATTTAGTGATAGAGAGGAAATGACTATTAATGAACCAAGGTCCTTGTTGAATAGCGTTCTCCGTGTTGTCTTTATTTTTGAACTTGATTATATAGTAATCTTCTCCTAGATCAATCATTTGAAAATCTTTCGTTGGCCTCCATAGATCTTGAATTTTCTTTTGCAAGTAGTGGTGCAACATGCGTTTGCCCACTAACTTCACTATGATAGCATTCTTCCAAGGCTCGTAAATTATTTGTCTGTCGTCATCTGACAAAGCAATAACTTTGATGCCTCGTGCAATGGGGGATTCTAGATTTTCAGTCCTTCCTTCTATATGAGAATTCTCTGTTAGCTCCAAGTTTTTTTGATTTAGAGTAGAGTCAAAGATCATTGGGTTAGATGTTGTTAACATATCCTTGAAGGATAGTTTAGTTTGTAGGTTGGATTGTATGGAAATGTCATGATCAATGACAGGTGGTTTGGGTGGTTTTTGGCTTGGGGATTCATGATTTTGGAGTTTCATTTGAGAGAGAATTGTTTAATGGTATAATAAATTGAGGCCACTTCTTGTCTTTGTGCATTTGTCCCTTGTGTTGTTATTGTAAATATAGTGACTTTGAGACTTTCTTTCTTATGAGGGCACATGGATTATGATAGATTGGTGACATTGATATATTTTGAATTGTGTAAATTGAGTATATGTAGTAGACGAGTGTTTTTGAGTTGCTTCTTGAGGCTTGGTTGTCACTTGATTGTTTTGAAACCCCATTGCATTCTTGAGACTGTTTTAAACGAGGGAGTTATTTGGTTGGGATTCACATGTGTTGATACCTAATTTTTTCCTCATATTTTTAAAAATATATATATACTTTCAAAACATCATTTTTTGTCCCTATTTAGTTTACAAATATATATGCAGGCATTTTCTATAATTTCTCATAATTTTTAGAGCTTTAAATTAATTTTTCTGCATTTAAATTACTTGAATAATTATTAATTATTTTTTTAAATTATTTTGTGATGATTTAATCATCCAAATTACTATTTTTGCATCCTCATGTATGTTTCATAATATTTTTACTTTATTTCGTATCATTATGTTTTCATTTTTAAGCTATTTATCTAATTTTGCAATAATAGTCTATATTCATATATAATTGCTTTTTATCTATACTATTTATGTCAAAATAACCTTCTATATTTTTAGAATGCTAAATTATTTTTGTTAATCATTTTATTGCATAAATAAATTTATTTATTTATTTATTAAAGTATTTTTATAAATTATTTTGTTAAATTTTGTGCATTTAAATAATAGTCTAATTTTAAACCTATTTTTTGAACCTAAAATTACCTAACCTCAGCCCAACTACCCCATACACTGGCCAATAATCCCTAGCCCAAACCATACTCAACCCGGTCGGTACCCGTTCGATTTTAACTCACCCTGTTCATTTTTAAATCCCAGCCGTTGATCTTTCAAGATCAACGGCCCGCATCCTTCCTCCCTGTTTAATTACCCTAACCCCAAAAATCCTACCCCATTCCATAGAGACTTGCCGCCCTTATTTGCTCTCATCTCCCTTCTCCTTCATCAGAAACCCTAAAGCCACCGCCCCCTAAAATCTCTCCTAATCTCACCTAATATGGGATTCAATGGTTATTCTTTTCCATATACGACCTCTCTTTGGTACTGGTTACTCTTCTACATTGCTTTCCTAAACATTTCAAGTAGATCTCATAAAGAACGAGCCAAAATCGATCCAAATCCTTGACCTTTCTGCTATTCCGTCTGTATTCATCCTTATTCTATTGTGGGTACGAATCTCTGTGTATTTTCTGTTGGTTCTTCCTTACCCTAAAACTAGGGTTTTCAAATATCTTTAGATTGAAAATTGGTTCGATTATCTAATTTCAAGTATTATTTGTGTCTATATTCATCCTATGTTACTGTTTTTATGTATATTCCGTTGATATTTTTTTTTCCTAAAAACTAGGGTTTACTTATTTTTCCCAAATCCGATTCTTTATTGATTCTGTATGTTATTGATTCCTTATTTATGTTTGATTTTACAGTTTTCCTTGTTTACTCGTTCAATCTCTGCTACTATATAAACCCCTCCACATTCCCCTTTATAATAGACCTGAATCGCTATAATCTCACTAAAATTTGAAGCTTTGTTCGGTGGTTCCTTCATTATCTTGTTCTATAATCTGGTTCTTGGCCGGCTGAAAGCCAAGGCCATTGAAATTCTAGGTTTTTGCTCTTGTTGATATTCAGGATACTATGGGCTTTTATTTTCCTTGTTCTTCACTTAACTGGTGAGTTATTAGACATCGTGGTTTCGTTCCTATGTATCTATGATTTTCAAGTGTTCTCATCTCTGAAGTTCATGGCCTAATATGTTTCTGGGTTATTTTTATACATGACTTTGTTAACTTTGCATTTGGTTTAAGTCTCTTTAGCATTTAATTATCTCCTAAACTCGTTTAACTAGTGTGTTAGTACCTGAATGTTCCTAAATATGCCTACTTGCTTCGTCCTGAATCTCTGTAATGTGCTTCACATTTGTAATGACTTATGTTAGAACTCCCTTCGTTAATTGTGACATGTTTCTCTGCTATTTTTTATCACTTAGCATGTTCACTTGATTTCATATCCCCCTTTAGTGATTGTTTGAAGTCATCTCAATTTGTTTGAACTTCTTCATGATAAATCTCGAACACAACCTGGGCCTTCTTTAGTTAATAAGTCTACCGTGTCAATACTAGAATGCCTACATGTGCTATTTGACATGAGTTCACTTGCTCATATTGATCTGATCCTTGCATTGTTTGTCTTGCATATATAATGTGTTTGAATCAGTGTTAAGGCCTTTCTATCAATTATGATCTTGTATCCCTATTAACATGTCCTTCAGAATGTCTTTGGCTCACCTAATCTTTGTTACTTTAATGATTACCTGGTTTGTCATAATGTGTGCTCCCTATCATGTCTTGCTTCCTGATGAGGGTTAACATGTTTATCTTATGACACTAGGATGTATACTTAGCATAATTTAGACCTCTTAAGTTTTCAACTTGTTTGGTAATTTCTGTCAATCTGGTAAAGTTGTTTCTCCCCTAACTCTTTCAATATGTGGTTGTTATGTGAAATCCTGCTGAACCTGTTTCTGAGTCCTGCTGAACCTCCTTCTATGTCTTGTGAACTATTTGCTTAACTGCTCTATGTTCTCAACTTCTGCCCCTTAACCATTGCCCACTCTCTCTCATTTCTTACCTATGCTATTATGAACCTATCATTCTTGACCGGCTAAAAGACAAAGCCACCAAGACTCTTACTACTGGCCTCCCTAGTGTGAGCACTGCTTGGGGTCCATGTGAGACCTTTGTGAACTCTAACACATTAGGATTTGGTCCGCAGTCTTTCTTGAACTGTTTTTGATTAATTTCTCTAGTGTGAGCACTGCCTTGGGTTCTTGAAGCCCTTGGGAACTCTGATACACTAGGGATTTGGGTTCTGTATGCCCTGCCTTGATATATGGGTGAATCACTCATCGATTGGTTATTTGGTATCTATGAACATGAAATTCGGAGCTGTTGTGGGTTGAAGGCCTGGCCTATTCAGGTGTATTTGGCCCTGTTGTAGGCTCCCTATAGTTATACTTATTTTATAATTTACCATATTCAATTCTGGGTCTGTAATAATTATTTTAATAACATTTCTGGGTGTTAGTGAAATTAGGGAAGGGATTTTTGTATACTTGCAACAAATTGGGTAGAAATCTTGCCTAAAGGTTCAACAATGTGCTATTACATGTTGAATTATCGTGTGTTAGAAATCATGCCTATAGGCATCATATTATGTTCAACCATTGTATGTTAGCAATCCTGCCTATAGGTTCAATACTTGGTTTAATTGTGTTAGAAACCATGCCTATAGGGAATTGTATATTCAATATGTGTGCAAAACCTCAGTCACATGCTGTTCTATTTTACAAATTACAAAAATCATGTCTATAGGATCTAAATTGTAGAAAGCATGCCTATAGGTTTGAATCAACCGAATTGTCATTTCAGCCCGTTTGTTCATGAGTTTCCAAACACTGTGTTGTTACTCTCACTAGAAAACATGCCTATAGGATTCAACAAATAATTTTGGATCTGTTTCTGTGACCTGCCACTGTCTACTATTGCATAAAACACCTAGATACCATGCTAATAGGCTTAATTGTATTATCAGTAGGCAAACCTATGTAGGTTCAACTTATCACATTAAGAAACTGATTTTGTACATGACTATTTGTTCGTCATTCAATATCACATAGATATTCTGCCTATCGGATTTTGAAATTAATACAAATCTGTCAATGTTAACCAATTTGGCGTGCATTTGATGTCTAAATGCGGAGGCTAACTTGAGCCTATACTTGTTTCTATATGAAAGTCCTAGCTATTTTGTCTGTCACTTTGTATTTTCTCCTTTTGAGCAACCTAAGTTAAGGTTTAGAACCACCCCGAAATAGAGGTCCAAATGCCTCCTAGACCATAGGCATGGGGCGGGTAGTGCACGCATAAGACACGGTTTAGAATCAACTAGTGCGCTTTAGGTAAAAACTTAAAGATAGTAATTGGGTAGCAGGAGATGATAGTCCGTGACCGCTGAATAATACGAGTAACACCCCATATCGAGGGAGTTACGAAGTATTATTTATGTTACACAGGGTGATACTTTAGGCTAAAAAACATTGGACCCTCCCCCATTTCCATTTAAAATGAATCGTTTATCTCATTGGTCTAAATTGATTCCTTTACCTTAGACTAATTCATGTAATTGAGTTCATCCGGGACCCATAGTTGTGGACCTCGAAGAGTGCCTAACACCTTCTCTTCGAGGTAATTTTGAACACTTACCCGATCTTTGGTGACGTAAACTGGTTAGATAGAGTTATTTGCAAATAGGTTCCCTAACACACCTTAAAAATTGTTAGGTGGTGACTCTCTCTCTTAAACCCTTCCTTAAAAGAGTTGTCGCGTGTCGAAACCCGATTTCACAAGAAAAAGGGAAGAATAGCATGGCGACTCTGCTAGGGATATTTTAGTCTCTTACATTAAATAAACTTGATCTTTGTGAATTAGTCTTCTCTGATAAGCGTGTCTTTGATTTTGCTATTACCTGAATCTCCCGCTCCCATTTTCCCTCTTTATTGCTACATGCACATCCCTTTTCCTATTCTTTATATGCAACTCTTCATTTAATTTGATTACAATGTGTGTTTTCCCTTATCTCCTAATCAGATTCACTTGTTCCAAACTTTTAATTTTGGTATATCATGTCTTTCCCCAATCCTTATCCCTTTATTTTCTTTATTCTCTCATTATGTGAACTACCTTATTCCTTGTTTTCCTTTCTATATGTCTTTACGTTCCATTCAATACTGCATTTATTGCTTTCAATGTGAAAATACTTAACAACGTGTTGTTTTGTCTTTGCATAAAGCATGCTTCGCATCATATTCCACTCGTGTGTATTAATATCACATGGCACTTGATGAGTGTCCGCGCTCTTCCTAAAATCACCCTTTAAATTTGGAAAGGTTTATTTGCGGTAAAACTAGTTGATAAGCGGTGCAATCGACAGTTCCGTGCCTTTCCCTCTCAAGTTGCCCACTTGAGGGTACCAATCTAGACTCTCCTAGAAACCTCATTCTAAAATCAACTATGCATGCATCATGTCTAAACCTTGTATGAGTTAGAATGCTGTCCACGTAATAACTCACTAAGACAAACCTTGTCCAAAGTTCGTCGGGATTCCATAATCCCAATGGACACAATCACGATCTGTGCATCATTTGGAGAAAAACATGCCAATATGTTGATCATTAGCATGAAAATAGCTGAATCTGGAGGGGGCAAGGGCAAACTTTATCTGTTTTGCAGAAATGAGGCACGAGGTCCCCAAGTTCGGCATGGTTCGGAATATCCCACCTTTGCTACTAGATTGGTGGGAAAATCTTGCACCAAGAGACAAAAACCACGTGAAAAGAGTTCTTGGAAATTTACCTTCTTTGCTAGACATTCAACCAAACAATGTACTGATCGAGGTTGCTACTATGTTCTGGGATGAAAAGAGGGTTGTTTTCCGCTTCGGGGATATTGAAATTGTACACCCCTTATTTTTGTACATGAAAATATGCCATAAATAAATTAATAAGAGCCCGGAAGTGAGATACCATGTCCCACAGTGCTACATTACGACGATGTTGTACCCTGTAGTGTTATACATTGAATTTGTCGTAAGGTAATTGACATCAATCCAAGGAAAAGATTATTTGAGGATTATAAGGATTATAAGTGATGAGTAAATCCGTGAAGGTAAGAGGGTAAGTAATATCGAAGAAAATGAATTTTGCCAAAGTTTGGTATGTTGGGGTAAAATACGCCCCGAGCTAAATTACCCGCTATTTATGGACTAGTACCATACAAGGTACCACATCGCCATGATAGTAAGATGTACATGGTATGTTAAAAAAAAGAGTAGTATTTAATTAAGTTGAGATAATTTTTAAATTATGCGGGTTATAAATTAATTATCGGGTAACGAAACATTATCCGGTTAACAAATAAGTGGATAAAATTAACAAGATTATACCAAAAAGGGACGTGACAGCCCCTTCTTACTTTAGGGTGAGTCATACACTACTTTTACATGTGTCAAGGCTAATAACAAATGCTTTATCTAGTAAATACTTTTAATTATATAGAAAATGGAATGGATAAAAACAACATTTTTGTTACATTTTCTGATTTTGGAAAGAGAACGTGAGGGACCAGGTTATACCCCATTTCGTCCAAGAACTCTTAGCCAAAGAGTTCAAATTCAAAAAATGACTTAATCTATACTGTTTTGCACAAAACGTTGGAGGCAAAAGCAGAAGCAATTTCAAGCATCCAAACGTTCAAACTTCACCCCAAAAATCAGAACAATTCAACGTTAACATAGGACCAAGCTTCGATTCTTAAATTCATTTTTTTTTGGTATAAGTTCAATCCACGAAGGTTTCCGACGAGATAATTATACGGAGTTGTTTCTACTGCAGGTATGTTAAGGCTATCCCTTCTTTATTTTGGCATGATCCATATGATACGAACGAAACATGCAAATGCACAAATTCCATATATGACTCTATTCATAAAAGTACTAGAAGTGCCTATGTTCTTGAATTTTCATATGTATTATTATTCCATCGTCTGTTCATGGGTCTCAGAAAATACGTAAAATGATGTTATGATATTAATCAGAGGTATAATGGTCTTATGATGTGTCGAGAGATTTTGTTATTATATTTCATATGCATTTCATGCATTTATACATGTACATTGACCCATGACTCAGACGGCGTTATATACGCGTATATATGTAAATATATGTATATGGGATATGAGAAAAGGTTAAGGCGTTATATACACATCACCACCTGATCAGCTGGTGATGATGATGTTGCCCACAGTGGCTGAAATATGATTCAAACGGTGTTATATACGCATATATATGTATGTACTCAAATGGCGTTATATACGCGTATATATGTAAAGATATGTATATGGGATATGGGAAAGGTTATGGCGTTATATACGCACCACCACCTGATCAGCTGGTATACGATGATGATTTTGCCCACAGTGGCCGGTATGATATAATGGAATGCCCTCAGAGGCTGATGATGTTATGAAATATGTACCTATGCACGACATGACATTCATGCACACATACATGATGCTAAAAGTAATTTATGATCTACAAAGTTATTCATACTTACAGGTTGAGTCATGTACTCTATATGTCTTCCATATCTCTTATGTATTTATTTATGTGCCTTACATACTTGGTACATTATTCGTACTGACGTCCCTTTTGCCTGGGGACGCTGCGTTTCATGCCCGCAGGTCCAGATAGACGAGTCGAGAGCCCTTCAAGTAGGCTATCAGCTCTGCGAAAGATGTTGGTGCGCTCCATTCGCTTCGGAGTTGCTTGTTTGGTTAGTATGATTTAGACGTGTATTGTTTGGTATGACGGGACTCTGTCCCGACCTTTATGGCATTTATGTATTCTTAGAGGCTTGTAGACATATGTCGTGTATGTAAAAGATTGTACGGCCTTGTCGGCCTATGTTTCGTGTTTATAAAAGATCAGGTTGGCCTATTAGGCCCGTATGATATGTGTATATGATGATGTAATAAGAAAGATACGTAACGTTGGTACTCGGCTGAGTAAGGTATCGGGTGCCCGTCGCGGCCCATCGGTTTGGGTCGTGACAAAAATGACTACCCTTCTATAGGAAATAGGGGGCTTTGCTGGACTTCCTTGGGATAGCCCTGGTCTATTGGTACCTGAGAATCGCACTTTTCGAGGGTTTCTGAAAATGATGGGTTTTAGAAAGAATGATGAGTTAGTCTGCCTGAATAAGTCTTATATACCCTTCGACTTCCTTTACAAACGTTATGGGCACAGCAAATCCTACCGCATTTTCCATGATGAGTTTGCCATTACTTCGTTGGGTTGGACCCACCGTCGGGTTTTTGTGTTCATTGTCTATTTTTTGGGGATGCTGGTATTCCCAATGCAAGGAGAAATGATTAATACCCACTTAGCTATGTTACCAAGACCCTAGTGGAAGGAATTGAGGGACAGACCTACACTATTGTCCTAATGATCATAGGAGAGATATACCGAGCTTTGGACTGCTGCTAGAAAGGATATAGGCATTTCGAGGGTTGTAATTTGTTACTGCAAATATGGTTGTTGGAACATCTTCAAAGAGGACAATAACGGCAAGAGTTTCCGCGACAACCATGCAATGACCACATAGCTTTCTACCACCCAAAAAGAATGACTTTCATCCCGGAAAAGTTTGCACAACCAGGAAATGCTATGGAATGGGTACACTTCTTTAGCAATTTGACCGACGACAAGGTTCATTGGATGTTTGAGTGGTTCCCTACTAGCGAGTTCATCATCAGGTCAAGAGATGTTCCTCATCTAATGCTAATTGGATTAAGGGGTATTTATCCTTATGCCCCTATCAGAGTCATGAGGCAAGTAGGGAGGAAACAAGTTATACCCCGAGTCTCCAAGATGGTTCACTACTAAGCAGATTTCCAAGGTGATGCTATTCCATTCAAGTATGAGTCACAACACATGTGGCATCTAAAGGTCATGGTGGAAAAGGATACTATCGAGCCAGATCGATACCACGCTGGCCACGTGCACTTTTATCTATCATTGTTGGTCGATGACATAGTAGGAGAAGTCAAGCCAGGAATTGATTTGGGGAATAGGGTCATAGACAATGCTGCCGAGGCCCAAGTCAAATATAGAAGATTATGCACAAAGATTTTTGAATATGAGGCCAGACATTTGGAACATCACAAAGCGGACATGGAAGCAATCAATAAATGGAGAGAAATCGCTACTAAATCAACAGAGAGGTTAGAGTATTTAGAGTAGGGATTGATGGAGCTGGAAGGGAAGATGAGAAACAGGGTTACCAGCTATCAAAACATGGATGGAAACGAAGGAGGTCTCCTAGCAAGGGCGTATCTGCTGCTAGACATGCACGACCTGGGGAACTTGATCGATGGAGCAAAGAAGGCCAAGCATGGAGAAGGTTTTTATGGGTCCAAATAGATTAGAAATTATGTTTTTACTTGCTTTCTAGACTCGTTTAGGCTTTGGTTGTAATAAGGCACATGCCATTAGTTATTCTTTATCATTATTGTCGTTTTAGTAGAGATTCGGTTCATTTTTCACATTAATGCAATGATGCAGTTATTGGCATCAATTTTCTCTTAGGCCTACCTCGGGCACAATGAGGTCCCTAAATTAGGATGCGAATTTATAATTCAGCAATATGTGTTTAAATACCGCAAACAACCTTTTAATACTCCTCATTGATTTGTTTACCTTTTTTTTCTTTATTTTTTTATTCCCATTCCCTAAGGTTGGTTCGTGCATACTGGCATCATCAGCATATCATACCAGATCAAGAGGTCCTCCACCTCCTCCTCCTCCAAAAAATCCTAAAAGCAAATGAAGGGCCAGAATGGATGATGTCGTACCCTCTTTTTTCCTCCGTGGAGAAAAGTCCGGGTTCCAACGTTCATGGGGGTAATAACTCGTTTCCTTTTGGGATTTGGGTATTGGGTATTTGAAGAGTCACCGCCTAACGGATTATGGTGCGTTAGGGCACTTAGAGCGTTTAACTCTTGGATTGGTTTGCATTACCAGAGATTTAGGGTAAGGGCTAGAAATAACCTTGAGGGGAAGGTGTTAGGCACCCCTCACAATCCAAAAAGGTGGGTCCCGACCGAACTTAGCTTATGAATTAGTCCATTAAAAAATAAATAGTTTTTAAACACATAAGAGCAGGTTGGATATTGTATGACTCAGATAATAGGCAAAAGATTTGAACAAGTTATATACATATAAAACAAAGTTTAAACAGAAGAGATTTGGGAAAGGAGGGGTCCTAGGTTGGTTAGCCTACAGGATCACCCTACACAATGTCCGGTAAACACTCCTCAATGAGGGGATACACGTGACATTAGCGCGTAGTCATCATATCCCATATCTACCTTTCCTACCCCGTGGTCATAGCCTAAAGTGTTCCAGTAACCTTGACAATGCCTATGCGTGCACTACCCGTCCCTTCCTTGTGGCCCTAGAGGTATTTAAGACCTTTAATCTGGGCAGTTCTAGACGACCCCTAAGGTGCTTAAAAAGGAGAAAATTCTAGGCGGCAGGCAAGACCACATAGTACTTAACAGCTAAACACAGAAAGAGACAGTTAAAAGGTCTAGGTTTACCTCCATAAGTAATACATACAGGCAGCACGTCTCAAACAAAAACAAGATCAGTTTTTTTTTATTTAGAGAAAAGGCCATAAACTGGACGTCTAAGTGTATGTCAATGCACAAAAACATGCAACCTTGTTTTTATAAACTTGACAGTAAGCCCCTAATCAGTTTTACCTACTAATTTTAACCTTTTAAATCTGAACAACTTCAAGTAGCAGAAATGCAATTTCAGAGTTATAGGATTTGAAAACGCCCTATAGGCTTGCCTAAACGCTGAATAGTGATGTCCTAAGAGCATGATAACTACATTTGATATAGTACCATAGTGGACAGAGTTTTAAAGTGGACTCTTGAATTCCTATAGGCATGCTTTTTAATAGTAAATTAGAGCAGTATTTGAAAGATTCATTTCAGGAAAAACAAACCATTGATTAGACCAACATTGAAGTAAACTAATCATGAACTGGATTGACTTATTTAAACTAAACTGATTTTAGGTCTATAGGCATAACTTCTAATGTTGTTCCCTATGAGCATGATATCTAGTTGTTTATAAACTTATAGGCATGATTTCTAGTGGAAATAAATGTAAACAACCATTGGAACAGAAACTTGAACTTGATCACATGCTTAAGTATGATATCTATTTGTGAAGTCGATTGTAAAACCTATAGGCATGATTTCTAGCATAGTGAGGCAAACATAGCAAATATATGAAATCCTATAGGCATGGTGTCTAACATGGTAGGGCAGGCATAGCAAATATGAGATTCTATAGGCATGGTCTCTACTCATATTACCCCATAAATATGCAACTACCCACCCCTTTTTTTACTAATCACCCCAATATTCGTTTACAGATTATTACAAACCAGATGAATGAATTACATAGATAAAGAAAAAAAAAGAAGCTACACTATAGGGAGCTTGAAGTAGGCCCAAGTGATTTCCCAAACCTCCAATAGCCTCAAATGCCAATTTCATAGACAATACCATTGTCTAGGTGCGTTAGAGTTCCCTAAGGATCTCAAGGATCTCAGGCAGTGCTCACACCTAGACTTTGTAACCAAATTGAGTAAGTGAAGTGTGGAAGGGACAGACTTAGTGTGCCAGAGTTCAGAGAGATCTCAAGAGGATCCTAAGGCAGTACACACACTGGAGGGGGCAGAACCTAGGGACTTAGGAGTAGAATGAGAGTGCTTGACATAGTTTCAAAGGTTTCAGTTAGGAAAATAGTGTAAAAAAAAGACTTAGTTGAAATAACTTTGTAAGCAAGAGAGTTGTTGGATAAACGGTTTTTGAAAACAATGGTATAATTAAACAAACATCATATCAGTCAAACAAGTTCAGTAGTACTCAAATAATAGTCCTTCACACAGGGGAATGCGAATTTGGGGGACACATAGAGCACATAGTATCAGGAGCATAGCAGTTCTTGTGGGGTTTAAGGGATTAGGGGATAGCTATTTGTACCAATACAGTAGGAGTTTCAGAAACAATCATAGAATCAACCATTTAAAGTGACATATCAGCTTGCATATCTGAAATGGATAACAAATAGACAAACATTCAAAGCAGGGTAGAGTCATGTTGAGACAGACTACTAGGGGAAGGGGTAGAACATGTTCTGAAAAGCCCTAAGAAGGTTAGACTAGCATGCTAGATGAAGCAATAATGTAAACATTTCAATTGCATGTTGAACAATAGAACCATAGATAGAAACAAATTAGAAACATGATAAACTGAAGTAGTAAAAGAAACATATTAGTTTTGAGACTTGAATTAAAATCAGAACATACCAGTAAAGAGATAGTAAACACAAAGTGAGGAATAGGAAAGCACAATAGTTAGCCTTGGCTTGCAGCCGGCTAACTCAGAATAATAGCAAGTAACCAAAGAGAGAGAGCAGAAAAGTGTTTGAGTGTGAGACAGTTTTGAACCAATGTGTTCATGTGTTGTGTTAATAAAAAGCAGGGTACTTATAGTTTGAAAATAGGCAGAAAATAAGGCAAGAATCAAAGTTCAGCAATAATTATGGAACCAAGTACTAATAGAATCAAATCAATGCAAGTACTCCTTTAATTAAGGGGTAATTAACCAACGGTAATGGGCAGAAAATGTTTAAGAAAGAAAACAAGCAAGGCATTAGGTACAAAATAGACAATTAGGGGTAAATACATGAGGGTTTAATTAAGGAAATAGTTAGTGAAGAATCAGCAAATAACACGGTTAACCCAAATAAGGTAAGAAAACTAAATAAGGTCGCAGAATATGGAAATAATCAAGAATCAGTCATATAGAAGATCAGTGAATCAAGGACTCGAAATAGTACTGATTTAAGGAGAATAACATAGGTTCCCATGAATAAGCAAATAAGCCAAATTTAAACAAGAATAATCGAAGGTCTAAAGGAAAGTTTTCAAATCAAGCCAAGAAACATGGAACTCAGAATCAATCAGAGAGAGAGAGAGTCATGAGTCAATGTTTTAGCATATAAATAGAGTAAGATAAGAATAACCAGAGGTCGACACATAGCCCTAGCAAACATGAAGGTTAAACAGCACTGATAGAAAGAGGCAAGTCTTGAACAGTCAAGATGGACACAAGCACACAGAGTTGATGTAATTTAGGCTAAGAAGCACATAGAGTTGATGTAATTTAGGCTAAGAAACTCATTAGGAACATATTCGAGGCAAGATAGTTAGAGAAACTCAAACAAGAACCGGTCAGTCATGTTGATACACATAACAAAATGAAGAAACCTAAAAAATTAGGGCTTTAAACATATATGAGTTGAAGATGTAGTAAAGTCATAGAATCAGTTAAAATAATGCAAGAAATAGAAGTTTAAACACAAAGAATCAGTTAAACAAGGTTTTAAAAGAAGCTCCGAAACCTTAGTTTTTAGAAGCAGGTGAAAAACACTTAAAATCAACAATTCTTGTAAAGAATCTCAGGGACAATGTAAAACATTAAAGGAAAAAACTCAAATCATCTTAGATCTGTACAGATCTAAGAGGTATAGAAAAGAAATTAGGGTTTTGAAAGAAACCCATATAGAGATGAAGAACCTGCTTAGAAAACCCAAAGATCGTTGCAAATACAGCATGATTTTTCTTGAAATCACACTGGAGTAGCCAAGAACAGGCAGATGGAGAACCCTAGGTGCAAGTCGCCATGGCCCTAGGCCCTTGAAGACCTTAGAGAAGGCAGACATGGCATGAGAGAAGCCATTGGAGGCTTAGGAGACGATGAGAGGTCACCGGAGATGACCGGAGAAGAGAGGTCGGCAGTTGAGAGTGTACTGAGAGTAGAGAGGATTTTAGGGCGGCGGTATATGCAAAATTTTTAGGGTTAGGGGTGGTTTAGAATTAAAAAAGGCAAGAATCAATACGGGTCGTTGATCTTTTAGATCAACGGCCATGATTTAATTGGTTCTGGGTCGGGTAGGTGCGTTTACGGTTTGGGTCTGGTAATTTGGCCTGAAATTGGGCTGGGTATTGGGTTTAATTGAGGCTATAATTGAAATCCAATTTGGCTAAGTTTTAAATAGCCAATTTAACCCTATATAATTTATAATAAATAATAAATAATTTCTAAAAATAATTTTGTTTACTAAAATGAATTAAAAAAAAAGATATTTAACATTTTAAAAATATAGAAGATCATTTTATGCATATAAAACGTAATTGTACATTAATAAGGATAATATTGCAATTATATGCAAATTAGATTTAAAAATGCAAAATGCAATTATAAAAATGCACTAAAAATATTTTAAAAATATTTGGGCATAAATATAGAATTTAGATCCCTAAATTACCATAACAATAATTTGAGGGATAATTATTGGGGATTTTATGAGTAAAAAGGGGAGGAAATAAATCAAATTAAAATCTTTAAAATTATATAAAAATTATAAAAACCTTGTGCATGCTTATATATATATATATATATATATATATATATATATATATAGGAAAAAATTGGGTATCAACAGTTGCCCCTCTTTACCCGGGAAGGATGAAAAAAAATTCGGGTAAAGAAATGATGGCCAATTTTGATCGGACGGGATGCTTTGAAAGATAGGGGCCAGACTCCAGTCTTCGAGCTACCTACATATCCCTAGTTTTAGAGGAATCGGGCCATGTGTAGTTCTGGATTCATCTGTGGAATATGCCGATGAAATTATTGCAAGAACGTACACGCGATGCCGAGGCGGCTATGGTAAGTGGTTAAAACTCGGGACGGTTGAAGTAACTGGAGCGAGATTGCTCCTGCTAGGATAGCGGTTGCTTACTGGTTACCTACAGATAAAAGATGCTACAAACATGTATCTGCGAAAATTTAAACATGATGCAAATTCCCCTTGGACCATGAAGGTTGTCTTCGGACGGTTAAAGATGATGTCCTCAGACCATGATGTCCTGGGCCATGAATTGTTCGGTGAGGGATTCGCAGGCCATGAAATTATGTTCTCGGGCCATGAAGATGGTGCCTCCGAACCATGACACCTTTGAATAATGATATGCAAGTTTGAGAGATTCTCAGGCCATGGCATAGTGTCTTCCGGCTTTGAGGATGATGCCGTTAGACTATGACGCCTTTGGATATATTGGCGATATTTTAGCCCATGATATGCAATAATATGATGTTAACAATACAAGGCTTAGTCTTAGGAAATGGAGGGCAGAGCTTAGCCCGACTGGAAAGCAAATAAAGAGTACTAGAAATAGAGCAATATTCGTGCAAAGAGGGACATTGCTTAGTCCCATGCAGATGGGGAGGCAATGATTAGCCTCATGCAAGTGTAGAGGCAGGGATTAGCCTCATGCAAATAGGGAGGCAAGGATTATCCTCATGCAGGTAGGGAGGCAAGGATTAGCCTCATGCAAGTATGGAGTCAAGGATTAGAATCATGCAAATAGGGAAGCAGGGATTAGCCTCATGCAAGTAAGGAGTCAGAGATTAGATTCATGCAAGTAGGGAGGCAGGGATTAGCCTCATTCAAATGTGGAGGCAGGGATTATGCTCATGCAAATGGGGAGGCAGGGATTAGCCTCATGCAAATAGGGAGGCAAGGATGAGCCTCATGCAGGTATGGAGGCAGGGATTAGTCTCATGCAAGTATGGAGGCAGGGATTAGCCTCATGCAGTTATGGAGGCAGGTATTAGCCTCATGCAGTTATGGAGGCAAGGATTAGCCTCATGCAGGTTTGGAGGCAAGGATTAGCCTCATGCAGATATGAAGGTAAGGATTAGCCTCGTGCAGAGAGCAAGTAGTAAGTAAGAGTAGCATATGTCTTAGCTGGAGGTATATTCGGTGTCTGATGGCCTGATTGATAGTGATATCTTTGTGTATATGCTATCGTTACATCAAACGTGCCTGTGTTCAAAGAAAAATTGTATGTTTTGTGAGAAGAGGTTGGTTCGTGCTTCGTCTGTCGACCTTGTTTTGCTCTGTTCTGAAAGCCCTATCGAGTTCCCTTGGGTAACACCTAACTGTTATAGAAATAGAGTTTTCATAAAATATGCAATCATTGATAAAAATAGAGCTATTTTAGAAACGTATTGATATATCAAGTAATTTTAAATGAACTAGTGATTGTAACACATCTCAAAGGAATTGCAACTCTCTTATATTGGAATTTCGAGGGTCCTCCTCAAAATTCTGCCCCAGTTTGGTGGATGATCTTTTGACTGTTTGCGGATAATAAGCCTTGTTGAGTCTTTTTTGGAATTTTAAGAATCCTTCTCAAAATTCTGCCCCAGTTTCCTTAACTGATTGTTGATAGTCTGACACTTGTTGGCGTTGGCTGGATTTGCTCTGGAATTTTGAGGAATCTCCTCAAAATTCTGCCCCAGTTTCTGATCTTGGGGGAAATGAATATTTTATTATGATATGACCGAACACATAAGGCTGCCTATGTATCCCCTCTTAAATGGGAATCAGGTAAAGCGTAGTTCAATTGCATCAAATAAAGAAATGTAAGATATCTAAGCATAATATCTCTTGACTGCGTCTGAATTGATTGGCTTTGGCTAGATTTCTTCGTCCATTTCTGCAAGTATGAGTGCTCCTCCTGTAAGCACCCTGTGAACCATGTACGTACCTTGCCAGTTGGGAGAAAATTTCCATTTGGCTTCATCTTGATGCAGGAAGATTTTCTTCAATATTAGCTGCCCTGGTGCGAACTGTCTTGGTTTGACCCTTTTGTTGAAAGCTTTGGACATTCTGTTTTGATAAAGTTGGCTGTGAGATACTGCGTTCATCCTATTTCTGCCGATAATGGCCAATTGTTCGTAGTGACTCCTTATCCACTCTGCATCGCTAAGTTCAGCTTCCTGTATGATTCTTAAAGAAGGAATCTCCACCTTGGCTGGGATGACATCCTCGGTACCATAAACCAGCATGTAGGGAGTTGCCCCAGTTGATGTGCAAACCGTGGTGCGGTATCCCAACAAAGCAAAGGGTAACTTCTCATGCCACTGTTTGTGGTTCTATACCATTTTCCTTAGTATCTTCTTAATGTTTTTGTTGGCGGTTTCTACGGCTCCTTTCATCTGAGGTTTGTAGGCTGTGGAATTCTTGTTCTTGATTTTGAAAGTTTCACGCATAGCTTTCATCAGATCACTAGTGAGATTGGCGGCGTTGTCTGTAATAATGGACCCAGGAACCCCGAATCGACAAACAATATGACCCTTGACAAAATCTGCGATGACTTTCTTGGTTACAGCTTTGTAAGATGCAACCTCTACCCATTTTGTGAAGTAATCAATGGCGACTAGAATAAACCTATGTTCGTTTGAAGCAGTGGGCTTAATTGGACCAATAACATCCATTCCCTAGGTGGCGAATGGCCAAGGTGAGCTTGTTGCATTGAGCTCATTCGGCGGCACTTTTATCATATCGGTATGCACTTGATATTGAAAGAATTTGCGGACATACTGGATGCAATCTGTCTCCATGGTCATCCAAAAGTAACCGGCTTTGAGTATCTTCTTAGCCAAGACGAAACCATTCATGTGTGGGCCACAGGTCCCGGCATGTATGTCCTCAAGTAGTTTAGATGATTCTTTTGCGTCGACACATCTTAGCAATCCCAAATCGGAAGTTCTTCTATACAGATTTCCTCCATTGTGGAATAAGTGATTGGACAATCTCCAGAGTGTGCATTTCTGAGTGTGATTTGCATGCTCCTGGTATTATCCTTTTGATAAGTACTCCTTGATGTCATGGAACCAAGGCTTTCCATCCGTTTCTTCTTCAACATGAGCACAATATGCCGGCTAATTATGGATCTTCACCGGAATGGGATCAATATAATTCTTATCTAGATGTTGTATCATAGATGACGAGGTGGCCAATGCATCGATAAACTCATTCTGAATTCTGGGCACATGTCGGAATTTTATCTTTGTGAACCTCTTTCTCAATTCCTGCACATGGTGCATATATGGCATTATCCTGGAATTCTTGGTGGCCCACTCTCCTTGTACCTAGTGCACAAGCAAATCTGAATCACCGATCACCAGCAACTCCTGAACGTTCATGTCGACTGCCTTGTTGAGCCTTAGTATACAGGCTTCATACTCTGCCATGTTGTTGGTGTAGGAAAATTTGAGTTTAGTAGATACCGGATAATGCTGACCCGTTTCTGATGCCAAAACTGCTCCAATGCCCACTCCTTTAAAATTTGCGGCTCCATCGAAGAACATCCTCCAACCATCGTATGCTTCGGTAATGTCTTCCCCTATGAACGACACTTCTTCATTAGGAAAATATGTTTTCAAAGGTTTGTAGGCTCCTTCCACTGGATTTTCAACAAGGTGATCTGCAATGCTTGTCCTTTGACCGCCTTTTGAGTTACGTAGACGATATCGAATTCACTCAACAATATCTGCCATTTGGCCAACTTTCCAGTCGGCATGGGTTTCTGAAATATGTACTTCAGAGGGTCCATCTTGGATATGAGGTATGCAGTGTAGGAACAGAAGTAGTGCCTCAATTTCTGAGTTGTCCAGGTCAAAGCACAGTAAATGCGTTCAAATAGAGAGTACTATGCTTTATAAGGTGTGAACTTCTTACTCAAGTAATATATGGCTTGCTCCTTTCTTCTTGTCTCGTCATGTTGTCCCAAAACACATCCGAAGGCTCCATCTAATACAGATAAATAGAGTAGCAAAGGTCGTCCTGGTTCTGGCGGGACCAGAACTGGTAGTGTGGACCGGTACTCCTTGATCTTATCGAAAGCTTTCTTACAATCCTCTATCCAGCTTGTTTCGGCATCCTTCCTCAGCATCTTAAAGATGGGTTCACATATGACTGTGGACTGTGCTATGAAGTGACTGATATAGTTGAGACGTCATATTAAGCTCATCACATCCTTTTTGCTCTTAGGTGGTGGTAACTCCTGAATAGTTTTGACTTTAGATGAATCCAGTTCGATCCCTCGACGACTGACAATGAATCCCAATAACTTTCCTGTGGGAACCTCGAATGCACACTTTGCGGGATTCAATTTAAAATTGTACCTCCTTAGCCTGTCAAAGAACTTTCTCAGATCCGCTATGTGATCTGCGGCCTTCTTGGATTTGATAATGACATCGTCAATATACACCTCTATTTCTTTGTGTATCATATCATGGAAGATGGTTGTCATGGCTCTCATGTAAGTGGCCCTAGCATTCTTCAAACTGAATGGTATCATCTTGTAACAGTATACACCCCATGGTGTAATAAAAGCTGTCTTCTCTGCATCTTCCTCATCCATCCAAATTTGGTGATAACCCGCGAAGCAATCTACAAAGGATTTGAGTTCATTCTTGGCGTAGTTATCGATCAGGATGTGTATATTCGACAGCGGGAAGTCGTCCTTGGGACTTGCTCTGTTTAAATCCCGATAGTCAACACATACTCTGACCTTCCCGTCTTTCTTCGAAACTTGCACAATATTAGCTAACCAGGTTGGATAGTCAACCAACCTAAGAACTTTGGTTTTGATCTGCTTGGTAACTTCCTCCTTGATTTTCAGTCTCATGTCTGGTTTGAACTTTCTGAGTTTCTGTTTTACTGGTGGACACATGGGATTAGTAGACAACTTGTGAGCCACTATGTAAATGCTTAAACCGGTCATGTCATCATATGACCATGCGAAAATGTCCTCATATTCTTTTAGCAAACGAATGTATTCTTCCTTCTCTATTGGTGACAAGTGAATGCTGATGCGGGTCTCCTTGACAGTCTCGGTGTCTCCCAAATTTACTGCTTCGATCTCGTCCAGATTGGACTTAGGCTTATTCTCAAAATTTTCAACTTCCCTAACAATTTTCTTGGGTATCTCATCTTCTTCATCTGAATCACTATTCTCATGTTGCGTTGCCTTATTATATATCACAGTCACTGGTTCATCAAGAAAAGTAATAATAATGATGTAGAAAGGAAAAATGTAAAGATAGTAGTGAATAATAAAGGGCAAATGCATTTGATTAAAACTAGAAAAATTGTCCAGACAAAGTACGGCTCGATGAATCGAGCATTTATTTTGAAACAAGTAAAACTTAAAACAAAATTTCGGGAAATCTTAAATGCCTAGAATGGCTTATAGAAGTAAATTCTGCCAAGCTAATCAGGGACTCGTCGGGCACGAGATGGTGTGGCGGTCCAATTTTTGAGAATAGCTCCCTTCTCCACAGTCTGAATAGTGAGGCTTCTTCCTCCTCCTCCTCAATTATGGCACCGCAGTCCATGTCCTCATCCTCCAAGAACAAATTCTTCAACTCAGCTAGTGCTTCTTCTTTTGCAGTCCCCCATATCGTGTCAGCCTGGTGAAAAGCTTGTTCCAAATATGGCACTGGCATCTCAAAAGGGTAATATGGTCCACGCTATGGAGGAGACCAATCATTGTACTCTTGCCATGTATATAGGTATCTGTGCCCAAAGGTGGTACCATGATTTTTCAGCTGTATTGGTTTGGCGATACCTTGGAGGTTCTTTCCCAACCCTTTGCCGTGTTCATAACCAGACCATGCTAGTATGCTTTCTATTTTGTTACTCCACCACTTATCCTTCTCGACGGCATTGACTCGTTCGATGTGATGATAGGTTTCCCCTCCTAGTCTTCTTCTATGTCCAATGGCCAGGATGGTTTGACTAGTGTAGATGGGGTTACTTTCATCTCCGTGAATGATTACCTCCTAGCGGTTCCATTCAAACTTCACAGCTTGATGTATGTGGAAGGCATGTCTCAAACAACATGGATCCATGGCCGGCCCAACAGAAGATTATATGAGGTTGGTATGTCAAGCACCTGAAATTCAATGTCGAACCAAGTTGGCCCCATCTACAAGCAAAGGTTGATTTCCCCGATCGTGGCCCTCTAGGACCCATCGAAAGCCTTCACATTCATGCTTCTTACCCAAATTTCATGGAAGCCTTTGTCCAACCTTTTCAGAGTGTCCAATGGACAAATATTTAGGCTCGAACCTCCATCAACCAAGACCCTGGCAATGAACTTATGTTCAAATTGTACCGTAATATGCAATGCTCGATTGTGATTTAGTCCCTCAGGTGGTAGCTCATCTTCGTGGAAGGTGATCTTATGAATTTCTAGTACTTGTCCAACCATGTTGGCCATTTCTCCACCAGTGATGTTATTGGGCACATAAGCCTCGCTCAACACTTTTATTAAGGCGTTCTTGTGTGCCTCTAAATTCTGCAATAGTGATAGGATAGATATATGAGCAGGGACTTTGTTCAGATGGTCAACAACAAGAGTACTCCCTTGCCTGTACTTTCTTCCATAGGTCATCTGGCCTGGTCTCAATAATAGGCTGCCTAGTAGTGGCCTCCTTACTTGAACCGCCCAGGTGTTCAGGTGTATAGACACTTCCGGTTCTAGTCATTCCTTGTGCAGCGTCAGATTCCTCTACCTTGGCCTTCCCTTTCCACCAAGCCTCGACAACATAATCCCAAGGTATTGCTTTTGATTTGAATGGGGGTGTGGTTCATACTGTCATAGTGAAAGGTGTGACCACTTCTACTTCAAATGGAGCGGGGGTGGCTATGTGCCGAGCCACTTCCACCTCGAATGGAACTAATGTAGTTACCTTAACCTTGATTGATGCCTGAGTTTGAACCATAATAAGAGTAAGTGTGACCACAACCTTAAAGTCATCGCCTTTTCGAATAAGACTGATCGACCCCTCAGGGTCCCATTCTTTGTTCGTCTCTATCACATGTACTCCATCACCTCTGTGATCAGGGAGGGGATTATTGCGGACATTAGGTGTGGATTCATTTGCTTGTATGACCTTGTTGTCAATTAGCGTCTGGATCTTATCCTTCAATGTTCGGCACTCAGCAGTGGTGTGCCCTTTCATACCAGAATGGTACACACAAGTTTTGTTTGGATTGACCGACTGGGATGGATTTTCTAATGCCACAGCGGGAACAAGAGTGACATAATCGGAACCTTTCATACAGCTGATTGATGGGCTCATCAATGGCGGTGTATTGTCTGGGTGGCTTGCGGTCGAAGTTGGGTCTTGGTCTTGGATAATTTTAGCGTGCGGGTGGTGATTGGAAGTGGGATGGTTGGGAGTTATAGGTGTGGTGGACAGAGGCTGGCTGGGAATATCTGGGAGATGAAGGTTGATATGTAGGCGGTGATGCTTGGTATGTGGGCGGAGGTGTCTGATACGTGGGTGGAGGTGTTTAATATGTGGGTGGAAGTGTTTGATAGATAAATGGAGATTTTGGGCCCTGAGTCACCATTAATGTTCCAACCTTTTTCTTCTTTGATATGCTGCCTGATTGTAACGCCTTATTTGTGGCTTGTAGTGCCTCAAAATTTGTTACCATCCTGCTCTTGATTCCTTCTTCGATACTTTCTCTAAGTTTGATTATGTCAGAGAATTTTTGATTTTTGATAACCATTAACCTCTCGTAATATTGTGGATCTTGTGCCCTGACGAAGAATTTGTTCATCTGTTCTTCATCCAAAGATGGCCTGACCTTGGCCGCTTCCGACCTCCAACGAGTAGCATACTCGCGGAAAGTCTCAGTAGGTTTCTTCTTAAGATTCTGAATGTAGAAAACATCCGGTGCATTTTCTGTGTTAAACCTGAACTGGTCCATGAAAACTGACGCCATGCTTACCCAATTGGACCATTTCTTGGGATTTTGACTGATATACCATGACAAAGCATCCCCAGTAATACTCCTCATAAAGAGCTTCATCCGGATCTTTTCATCTTTCCCGACCCCGGCAAGCTTGTCATAATAGGTCCTTAGATGAACACTAGGATCACCTGTGCCATCGAACACTTCGAACTTGGGATGTTTGTACCCCTCTGGAAGTTCGACATCCGACTATATACATAGATCTTCATAGTTCAAACCTTTTATTCCTCTGCCGCCTTCAACACCTTGAACTCGGCTTGTTAACTTCTTGAGTTCTTCAGCCATGTTTTTAACACGCAGGTCCTTCTCGGAGGATTCCATTGCATATGAGAATGGTTGGGTAGAGTGATGTACAATTTACACATATATAGGGTTGCATTGATGGGTGACAGGGACTTTGGTGTAATGGTGGTCATTGATGGAGTTTTGGGAATCGGGAATGGGTTGTGGTGTGTTTTGGGGAGTGTGGTAAGTGGTGGTTGGTAGGTACTGAATCTATTGATGATGATGTTGTGGCGGAGTTAGTATCGGCATTGAATTGATATTTTGGGGTGGAGTTGCGTATTGATTCGGTGCGGTAGGATTTTGTGGCAGTTGGTTTTGTGTGTTCTGAGGAGGTGCTGGGTTCTTTGTGTTTTGTTGGTGGATATCGGGGACATTGAGGGTGAGTGACAAGTTTGCCAAGTTGCGAACCTGCTCAAGTTCTCCTTGTAATTCCAGTATCTTTTGTTCCAGTCTCAAGACTAGATCTTTTTGGGCCAGAGTACTATGGCTGTCTGAAGTCTCTACGTTCTCAATATTCTCCTTTCAGATTCCACTTAAGTCGCCCATCTTTGTTTTTCCTCTACCTTTTGTGTTGCTTGGAGGAGGAGTAGGTGGAGGGCCTCTAGATCTGGTGTGGTACGCTGATGAGTCCAGTATGAGTGAACCAACCTACGGGGATGAGAATAATAAAAATAAGAAGAAGGAAAAACAAAAGGTAACAAGTCAGTGAGGATTCTGAATTGTTGCAGTATTAAACACATATTGCGGAAATGTAAATTCGCATCTTAATTTGGGAGCCTCGTTATACCCGAGGTAGGCCTAGCGACAAATAAATTTGGAAAACTTTAAATGCCAATAAATGCTTCATTTGATAATATAAAAATAGACGAATCCCAAAACGACACTAAGATAATAGAAAAGTAAGTCACTATTGGCACTTGGCCTTATTACATTTGGAAAGCGAGTAAACCTAATCTATTTGGTCTCAGAAGGACCTTCCTTAAGTTGAATGTTCTCGTTGATCAAATCCTCTAGTTCGCGTAGGTTCATCAGTAAGAATGCCTTTGCTAAATGTCCTCCTTCGTTTTCCTCAGCGTTCTGGCAGTCGGTGACTCTCTTCCTCACTTTTCCTTCCAATTCCAGCAGACTGATTCCAAATATTCCAGCTTTTCGCTAGCTTTGACGGCCCTCTCTTTCCATTCATTGATTTGGTCACTTTATGAAAGATTCCTCCACCAGACTAGCAAGAGTGAGGGTGTGCTAACCATACCGAAGCTGGGGACCTCGTTCCTCATTTTCTGCAAAACAAAAAGGGTTAGGCCTTTCTCCCCCACCAGACTCAACTATTTATACATTCATTATTAGCATATTGGCATTTAGTTCTCCAAATTAATGCGCATAACGTGGTTGTGTCCGTTGGGATTATGGAAAACCCGATGGACTTTAGGACAAGCTTGTCTTAAAGGATTATTATATGGACAACAGAATTGATCTGACTAGATTTGACCATGATGCATGCACAATAAAAATTAGAGTAAGGTTACTATAGTGTTTTAGACTGGTACCATCAAGCGGACAACTCGAGGGGGAAGGCACGAAACCATCGACTGCACTGTTAATCGACTAGTTTTACCGCAAATAAGCCTTTCCAAATTTAAGGGTAGTAAATAGGAAGAGCGCAACCACTCATTATGCAGCTGTGAATAACATGTAGTCAAGTATTTGCACGTAGAAAAAAATAAATACAACATTTAAATAATTGAAAGACAGTTACAGGAAAATGAAAACAAAGAGACAAGTCAGTCTCAAGGATAAAGAATCATAAATGCTTAAAAGGAAATGGATTGTTTAATTCAAATAAGGGAGAAGAGTACAAGATAAAGCATGCTTGGACTAATTCATAAAAAAATAAGTTCGTTATAATAAGAGACTAAAAGGTATCCCCAGCATAGTCGCCATGCTGTCGTGCCCCCTTTTTTCCTCCGCAGAGAAAAGTTCGGGTTTCGACGTTCATGGGGGTAATAACTCGTTTCTTTTTGGGATTTGGGTATTTGGGTATTAGAAGAGTCACCACCTAACGGATTATGGTGCGTTAGGGCACCTAAAGCGATTAACTCTTGGATTGGTTTGCATTACCAGGGATTTAGGGTAAGGGCTCGGAATAACCTTGAGGGGAAGGTGTTAGGCACCCCTCGCGGTCAACAAAGGTGGGTCCTGGCCGAAATTAGCTTATGAATTAGTCCATTACCAAATACATAGTTTTTAAACACATAAGAGCAGGTTGGATATTGTATGACTCAGATAATAGAGAAAATATTTGAACAATTTGTGTACATATAAAACAAAGTTTAAATAGAAGGATTTGGGAAAGGAGTGGTCCTAGGTTAATTAGCCTACAAGATCACCCCACATAATGTCCGGTAAACACTCCTCAATGAGGGGCTATACGTGACATTAGCGCGTAGTCATCATATCCCATATCTACCCTTCCCACCCCTTGGTCATAGCCTAAAGCGTTCTAGTAACCTTGACAATGCCTATGCGTGCACTACCCGTACCTTACTTGTGGCCCTGTGTGAGCAGTGATTTTTACCCCACATGAATTACTCCTAAAGAATCAGATTTTTCTTTAAATTGTTTCCCATTTTAGGAATTACTGTAGAATTTTCTTAATTGTTCACATTTTTCTGTGCAAGTTCAATTTTATTTAATTCATAAAAATACAAAAATACATTGCATTTGCATTTAGAATTTATTTTTACATTTTTTAGGTCAATTAGTAAATTAGTTGTTTTATAAAAATGAAAATCACAAAAAAATAATTCACTTTGCATTTTTAACTTTTTAATTTTAAACTTTGTAGTTTTTCTTTTATTTTGGGAATTAATTAATTGTTGTAAATACTATGTTGAGTAATTAATCTAATTTGGTAAGTTAATTTAGTTTAAGAATTAATTTAGGTTTTTATTTTAAATTTAAAAAGAAAAAGAAAATCGGAAATTAAGAGAAAAGAGAAGAACAACAAAAGGGTGCTTGATCCGGGCCAATTTGGCACAGGCCCAAGCTATTTTCCCTCCAAATCCGCTCAAAGTCCAGGCCCAAATCACCCCTAACCCGGTCCAAGTCTTCAGCCTAACCAAACGACGTCGTTCTCACTCCTCTTCATCAGAGCCATCGATTTCAGTTGATCAAATGGCCTGGAACTGGCCTTTAGTTCCCTATAAGTGTCCGAATAGCCTCCCCCGGTTCCATCTCTCTTCACTTCATCTCCTCCATCAGAGACTCACCTTAACCCTAACGCCGCCCTAATAATCCTCACCCTCTCCGGTGGCAGCGCCACCCTAAACCGCCTGCAAAATCCCACCCCGGAATCCTTTCCATCCCCTCATCTCAAATACTTATCTCATCTCTTTCAAATCATCAACAAGACTTTCGAATCTCAGATCTAAGGTCCAATCCAGCCAGAATCTTAAAACCTCAAATCTCTCAAATCGTCGAGTTTTCAGTGAAAGATGGGTCGAAATTTATTTTATTCGTGTGTTCTCAACGAGAACACACGATTAATGTCAATCTCGGCTAAAAATTGAAGGTTTTGAAGCTTTTTTCAAAGTCCACTATCAACCCGCCTATTTCTAGGTATTTTCTCCGGCTATTTTCCTTTCTTTCATTTTCCGTTTTATTGTTATTTTCATCTTCTTCTGTTTCTTTACTTATCTTTTTTTTATTTTTATATTTTTTTCTATTTTTTTTCAAATCACTTCTGTATGCATGCTAAGCTTAAGGTCATCTTTAGTCAGCATCTTTTCTGATTTATTTGATTCTGTTTGTTTGATTTTGCCTAAATTCCCTCCTATTTTATTTTTCTTTGAAATTCCTGGATTCAGGAGTTCATGTAACTCCGGATTGCCGTTTTCTTGATTTTTCTGTTGGGTTTTTGATTAATTAATTGGGCTCTGTAGACAGAGGCCCAAAAAGGGGGGGGGTCAGTCTGGGTTATAAGCCCAGGTTTTAATTTTGATTTGTTGGGTCAACTTGACCCATATCTGGTTCTGAGGGTAAATAGTAGAAGCCTAAAGGGTAGTTTGGAAAATTTAATTACGGGAATCTTGCATAACTGATTTGGAAACTTCTTGGAAGGTGAGGTTTGGGTGTAGTTTGACAAACAGGTTAGAAAATTAGGGTTTAAAGTAAAAAGAATGAAAATCAACAAGGGGTAATGGGCAAAAGCTGAAACCAATTCTGCTGCCCTAGAAGTCCTCTATAAGAGGCATGTTTCCTTCTCTTTCAAGTCAGATTTTAGAGAATTACAATACTAAAAAAGCTTAAAAACGGCTGAGTTCAAAAGTACTACAAATCCCTTGCATTCTTTGGTAGAAATTAGCTTGCTTTTCTATTTATCTTCCTAAGTTTGAAACCTTTCAAGACTTCTGATTCATTCTGGTTGAAAAATGGTCCAAAAGAGTTGAATATTGTTGTGTTTAGAGCTGTTATTCACATGTTTTGTTGCTGCTGCTGAGCTTTTCATTTTCTTTGTTTCTGTTGACATCCAGGTACCTGTTTCTGGATCCTACTGAATGTAAAGCTCGATTTGAAGCATGAAATTGAAATGTGGAGTTTAAATACAACATCAGCTTATTTGATTAGAATTTAGCCTTATTTTCTGCATTACATTGTTCTTTTACTGTTTGATTCATTGTATTTTGCCTGTGTCGATTGATAGTATCCTTCTAAGGTTTATATTAAGTCTCTACTTAACATGCGAGTCCAATATTTTTGTCAAGTATGCTGTAGCTGGACTTTGGGCCTTGTCATTTGGACTTTTATCATCATATGTCTGATTCTGGACTGTTGTAATATGGACATAACTCAGATGGATAACATTTAAAGTTGTATGGTGATGTCAGGTCATAGGTCGACTTCACTATGACTTTGTTTGCTCTCATTTTGGTTTTCAAATGACTTCAAAGTTCATTGTTTTTTTTGTAAATGTCAAAGTCAAAAGTGTGAAGCCTTTACTATTAGACATTCTGCTGAAAAGCATCAGTTTTGAATCTTAAATTAGTTTTTGTGTTCTACTTGTTTTGATGAAATCAGTAAGCATTCGTTTCTTCTTTAAGATCCGGAGTTGGACAAGTTTAAATTCATGCTAGTAGGTGTATTCTTTTGAAATCATGTTAGTTGGTTTGGCTGAAAATCGAATTCTGCTATGTTAAAGGACGAAATAATTTGTGTTTGAGCATATAACATAAAGGTTTACATTTTCTTATGGAATGTGATTTGGGCTTAAAATGTGTTCTGCATCTGCGTAAAACTGGCAAGAATTACTAGTATTTGTTTCAAGCTTAAGAATTTTTGTGGAGAAGTGTAACTTGTGTCAATTGATTGTGCTAAACCACGTAATTGGGCCTTTGGCATTGGCCCACTGGTGCCAAATGCCCCCCCCCTCTTTGTTGAAGGCTTCTTGAGAGACCAGTCCCCCTCCGTATTATAATATGGCAACCCCTAATAGACTATTGGGCCAGCTGCCAGCCCATGCCCTTTCATCCAAACACTAGACCTCTTTCAACACTAGTTATTTCTAATTGTTAAGTTTGTTTTGAACAATTTGCTTAAAAATAAATTCAAATTCCTTTATGTCCTTAAATTAATTAGTCAGCCCCTTTAAAAATTAGATTTGAGGCGTACCATATTAAGCAAACAATAATCTATGGCCCTCAAAAGATTAGTTCAAACACCCTTTAAAGTTAGACTTGAGGTGTGCCATAAGCAAAAATTAGATAACACATGGACCTCGGATAATTAATTTTAACTCTTTAAAATTGAGGTGTGCCATCATTTGAATTTTCCATGGCCCTCGCAAACCTTGTTTTTCTTTAATTTAAATCATCGTAGCTTGCTTTAGGCCCGATTTAGATTAGTATTGCGATTATATATACGTTCGCGTAATATAATTGCAAATTTAACTCTAAAAAGACTCGAGGGATGCGTTCGTGCAACTTCAACCAAAACTTTCTTAATAAATCAACAAAAGCGTTATTTATCGTGGACACGTTCGCGTGACATGATTTTGACGCATAAAAAAAAAAGAGTATACGTACGCGTAACCCAATTCTTTAATTACTAATAATTCAAGTGATTTAAAAGCGGTAAAAAGATAATTGCACATAGGTCTTAAAAATGAGTAGTTAAACAATTAAGCCAAGTATAAATTGCTAAGCGACCGTGCTAGAATCACGGAATCCGGGAATGCCTAACACATTCTCCCGGGTTAATATAATTCCTTATCTAGAATTTCTGGTTCGCAGACTTCAAAAGGAAAGTCAAAATTTCCTCGATTTGGGATTTAAAATAAATCGGTGACTTGGGACACTAATTAAAATATTCCAAGTGACGGCTGTAAGAATTAAATAAATAATTCCATTTCGAATAATGTCACTTAAATTGGAAAAACTCCCTTATATACCCTCGGGGTGTAAAAAGGAGGTGTGACAGCTCTAGCAACTCCGCTGGGGATTAGAACCCAGAACTTCCAGTTCAGGGTTCAAGAATTCGAGTTTGTTAATGCGATTTTTATTTGGTTTTATTGTTGATATTGTTGTATTTGGTGGACTTAATATGCTAATTGTCATTTACCACTTTGATTTTACTTGAACTGTATTTAAATGTCTTCTTACGCCACCCCTCTGAGTCTTCTAAAAATGGTGCACACGTTCGCGTGGCCCGCCTTTTTCTATGGAAATTATACCAAATAGATCAAGGTTGGGCCAGCAACAAGGCCGGGTAGACTTTAGTACTCCCGGTACGTTGCCCCCTCTTCGGCCCCAGTTGTCCGCTCGGGTAAACCAAGTCTAGAACACAAACCCTAGGTTTTAAACCTAGAATAACGCAACCTCATGCTAGATCCCTAGTAGGAACGATTATTTGCATCATGTGCATTTGACCTTGGGGACTCAACACATGGGTTAGGTCCGTCTAGGACAGATGTACCCAAAATAAAGACCGTCCTGATGCATCCAACGTGCTATGTGAATATTTATTTGTTTCAGCTTGCATGTTGACCGGCTAGGAAAAGGAAATAAAGAGAAAAACCAAGAGTGAGGTAGGAGAGAAAATTTACCAGTTTCTAAAAATCCCGGTATTTGAAAATGTCCCGAAACTCTGCCAAATTTTTTAACAAAAGAGATAAAAAGGAAAATGTATTTTAAAAGAGTGAGTCAAATATCATGTTTTTATGTCAAAACTGACCGAACTACGTAGGTCTGATTCTCACCGGATGTGGGATACGTAGGCAACCCACATAAGGTTTGTCCTTATTTTTACAAATAATAGAATAAAGTGTGGTTAAGGGCTTTGGTCAAAATAATAAGCCGACCCAGCTTCGGTTGTATTTTAAGCTGTTTCATACCGGAATAGCCTTAGATTACCTTTCAAGTCTATCTAAAAGGTGTCTTTTCCAATAAAATACTTTCCCCCGGCCTCAAAAATTTATTTGGAATTGTGAAGCGGCCATGTTGGCAAAAACGATCATTTTTGCTAAAGTAGCATAAAAGGGGTCTTTGTCCGTCTTTTTATTAAAAAATGGTCTTGCAAAAAGCGTCCACATGTATCAACCCTAACCTTAAGCCTCCGCAGGTACAAATGAATACTGTCCAGAACCCGTCACAAATGAGTACTGCCAGGACCCGTCACAATCTTTCATAGAATGGGCTCAGTTGCAGCTTTGTAGGTGGTGGGATGATTTAGATGAAGATGGCCAGGATTGGGTGAAAGAACAGTTGGGTTCCTTATAGACATCATGCGCATCAAATCCCGGGAGGATTTAATAAAAGCTTTGGTAACCTTTTGGGATCCCATCCACAATGTGTTCCGTTTGTCGGATTTTGAGCTCACCCCCACTCTGGAAGAAATGGCCAGGTATATTGGTTTTGGCCAAGAGTTAAGAAAGAAACAACTCATATTCCCAAGGGCTCCCTCTTTGCATAAGTTCTTCGATCTTCTGAATATTAGTAAACAAATGAATAAGGCCCACGTGAGCAAAGGGTGTTGTTCTTTCTACTTCTTGTATTTTAGGTTCTGGCACTCAGCCGGGTTTGAAACACATGAAAAAGGGTTGAATAACAAACAAGACAAGAGCACATGGCAAATTCATCGTCTGTTTGCTTTCATCGTGGCATTTTTAGGAGTCATGGTCTTTCCAAATGCGGAGGGCACAATAGACACTCGTATGGCTAGAATCGCAGAGATTCTCGTCACCAAAAAAATCACACACTTGTCCCGTTAGTACTGGCAGACGTTTACCGGACATTAACCTTGTGCAAATCTGGGGCTCAATTCTTTGAGGGTTGCAATATTCTTCTTCAAATGTGGATGATCAAACACATTTGCCATCATCCTAAGTTCATGAGATATGCTTAGGTCGGGAACAATTTCATCAAAACTTATGAGGAAAGGGTGGAAGACTACAAACTGCCAGAAGGAGTTGAAGCTTGGGTCTCCTATTTAAGAAATCTGAGAGCAAATCAAATTGAATGGACCATAGGATGGCTTCCGGTAATAGAAGTCATATACATGACAACTTCAAAAGGCTACTTGTTGATGATGGGATTGAGGAGTATCCAACCATATGCACCACAAAGAGTTTTGAGACAACTGGAAAGATATCAGGTGATACCCGAAGATGCAGATCTAAGTACCCAAGTCATTAAATTACACCCAGAAGAAATGCTACCTGAGGCTTTAGTTCAACGGGATTGGAATGATTGTCGGTATCTAAAATGTGACACCCAGGTACCAGACCCGGCTAGGGGCGAAGTTGATCCCAATTATGATGCTTGGTTTGAAAGAAGGTTTTATGTGAAAAATGAGCCAGATCCCAAGCCTGAGAGGCCTGCCAAAAGGCCCCATGTTCAAGCTTTTGATGACAAAATTCAGGAAAGGTTGTCCTGGGGAGAAAAGGAAAAGAAATATCAAGCCAGCATTCATGCTTTGCGAGAAGAGTTGAGAAATGTCACCTTCAACAATGATCTACAGGCACGAGAGGTCGAGGGTGAAAGAAAAAGGCTGGTCCAAGAAAATGAAGCTCTCAGAGCCCAGGTTCGACAACTGAGAATAGCAGCCGAGAACCCGGGCATAAGCAAAAAAGATGAAAGGCTCATCTACAACCTTACACAAAAGGTACGTGACTGTGAAAATGATCTGCAGAAAACTAAGGCTGAGCTAGCAAAATTACGAACAAAGTTGGCCAAAAATGCAGAAGGACGGGTAGCTCACTCAACAGATGAAAGAAAGATATGAAAGAATGGTCACAGGTTGGGAAAAGGAGATTAACAGCCTCGAAGGTAAAATGGCTAAACAAGCCAAGAGCTTCAAAGCCAAGAGAGAACATTGTTATGCTTTGATGGCAGAGCTAGAGGGAGACCTACAGCATTTGCAAGAATAGAATCATACCGCCACTCAGGTCTTAGAGGTTAGATCCCAGCAGATTGGGCGTTTATTGCAAGAAAAGGGCATCATAAGGGAAAGGGTCAGAAGAATCACCGACTACATCATGATGAAATGCAATGAGTGTGAGGACATGACCAGGTCCATGTTCTTCGCCACGGTAATGATCTTTGTTCGCCAGATAATGGAGGATATCTATCGTCTCCAAGATGACATAGCGCGTAGGCCTGCAGCAAGACCAGTTGGTGTTCCTAGGATAGGGTTGGAGGCACTGATGTACTCTTGATTGTATTTTCTTTTTCGAGTTTGTATTTTCATTTTTAAAGCATGTTTCGAGTTTGTTTGAAGTTTTAAATTCCTAGAAAAAGTACGTTTCGAGTCTTTTGTAATTCAGTAAAGTAGAAGTTTTATTAATGAAAATTTAGAAAACCCCAAAAAATTGTTTCTTTATTTTTCACATTTATTTCTTGAACTACATGATGATCTGATTCACGCGGCGTTATGATACGTAGGCAATCCTCATCGGATCCGGTCATGATTTTGTAAATAACTCAAATAAAAAAGGAATGTGTAAACAAAAGAACCAAAAGAAAAAAAAAGAAAAAAAAGAGAGAGCCAAAGAAAAACCAAAAGAAAAGCGAGGAAAGCAAGAAAAGAGAGAAAAGAAGGAATAATAGGAGAAACATTAAAGAGCCAAAGTGGAAATAAAGGAAAATTGGGGAGATAAACAAAAGTCGGGATGAAACACGCAACCGTTGCAAAATATGTAGAAACGCATTTAACTATATAGGTGCATCACACCCCAACGTGCGATTACCTATGTGTTAATTTTCTCACACTAACCGGTTTGTTGTGTTAGCTATCATTTAGGTTCTATATTAAGGTGGTTGATTTTGTGGTAATCTGGCTTCACATCCGTACTTCACAAGATCAAAAGGAAGTGTTGAAATGTCGTCGGAGAGTCACTTGCCAACAGTTCCTATCCCAGAGGATAGCCCGATCTCGGCCATCCCAACTTCAGAATCTGCAACTGCTGAGGAAAATAGAATTCTACGTCTCCCCATGATGGAAATGTGGGACGCCTGGTCCAATGGCAGAGAACCACCGAGTGCGATACCTGGATTCCCTGAGCTACTTCCCAGGGCAAGTGGGACCTCTAACGTCCCAATAAGTTACCCCAATACCCCACTGGAATATCCTACTATCTCAGCCCACTTTGCTGGAACACCTTCTGAGGTTCGCCCCCAGGTGTTAATTTTAGGTGCGACCTCCAACATATTCACTACGCCACTTTCTTCAGCCACGGCACAACCCACTTTGCCCAGGCCTAGCTTTGATCTGTCATCCTTTACCTTTCAAGTACCATCTTTCCCACTGGAACCTACCCAGTTCACTACCAATGCTTACCCTCAGCAACCCCGCTCCGAGTTTACCGTGGGACAGGAGAAAACCACAAAGAACCCCGAACAAGAGGAGATTACCCGAAAAATGAGGAGCATAGAGCAAAGTCTCAAAAATATACAAGGTTTGAGCGAACAAAAGAGCGTATCCTACGCTGATCTATGTATGTTCCCACACGTGCACTTACCCTTAGGTTTCAAAACCCCGAAGTTTGAAAAGTATGATGGGTATGAGGATCCCATAGCACACTTCACGAGGTACTACAACCAATTGCGGGGAGCAGGTGGAAAAGAGGAGCTTCTCATGGCTTATTTTGGAGAGAGCCTGGTCGTCATTGCTTCTGAATGGTATATGTATCAGGATATGTCTCGTTGGCATATTTGGGATGACCTGGCTCGGGATTTTGTCAGGTCGTTTCAGTATAACATCAACATAGCCCCTAATAAGAATTCATTGTCAAATCTCTAGAAGAAGTCCTCGGAAAGCGTCCGGGAGTATGCTGTCAAATGGCGCGAACAAGCGGCCAGGGTCAAGCCTCCAATGGATGAAACAAAGATGGTTAGTGTTTTTCTTCAAGCCCAATAGGCTGATTATTTTTAGAATATGATGTCCATGATGGGGAAACCATTTGCCGAGGCCATCAAAATTGGTGAAATGGTCGAGAATGGTCTAAAAACAAGGCGCATATTGAGTCAATCTACTATAAGGGCTACCTCTCAAGTAATTCAAGGCGGGTCTGTAGGTGTAGCGAACCGAAAGAAGAAGGAAGAAATGGCAATGGCAACTTCAAGTGTAAGAAAACCCTATCCACCCAGAAATTACTTCTCTACAAACACCCCACAACATTACTATCCCCATCAGGATGTGGCCTATGCTATGGCTCGTCAGCCATACGCAGTGATGAATGCCCAGCCCTATGCTAGGCCACAACAACAATTCAACCAAAATCGAGCTCTATTTCCCATAAATCAACCTCCTTACCAAGCTCAATATAATCCCTAACCTCCACAGAATAACTTCCCCTACAATGCCCGTGCAGGGGAGCTACCCATGAGAACAAACTTTACGCCCATTGGTGAATCATACTCTAGTCTTTTCCCGAAACTTGTCCAGATGGGTCTATTGCAGCCCGTACCCCAAACCAGGCAGAACCTAGAGTTGCCCTCCTACAGAGCTGGTACTCGATGTGCTTACCATTCAGTAGCGGAAGGGCATGATACAAATGACTGTTGGACCCTGAAAAGTGCTGTTGAAAATTTCATAGAACAAAAGTGGATAATGCTAAGGACGAAGACATTCCTAATGTGACCAACAATCCATTACCGGCTCACAACAACGGACCGGTTATTGGAATGATTTGCGAAGATAAGGAGTTCGATCCTGCTTTGAAAGCCATCATTCCAATTGCTGACATTGAGAAAAAGCCAAAGGTTGATGCAAAGCAAGGAAAGAGGGAGAAGAAGAGTAAATCCACCCCTCAAAACACAGAAAAGGCAATGGAAAACAAAATTGAGCCAGTACCCTCGAAAGATGTCGTTCTTTATGTTCCTCGGGGTCACAGGAAAGGACAAGTGATATTGAGCCCCTAAGAAGGTTTGAGCTGAACAAGGGATCTAAAATGTATGTGCCTAAAGGGACCTATGTGGTACGGGGGCCAGTAATTTCACCAAGGCTAAATGAGCCTGTGGTTATTGACTGCGCACCGTAGAGGACCATGATAGATCCTACTGCCATCCCATGGAATTATAACAAGGCGGTAGTAACCTACAAAGGAAAAAGAAGCAAATGAAACTAACTCGACTGAGAAATACCTCAATCTGGAGGAAGTGAATAACGGCACGAAGAAGCATTTCCCACTCAAGAATCCAGTTAGTGCCGAATAAGCAGAAGAGTTCTTCATGAAAATGAAAACTGCGGACTATGAGATAATTGACCAACTCCGAAAGTCTCTGCTCAGGTCTCTTTGTTGTCTCTGTTAATGAATTCAACCGAGCATCAGAAGGTGTTGATAAAAACCCTCAATGAAGCTTATGTCCCAATTGAAACCACTGTTGAGCAATTGGAAAGGATGGCAGAAAGATTCTTTGCAATCAATCAGATCTCCTTCAGCAAAAATGATTTGCCCCCGGAAGGGGCCGCCCACAACAAAGTCCTCCATCTGATAGTTAAATATGAGGGGTACTATGTGAAGAGAGTTCTGCTAGATGGCGGGGATGGAGTTGATATCTGCCCTCTCTTAACCTTACAAAGAATGAAGATTGGGACTGAGAGAATCATGCCTAACAATGTCTGTGTGCATGTCTTTGATGGCATCAAGAGAGATACCATAGGATAGATCGATTTGATTTTGACTATTGGTCCTGTGGATTTCGAGGTGACCTTTCAGGTCCTACACATCGATACTTCCTACAATTTCCTCTTGGGAAGACCTTGGATTCACACAGCAGGGGTTGTACCTTCCACTCTCCACTAGATGGTGAAATTTGAATATGAAGATCAGGAGATTGTAGTCCATGAAGAGGACGAGCAGTCAATTTATCAGGACCCATCAGTCCCATGTCTTGAAGCTAGGGAAGGAAGTGAACATATAGTCTATCAAGCTTTCGAGGTTGTGGTCGCGGACCAATGTGAAGAAGGAAGCCTTTGTCCTTAACCCTTTCTCTCAAATGCCTCAATTATGGTTGCCAAGGAAATGATCAGGCATGGTTATAAACCCGGGAAGGGGCTCGGGACGTCATTGCAAGGAATCACAGAACCTATCACTCTGTCTACTAGCGAGAAGTTCTTTGGTGTGGGTTTCCAAGCCACGCCAGCTGATAAAACATGGGAAAATGAGCAAAAGAACAACGGTTGGGTCTTTCCTCAGCCGATCTCGCATCTGTTCGAAACCTTCGTCAGGCCCAAGTACAATGAAGAAGAAGAAGAAGAAGAAGAAGAAGACGAGTCCTTCATGGCCGAAGAAATTGAAGAAATCTATGGGGCTATAAGGCAGATGTTGTATGAAACCCATATGGTTCAGCCGGGAGAAGGCTCGAGCATCGCTGAGGTGCTGTACATGGGGCTCGATGCCAAGTTGCAAAATTGGAAGGATACTCCATTCCCAGTCAGGCCGGAATCCCGGTAGTTCAGTCTTGCCACCTTTTCTGCATCACGAGTTATTTCAGGGTGTAACTCGGATGTTTCTTTTAGTTTCCTGTCTTTAAATTCCAATGTAAACCCTGTTATCTTCAAAATTCAATGAAATGAAATCAATATTTCATTATTCATCTTTCTTTATTCTTTCTGATTTTTGTTACTTTTTCTTATTTTCTTTTTTCAGTTCTAATAATGCAGCTTTAAATAACATGAAATGCTTTTGGACTTCATGGCCAGATCCAAACACGCTGTCTAATTGTGAAATAATGAAACAAGAACCGAAATACGATGAAGAAGAGGTTTTTAGGAAAATAAATCGAGAATTGGAATAATTTGAGAATAAGCCTAAGCCAATTCTAAATGAAACCGAGCCGGTAAATTTGAGTAATTCAGAAGAGGTCCAGGAGACCATGATAAGCATTCACGTAGATGAAAGAACTAGGGATGCCTTGATCCAAATTTTGTTTGAATTAAAAGATGTGTTTGCTTGGTCTTACGATAACATGCCAGGATTGAGTGTCGATTTGGTGGTCCACAAGTTTCCGACTTACCCCGATTATCCCTCTGTCCAGCAAAAGCAAAGAAAGTTCAAAACTGATATTATGACAAGATCAAAATAGAAGTCACCAAACAGTTGAAAGCGGGGGTGATCCGAGTGGTCCGATACACCACATGGTTGGCTAATGTAGTTCCCGTACCAAAGAAAGATAGGAAAACTCGGGTGTGCGTTGACTATCGAGATCTAAACAAAGCAAGTCCCAAAGACAACTTCCCTTTGCCAGACATCCACATCCTCGTTGACAACTGGGCCAAACATGAGATACAGTATTTCGTGGATTGTTATGCTGGGTATCATCAGGTCTTAATGGATGAGGAAGATGCATAAAAGACAGCATTTACAACACCTTGGGGAACCTATGTCTATAGGGTCATGCCTTTTAGTCTAAAGAATGCCGGGGCAACTTACATGAGAGCCATGACTGCCATTTTCCACAACATGATGCACCAGGAAATCGAGGTGTATGTGGAAGATGTGATCATCAAATCCAGAACACAGGACAACCATGTTCGAGACCTGAGAAAGTTTTTTGAGCGACTACGTAAGTATGATTTGAAGCTGAATCCGGCTAAATGTTCATTTGGGGTTCCGTATGGCAAACTCTTGGGATTTATGGTTAGTTGGAGGGGTATCGAGTTAGATCCAACGAAAATAAAGTCTATTCGGGATTTGCCTCCTCCGAAAACCAAGAAAGAGGTTATGAGCCTACTGGAAAGGTTGAATTACATCAACCAATTCATTGCTCAGTTGACTTCCACATGTGAACCCATCTTCAAGCTGTTAAAGAAAGATGCAACAATTAAATGGACAGACGAGTGTCAAGAGTCCTTTGACAAAATCAAAGAATATCTATCGAATCCTCCGGTCTTAGTCCCACCCGAACCTGGAAGACCTTTGTTTTTGTATTTGACAATCTTGGAGAATTCTTTCGGTTGTATACTCAGGCAACATGATGTGACTGGGAAGAAAGAGCAATCAATCTACTATTTGAGTAAAAAGTTCACAAGCTATGAAGCTATATATACCTTGTTGGAAAGGACTTGATGCGCCTTAACTTAGGTCGCTCAAAAGCTTAGGCATTACTTGTTGGCCTACACCACTTACCTCATCACTAGGCTAGATCCTTTAAAGTACATATTCCAGAAGCTGATACCCATTGGGAGGTTAGCAAAATGGCAGATCTTGATCACTCAATTTGACTTAGTCTATGCCACCCGCAGGACAATGAAAGCCCAGGCTCTAGTGGATCACCTAGCTGAAAACCCTGTTGACTATGAATATCAGCCCTTGAATACTTACTTCCCGGACGATGAGGTGAATTCAGTTGAGGTAATATCAGAAGACACCAATGCTTGGAAAATGTTCTTCGATGGAGTTGTGAACGCAAAAAGGTGTCAGGATTGGGGCAATTTTGATCTCACCCACTGGTCAACACTATCCAGCCACAACCCGGCTTCGGTTTTTCTGCACAAACAACACTGCCAAGTATGAAGCCTGCATTATGGGTATGAATATGGAAATCGACCAAGATGTTGAAGAACTATTGATCATGGGAGATTCGAACTTGATTATCCGGCAAGCTTAGGGTGAATAGGAAACCCGTGATGTCAAGCTTATTTCATACATGCAACATGTGGAGGATCTTAGTAAACGGTTCAAGTCAGTCGAGTTCAGGTACATTCCTCATTTTCACAATGCGTTGGCCGATGCGCTTGCTACTTTGGCCTCAATGTTGCCTTATCTAGGCAATCTCTACATTGACCCGTCGGAAATCCAAATCCGGGAAAGGCATGGTTACTGCAATACGGTCGAGGTGGAGCCAAATGTTCAGCCATGGTATCATGATATTAAGAGATTTCTAAAAACGAAAGAATATCCCGAGCAAGCCAATGGAGACCAAAAGAGAACCATTAGACGGCTTGCAAGCGGTTTCTTCTTGAGTAGTGATGTCTTGTACAAAAGGACTCTGGATCTCAATTTGATAAGATGTCTTGACGCCGAAGAGGCCGGAAGAATCATGTATGAAGTGCATGCAGGAGTGTGTGGACCTCACATTAATGGGTACGTTTTGGTAAAGAAAATCCTCTGAGCGGGCTATTATTGGATGACTATGGAAAAAGATTGTTTCAGTTTCGTCCGAAAATGTCATCAGTGTCAGGTGCATGGTAACCTAATTCATGAACCGCCTATAGAACTGCATCCCATATCAGCACCTTGTCCATTTGTTTCCTGGGGTATGGACGTCATTGGGCCGATCGAGCCAAAAGCTTCAAATGGGCATAGATTTATATTGGTCGCTATCGACTACTTTACAAAGTGGGTGGAAGCAATTACTCTCAAATCTGTCACCAAGAAAGTTGTGGTAGACTTCGTACACTCCAATCTCATTTTCCGTTTTGGTATTCCTGCAACTATCATCACGGATAATGCTGCAAACTTGAATAGTCACTTGATGAGGGAGATATGTGAGCAGTTTAAGATCACGCATCGGAATTCTACTCCTTATCGGCCCAAAGCTAATGGTGGTGTCGAAGCAGCGAACAAGAACATCAAGAAGATTTTGAGAAAGATGATCCAAAGTTCTAGGCAATGGCATGAAAAGTTGTCATTTGCACTGTTAGGATATCGCACAACTATATGCACATCAGTCGGAGCCACTCCGTATCTTTTGGTTTACGGCACTGAAGCCGTGATACCCGCAGAAGTTGAAATCCCTTCTCTTCGGATCATTGTTGAAGCTGAATTGAGGACAGTGAATGGGTCAAACCCCGTCTAGAACAGTTAACCCTAATTGATGAAAAACGAATGGTTGCAGTCTGCCACGAGCAGTTGTATCAACAAAGAATGGCCCGTGCCTACAACAAGAAGGTGCTGCCTAGGAAATTTGAAGTGGGACAACTCGTTTTGAGGCGTATTCTCCCCCACCATCAGGAAGCAAAAGGAAAGTTCGCTCCTAATTGGAAGGGCCCATACATTATCAGAAAATTGTTGCCAAAAAGGGTGTTGTACCTGGGAGAAATCGAAGGAAATGACCCTGAAACAGCTGTAAATGCAGACGCTGTCAAAAGGTATTATGTCTAGTCTTTCTGCAGCAACAACATTACCCGGGTGGGATGACGAAGTCTTTCATTCTCGCTACCCCAAACACTCCAATCCTTTGCTAACCTTTTGAGTCGGTTACCTTTCTTTCATTTCCCTCTTTGGAACCTGAAGATGTTTGTAAAAAAATGATTTCCTGAACTACATTCGACTTGATTTCGAAAGGATACGTAGGCAGCCTCTCTCTGGGGTTCAGTCACACCAAAACAAAAATTCAATTTCCCCTAAAAATGAAACTGGGCAGATATTATAATGGTCCATTAATAATCCCTCATGAATGGTTCCAAAGTTGTAATTCAATCCAAATTCTTTTTGGCCCAAACCTTGTTCAAGTCCTTCTGATTAAGCGTTAAAAGGTGTTCAAAATTGGAGAACGCAGTTGTTTGAACCCGATGCAATCAAGATAAAAGAAATAAAATGAGAGAGTCTTATTGGTAAAAACACGCGGGCACCGTAAGGTGATGGTGAGCAGAAAAATTGAAACGAGAGAGTCTTGTTAGTGAAAACTCATAAAGAGCACTATAAGGCGACAGTGAGAAGAGAAATGAGAGAGGTCGATTGGTGAAAACCCGCAAAGGGCGTCATTGATCGAAAAGAAGAAATTCCTCACCACCATTGGCACTGAAAGAGTCCTGGCAAGGTTTCTCGGTTTTAAAACACGGGTTGTAATGGGTTTATGAGAAGTTGGATAGTTGTACGGATCGGGTATCCAGTCCAAGAAGCATGTCATGTCTATTGAAGTCTACATGCACTCCAGATAAGTCCTTCTTTACTCCCTGAAAGGGTCCCTGAAAGGGACACTTCTCCTTAAATTCACTTTCTTGTCCTTTGTTTACTTTTCTTTGAATCCCTTTCGGTCTAACTTTGTTCCGAAACTAATACGAAGAAAATATGGCAAGATTGGTTTTACAGGATTATGCTTAATAAAAGTCAAATCCAAAAGAAAGCACCCAGCCTCAGCGGGTGTATCAGGTCGATCCTGACTGGACATGATGGCCGATGCTCTGAAGTCAAAACTATCGAAAATGAAAGAAATCCAACGTCAAGCACCCCTAGAGGCAGAATAAGATGAAAAGGCCAAAATCCCACATGGGTGAACCGTCATGTGAAATTTTGGAAAGTTGAGTTCCTCGATTTCAGAAGAGAGATCAATGTTCAGATATCCAGTAAGCAGCAGAGGTGCAATCCAAAGTAACCTTACAAGAAGCAGGTGCAACAAAAAAGAAATGTGCAAGTACTAAAAACAGCTTTGCAGCAACAATCCATAAAACAAGATTGAAAAAATAATAAGATAAGAAGAAAATTCAAAAAATGGTAGCTTAGGACCCCCAATCTCTACTTTCACGCTCCTCTAACATAGGGTCTCCACTCCCTAGTTGAAATTATTTTAGACATAGGGTCTCCACTCCATAGTCGCCTTTTGCCAACATATGGTCTCCACTCCCTAGTTGAGATTATTTTAGACATAGGGTCTCCACTCCCTAGTATCCCTTCCAACATAGGGTCTCCATTCCCTAGTTGAGATTATTTTAGACATAGGGTCTCCACTCACTAGTCGCCTTCTGCCATCATAGGGTCTCCACTCACTAGTTGAGTTTATTTTAGACATAGGGTCTCCCTAGTCGCCTTTTGCCAACATAGGGTCTCCACTCTCTAGTTGAAATTATTTTAGACATAGGGTCTCCACTCCCTAGTCGCATTTTGCTAACATAGGGTCTCCACTGCCTAGTTGAGATTATTTTAGACATAGGGTCTCCACTGCCTAGTTGAGATTATTTTAGACATAGGGTCTTCACTCCCTAGTCGTCTTTTGCCAACATAGAGTCTCCACTCTCTAGTTTAGATTATTAGTCGCCTTTTGCCAACATAGGGTCTCCACTCCCTAGTTAGGATTATTTTAGACATAGGGTCTCTACTCTCTAGTCGGCTTTTGCCAACATAGGGTGTCCACTCCCTAGTTGAGATTATTTTAGACAAAGGGTCTCCACTCCCTAGTCGCCTTTTACCAACATAGGGTCTCCACTCCCTAGTTGACATTATTTTAGGCATAGGGTCTCCACGCCCTAGTCGCCTTTTTCCAACGTACGGTCTCCACTCCCTAGTTGACATTATTTTAGTCATAGGGTCTCCACAACGAACATAGGGTCTCCACTCCCTGGTTAAGTTTATATTAGACATAGGGTATCCACTCTCTAGTCGCCTTTCCAACATAGGGTGTCCATTCCCTAGTTGAGATTATTTTAGACATATGGTCTCCACTCCCTATTCGCCTTTTGCCAACCTAGGGTCTCCACTTCCTAGTTAAGTTTATTTTAGACATAGGGTCTCTACTCCCTAGTCGCCTTTTGCAAACATAGGGTCTCCACTCCCTAGTAGAGTTTATTTTGGACATAGGGTCTCCACTCTCTAAGTCGCCTTTCTAATACAGGGTCTCCACTCCCTAGTTGAGATTATTTTAGACATAGGGTCTCCAATCCCTAGTCCCCTTTTGCCAACATAGGGTCTCCACTCCCTAGTTGTGATTATTTTAGACATAGGGTCTCCACTCCATAGTCTCCTTTCCAACATAGGGTCTCCACTCCCAAGTCGAGATTATTTTAGACATAAGGTCTTCACTCCCTAGTCGCCTTTTGCCAACATAGGGTCTCCACTCCCTAGTTGAGATTATTTTAGATATAGGGTCTCCACTCTGTAGTCGCATTTCCAATATAGGGTCTCCACTCCCTTGTTGAGATTATTTTAGTCATAGGGTCTCTATTCCCTAGTCGCCTTTTGCAAACATCGGGTCTCCACTCCCTAGTTGAGTTTATTTTAGACATAGGGTCTCCACTCCCTAATTGCCTTTTTCCAACATAGGGTCTCCTCTCCCTTGTTGAGATTATTTTTGAAATAGGGTCTCCACTCCCTAGTCGCCTTTTTCCAACATAGGGTCTCCACTCCCTAGTTGAGATTATTTTAAACATAGGGTCTGCACTCCCTAGTCGGCTTTTGCCAACATAGGGTCTCCACTCCCTAGTTGAGATTATTTTAGACTTAGGGTCTCCACTCCCTAGTTGAGATTATTTAACACATAGGGTATCCACTCTCTAGTCGCCTTTTTCCAACATAGGGTCTCCACTCCCTAGTTGAGATTATTTTAGACATAGGGTCTTCATGCCCTAGTCGCCTTTTGCTAACATAGAGTCTCCACTCCCTAGTTGAGATTATTTTAGACATAGGGTCTCCATGGCAAACATAGGGTCTCCACTCTCTAGTTGAGTTTATTTTAGACATAGAGTCTCCACTGCCTAGTCGCCTTTCTAACATAGGGTCTTCACTCCCTAGTTGAGATTATTTTAGTCATAGGGTCTTCACTCCCTAGTCGTCTTTCCAACATAGGGTTTTTACTCCCTAGTTGAGATTATTTTAGACATAGGGTCTCCACTCCCTAGTCGCCATTTGCCAACATAGGGTCCCCACTCCTTCGTTGAGTTTATTTTAGACATAAGGTCACTACTCCCTAGTCGCCCTTTGCCAACATAGGGTCTCCACTCCCTAGTAGAGTTTATTAGACATAGGGTCTCCACTCCCTAGTCGCCTTTCCAACATAGGGTCTCCACTCCCTAGTTGAGATTATTTTAGACATAGGGTCTCCACTCCTTAGTCGCCTTATGCCAATATAGGGTCTTCACTCCCTAGTTGAGATTATTTTTAGACATAGGGTCTCCACTCCCTAGTCGCATTTTGCCAATATAGGGTCTCCACTCCGTACTCACCTTTTGCCAACATAGGGTCTCCACGCCCTTGCTAAGATTATTTTAGACATAGGGTCTCCACTCCCTAGTCGGCTTTTCCAACATAGGGTCTCCACTCCCTAGTTGAGATAATTTTAGACATAGAGTCTCCACTCCCTTGTCGTGCTTCCAACATAGGGTCACCACTCCCTAGTTTAGATTATTTTAGACATAGGGTCTCCAATCCCTAGTCGCCTTTTGCCACCATAGGATCTCCACTCCTTAGTTGAGTTTATTTTAGACATAGGGTCTCCACTCCCTAGTCTCTTTTTTCTAACATAGGGTCTCCACTCTCTAGTTGATATTATATTAGACATAGGGACTCCACTCCCTAGTCGCCTTTTGCCAACATAGGGTCTCCACTCCCTAATTGAGATTAATTTAGACATAGGGTTTCCACTCCTTAGTCGCCTTTCCAACATAGGGTCTTCACTCCCTAGTTGAGATTATGTTAGTCATAGGGTCTCTATTCCCTAGTCGCCTTTTGCAAACATCGGGTCTCCACTCTCTGGTTGAGTTTATTTTAGACATAGGGTCTCCATGGCAAACATAGGGTCTCCACTCCCTAGTTGAGTTTATTTTAGACATAGAGTCTCCACTGCCTAGTCGCCTTTCTAACATAGGGTTTTCACTCCCTAGTTGAGATTATTTTAGTCATAGGGTGTCCACTCCCTAGTCTTCTTTCAAACATAGGGTCTTTACTCCCTAGTTGAGATTATTTTAGACATAGGGTCTCCATTCCCTAGTCGCCTTTTGCCAACATAGGGTCTCCACTCCTTCGTTGAGTTTATTTTAGACATAAGGTCTCTACTCCCTAGTCGCCCTTTGCCAACATAGGGTCGCCACTCCCTAGTAGAGTTTATTAGACATAGGGTCTCCACTCTCTAGTCGCCTTTCCAACATAGGGTCTCCACTCCTTAGTTGAGATTATTTTAGACATAGGGTCTCCACTCCCTAGTCGCCTTATGCCAATATAGGGTCTCCACTCCCTAGTTGAGATTATTTTTAGACATAGGGTCTACACTCCCTAGTCGCCTTTTGCCAATATAGGGTCTCCACTCCGTACACGCCTTTTGCCAACATAGGGTCTCCACACCCTTGCTGAGATTATTTTAGACATAGGGTCTCCACTCCCTAGTCGGATTTTCCAACATAGTGTCTCCACTCCCTAGTTGAGATAATTTTAGACATAGAGTCTCCACTCCCTTGTCGCGTTTCCAACATAGGGTCACCACTCCCTAGTTTAGATTATTTTAGACATAGAGTCTCCACTCCCTAGTCGCCTTTTGCCACCATAGGATCTCCACTCCTTAGTTGAGTTTATTTTAGACATAGGGTCTCTACTCCCTAGTCGCCTTTTGCCAACATAGGGTCTACACTCCCTAGTAGAGTTTATTTTGGACATAGGGTCTCCACTCTCTAAGTCGCCTTTCCAACACAGGGTCTCCACTCCCTAGTTGAGATTATTTTAGACATAGGGTCTCCAATTCCTAGTCCCCTTTTTCCAACATAGGGTCTCCACTACCTAGTTGAGATTATTTTAGACATGGGGTCTCCACTCCCTCGTCACCTTTTTCCAGCTTATCGTCTGCACTCCCTAGTTGAGATTATTTTAGACAAAGGGTCTCCAATCCATAGTTGCCTTTCCAACATAGGGTCTCCACTCCCTAGTTGAGATTATTTTAGACATAGGGTCTCCACTCCCTAGTCATCTTTTGCCAACATAGGGTCTCCACTCCCTAGTTGAGATTATTTTAGACTTAGGGTCTCCACCCCCTTGTCCCCTTTTTCCAACATGTGGTTTCCACTCCCTAGTTGAGATTATTTTATACATAGGGTCTACACTCCCTAGTTGCCTTTCCAATATAGGGTCTCTATTCCCTAGTTAAGATTATTTTAGATATATGGTCTCCACTCCCTAGTCGCCTTTCCAACATAGGGTCTCCACTCCCTAGTTGAGATTATTTTAGACATAGGGTCTCCACTCCCTAGTCGCCTTATGACAATATAGGGTCTCCACTCCTTAGTTGAGATTATTTTAGACATAGGATCTCCACTCCCTAGTCGCCTTTTGCCATTATAGGGTCTGCACTCCCTCGTTGACTTTTAGTATAGATATAGGGCTCCACTCCCCAATCCCTTTTTCTCAAGGATACACAATTCTGGTTTTATTGCTTTCTATAAAGAAATAGTTTAGATTTTGTTACAATAACTCACGAAATTTTCCTAGTGAAAACTGGGACAAAAAATTTTGTTCGTTTGTCTTTTTTGGTGTCTGAACAGGTTTCAACCGTGAGGCACGAGGTTTGAGATGACCACAAGAAGAAATCTCAACCCAAATAAAAGAAAAGAAAGACCAAGAAAAGAAGTGGGCTTTAAGTGCAGAAGCGGAGAAATGACGCGGACTTCTAGAGATATGACTGAAGTCGCAAGCTTCACATTTCCCGCCTTGATCCGAAAAGCTGGAAGAATGAACTGGCGGCTACAGATGATGAGCATCAAGAATCAGATCGGAGTCTGCAGCAAGAACTAGCCAAGACTCATGATCAAGCTTCAGAAGATTTATAGATGGGAATCTTGTAACTCGTAGTTGATAGGCTTAGCTAGTTTAGCTTTTTATTTTTTATTTTTGGTGTAATAAGGAGATCAGCGAGCAGTAGCAGCAGCAGCTGCAATAGTAAAATCTCAGCTTCCTAGTAGTCCCAGCTACCAAAACTTCCAAAACTACACTGACCTGATTCCTTTATAGCCAAGGATATGTAGGCAACGTCTGGAGCAAGGTTTAGTCAGGCTCTTTCAAGCAATGCTTCTCATAGAGTTACAAATGGGCAAAAATCCCTCATAATTGCTCATTTTATCTTTTTCCGAAAACCCTTTGTCTCTCCGAGCAAAGAGGGGCAGCTGTGAGCACGTGATTTTTACCCCACATGAATTACTCCTAAAGAATTAGGTTTTTCTTTAAATTGTTTGCCATTTTAGGAATTATTGTAGAATTTTTTTAATTGTTCGCATTTTTCTATGCATGTTTAATTTTATTTAATTCATGAAAATATAAAAATATATTGCATTTTCATTTAGGATTTATTTTTACATTTTTAGGTTAATTAGTAAATTAGTTGTTTTATAAAAATAAAAATCACAAAAAAATAATTCACTTTGCATTTTTAACTTTTAAATTTTAAATATTGTAGTTTTTCTTTTAATTTGGGAATTAATTAATTGTTGTAAATACTATGTTGAGTAATTAATCTAATTTGGTAAGTTAATTTAATTTAAGAATTAATTTAGGTTTTTATTTTTAATTTGAAAAAAAAAAGAAAATCGAAAATTAAAAGAAAAGAAAAGAACAAAAGGCTGCTTGATCTGGGCCAATTTGGCACAGGCCCAAGCCATTTCCCCCCAAACCCGCTCAAAGCCCAGGCCCAAATCACCCCTAACCCGGTCAAAGTCTTCAGCCTAACCAAACGACGTCGTTCTCACTCCCCTTCATCAGAGCCGTCGATTTTAGATGATCAAACTGCCCGGAACTAGCCTTTAGTTCCCCATATAAGTGTCTGAACAGCCTACCCCCCCCCCCCTTCCATCTCTCTTCACTTCATCTCCTCCATCAGAGGCTCACCTTAACCCTAACTCTGCCCTAATAATCCTCACCCTCTCCGGTGGCGGCGCTACCCCAAACCGCCTCCAAAATCCCACCCCGGAATCCTTTCCATCCCCTCATCTCAAATCCTTAACTCATCTCTTTCAAATTGAAGGTTTTGAAGATTTCAAATTAATATCAATCTCGGCTAAAAATTGAAGGTTTTGAAGATTTTTTCAAAGTCCACTGTCAACCCGCCTATTTCTAGGTATTTTTTCTCGCTATTTTCCTTTCTTTCATTTTCCGTTTTATTCTCATTCTCATCTTCTTCTATTTCTTTCCTTGTCTTTGTTTTATTTTTTTTAGTTTTTCTTTTTCAAATCACTTCTGTATGCATGCTAAGCTTAAGGTAATCTTTAGTCACCATCTTTTCTAATTTATTTGATTATGCTTGTTTGATTTTGCCTAAGTTCCCTCCTATTTTATTTTTCTTTGAAATTCCTCGATTCAAGAGTTCATGTAACTCTGATTGGCCCTTTTCTTGATTTTTCTGTTGGGCTTTTGATTTTTTAATTGGGCTCTATAGACAGAGGCCCAAATAGGGGGGTCAGTCCAGGTTATTAGCTCAGGTTTTGATTTTGATTTGTTGGGTCAATTTGACCCATATCTGGTTCTAAGGGTAAATAGTAGAAGCCTAAAGGATAGTTTGGAAAATTTAATTAGGGGAATCTTGCATAACTGATTTGGAAACTTCTTGGAAGGTGAGGTTTGGGTGTAGTTTGACAAACAGGTTAGAAAATTGGGGTTTAAAGTAAAAAGAATGAAAATAAAAAAGGGGTAATGGGCAAAATCTGAAACCAATTCTGTTGCCCTAAAAGTCCTCTATAAGAGGCATGTTTCCTACTTTTTCAAGTCAGATTTTAGAGAATTACAATACTAAAAAAGCTTAAAACGGCTGAGTTCAAAAGTACTGCAAATCCCTTGCATTCTTTGGTACAAATTAGCTTGGTTTGCTATTTATCTTCATAAGTTTGAAACCTTTCAAGACTTCTGATTCATTCTCATTGAAAAATGGTCCAAAAGAGTTGAATCTTGCTGTGATTGGAGCTGTTGATTCACTTGTTCTATTGTTGCTGCTGAGCTTTTCATTTTCTTTGTTTCTGTTGACATCCAGGTGCCTGTTTCTAGATCCTACTGAATGTGAAGCTCGATTTGAAGCATGAAATTGAAATGTGGAGTTTAAATACAGCATCAGCTTATTTGATTAGAATTTAGCCTTATTTTATGCATTACATTGTTCTTTTATTGTTTGATTCATTGTATTTTGCCTGTCGATTGATAGTATCCTTCTAAGGTTTGTATTAAGTCTCTACTTAACATGTGAGTCCAGTATTTTTGTCAAGTATGTTGTAGTTGGACTTTGGGCCTTGTCATTTGGACTTTTATCATCATATGTCTGATTCTGGACTGTTATAATATAGACATAACTCAGGTGGATAACATTTAAAGTTGTATGGTGATGTCAGGTCATAGGTCGACTTCACTATGACTTTGTTTGCTCTCATTTTGGTTTTCAAATGACTTCAAGGTTCATTGTTTGTTTTTTTGTAAATGTCAGAGTCAAAAGTCTGAATCCTTTACTGTTAGATATTTTGCTGAAAAGCATCAGTTTTGAATCTTAAATTTATTTTTGGGTTCTACTTGTTTTGATGAAATCAGTAAGCATTCGTTTCTTCTTTAAGATCTGGAGCCGGACAGGTTTAAATCCATGCTAGTAGGTGTATTCTTTTGAAATCATGTTAGTTGGTCTGGCTAAAAATCGAATTCTGCTATGTTAAAGGATAAAATAATTTGTGTTTGAGCCATATAACATTAAGGTTTGCATTTTCTTATGGAATGTGATTTGGGCTTAAAAATGTGTTCTGCATCTGCGTAAAATTGGCAAGAATTACTAATATTTGTTTCAAGCTTAAGATTTTTTGTGAAGAAGTGTAACTTGTATCAATTGATTGTGCTAAACCACATAATTGGGCCTTTGGCATTGGCCCAGCGGTGCCAAATGCCCCTTTTTGCCGAAGGCTTCATAAGAGCCCACGCCCTTTTAGCCAAATACTAGGCCTCTTTCAACACTAGTTATTTCTAAATGTTAAGTTTGTTTTGAACAATTAGCTTAAAAATAAATTCAAATTAAGTCAGCCCCTTTAAAAATTAGATTTGAGGCATGCCATATTAAGCAAGCAATAATCTATGGCCCTCAAAAGATTAGTTTAAACACCCTTTAAAGTTAGACTTGAGGTGTGCCGTAAGCAAAAATTAGATAACCCATGGCCCTCGGATAATTAATTTTAACTCTTTAAAATTGAGGTGTGCCATCATTTGAATTTTCCATGGCCCTCGCAAACCTTTTTTTTTCATTTGAACCATCGTAGCTTGTTTTAGGCTCGATTTAGATTAGTATTGCGATTATATATACGTTCACGTAATATAACTGCAAATTTAACTCTAAAAAGACTCGAGGGATGCGTTCGTGCAACTTCAACTAAACTTTCTTAATAAATCAACAAAAGCGTTATTAATCGTGGACACATTCACGTGACATGATTTTGACGCGCCAAAAAAAAAGAGTATACGCACGCGTAACCCAATTCTTTAATTACGAATAATTCAAGTGATTTAAAAGCGGTAAAAAGATAGTTGCACATAGGTCTTAAAATGAGCAGTTAAACAATTAAGCCAAGTATAATTTGCTAAGCGACTGTTCTAGAACCACGGAACCCGGGAATGCCTAATACCTTCTCCAAGGTTAACAGAATTCCTTATCTAGAATTTCTGGTTCGCAGACTTCAAAAGGAAAGTCGAAATTTCCTCGATTTGGGATTTAAAATAAACCGGTGACTTGGGACACCAATTAAAATATTCCAAGTGGTGACTCTAAGAATTAAATAAATAATCTCATTTCGAATAATGTCACTTAAATTGGAAAAACTCCCTTATATACTCTCTGGTGTAAAAAGGAGGTGTGACACCCTGGAGGTATTTAGGCCCTCTAAATCTGGGCAGTTCTAGACGACCCCTAAGGTGCTTAAAAGAGAGAAAATTCTAGGCGACAGGCAAGAACACATAGTACTTAACAACTAAACAAAGAAAGAGACAGTTAAAATGCCCAGGTTTACCTCCACAAGTAATACACATAGGCGGCACGTCTTAAACATAAACAAGATTAGTTTTTTTTTTGTTTAGAGAAAAGGCCATAAACTGGACGTCTAAGTGGATGTCAATGCACAGAAACATGCAACCTTGTTTTTATAAACTTGACAGTAAGGCCCTAATCAGTTTTGCCTACTGATTTTAACCTGTTAAATCAAAACAACTTCAAGTAGCAGAAATGTAATTTCAGAGTTGAAGGATTTGAAAACGCCCTATAGGCTTGCTTAAACGCTGAATAGTGATGTCCCAAGAGCATGATAACTACATTTGATATTGTAAAACAGTGGGTGTCGCGCCCCCTTTTTCTAGTGAAAATTGGGTTTGTGACATTTGGGAGACAACTCGTTCCCTCTCGGGAATTAGGTTTGAATTGATAAGTCGTCACCTAATGATTTGAGTGCATTAGGACACTAAGGAAGGTTTGACTTGAACAACCAGAGATTGGGTAAGGGCTCGAAATTATCTCAAGGGGAAGGTGTTAGGTACCTCTCAAGATCCATTAGTGTGGTTCTCAGCCAAGCTATTATTGTGACTATAAGTAAGAACTACACATAGGCAAATAAGGCTTCAAATAAGAGGAGATTTTTCGCGTAATAAACAAAAGTAAGAAAAAGGAACTAAAGAGTTGATTTTCTTAAAAGAAATGGTTTAAAAAGATTTAAAAGAAACAAAGAAAACAAAGGAAAGGGGGGTCCTAGGTTTATTAATAATATGGATCACCCCACACAACACCCGGTAATCACTCCTCAATGAGGGGCTACACGAGATGTTATCGCGTGGTCATCATATCCATATCTACCCTTTCCCACCCCGTTGAGGTATTAAAGTGCCAAATGGTCTCGTTTACTTATTGCATGCTATTACCCGGCCCAATCCTATCAGTCCCGAAGGCATTTGGGGACTACTAATCCTAAATGGGAGGGATGTTAGGCTTATTTGTAGTTTCAAAAGGTAAAATTACTAAGGCGACAAACAAAACATATATGGCAAGTATGGGGAAGCATATAAACAAATGAAAAGGCTCAAACATACCTCTTTTAAGCAGGAAAAGCAGGAAGTTAGCATGACTTGCACATACTGTTTAGGGTCTGATTAAACTTAAATGATCGAGGCAGGCTGTTTTATTACATAGTTCAGATAAGAAGCCCGAGGTAGGCCTGCCTGCTGGTTGCAGCATATAAAATCTGATTCAGTTATAAACTTTCACCCTATGGCTTGCCTAAGTGTTAGACGAAGACCCCTATAGGCATGATATCTACTGACTCTGGAAACAATGAAACAAACATGAATACATATTGATTTGAGAAAATATTCTATTATTAAAGAAATGCGAGTTTTAGCAAAAGAGCATGCGTCATTGTTACTGGTTTTAGACCTATAAGCGAGTGAAACGATTCAGATTCAATTAAGGCTCCTATAGGCATGCTTTCTATGTGTTGTCGATTTTGGACACTCTTATAAACGTAGTAAAAAATGCAGAACCCTATAGGCATGACATCTAATTGTAGTTGATTTTAAGAACCTATAGACATATTCTCTACATGCATATGCAGAAGTCACGATATCTACATAAAAGTGCAAGATCCCTATAGTCATGGTATCTAAATGAGAATGCAGAAGTTCCTATAGACGTGGTAACTAAATGAGAATGCAGAAATCTTATAGGCATGGTAGCTATATAAAAAATGCAGAAATCTTATAGGTATGGTAGCTATATGAAAATTGCAGGAATCTTATCGGCAAGTTATCTACCCTTTTTTACATGCATGGTTACCCTTCCCTTTCATTAACCATCCCCAAAAGTTATTACAATCCAAATAAAATAAAGAAAAGTACATCAAAAATTGAAAATTACAACCAAGGAGAGCCTGATGTAGACTTCATGTCTGAAGTATGAAGTAAACCAACTTCAAAGATCATGTTTCAAAGCCTTTCTCCCACTTGGGTGGGTAAGAGTTCCCTAAGAGTTTCATAAGAACTCCGGGCAGTGCTTACACCCAAATGTATCACCATATTAAGCCAAAGTGTAGTGTGGAAGGGCCAGCCCTCAGGTGTCCAAGTTCAGAAGGAACTCAAGGTCCTAAGGTAAGGCTCACAAGAGCAGGGGGCAGAACTTAGGAACTAAGAGAGAGTGTAAGTGTAGAATTCTGAAAGGGGGAAAGGGAAAAGGAAACAGCACACATAGGGATATAGGGAATGGGGACTTGCAAGAGGTAAAAAGCAGGCTAGTGGGCATAACCCAACAATAGGAGATGCTGGCACACCCATAAGCCTACTAGAACACATTGTTTAGAGGTTAGGATCGCCTAAGAGATCAAGTTCAATCCATAGACAATAACTTGTATATTGCCATGTTTTAAATTGTAACTCAAAGCACATAAAGGGAAATAAGGACTAGGGATTCATAGCATAAACAAGCAAAAGGGAATCAACATGCTAGTTTAAATATTTAACTCTGCAGAAGTAGTAAAGTAGACATAGATGCAAAAAGCTGTAAGTAAACACATTATGGGGATGCTGAAATTTGAAATTAGGACATACCAGTTTCAAAGAAACAAGTAGAGAAAATGCAGTAGTCTGGTAAAAACCTCAGTGCAGACAAGAAGAGAGAGTTCTATTATATGAGTAAGAGTTCAGAAGAGATTGTGAATTGTGTAGTCTGAAGTGTAGAAAGGTCGTGCCCTTTTATAGTGTAAAAACCAAGTAGAAATAAGGTAAGAAATAATTGAAGAGCTGATTGTCAATCAATTACACAAGACTCCCTTTAGTTAAGGGATTCAGATTCTAACGGGTATAAACCAATTAAGGAAAGAAATTAATCAAACACTTTGTGCAAAGTAGGCAATTAGGGGTGAATACATAAAAGTTATTTAAGGACAAGGTTTTTTGAAATACACGGTTTGTATAAATAAGGTAAGGAAATCAATTGACAACCAGTAAATCAACACCCAGGGATTTTATATGAATGAACCGAGTCAAAAAGATAGGAAAGGTTTTTAACTTAAGGGAAATCAGCAAACAATGGAAAGGGAATCAATCTGACCATATTCAGAGGGAAGTATGAACTAGTCACAAATTTAAAAGCCACTTTAAAGGGAAGTCTATCATATATAAGGATGCTAAGCATGAAAAAAAAAGATTGTCATGTCACTGTAACATTAGTAGAAAAATCCAGAGTAGAAGGGTTAAGTAAAAAGGTCAGAATCATATGAAAACAAGGAATTGGTTTGAAAAAGTTGGGGATTTTGAAATAAGACCCCTAGTTCAGACAAATTGTAAAATCAAACTTGGCAAAACCCCCAAATTCTAGGGTTTCCACCTTAAATCAAGTATAGAGATGAGAAGGCAAGTAGTCGAAACAAGCTCAGAGGTTTCAGAAATGAAACCTCTTGCATGTTTCTTTCATTAGCAGAAACGCATGAGAAAACATGATAGCAAAGTAACATGCAAATACAGTAGAAGGATTCAAAGAACATAATGGAAAATACTGATAAGAATAGTAGAAGAAGCATGCTTAAGAGGTTTTCTAGAAGAATCTTAAACAGGGCTCAGTAGAAGAAAAAATAGTAAAAACACTTAAGAATACAGTAGAAAAATATATATTAGGCAGAACATAATTGAAAATGGTGCCTTCGAACAATGACGCCTTCGGATGATTTGGCGATCTTTCAGCCTATGAGATGCAATAGGTGGCGATCTTTCAGCCATGCAAGATGTAAATAAGGTGGCGATCTTTCAGCCATGCAATATGTAAATTAAGTGGTGATATTTCAGCCATGCAAGATGTAAATAAAGTGTCGATCTTTCAGCCATGCAAGATGTAAATAAGTGGCGATCTTTCAACCGATGCAAGACGTAAATAAAGGTGGCGATATTTCAGCCATGAAGATAGAGGTAGAGCTTAACCTCGGAAGGTAGAATGGTAGCCTTATGCAATGCAGAGAATGAAGACGGAGACAGAGCTTAGTCTTGGAAGGCAGAATAGTAGCCTTATGCAACGCAGAGAATGCAGATGGAGACAGAGCTTAGACTCGGAAGGCAGAAAGGTAGCCTTATGCAATGTAGAGAATGCAGATGGAGACAAAGATTAGTATTGGAAGGCATAATGGTAGCCTTATGTAATGCAGAGAATGCTGATTGAGACAGAGCTTAGTCTCGGAAGGCAGAGTGGTAGCCTTATGCAATGCAGAGGATGCAGATGGAGGTAGAGCTTAACCTCGGAAGGGAGAATGGTAGCCTTATGCAATGCAGAGAATGCAGATGGAGGTAGAGATTAACCTCGGAAGGCAGAATGGTAGCCTTATGCAGGACGTAAAAATGGCAAATGGCAATAGAGTTTTCTTAGCTGATAGCGGATTGCGGTATCGTGATTACTGGGGATATTGTGCCTGCTAGGGACACTATTGTGCGGATAGCAGTTGTGAGCAAGTGCAACGGTTCAGAGAGTTTTATTCCTGAACTTTGTGAGTGAGCGTATAGTATATTTGATGATTTTTCAACTCAACTGCCTGCATTCAAAGAAAAATCGTGAGTTTGTAAAGGGGGAAAGATTAGTTCGTATCCCCGCTGGCTTTGCTTGACCTGCTCGGCTTTGATCTGGTGATACTATACGTATCATTGGGGTAGCGTTGCTAAACAAGGCAATTTTAGTAATAAACATGCATGATTTAGTAAAAGCATAACATAAGTGCATAATTAAGAATAATTTTCTTTAGATGAACCGACGACTACGACGTGGTTCAAGACATTGCAACATCGCTTGCTCCGGAATTTTGAGGGTCCTCCTCAAAATTCTGTCCCAGTTTACTGAGTTGTTTGAAGGCTGTTAATGATAAATGGCTAGAATTGACTTCGGAATTTTGAGGGTCCTCCTTAAAATTCTGCCCCAGTTTCCAATAGCGGGGGAAATGGAAATTTTATTGAATTGTGACCGAACCCATAGGGCTGCCTACGTATCCCCTCTTAAACGGGAATCAGGTCAGGCATAGTTCAAACTACATCATAAAAGAAAGCAAAAAGGTTACACATAGTATCGCTTGACTGCGTCTGAATTCATTGGCTTTGGCCAAACTTCCCCGTCCATTTCTGCAAGTATGAGGGCTCCTCCTGTTAAAACCCGGTGAACCATGTACGGACCATGCCAGTTGGGAGAGAATTTTCCTTTGGCTTTATCTTGATGGGGGAAAATCTTCTTTAATACCAGTTGCCCTGGTGTGAATTGTCTTGGCTTGACTCTTTTGTTGAAGGCTCTGGGCATTCTTTTCTAATAAAGCTGACCATGACAAACTGCATTCATTCTTTTTCCATCTATAAGAGCCAGCTGCTCGTAACGACTCTTCACCCCCTCTGCATCATCGAGTTCTGCTTCCTGTATGATTTTCAAGGAAGGGACTTCCACTTCGGTGGAAATGACCGCTTCTATACCATATACTAGTATGTAGGGGGTTGCCCCTGTTGATATGCGGACTATGGTGCGGTATCCCAATAAAGCAAATGATAGCTTCTCGTGCCACTGCTTATGTTTCTCTATCATTTTTCTTAGTATCTTCTTGATATTCTTGTTGGTGGCCTATACGGCTCCGTTCATCTGAGGTCTGTAGGCTGTAGAATTCTTGTGTTTAATCTTGAAGGTTTCACACATGGATTTCATCAAATCACTGTTGAGGTTGGAGCCATTATCAGTAATGATTGACTCTGGAATTCCGAACCGACACATGACACGGTCACGAAATCCACCACAACTTTCTTAGTCACTACCCTGTAAGATGCTGCTTCAACCTATTTGGTGAAATAATCAATTGCTACTAGGATAAACCTATGCTCGTTTGATGCGCCGGGTTCGATTGGTCCGATAACATCCATTCCCCAGGTGGCGAACGGCCACAGCGAGCTTGTTGCATTAAGCTCATTTGGAGGCACCTTTATCATGTTTGCATGTATCTGGCAGCGGTGGCACTTTTAGACATATTGGATGCAGTCTGTTTCCATAGTCATCCAAAAGTAACCAGCTCGGAGTATTTTCTTTGCTAAAACAAAGTCGTTCATATGTGGACCGCAGGTCCCTGCATGTATTTCCTCTAATAACCCGGATGCTTCCTTTGCGTTGACACACCTTAATAATCCCAAATCATGAGTCCCCCTGTACAGGATTCCTCCACTGTGAAAGAAATTGTTGGATAACCTCCGAAGCATGCGCTTCTGAATAGCGTTTGCGAGCTTTGGGTATTCTCCTTTTGCCAAGTATTCCTTGATATCATGAAACTAAGGATTTCCGTCTGCTTCTTCTTCGACATGAGCACAGTAAACGGGTTGATCATAGATCTTTACCGGAATGGGATCAATGAAATTCTTGTTTGAATGTTGTATCATGGATGATATGGTAGCCAGTGCATCGGCGAATTCATTCTGGACCCTGGGAACATGCTGGAATGTTGTCTTTGTGAACCTGTTTCTCAACTCCTGCACATGATGCAGATAAGGGAGTATCTTGGAGTTCTTTGGTCGCCCATTCTTCTCGGACCTGATGTATAAGCAAGTCTGAATCCCCAATTACTAGCAACTCTTGGATGTTCATGTCAATGGCCATCTTGAGCCCTAAGATGCAGGATTCATACTCAGCCATATTGTTGGTGTAGGAGAACCCTAGTTTGGCAGACACTGGATAATGCTGACCAGTTTTTGATCCTAGGACCGCTCCTACGCCAACTCTTTTGAAATTTGCTACTCCATTGAAAAACATTCTCCAACCGTCATAGGATTCTGCAATGTCTTCTCCTATGAATGATACCTTTTCATCAGGAAAATATATTTTTAAGGGTTCGTATTCTCCGTCTACGAGATTTTCAGCAAGGTGATCTGCTAGTGCCTGTCCTTTTGATTGCTTTCTGAGTCACGTAGATAATGTCAAATTCACTCAACAGGATTTGCCACTTGGCCAGCTTGCCAGTGGACATGGGCTTCTAAAAGATGTACTTCAAGGGATCCATTCTTGATATGAGATATGTAGTATAGGCACAGAAGTAGTGCCTCAACTTCTGAGCTACCCAAGTCAAAGCACAACAGGTGCGGTCTAACAGAGAATACCGAGCCTCGTACGGGGTGAAATTCTTACTGAGGTAATAGATGACCTGCTCCTTCCTCCCTGTTTCATCATGCTGCCCCAGAACACAACCAAACACTCCATCAAATACTGCAAGGTAGAGTAATAGAGGTCTACCCGGCTCAGGCGGAACAAAGGCTGGTGGTGTTGATAGGTATTCCTTGATTCTGTCGAAAGCTTTTTGGAAATCATCAGTCCATGTGATAGCGGCGTCCTTCTTCAACATCTTAAAGATCATCTCACAGATGACCGTAGATTGTGCTATGAACCGACTGATATAGTTAAGTCTTCCCAGGAAGCTTATTACATTCTTCTTGTTCTTTGGCGGTGGCAGTTCTTAAATAGCTTTGACCTTAGATGGATCCAGTTCTATCCCTCGGCGACTCACAATGAATAAAAAGTAGTTTTCCAGCAGGAACCCCAAATGCACATTTCGCGGGATTCAGCTTCAGGTTGTATCTTCTCAGTCTATTGAAGAACTTCCTCAAATCTTCCATGTGGTCAGTGGCTTTCTTGGACTTTATGATGACATCATCTACATACACCTCAATCTCTTTGTGTATCATATCATGGAAGATAGTAATCATGGCCCTCATGTAGGTGTCCCCTGCATTCTTTAACTCGAATGGCATCATCTTGTAGCAGTACATCCCCCACGGTGTAATGAAAGCCGTTTTCTCAGCATCTTCTTCGTCCATCCAGATCTGATGATATCCAACGAAGCAATCTACAAATGATTGCAACTCATGCTTGGTGCAATTGTCGATCAGGATGTGTATGTTCGTCAAGGGGAAGTCGTCCTTTGGACTGGCCCGATTGAGATCCCGGTAGTCGACATAGACTCTAACCTTCCCATCCTTCTTTGGCACCGGCACAATATTGGCTAACCATGTTGGATATTCTACTACCCTGAGCACCTTAGCTTTGACCTGTTTAGTGACTTCTTCCTTGATTTTCAAACTCATGTCGGGTTTAAACTTTCTAAGCTTCTATTTTACCGGTGGACATATCGGATGAGTTGGCAATTTGTGGGCCATAATAGATGTGCTCAAACCAGTCATGTCATCATATGACCAGTTGAATATGTCCTCATATTCCTTCATAAATTCTGTGTGTTCTTCCTTTTCTGACGGTGACAAATGAACGCTGATCCGAGTTTCTTTGATATTTTTTGCATCTCCCAAGTTAACAATCTTAGTCTTGTCCAGGTTGGACTTAGGTCTATTCTCAAAATTTTCAACCTCTTTAACAATCTCTTCCGGTATATCATCTTCCTCTGAATCTATGTCCGTTTGTTGCATTGTCTCGTTGCATGTCACAGCCATTGGTTCATCAAGATAGGTAATAGTAATGTTGTATAAGCAAAGTAATGAGAGAAAATAATAAGAGTAAGATTTGTAAGGAAACCAAAATGCTTTGATAAATTTCATAACTGTTTGAACATTGGAAGATCTTATTGCAAAAATTCAAAAGTGCAAAAGGAAAATCAACTAGTAAAAATAAAAGATAGTGCATAATGCTTTGTTTAGCCTTGCTACCCCGAGGCTTTCCGAGCTCCGGTGGTTCTGATGGTCCAATTGTTGAGGCATGCTCCTCGGCTTAAGGCCTGTATGGAAGGGCCTTACTCCCCCTCCTCCTCGAAAATGACACAACAATCCACGTCATCTTCTTCTATGAACAAATTCCTCACTGCTGCCAGTGCTTCCTCTTCTTCCGACCTATAGATAACATCGACCGGCTGGAAAGTCTGCTCCAAATGTGGTATTGGTTTCTCCAGCGGGTAGTATGGGTCGCGCCATGGTGGCGACCAGTTGTTGAATTCCTTCCAAGTATACTCGTATCTCAGACCGAAAGTGGTGCCATGTTTCTTCAGTTTGATTGGCTTGGCGATTCCTTGGAGGTTCTTGCCAAGTCCCTTGCCAGGCTCATATCCGTTCCAGTTCAATATGCTTTCAATTTTGTTGTCCCACCATTTGTCTTTGTCAACGGCGTTGACTCGCTCGATGTGGTGATAGATTTCCCCGCCTATCCTTCTCCTTCCTCCAATCGCTGGGATGGTTTGGCGACTATATATGGGATTGCTACCGTCGCCGTGAATGATCACCTCTTGGTGGTTCCACTCAAATTTCACCGCCTGATGCAGTGTCGATGCTACGGCCCCAACGGCATGAATCCATGGTCGTCCCAACAGTAAGTTATAAGATGCTGGCACGTCTATAACTTGAAAATCAACGTCGAACCAAGTAGGCCCCATTTGCAAACACAAGCTGATTTCCCCAATGGTGGATCTTTGGGAGCCGTCGAAAGCTTTGACGTTGATGGCCCCGTCCTTGATCTCATGCAGCCCCTTCCCCAATGTTCTGAGTGTTACCAATGGACAAATATTGAGGTTGGACCCTCCATCAATCAGGACCCTAGTGATAAAATAATCTTCGTATTGCACGGTGATGTGCAACACTTTGTTGTGACTCAATCCTTCTGGTGGAAGCTCATCTTCATGAAAAGTGATCTTGTGACTTTCCAATACCTGCCCTACCATGTTTTCCATTTCTCCTCCGGTGATGTTGCTTGGTACATATGCCTCACTCAGCACCTTTAACAAGGCATCCTTATGTGCCTCGGAACTTTGCAGCAAAGCTAGGATAGAAATATGTGTCAGTGTTTTGTTTAGTTGATCAATGACTGAGTATTCCTTGGCTTGTATCTTTATCCAGAGATCATCGAGCCTGGTTTTAGTGATGGTCAGCCGACCAGAGGCCTGCTTACTCGACTCAGCTGAATGCTCCAGAGTATAAACCCTGTCGGTTCTTGTCATACCCTGTGCCGCAACTATTTCCCCGAACTCGGCTTTCCCTTTCCTTCTCGCCTCGGCTGTGTAATCCCAAGGTATGCCATTTGTATGTAACGGTGTTACGGCCAACATTGCTACTGGAATGGGAACCTTTACTCCGAACGGAGCATGTATTTTGGAGGGTAAAACTGCAATTTCAAACAGTGTTGGTGCATTTGCTGGAGACCCAAACTCTACCTTAATTGGTGTTGGCGTCTTTGCAGGGAGTGATGCTTCAAACTCAAGTGGTACAGACATGTTTACCTCAGCATCCCCAGAAGGCTGAGTCTGGACTACAATCGGATTAAAGGTGACTATTGGATTTTTTGGTTCGTCACCTTCTGTGATTAAACCGATCGATCATTTGGGGTCCCAATCATCCTCTATTTCAATCATGTGAACACCTCCACCCTTATGGTCCGGCAGAGGGTTGTTGCGGACATTTGGAGTAGGCTCCTTTGCTACAATGATCTTGTTATCGATCAGAGTCTGGATCTTATCTTTCAGAGAGAAGCATTCATCAATGGTATGTCCCTTCATGGCGGAATCGTATGCATAGGATTTATTTGGATTGGCCCATTGAGAAGGGTTTTCAGGGGTTATAGCAAGGATAGGGGTTACATAACTAGCAGCTTTGAGCCTTTCGTACAGCTGGTCAATTGGTTCAGCAATGGCGCTATACTGTTTGGGAGGTCTGCGGTCAAAATTTGGTCGAGGTCTAGGAAAGTTTTAACGTGTTAGAGGTGATTGATAGTGGGATAGCTGAGCATTATAGGCTTGGTAGACATGTGCGGGTTGGGAATATCTGGGTGAAGTAGGTTGATATGTAGGAGGTGGGGGTGATTGGTAAGTAGGTGGTGGAGTTTGGTAAGAGGGTGAGGGTGCTTGGTAATTCGAGGTAGGCTGATATGTGAGTGGAGGTATCAGATAGGCTTGGTATTTGATAGGGGATTTGGCTCTTTGTGCAACTATTACGGCACCTACGTCCCTTTTCTTGGACGTACCACCAGACTGTAAAGCCTTATTGGTAGCTTGCAAAGCTTCAATGTTTGTAACCATACCACTTTTGATGCCTTCTTCAATCCTTTCACCCAGCTTGATAATGTCGGAAAATTTGTGGCTCTCAATCATCATCAGCCTCTCATAATACTGTGGGTCCTGAGCCCGGATGAAAAACTTTTTCATTTGTTCTTCTTCTAAAGCAGGTCTGACCTTAGCAGCTTCTGATCTCCAGCGAGTGGCATACTCGCGGAATGTTTCCGTGGGCTTTTTCTTTAAGTTTTGAATGTAGAACACATCTGGTGCATTTTCTGTGTTGAACATGAACCTGTCCATAAAGTCGGATGCCATACTCACCCAGTTCGACCATTTCTTCGGGTCTTGGCTAATGTACACCAAGATAGAGCATCTCCCTTCAGACTCCTCATGAAAAGTTTCATGTGGATCCTTTCGTCTTTCCCTACTCTGACCAGCTTGTCACAGTATGTTCTCAAGTGGACTCTCGGATCCCCTGTACCATCAAACATCTCGAAATTATGAGGTTTGTACCCCTCGGGCAGTTCGACATCCGGTTGTATACAAAGATCTCCATAGTTCAGCCATTCAATCCCCTTACTTCCTTCAATACGCTGAATTTGATTAGTCAATTTCTTGAGTTCCACAGCCAGGTTCCTGATGAGTGAGTCTTTATCATCAGACTCGGGTGTGCTTGAGACAGTTTGGGTGGAGTGTGGCATGATTTCCACATAGATGGGGGTGTTATGGTGGGCGTGGAAATGGTCATTTGTGGAATTCAGAGGTTTTGGGATGAGCAGTGGAGTATTGTTGGATGTGTGGCAAGTATAGCAGTGATGGTGAGGAGCGGGATGGTTTTGTGGATTTGGGATGTTTTGTGGAGGCGTGGGGTTCTGAGCCTTTGGAAAATTGATATCTAGAGTGGTGAGGGAAAATGACAAGTTTGCCAGATTCCAAACCTGATCAAGTTCCTTCTGAAATTTCAACAGTTTTTGCTCGAGTTGGGACGCACTTTCTTTGGATACCTGAGCACCATGAGTGACCTCTACTCGTTCAAATGAGTTTTGCTTTCTAGTGTTGTTCAAATCTTCCATCTTTTCTTTATTCCTGCTTCTGATAGGACTAGGATGAGGAGTGGGTAGAGGGTCCTTTGATCTTGTGGAATATGATGACAATGCCAGAGTGCATGAACTAACCTTTTGGGAGGGGAGTGAATAAACAAAAACTAAAAACAAAAAGGTAACAAGTCAGTGGGGATTATAAGAAAGTGTTGCGATATTTAAACACATAGTGAAAGAATGTAAATCGCGTCCTAATTTGGGAGCCTCGTTGTGCCCGAGGTAGGCCTAGCGACAAATTGATTTGGAGAACTTAGAATGCTAAATGCCTCATTTTATTGATAAAAGTAGACGAATCTCAAAACGACACTAAATAACAAGGAATAAAATGTCACTAGTGGCCATTGGCCTTATTACATTTCTTAAAGCAAAAAGAAAAGATTCCTATCTATTTGGTCCCCGCAGGACCTTCCTCAGGTTGAACGCTCTCGTTAATCAAATCCTCCAGCTCGCTTAGGTTCACTAGTAGAAATGCCTTTTCCATGTGTTCTCCTTTGTTTCCTTCAGCACTCTGGTAGTCGGTGACTCTCTTCCTCACTTTCCTTTCCAATTCCAGCAGACTGTACTCCAGATATTCTAACTTTTTGCTAGCTTTGGTGGCCCTCTCTTTCCACTCGCTGATTTGGTCATTTGATGGAAGACTCCACCACCAGTCCAGCAAGAGCGAGGGTGTGCTAACCATACCAAAGTTGGGGACCTCATGCCTCATGTTTCTGCAAGACAAAAGGGTTAGGCCCTTACCCCCACCAGACTCGACTATTTAATATCAACAATTAGCATAAAAGCATTTAGTTCTCCAAATAAATGCACAAAACGTGATAGTGTCCGTTTGGGTTTTTGGGAAACCCAGTGGACTTTGGATAAGGCTATCTTAAAAAGTCATTATGCGGACAACCTAACTGACTCGGCTAGGTTTGACCATGATGCATAAACAGAGTAAGGTTTCTATGGGGGTTTTAGATTAGTACCCTTGAGCGGACAACTCAAGAGGGAAAGGCACAGAACCGTCGACTACACTGTTGATCGACTGGTTTTACTGCAAATACGCCTTTGTCAGATTTAAAGGGTGATAATATCAGAAGAGCGCAACCACTCATTATAAGTGCTGCTATGGTATTTGTTTGGCATGAGTGGAATATGATATTGAAAACATGCTTATGCAATAATTAAAACAAGTTGTCATATATTTGCACGTTTATAAAGTAATAATTACAATAATTTAAAATAGTAATAAAGGAGTGCAGTAAAGGAAAGCAGTGAAAGAAACAAAAGACAAGGTAGTTTTTGCAGTAGAAGAGGGAATTAAATACTTAAAGGTATTAAACAAATAAAGCACATAAGAAATGTAAAGTCACAGTAATAGCTTGAAATGGTAGAAGGCTAAAAGATATCCCCAGCAGAGTCGCCACACTGTCGCGCCCCCTTTTTCTAGCGAAAATCGGGTTTGTGACATTTAGGAGACAACTCGTTCCCTCTCGGGAATTGAGTTTGAATTGAAGAGTTTCCACCTAATGATTTGAGTGCATTAGGACACTAAGTAAGGTTTGATTTGAACAACCAGAGATTGGGTAAGGGCTCGAAATTATCTCAAGGGGAAGGTGTTAGGCACCCCTCAAGATCCACTAGAGTGGTTCCCGGCCAAGCTATTATTGTGACTTTAAGTACGAACTACACATAGGCAAATAAGGCTTCAAATAAGAGGAGATTTTTCACGTAATGAACAAAAGTAAGAAAAAGGAACTAAAGAGTTGATTTTCTTAAAAGAAATGGTTTAAGAAGATTTAAAAGAAACAAAGGAAACAAAGAGAATGGGGGTCCTAGGTTTATTAATAATATGGATCAACCCACACAACACCCAGTAATCACTCCTCAATGAGGGGCTACACGAGATGTTATCGCGTGGTCATCATATCCATATCTACCCTTTCCCACCATGTTGAGGTATTAAAGTGCGAAATGGTCTCGTTTACTTATTGCATGCTATTACCAGCCCCAATCCTATCAGTCCCGGAGGCATTTGGGGACTACTAATCCTAAATGGGAGGGATGTTGGGATTATTTGTAGTTTCAAAAGGTAAAAATACTAAGGCGACAAACAAAACATATATGGCAAGTATGGGGAAGCATATAAACAAATGAAAAGGCTCAAACAGACCTCTTTTAAGCAGAGAAAAGCAAAACGTTAGCATGACTTGCACATACTGTTTAGGGTCTGATTAAACTTAAAGGATCAAGGCAGTTTGTTTTATTACATAGTTCAGATAAGAAGCCCGAGTCAGGCCTGCCTGCTGGTTGTAGCATATAAAATCTAATTCAGTTTATAAACTTTCACACTATGGCTTGCCTAAGTGTTAGACGAAGACCCCTATAGGCATGATATCTACTAATTCCGGAAATAATGAAACAAACATATATACATATTGATTTAAGAAAATCGTATGTTATTAAAGAAAGGCGAGTTTTAGCAAAAGAGCATGCATCATTGTTACTGGTTTTAGACCTATAAGCGAGTGAAATGATTCTGATTCGATCAAGGCTCCTATAGGCATGTTTTCTATGTGTTGTCGATTTTGGACACTCTTATAAACGTAGTAAAAAATGCAGAACCCTATAGGCATGACATCTAATTGTAGTTGATTTTCAGAACCTATAGACATATTCTCTACATGCATATGCAGAAGTCACGATATCTACATGAAAGTGCAGGATCCCTATAGTCATGGTATCTAAATGAGAATGCAGGAGTTCCTATAGACGTGGTAACTAAATGAGAATGCAGAAATCTTATAGGCATGATAGCTATATGAAAAATACAGAAATCTTATAGGCATGGTAGCTATATGAAAAATGCAGGAATCTTATAGACAAGTTATCTACCCTTTTTACATGCATGGTTACCCTTCCCTTTCATTAACCATCCCCAAAAGTTATTACAGTCCAAATAAAATAAAGAAAAATACATCAAAAATTGAAAATTACAACCAAAGAGAGCCTGATTTAGACTTCCTGTCTGAAGTATGAAGTAAACCAACTCCAAAGATCATGTTTCAAAGCCTTTCTCCCACTTGGGTGTGTCATAGTTCCCTAAGAATTTCATAAGAACTCCAGGCAGTGCTTACACCCAAATGTATCACCATATTAAGCCAAAGTGCAGTGTGGAAGGTCCAGCCCTCAGGTATCCAAGTTCAAAGGGAACTCAAGGTCCTAAGGCAAGGCTCGCAAGAGGGGGCAGAACTTAGGAACTAAGAGAGAGTGTAAGTGCAGAATTCTGAAAGGAGGAAAGGGAAAGGGGAACAACACACATAGGGATATAGGGAATGGGGAGTTGCAAGAGGTAAAAAGCAGGCTAGTGGGCATAACCCAACAATGGGAGATACTGGCACACCCATAAGCCTACTAGAACACATTGTTTAGAGGTTAGGATCCCCTAAGGGATCAAGTTCAATCCATAGATAATAACTTGAATATTTACATATTTTAAACTGTAACTCAAAGCACATAAAGGGAAATAGGGAATAGGGATTCATAGCATAAACAAGCAAACGGGAATCAACATGCTAGTTTAAATATTTAACTCTGCAGAAGTAGTAAAGTAGACATAGATGAAGAAAGTTGTAAGTAAACACATTGTGGGGATGCTGAAATTTTAAATTAGGACATACCAGTTTCAAAGAAACAAGTAGAGAAAAATGCAGTAGTCTGGTAAAAACCTCAGTGCAGACAAGAAGAAAGAGTTCTATTATGTGAGTAAGAGTTCAGAAGAGATTGTGAATTGTGTAGTCTGAAGTGTAGAAAGGTCGTGCCCTTTTATAGTGTAAAACCAAGTAGAAATAAGGTAAGAAATAATTGAAGAGTTGATTGTCAATCAATTACACAAGACTCCCTTTAGTTAAGGGAGTCAGATTCAAATGGGTATAAACCAATTAAGGAAAGAAATTAATCAAACACTTTGTGCAAAGTAGGCAATTAGGGGTAAATACATAAAAGTTATTTAAGGATAGGGTTTTTGAAATACACGGTTTGTATAAATAAGGTAAGGAAATCAATTGACAGCCAGTAAATCAATAGTCATGGATTTTGTATGAATGAACTAAGTCAAAAAGATAGGAAAGGTTTTTAACTTAAGGGAAATCAACAAACAATGGAAAGGGAATCAATCAGACCATATTCAGAGGGAAGTATGAACTCGTCACAAATTTAAAAGCCACTTTAAAGGGAAGTCAATCATATATAAGGATGTTAAGCATGAAAGAAAAGATTGTCATGTCACTGTAACATTAGTAGAAAAATCCAGAGTAGAAGGGTTTAGTAAAAAGGTCAGAATCATATGAAAACAAGGAATTGGTCTGAAAGAGTTGGGGATTTTGAAATAAGACCCCTAGTTCAGGCAAATCCTAAAATCAAACTTGGCGAAACTCCCAAATTCTAGGGTTTCCACCTTGAATCAAGTACAGAGGTGAGAAGGCAAGTAGTCGAAACAGGCTCAAAGGTTTCAGAACTGAAACCTCTTGCATGCTTCTTTCATCAACAGAAAATCATGAGAAAACATGATAGCAAAGTAACATGCAAACACAGTAGAAGGATTCAAAGAACATAATGGAAAATACTGATAAGAACAGTAGAAGAAGCATGCTTAAGAGGTTTTCTAGAAGAATCTTAAACAGGGCTCAGTAGAAAAAAAAGTAGTAAAAACACTTAAGAATACAGTAGAAAAATATAGTAGGCAGAACATAATAGAACATGGTAGAAGAAAATACTAGAACATAGTAGAAGAGCATACGAGAACATAATATAGAAAACACAGTAGAACAACATACAAGAATGGGGTATAGAAAACATAGTAGAAGAACATACGTGGTAGAAGGAAAACATAAGAACACAGTAGAGGCAAATACACACAAAAGAAAAAGGAGAGAAAGTCAGAGAAACACTTAAACGTTTTCAGAAAACCCTAGATCGAAAACGAAGCAGTTTTGAAAGTAATTTTTGAAAGAAAAGTTAGGGAAATCGTTTGAAAACTCAAGGAGAGCACAGATACACAACAGATCTAAAGAAATCGGAGAAAACCTCAAAGGGTTAGGGTTTCAGAAGAACCCTAGAAGTGAGATAGGCTTTGAAAGGTCAACGATCTGAGTCGGGGAGGTCGGAATCAAGCTCAAACCACCATGGTAGGCCGGAGCAAGGCCGAAGATGACCGTGGAACCTCGAGTTGGCAGAGGTATGGGTGCAAACCTTTGAGGTCAGGCCTCGAATCTTCAGGTATCAGGTGCGTGGGAGCAAGAGGAGGTGGGTATGAGACTTCCACAGCCTGAGAAGCCATGGATTCTGGTGGGTTTCAAGGTAGAAGTGGTGGTAAGAGACGATTAGGGTTTGGGAATGTTCGAGAGAGTTTGAGAGTTCAGAGGTGGCTGGTTAGGTGAAATGATTTAGAGTTAAGGGGTGTTGGTGGATTAAAAAAGGAAATGAGGGATTGTGGTCGTTGATCATTTTGATCAACGACCTGGATTTAATGGGGGGCCGGGTGGGTTGAACTTAATTGGATCAGGGGCGGGTAGTCTAGGAATTGGGCTGGTCCACTTTAAATTGAAATTGGGGTTAATTTGGGGGGGTTGATTTAGGCTAAAATCGAAATAGTTAGGGCTAGTATTTAAATAGCCACTTTTTCCCTTTTTATTTTATAAAAATAGTAAAATGATTTCAAAAAACAAATTAAAGGTACTAAATTAATTAATAATACACAAATATTAAATTAAAAATACTAGGATCAATTTTGTAATTATAAACGCAATTAAATCTTAAAATAGGCTAAAATTGCAATTATGTGCAATTTAATTTTAAAAATACTCAATAAATTTGTAAAAAATGTGCAAAAAATACCTTAGCTATATTTTGGTATAAGTATGAGAATACAATTATGGAGTTACCAAAAAATAATAATTTGGGAAATAACTATTGGTTTTTCTGATAAAATAAGGCGATAAATTGATTTAAAAATCTTTTAAAAATTGGAAAAATAATGAAACACTTGGACATGATTATATATGCATACATATGCTATTTTGAAAGTATTTTGCATATGAAAAATATATAGGGAAAAATTGGGTATCAATAGTGGGCAAATTTTTAAAGCGTACTCTTGAATTCCTATAGGCATGCTTTCTAATAGTAAATTAGAGCAGTATTTGAAAGAATTCATTTCAGGAAAAACAAACCATTAATTAGACCAACTTCGAAGTAAACTAATCATGAACTGGATTGACTTATTTAAACTAATCTGATTTTTAGGTCTATAGGCAGAACTTCTGATGTTGTTCCCTATGAGCATGATATCTAGTTGTTTATAAACTTATAGGCATGATTTCTAGTTGAAATAAATGCAAACAACCATTGCAACAGAAACTTGAACTTGATCACATGCTTAAGTATGATATCTATTTGTGAAGTCGATTGTAAAACCTATAGGCATGATTTCTAGCATGGTAAGACAAACATAGCAAATATATGAAATCCTATAGGCATGATTTCTAACATGGTAGGGCAGGCATAGCAAATATGAGATCCTATAGGCATGATTTCTACCCATATTACCCCATAAATATGCAACTACCCACCCCTTTTTTACTAATCACCCCAATTTTCGTTTACCAATTATTACAAACCAGATGAATGAATTACATAGATAAAGAAAAAAAAGAAGTTACCTTATAGGGAGCTTGAAGCAGAACCAAGTGATTTCCCAAACCTCCAATAACCTCAAATGCCAATTTCATAGACAATAGCATTGTCCAGTTGCGCCAGAGTTCCCTAAGAATCTCAAGGATCCCGGGCGGCGCTCAAACCTAGACTTTGTAACCAAATTGAGTAAGTGCAGTGTGGAAGGGCCAGCATCAGTGTGCCAGAGTTTAGAGAGATCTCAAGAGGATCCCAAGGCAGTACACACACTGGACGGGGCAGAACCTAGGGACTTAGGAGTAGAATGAGAGTGCTTGACATAGTTCGAAAGGGTTTCAGTTAGGAAAACAGTGTAAAAAAGAGACTTAGATGAAATAACTTTGTAAGCAAGAGAGTTGTTGGATAAGCGGTTTTGAAAACAGTGGTGTAATTAAACAAATAGCAGGTCAGTCAAATAAGTTCAACAGTACTCAAATAATAGTCCTTCACACAGGGGGATAGGAATTTGGGGGACACATAGAGCATATAGTATCAGGAGCATAGCAGTTCTTGTAGGGTTTAAGGGATTAGGGGATAACTATTGGTACCAATACAGTAGGAGTTTCAGAAACAATCATAGAATCAACCATTTAAAGTGACAAATCAGCTTGCATATCAGAACTAGATAACAAATAGACAAGCATTCAAAGCAGGGTAGAGTCATGTTGAGACAGACTACTAGGGGAGGGGGTAGAACATGTTCTGAAAAGCCTTAAGAAGGTTAGACTAGCATACTAGATGAGGCAATAATGTAAACATGTCAATTGCATGTTGAACAACAGAACCATAGATAGAAATAAATTAGAAACATGATAAACTGAAGTAGTAAAATAAACATATTGGTTTTGAGACTTGAATTGAAATCAGAACATACCAGTAAAGAGATAATAAACACAAAGTGAGGAATAGGAAAGTACAATAGTTAGCCTTGGCTTGCAGCCGGCTAACTCAGAATAATAGCAAGTAACCAAAGAGAGAGCAGAAAAGTGTTTGAGTGTGAGAGAGTTTTGAACCAATGTGTTCGTGTGTTGTGTTAATAAAAAGAAGGGTACTTATAGTTTGAAAATAGGCAGAAAATAAGGCAAGAATCAAAGTTCAACAATAAATATGGAACCAAGTACTAATCAGAATTAAATCAATGCAAGTACTCCTTTAATTAAGGGGTAATTAACCAATAGTAATGGGCAGAAAATGTTTAAGGAAAGAAATCAAGTAAGGCATTAGGTACAAATAGACAATTAGGGGTAAATACATGAGGGTTCAATTAAGGAAACAGTTAGTGAATAATCAACAAATAACACAGTTAACCCAAACAAGGTAAGAAAACTAAATAAGGTCGCAGAATATGAAAATAATCGAGAATCAATCATATAGCAAATCAGTGAATCAAGGACCCGAAATAGTACTAATTTAAGGAGAATAACATAGGTTCCCATGAATAAGCAAATAAGCCAAATTTGAACAAGAAGAATCGAAGGTTTAAAGGAAAGTTTTCAAATCAAGCCAGGAAACATGGAACTTAGAATCAATCAGAGAGAGAGTGTAATGAGTCAATGTTTTACCATATAAATAGAGTAAGATAAGAATTACCAGAGGTCGACACATAGATCTAGTAAACATGAAGGTTAAACAACACTAATAGAAAGAGGCAAGTCTTGAACAATCAAGATGAACACAAGCACATAGAGTTGATATAAGTTAGGCTAAGAAACTCAGTAGAAACATATTCGAGGCAAGATAGTCACAGAAATTCAAACAAGAACCGGTCACTCATGCTGATACACAGAACAAACCGAAAAAACTTAGAAAATTAGGGCTTTCAACATAGATGAGTTTAAGATGTAGTAAAGTCATAGAATCAGTTAAATAATGCAAGAAATAGAAGTTTAAACACAAAGAATCAGTTAAACAAGGTTTTAAAAGAAGCTCTGAAACCCTAGTTTTTAGAAGTAGGTGGAAAACACTTAAAATCAACGATTCTTGTAAAGAATCTCAGGGACAGTGTAAAACATTAAAGGAACAAACTCAAATCGTCTTAGATCTATACATATCTAGGAGGTGTAGAAAAGAAATTAGGGTTTCGAAAGAAACCCATATAGAGATGAAGTACCTACTTAGAAAACCCAAAGATTGTTGCAAGTACAGCGTGATTTTGCTTGAAATCACACTAGAGTAGCCAAGAGCAAGTAGGTGACGAACCCTAGATGCAAGTCGGCATGGCCCTGGGCCCTTGAAGACCTTAGAGAAGGCAGGCATGGCATGAGAGAAGCCATTAGAGGCTTAGGAGACGATGAGAGGTCACTAGAGATGACCAAAGAAGAGAGGTCGGCGGTTGAAGGGCTAGGGTTAGGTTGAGAGTGTACTGAGAGTAGAGAGGATTTTAGGGCGACGGTATATGGAAAATGATTAGGGTTGGGGGTGGTTTAGAATTAAAAAAGGCAAGAATCAATATGGGCGGTTGATCTTTCAGATCAACGGCCATGATTTAATTGGTTCTGGGTCGGGTAGGTGTGTTTAGGGTTTGGGTCGGGTAATTTGGCTTGAAATTGGGCTGGGTATTGGGTTTAATTGAGGCTATAATTGAAATCCAATTTGCCTAAGTTTTAAGTAGCCAATTTAACACTATATAATTTATAATAACTAATAAATGATTTCTAAAAATTATTTTGTGTACTAAAATGATTTAAAAAAAAGATATTTAACATTTTAAAAATATAGAAGGTCATTTTATGCATATAAAACGTAATTGTACATTAATAAGGCTAATATTACAATTATATGCAAATTAGCTTTAAAAATGCAAAATGCAATTATAAAAATGCACTAAAAATATTTTAACAATATTTTGGCATACACATAGAATTTAGATGACTAACTTACCACAACAATAATTTGAGGGATAATTATTGGGGATTTTATGAGTAAAAAGGGGAGAAACTAAATCAATTTAAAAATTTTAAAATTATAAAAAACTTGTGCATGCTTATATATGCATATATATGCTATTTTGAAAGTATTTATATATATTAAAAATATATAGGAAAAAACTGGGTACCAACATGTAACGGCCTGACCGGTTGTTTTGAGCTCTAGTGCGTTGTTCAGCAGTTTGAGGCCATGAACAACTTCATTGCAGGTATTATGGCTTGTACGAGTGGTTGGAATTTAATTTCAGGAAGTTCAGAGTTGATTTGGAAAGAGAATTCTCATTTCGGAAGCTTAAAGTTGAAAGAATTAACTAGGATTGGATTTTTGAGTAAACGACCTCAGAATCGGGATCTGAAGATTCCAGCAAGTTCGTATGATGCTTTCGGACTTAGGCGTATGCCCGGATCGGGTTTTGGATGACCCGGGAGAGTTTTGGTTCCTATTGTGGAAGTTAGCATTTTGGAAGAAATTTCATAAGTTTGGCTTGAAGTGCATTTCAGTGTTATCGATGTCCGTTTGGGATTACGAGTCTGGGAGTAGCCCCGTATGGTGATTTTGGAGTTGGGAGCGCGATCGGAAGTGAATTTGGAGGTCCGTAGGTCATTTTGGAGTCATTTGGCTAAATATAGAAAATTGAAGGTTTTTGAGAAGTTTGACCGGAAGTGGACTTTTTGATATCGGGGTCGGAATCCGATTCCGGAAGTTGGAGTAGGTCCGTAATGTCAAATATGACTTGTGTACAAAATTTGGGGTCAATCAGGCGTGAATTGATAGGTTTAAACATCGAAAGTAGAAGTTTGAAATTCTAAAGTTCATTAAGCTTGGATTGGAGGTCGATTCATGATTTTAGCGTTGTTTGATAGGATTTAAGGCCTCGAGCAAGTCTGTAATGTGTTTTGGAACTGGTTGGTATGATTGGTTTGGGTCCCGGGGGGCCTCGGGTGGATTTTGGATGGTTAACAGATCGAAAATGGAATTTTTGGAAGGTTGAAGTTGCTGGTTGCTGTCATAACCGCACCTGCGAGAATTGGGCCGCAGGTGCGGAGCCACAGAAGCGGCCAAAGGAGCGCAAATACGGTGGAGAAAGGAGAATGCTGGGACCGTAGATGCGGTCAAGTTGCCATAGAAGCGGGACCGCACCTACGGAAGAAGTAGCGCAGAAGCGAAATTAAAGGGGCCTGGGAAGGACCGCAGATGCGGTAGTGTGGCCGCACCTGCGGAACCGCAGAAGCGGTTGAGTGACCGCAGGTGCGGAAAGTGCTAGAGGCAGTGTTTTGTTTTAAAGACAGGATTTGGCCATTTTCCTTCATCTTTCTCTTGGCTTGGGCGATTCTTGGAGGGTTTCAAGAGAGGTCTTTCATCATCAACGGCAAGGTAAGCTATCCCCACCTATCTTGAGTTAAATACATTGATTAGGTACGGATTTGAGTATGAAAATTTGTAGAAACTTGGGGTTTAAGGAAAAACCTAGAAAATTAGTATTCTTGGATTTTGACCACGATTTTGGGTATGGAATTAGGAGAAAATCATATATTTGAGTTCGTGAGTTCATGGGTAAACTTTATCTTCGAAAAATTTCGGAATCCGGGCATGTGGGACCGAGGGAAATTTTTTCAACTTTTTGATCGGGGTTAGGAATTGCTATAAATTGGATTGTAGTGAGTAATCGAGCATATATTAATGAATTTGCATAATTATTGGCTAGTTTTGGAGCATTGTTCATCGATTCGAGTCTTCGGAAGGGCGTGAAATGCCGGTTATGGATCTTCGGAGCGAGGTGAGTCTCCTTTCTAGCCTTGTAAGAGGGAATTGTCCCCATAGGTGAGTTAATTGGTTATATACTTCTATTTGTGGGGGATACGTACGCACGAGGTGATAAGAGTCCGTGCATAGCTATTATTATGCTATTGTCTGGGTAGTCTAGGACCCAAAAGCATGCTATACTTGGAATAGTTGTAATCTTATTGACGTTTGAATTGCTTAAATCTTATTGAATTGGTAAATGAATTTCAAAAGGGATTAGACTTCATTTTTCTTAAATTTTAAAAAAGAATTGACCTTTATTGGGATAAATGTTTCCTGACAAATTCTTAAATGGCTGTTGGAATATGTGACTCTTTGTGTACCTGCATCACATGTATGATTCGCGAGCAGGGTATTTGTTTGTTTATGTTGACCGCGTCACATGCATGATGCGCACGGGGTAATAGATGCATCTATGGTTTGAGTCGTTCGACCCTTGGCAGTGCACATTTGACATGTCTGTTGGATCGGGCCGTACGACCTCCGCATGATTTGCGCATGCTTGTATTACTTGCCTTGAAACTTATTGAAATTGTTATTGCCTCTTCCTGGTTTGAGAATATTTGTATAAACGATAAAAGGGAATTTGGAAATTTTCTATAAAAGAAAGGATTTCTTACTTGCTTCATTCCATTGAATTATAATCATGTTTATAAAGATCACCGATTTACTAAATTATTGAGATAACATTATTGGACCACTAGTAAGTGTCGAAGTCGACCTCTCACCTCTACTTCTTCGGTATTAAACGGGATACTCATTGGGTACACGTTGTTTTCGTACTCATACTATACTTTTGTGCATTTTTTTACATAGGCATATTCATCTCTAGTGGCCTAGTGGGCGTAGCAGCATGGTTGACACAGAGACTTAGGTGAGCCGCACTTCCCGAGACGACCCGCGGCCAGCAGAGTCACTCCCAGATTATTGTATTTACTTTCTGTCCAATTGTATTCCGGACGGTTGTTGTATTATATTGCTTCCTAGAATTAGCTCATGCACTTATGACACTGGGTTCTGGGATGATTATGGGGTATTCTGTATTAACTTCCAAACATTATTTTATTTATTTTGTAAGGATTATCTTTTACTAGACAAATTGAAGGAAAAATCATAGTTTTCAAAATTATTAAAACGAGAATTTAATTAAGTAGTTTGGTTGGCTTGCCCGACAGTGGTGTCCGGCGCCATCACGACCCTTGGTAGATTTTGGGTCGTGACACAACAGATGATACAAGCAATATCAGGAAAGACAATGCCACGCATGAAGAGAATGTCGAAACTTCAGACGGTCGAAGCACCCCAGCGCCAAATGACTTGGTGTTATGGTTGGAACAGAAGATATTGGAGTTACAAGGGAAACTCGAGCAGGCCCATAACTTGGAAAACCTCTCCCTCGCCTTGAACGTTCCCGGCATCAACCAACAAAACACTAAAAATCTAGCACCTCCTCAAAATATACCAAACTGGCATCCACAAAATCCTCCCGCACCTCACCAATATGCCACACCGCCTCAAAATCCCAATCCTCTACCAGTACCTACTCCTCCACAACATTATCATCAGCCAACCCAGTGTAGCACCTAATTTTTGCCCTGCATGAAAATAACTCCTAAAAATTAACCAAAAATGATTTTTAAGGGATTTTAGAAGTTTTTCTTTATTTAGTTGCATTTCATGCATTTTTAATATTTTAAAATCATAGAAAAATTATAAAAAATTATCACATTTTAATTTCATGACATCTTAGGTTCAATTTGCATTTAGGAATTAATTATATTGAGTTAATTGCATTATTAAGGAAAAAATCACAAAAATAGTCATTTTTACATATCTAGCTTTTAGTCTTTAGAAAGTAGTATTTTTATTTAGTTAATTAGTTGTTTTAATAGATAAACAATTATAATTTTTACAAATTAGATTGATTTAGGATTTTATTAGATTTTAAAATCAAAGAAAAAGAGAAATGAAAAAAAAAGATATTGATTTAGTCTTCCTACCCCAAAGTTAATTAGCCCAAATTCATGACCCAAATCCCTTCAACCCCAAAGCCCATACCCACTCCCCATGTGATCTAACCTAATTACTACCCCCTATAAAATAATACCTAAATTCCTAAACTAAAAGAAGGAGAGCAACGGCGGAAGACCATCGATCCCCATTTTCCTAACTCTAGGAAACTCCTCCCAGCGGCCCCGTTTTCTTCTTCTTTAACCAAGAGCACACTCTCACAAAACAGAGGACACCCCTTCATCTTCTTCACACCCCATCAAAAACCAAACACCCCAGAAATGAGCCACCAAACACCACCTCAAATCCTCCCAAACCAACCCATGTTTTTCTGCCATAAAAGGCCATAAAATCCAGCCCAAAACCCAGCAAAAATAGCCCAAATTCAGCCATGAAATACCCCTAAACTTCAGCAAAACAAGCTGTGAAAACAGCTAGGAACAACAGCAAAAATCAGCTGCAAAATACTCCAAATTGCAGCCCCTCTTCTCCCTTAAAATCACCCAACAAATCAGCCAAATTAGTTGAACAAAACAGCACCAAACCACCCCGAGACAGCCACTTTTTCTATGTCAAAACAGAGGCTACCGACAAGTTCGGGCTCCTTGTTTGAAGTCGTCGTTCGAATCACTCGAGGTTCGAAAGCTCCGGTCCAAGTTTTTGCTGCTGTTTAAATTTTTGTAGTCGCCGGTTCGACTTTTGGTTGTGGTTCGATTTTCTTTTGCTTGTTGAACTCAGCACTTCAGGACAATATTTGCTGTAAACGGATTCATAGCATTCTCCACATATATTAAAGGAAAATCATTTCAGGTTCATCCCTTCCCTTTCTACTACGTGTTTGCTTTTAATGTGTTATGTAGGAATATTGAAAGAGCCATTTCAAAATGGTATTGGAATTCCAATCTGTAAGTAGTGAGATGTTTGTTGTGATGGAGATATTCACATTACTAATATTAAGGTTAAAATTGATTAAAATTTATGAGACTTTCATGAATAGTCTGCATAATATTTGGTTCTTATCGAAGCCTGGTCTAACTTAGTTCTGTTCACGTGTGTGGTTTTGATGTTTGGATCTTGTTCTTCTTGTGAATCTGCGCTTGATTGTTGAAGCATCTAGTAGATGAAAACAATAATACTTGCTTTCAAAAATTTTGTTTATAAACATGGAATGTGTGGGGAAAACTCATTTGTATCTTGGGAGATTACTCTAAAATAAACGAGCTTTTTAACATTAGAATAACATTTTCTTCGTGATAAATGGATTAAAAATGGTTAAAAGTGAGGCTCTACTACATTTTTTATAATTAAGATTTTGTGAGTAGGACAAGTAATTAGTTTGTTAAGATAAAATTGTAAAATCAAGTTTGATTAAATATGATCCTTAGTAACTAATACATTTAAGGATTAGAAAAATTGGGGTGATCAGGAATATTATAATGGTTTCGGTACATTTTTCACTTATTTGTCTCTAGCCTTTTGGAATTGTGTTTATCTATTCTTTTGATCTCCCTTTAAATGGTTTGAGTGTTTAGTTGTTGGATGACAATTTTATTTGTTTGGATATTTGTGCGGAACGTGAAGGGCATATGGGAAGGGGGAAGATTGAGTCCGTAGTAATTTCATCCTGCTTCACATGCTTTAGGATTGGATTCGGTTGAAGTTCTTGAAATAAGGAATTTAAAAGTGAATGAGCATGAAATATCTTCTAATAAAGGTACTCCATAATTACATGCCTTCTCACACACAATAATCCCGAATATAGAATAACAATTCATAAACCTCGTAGCTTGCTTTAGGCGCGATTAATAAATAAATCATCGTGACTATGGGTACGGTTCCCGTGACATAGTTATGATACCTAATCCCCAAAATCGGGTGTGCATTTCATGTGACTCGATCATAAAAACTTCGAATAATAATAAAATACACATGTCGCGAATCACGGGTGCATTTCATGTAGCGTTGTTTGCGGTGTGTTCCAAAACGGCAAGTATACGACAATCGTAACTTGTTCAAGAAATAATTCCATAACTCCTAAAGCGGTTAAAATAATTAAAAGCGGTTATAAAGTTAAAATGCACCGTAGGTTTTAAAACATGTATAAATCAGATAATAGGCCAATTATTAATAGTTTAAGCGACCGTGCTAGAACCACGGACCCAGAAATGCCTAACACCTTCTCCCGGGTTAACAGAATTCCTTATCTAAAATTTCTGGTTCACAGACTTTTTAATAAAGTCAAATTTCCTCGACTTGGGATTTTAAAATAAACCGGTGACTTGGGACAATAATTAAACTATTCCAAGAGGAAATTCTGAAAAATTAAATAAAATAATCTCATTTCAATTTATGTCACTTTAATTGGAAACACTCCCTTATATTACCCTCGGGTAGTAAAAAAAAGGAGGCGTGACAGCTCTGGCGACTCTGCTGGGGATCATAACCCAGAACTTTTAGTTCAGGGTTCAAGAATTCGAGCTTAGAATAACTTTTATAATTGGCTTTATTTATTATCTGATTTTTACATATTTGGGCCTAATGTGCTAAATGTCGCTTTTACCGCTTTGATATCATTTGAACTATATATAAACTGCTGCGAAACCCTTCTCTTCTCATCTCCGGGGAAGTGCACGATGGCGTGACTTCTTTTCTGTTTGTGTCATACCCTAATTTAGAAAGAAGTTCGGACAAGTTACAAAGTCGGATGGCCTTTTGGTTCCCAGTACGTAGCCCCCCCCCCCCCGGCTCGAGTTGTCCGCTCGGGTACACAAGTCTAGAATAATATGTCCAGGTTTTGAACCTAGAATAACTCAGCCTCATGCCGGATCCCTAGTAGGAACCCTTGTTTGCATCATGTGCATTTGACTTTGGAGACTCAATACAGGGGTTGGGTCCGTCTAGGACAGGCGTACCCGAAAATAAAGAGACCAACATGATGCATTTTATGTGCTACCTGTGCATTTAATTTATTTCGGATTGCATGTTGACCGACTTCTAGAATAAGGAAAGAAAATCAAAAAAAAAAAACCAAGAGTGAGGTAGTATTTGAAAAATCCTGAAACTCTACCGAAACTCTGAAAAAGAAAAGTCATTTCAAAATGAGCTAAAATTTTCAAATGTCATGTTTCCTGTGTTCCGTCAAAACTGACCGAACTACGTGGGTTTGATTCTCACCGGATGTGAGATACGTAGGCAAACCCCATCGGTTCCGACCCCAATTTTTAAAAATCCTAAAATATTTTCCTTTAGTTCCTTCTTTAGAAATCTTTCGTTAAAAAATTAAACAAAACAAGAGAGAGATTTTTTAACTCAAAAAAAAATAGTTTCCTTCTTTTTGAAATCTTTCATATGAAAAAAAAAATCAATCAAGATTCAAAATCCAAAATACGGGTTTCCTTTATTTTGAAGTATTTTTCTCAAAAAAATAAAAAAAATGAATTAAAAAAATCTTTTTCTTGTTTAAAAGTCTCTCTTTTAAAAAATATTTAAAAAAATTGAAGTCCAAAAATATTTTCGCTTTTCTTTAGAAGTGCTTTCATAAATAAATAAAAACTCAGAAATCCAAAATATTTTCTTAAAAGTCCCTCTTTCGAAAATTAAGAGGCAACATCCAAAATCCAAAAATATTTTCTTTATTCTTTAGAAAAAGAGAAAACAAATGAAAATTCAAACAAGAATATTTTCTTTTTACTTTTAAAATTCCCAAAGTTCAATTCAAAAGCAAATGAATTTTTAGAAGTCTTTCTTTCAAAAACAAAACAATAATCAAAATCAAAAATCCAAATAATATTTCCTTTCCTCTTTTAAAGCATTTCTTTCAGAAATTTCAAAAAAAAAGGTTATCTTATTTATTCCATTTTCGATCTTCCCGAACTATGCAAAGATCTGATTCATGCGGCGTCATGATACGTAGGCAATCCACATCGGATTCGATCATAGCTATAAAATACAACTGAGTGAAAAATAATTTGAAAAAAAAGAGAAAGAAAGAAAAAAAATTGAGTGAAAAAGAAAGAAAAGAGCGAAAAAAGAGGAGCGACAAGAAATAAAAAGTGACAAACAAAAAGAGAAAAAGAAAGTGCCAAAAAAGTAAAAAAAATAAAACAGCACGAAAACGAGATGAAAAACAATCATTAGTGATTAAAGAGAGGCAGAAATAAAAGAAAAGAGGTACATACTGAAAGGGTTAACTAAGGCCGGGATGAAACATGCAACCGTTCAAACACATGGTAGAAACGTTTAACTGTTTAGGTGCATTGCATCCAACACATACGATTTCCTATCTATTTGTCACGACCCAATTCCCGAACCCGGTCGTGATGGCGCCTCTCGTGAAGACAAGGCCAACCAGACCAAACAGAACACCTCTTTTAAACAGTTAAATATCATAAACAGTTCTAAAGCATGATATAATATCCATAATTTGCGGAATTAACGATAACATCAGTAAGAACCATCCCGACACAACCCAAACCGGGGTGTCACAAGTCATGAGCAACTAATAAATCCGGATACAAGTCTACTGAACGCTAAATCCGATACAATAGTTCTAAGAACATGAAAATGATAAGAAAAGGGAGGCACAGGGCTGCGGACGCCAACAGCTACCTCGTAGTTTTCGAATCACTGCCTGGACTGGGAGGATCAGCACTCAGGAGCGGACTCTGCGATATCTGAATCTGCACACATGGTGCAGGGAGTAATATGAGTACTCCGACCCAGTGAGTAATAATTATAAATAATGGCTGAAAGTATGAAAACATGTAAAGGCACAAAGCAATTCCATATCAAGCAGTGAAATCACTTAAGGCAGTAAATCAGTGAAGGAATGAAATGAAATCCCTTTTAAAACAAGTAAAACAGGTAAATAACAAGTAGAAATTCTGCCTCTCGGGCACAGTATCAATCACTCAGAACAGTATCAACCCCTCGGGCTTACTCTCAGTGTAGTATCAGCCCCTTGGGCTCACGCTCAGATCAAAATGGGTACCCGCGCTCACTATGGGTGTGCAGACTCCGAATGGGACCCTTACGGCCCAAGTGCTATATCAAGCCACCTCGTGGCATCATCTCTCGGCACTCGGCCTCACATCACTTGGCACTCGGCCTCACATCACTCAAGTCACCTCATGGCATATAAAGTATCTCAGGCCCTCGGCCTCATATCACTCAGCATATCCTCACATATGGCCTTCGGCCTCACTCAGTCCGAAAACCATCACAAGCCCCTCGGGCATTAGTAAGACAGTAGTTCTCAGCCCAAAACATCATTTAGAAATATCATATAAGTTTCAAATCTGAGTAAAAGTGGATGAGTTTGTAAAACAGTAGATATCAACAGACCTGAGTTCAAATAATAAGTCAAAGCAGTGAGGAAATAGTGATAAAAATCCCCGAAGGGTTCAAATAGTTGGCACGAAGCCCAAATATGGCAATCAGCCCAAATCATGATATTAACAAATAAATTTCAGTCAAATACGCAATAAAATCATCAATCAGGATGGACCAAGTCACAATCCCCAGTAGTAAAAGACCACATGCTCATCATCCAGCGCGTATCTCACCTCAATATAGCACTACAATGTGCAAATCTAGGGTTTCAAACCCTCAAGACATCATTTACAATCATTACTCACCTCGAGCTGGCTACAACTCTAGCTCGCGACACCTTTGCCCCTCGAATCGGCCTCCACGCGTGTCGAATCTATCAAAAATCAGAACAAATACGCCACAATATGCTAAGGGAACAAAGCCCAAGCGAAAACATTCGAAAAATATCAAAAAATCCGAAAATAGCAAAACTCGAGCCCCGAGCCCACTTCTCGAAACTCAGAACTTTTCACATCATTAGATTCCTCATCTCCCCGCGAGTTCATACATATCAAAAACACAAGAATCGGAGTTCAATTGACCTCTCAAATCCTTAATTTAAGCCCTAAACCTCCATTTTTAGTCCTTTAATCTCTTAAATTTCAGTCCCAATCCATGAAATATTACCATAGAAGTGTGTTTTAGGTCCAAAATCCTTACCTTATCGAAGTTCTCTTGAAATATCTCTTCAGAATCGCCCAAAAACTCTAAGTCCGAAGTTGAAATGAATAAACCCTTCAAAAATCGCAAAAAAGAAACATATATACCTTCTTCCCAGACATAACTGCATCTGCAGTCCAATAGTCGCTTCTGCGGAATTTCACTTACGGATCCACACCGCGTCTGTGGTCCACTCGCCGCATCTGCGGCTTCGCAGGTGCGGTCCCTTTTCCGCATCTGCGATACCAGGCCTCCCTCAGCCTTCCGCTTCTGTGACCCAAAAAACACATCTGCGAGAAAATCTGCAATCACTCAAGTTCCAAAACTTCCCGTTAGCCATCCGAAATCACCCCGAGGCCCCCGGGATCTCAACCAAAAGCACCAACATGACCCAATACCTTCTTCGAACTTGTTCCAATCATCAAAACACCTCAAACAACATCAAATTTCCCAAAACTTATCGAATTCAAGCCTAAGTTTTCTAAAAACTTCCGAAACACGCTTTTGATCAAAAACCCAACCAAACCACGTCCGAATGACCTAAAATTTTGCACACACCTCCCAAATAACATAACGAGGCTACAAAAACTCTCAGAATTCCATTCCGGCCCTCGGATCAAAATCTCACCTATCGGCCAGAGATCGACAAAATACTAACTTCGCCAATTCAAGCCTAATTCTACACCGGACCTCCAAAACCAATTCCGATCACACTCCTAAGTCATAAATCACCTCTCGAAGCTAACCAAATCATCGGAACTCTCATCCGAGCCCCCTAACACATAAGTCAATATCTAGTTGACTTTTCCAACTTAACCCTTCTTAAAAGAGACTAAGTGTCTCATTTCCTACCAAAACCACTCCAAACGCAAACCAACCAACTCGACCACAAAAACACGGATAACAAAGCATAATGAAGCAGAAATGGGGGAAACGGAGCGGTAACTCATGAGACGACTGGCCGGGTCATCACATCCTCCCCAACTTAAACAAACGTTCATCCTCGAACGAGTCAAGAAACATATCTGAAGCCTCAAATAGGTGAGGATATCTGCTCCGCATCTCCCGCTCGGTCTCTCAGGTAGCCTCCTCCACGGGCCGACCTCTCCACTGCACTTTTACTGAAGCTATATCCTTTGACCTTAACTTCCGAACCTGATGACCCAATTACTGGGTCCACATCATAGGTCAAATCATCATCCAACTGAACCGTGCTGAAGTCCAACACATGAGACGGATCCCCAATATACTTCCGGAGCACTGAAACATGAAATACCGGAAGCACGCTAGATAAGCTGGGTGGCAAACCAAGCTCAAAAGCCACCTCTCTAACCCTCCGAAGCACCTCAAAAGGCCCAATGAACCGTGAACTCAACTTCCCTTTCTTCCCAAATCTCATAACACCCTTCATGGGCAAAACCTTCAGCAAGACCTCCTCGCCAACCATGTAGGACACATCTCGAACCTTCCGGTCTGCATAACTCTTCTGATGCAACTGCATTGTACAAAGCCTCTCCTGAATCACCTTCGCCTTCTCTAAGGCATCCTGAACCAAATCTGTCCCCAATAGCCTAACCTCGCCGGGCTTGAACCAACCAACTGGAGATCTACACCGCCTCCCATACAAAGCCTCATACGAAGCCATCTGAATACTCGCTGGTAGCTATTGTTGTAAGCAAACTCTGTAAGCGGTAGGAACTCATCCCATGATCCTCCGAAATAAATAACACAAGCACGCAACATGTCCTCCAATATCTGAATAGTACGCTCGGCTTGCCCATCCGTCTGAGGATGAAATGTTGTGCTCAACTCCACCTGAGTACCCAACTCTCTCTGCACGGCTCTCCAAAACTGCGAAGTAAACTGAGTACCTCTATCTGAGCTGATGGAAACCGGAACACCATGCAACCGAACAATCTCCCGGATATAAATCCCTGCCAACCGCTCTGAAGAATAGGTAGTACACACAGGAATGAAGTGTGCGGACTTGGTCAGCCGATCCACAATCACCCAAATAGCATCGAACTTCTTCAAAGTCCGTGGAAGTCCAACAACAAAGTCCATAGTGATCCTCTCCCACTTCCACTCAGGAATAACCATCTGCTGAAGCAAGCCACCCGGTCTTTGATGCTCATATTTCACCTGCTGACAATTGAGATACCGAGCTACAAATCTCACAATATCTTTCTTCATTCTTCTCCACCAATAGTGCTACCTCAAATCCTAGTACATCTTCTCGGCACCCGGATGAATAGAATACCGCAAGCTATGGGCCTCCTCCAGAATCAACTCTCTAAGCCCATCCACATTGGGCACACAAATCCAGCCCTGCATCCACAACCCACCATCATCACCGATGGTCACATCTCTGGCATCATCATGCTGAACTCTGTCCTTAAGGACAAGAAAATGCGGATCATCATACTGGCGCTCTCTGATGCGATCATACAAGGAAGACCGACAAACCACACAGGCTAACACCCGACTAGGCTCCAAAATATCTAATCTCACAAACCGATTGGCCAAGGCCTGAACATCAACTGCAAGAAGTCTCTCCCCAACTGGAATATATGCCAAACTCCCCATACTCACTGTCTTTCGGCTCAAAGCATCGGCCACTACATTGGCCTTTCTCGGATAATACAATATGGTAATATCATAAACCTTAAGCAACTCTAACCACCTCTGCTGCCTCAAATTAAGATCATTTTGCTTGAACAAATGTTAAAGACTACGATGATCAGTGAATACCTCACAAGATACGCCATACAAATAATGCCTCCAAATCTTCAATGCATGAACTATGGCAGCCAACTCCAAATCATGAACAGTGTAGTTCTTCTCATGGGGCTTCAACTGACGAGAAGCATACGCAATAACTCTACCCTCCTGCATCAATACAAAACCAATCCCAACTCACGATGCATCATAATATACGGTATATGAAACTGAAGCTGATGGCAAAACCAATACTGAGTTGTGGTCAAAGTTGTCTTGAGCTTCTGAAAGATCTCCTCACACTTAACCGACCATACAAATGGAGCACCCTTCTGAGTCAATTTGGTCAAGGGCGATGCAATGGATGAGAATCCCTGAAAAAACCGGCGATAATAGCCTACCAACCCAAGAAAGCTACGAATCTTTGTAGCTGAGGACGGTCTAGGCCAATTCTGAACCGCCTCAATCTTATTTGGATCAACTTGAATACCTTCGCTAGACACCACGTGCCCCAAGAAAGCCACTAAACTGAGCCAGGACTCACACTTGGAGAATTTTGCATAAAGCTTCTCCTCCCTCAATTTCTGCAACACAACTCTCAAATGCTTCGCGTGATCATCCTGACTACGCGAGTACACCAGGATATCATCAATGAATACTATAACGATCGAATCAAGATAAGGCCGGAACACGCTGTTCATCAAATGCATGAATGCTGCTGGGGCATTGGTTAGCCTGAAAGACATCACAAGGAACTCATAATCACCATATCAGGTCCTGAAAGCAGTCTTAAGAATATCTGAATCCCTGATCTTCAACTGGTGATAACCCGAACAGAGATCAATCTTGGAGAACACCCTCGCTCCCAGAAGCTGGTCAAATAAATCATCAATGCGAGGCAAGGGATACTTGTTCTTAATTGTTACTTTGTTCAATTGCCTATAATCAATGCACATTCTCATGGTGCCATCCTTCTTCTTTACAAACAGAACGGGCGCACCCCAAGGTGACACACTAGGCCGAATGAACCCTTTATCCAGGAGTTCCTGAAACTGCTCCTTCAATTCTTTCAACTCTGTTGGTGCCATACGATACGGTAGAATAGAAATGGGCTGAGTGTCCGACACCAGGTCAATACCAAAATCAATATCCTTGTCTAGTAGCATGCCCGGCAGGTCTGCAGGAAACACATCGGGAAAATCCCTTACAACTGGGACAAAATCAATACTGGGAGTCTCAGCTCCAACATCTCTCACAAATGCTAGATATGACAGGAAACCCTTCCCAACCATACGCTGGGCCTTCAAGAAAGAGATCACTCTACTAGGAACATAATCAGTCACACCACGCCACTCGATCCGCAGCACACCCGACATGACTGTCTTAGCATGATAGTCTAGAATAGCACGACACAGAGATAGTCAATCCATGCCCAAAATGACATCAAAATCCACCATGCTCAATAGCAATAGATCCACTTGGGTCTCCAGACCCCCAATAGTCACCACACATGACCGGTACACATGGTCTACAATAATAGTATCGCCCACCGGGGTAGATACATGAATAAGTAAAGAATGAAACTCATGGGGCGTACCCAAATAACGAGCAAAGTATGATGACACATAAGAAAAGATGGAACCAGGATCAAATAATATAGAGGCATCTCTGTGGCAGACTGAGACAATACCTGTAATGACAACATCTGAAGCAATAGCATCGGGTCTAGCTGGAAGTGCATAGAAACGAGCCTGGACACCGCCTGATCGACCTCCCCCTCTAGGGAGACCCCTGGCTACCTGACCTCCACCCCTAGCTGGCTGAGCGGGTGGTGAAGTAACTGGAGCAGAAGTCGAGGGCTGACCCCTCTGCTGAGATGAGCTAGCAACACGACGGGGACACTGTCTCCATACATGTCCAAACTCTCCACACTCAAAACAACTCCCAGGTGCTGGAGAAGGGGACTGAAGGGAACCCCTCGAACCGGAGTGACCATCTGATGCACTCGGCATAGAAGAACCCTGAGCTGACGGAACATGGGATGAACTCTGAGCTGGAAGGGCACTAAGTAATGACTGGCCCTGCTGAGTACTGTGATAACCATGACCCGAAGATGCCCCATGATAACCTGGGCAAGCTGGCTGAGTAGACCTGAATGAACGGCCTCTACCATGCCGAAACTAGCCCCTCAAAGGAGCACCACTATAACTGCCCAATCCTCGAGGCCTCTTGGCCTCCCTCTCCTCTCGATCATAGCGGTGAACTGTCTCAATCTCACGAGCAATATCAACCACCTCCTTGAACGTCGCACCCAAGACTCTCTCTCTAGTCATAAGAATACAGAGATGGTAGTTAAGGCCATCAACAAATCTCCTGATCCTCTCACAATCTGTCGGAACCATCCAGACGGTATGACGAGCCAACTTAGAATACCTCGCCTCATACTTTGACATAGTTATATCCCCTTGCCTCAACCACTCAAACTGTCTGCGCAGTTCCTCTCTGCGGGACTGCGGTACATACTTCTCTAAGAAGAGAGTGGAGAACTCATGCCAAGTAAGGGGCGCTGCTCCAACCGGCCTACGCCTCTCATACACCTCCCACCATGTAAAGGCAGCCCCAGTAAACTGAAAGGTGGTAAATGCCACACCACTAGTCTCAAGAATCCCTACTGTACGAAGCATCCGCTGACACTTATCAAGAAAACCCTGGGCATCCTCGCCCTCAGCACCACTAAATGACGGAGGCTGGAGTCTACCAAACCTCTTAAGATGACACTGCTCATCATCTGGCATAACTGGCACAACAAACTCCTGAGCTGGTGCAACCGGCTGGGCTGGAGGTGCCCCCGGCGTCTAAAGTCCCTGCACTACCTGCTCAGCTGTGTGAGCAGTAGGGGTCTGATTTCCTCCCCCGGCCTGTGAAGTAGTTGCTGCTGTGGTGGCTGAAATTGCCTGAGCCAGGCCAGTGCAAACTGTCAAGATCTGTGCCAAGACCTCCTTTAGACTTGGGATCACGATGGGCACAACTGGTGCCTGAACTGGTGCTGCTGGAGCTTGATCTAAAGTTGGGGCAGCTGGTGGATCAACAAGTACTGCCCTCGCTGCTCTGCCTCTGCCATGACCACGACCACGTCCACGACCTCTAGTGGCCTCAGTGAGTGGCACTGGTGGTCGTCCACCTCATCCGGTAGCTCGCGTCCTCACCATCTGTGAGAGGATAGAATAACAGAAGTTTAGTTCTCGGATCAACAAAGCCGCACGACAAGAATTTCAAAAATATGAAATTTTTTTCTAAAAAGGTTTTGGAGTCTCTCGAGGATAAATACAGACGTCTCCGTACCGATCCGCGAGACTCTACTAAACCTGCTCATGGCTCGTAAGACCTATGTAACCTAGGCTTTGATACCAACTTGTCATGACCCAATTCTCGAACTCGGTCGTGATGGCGCCTCTCGTGAAGACAAGGCCAGCTAGACCAAACAGAACACCTCTTTTAAACAGTTAAATATCATAAATAGTTCTAAAGCATGATATAATGGATAATTTGCAGAATTAACAATAACATCAGTAAGAACCATCCCGACACATCCCAAACTGGGGTGTCACAAGTCATGAGCAACTAAGAAATCCGGATACAAGGCTACTGAACGCTACATCCGATACAATAGTTCTAAGAATATGAAAATGATAAGATAAGGGAGGCATGGGGCTGCGGATGCCAACAACTACATCGTAGTCTCCGAATCACTGCCTGGACTGGGAGGATCAGCACTCAAGAGCGGACTCTGCGATGCCTAAATCTGCACACATAGTGCAGGAAGTTAATAATTATAAATAATGGCTAAAAGTATGAAAACACGTAAAGGTACAAAGCAATTCCATATCAAGTAGTGAAATCACTTAAGGCAGTAAATCAGTGAAGGAATCAAATGAAATCCCTTTTAAAACAAGTAAAACAGGTAATTTAATAGGTAAATAACATGTAGAAATTCTGCCCCTCGAGCACAGTATCAATCACTCAGAACGGTATCAGCCCCTCGGGCTCACTCTCAGTACAGTATCAGCCCCTCTGGATCACTCTCAGATCATAATGGGTACCCGCGCTCACTGTGGGTGTGCAGACTCCGGAGGGGCCCCTTACGGCCCAAGCGCTATATCAAGCCACCTCGTGGCATCATCTCTCGGCACTCGGCCTCACATCACTCAAGTCACCTCATGGCATATAAAGTATCTCAGGCCCTCGGCCTCATATCTCTCAGCATATTCTCACATATGGCCCTTAGCCTCACTTAGTTCGAAAATCATCACAAGCCCCTTGGGCATTAGTAAAATAGTAGTTCTCAGCCCAAAACATCATTTAGAAATATCATATAAGTTTCAAATCTAAGTAAAAGTGGCTGAGTTTGTAAAACAGTAGATATCAACAGGACTGAGTTCAAATAATAAGTCAAAGCAGTGAGGAAATAGTGATAAAAATCCCTGAAGGGTTCAAATAGTTGGCACAAAGCCCAAATATGGCAATCAGCCCAAATCATGATGATAACAAATAAATTTCAGTCAAATACGTGGTAAAATCATCAATCGGGATAAACCAAGTCACAATCCCTACTAGTAAAAGACCTCGCGCTCATCATCCAATGCGTGTCTTACCTCAATATAGCACTACGATGTGCAAATCTAGGGTTTCAAACCCTCAGGACATCATTTACAATCATTACTCACCTCGAGCTGGCTACAACTCTAGCTTGCGACACCTTTTCCCCTCGAATCGTCCTCCACGCGCGTCAAATCTATCCAAAATCAGAACGAATACGTCATAATATGCTAAGGGAACAAAGCCCAAGTGAAAACATTCGAAAAATATCAAAAATCCCGAAATTAGCAGAACCCGAGCCCCCGACCCACTTCTCGAAACTCAAAACTTTTCACATCATTAGATTCCTCGTCTCCCCACGAGTTCATACATATCAAAAACACAAGAATTGGAGTTCAATTGACCCCTCAAATCTTAATTTAAGCCATATTAAACCCCAAGCCCTAAACCTCCATTTTTAGTCCTTTAATCTCTTAAATTTCAGTCCCAATCCATGAAATATTACTATAGAAGTGTGTTTTAGGTCCAAAATCCTCACTTTATCGAAGTTCTCTTGAAATCTCTCTTCAGAATCGCCCCAAAACTCTAAGTCCGAAGTTGAAATGAATAAACCCTTCAAAAATCGCGAAGAAGAAACATATATACCTTCTGCCCAGACATAACCGCATCTGTGGTCCAATAGCCGCTTCTATGGTACCGCTTCTGCGGTCATTTCTCCGTATTTGCGGAATTTCACTTACGGATCCACACCACGTCTGCGGTCTACTCGTCGCATCTGCGGCTTCACAGGTGTGGTCCCTTTTTCCGCATCTGTGATACCAGGCCTCCCTCAGCCTTCCGCTTCTGCGACCCAAACAATGCATCTGCGCGAAAACTCCAGAAGCAGCAGAAAATCTGCAATCACTCAAGTTCCAAAACTTCCCGTTAGCCATCCGAAATCACCCCGAGGCCCCCGAGATCTCAACCAAAAGAACCAACATGACCCAATACCTTCTTCGAACTTGTTTCAATCATCAAAACACCTCAAACAACATCAAATTTCCCAAAACTCATCGAATTCAAGCCTAAGTTTTTTAAAAACTTCTTTAACATGCTTTCGATCAAAAACCCAACCAAACCACGTCTGAATGACCTGAATTTTTGCACACACATCCCAAATGACATAACGAAGCTACAGAAACTCTCGTAATTCCATTCTGACCCTCGGATAAAAATCTCACCTGTCGGCCAGAGATCGCCAAAATACTAACTTCGCCAATTCAAGCCTAATTCTACACCGGACCTCCAAAACCAATTCCGATCACACTCCTAAGCCATAAATCACCTCCCGAAGCTAACCGAATCATCGAAACTCTCATCCGAGCCCCCTAACACATAAGTCAATATCCAATTGACTTTTCCAACTTAACCCTTCTTAAAATAGAATAAGTGTCTCATTTCTTACCAAAACCACTCCGAACGCAAACCAACCAACTCGACCATAAAAACACAGATAACGAAGCATAATGAAGCATAAATGGGGGAAACGGAGCGGTAACTCATGAGACCACTGGCCGGGTCGTCACACTATTAAGCGTCTCAAAACTAACAAGGTTGTTGGGTATGCAAACTAGCTAGGTTTTGCTGGTTGGTTATGTTGGTAGTATAGCCTTCACTCCTTCACAAGATCCAAAGGCACAAATGGGCACCGTAAGCAATCTACCAATCATCAGTCCTGAGGATAGCCCGGCATCGGCTATTCTGCAGCTAGAATCAGCAGTTGCTGAAGAGAATAAGATGTTGCATCTCTGCATATTGAAAATATGGGATGCCTGGTCTAATGGTAGGGAACCACCAAGTGCAATTCCCGAGTTCCCTAAATTGATCCCCATGTCAAGTGAGGTTACTAACGCCCATGTGTCCAACCCGCTCATCCCATGTGGGCACCCTCTAATGTCGTTCAATGATCTTAGCATGCCTTTTGTGGTTCGCCCCCAGGCGCCAGTTTCCTGGGCACCTCCAATATTGTTCTCTACAGCACCAGTCTGCACCAGAATACAACCAACTTTACCACGGCTGTATGTTGAGCCTCCAATGTTCACCTTTCAACGTCCACAACTTCAATAAGAAATAACATATGTGATCCCGTACTCTTTCATTCAACCTGCGCAATATGATCTCTCCGGGGAGCAAGAAAAGGTTGTTAAAAATCCCGAGTAAGAGGAAATGGCTCAGAAGATGAAGAGCCTGGAACAAATCCAGAAAAACATGCAAGGTCTGAATGGTCAGAAGAGTGTCTCATACTCTGACCTCTGTATGTTTCCCCATGTCCACTTGCCAGCTGGCTTCAAGATGCCAAAATTTGAAAAGTACAACGGGCACAGAGACCCGGTCGCTCATCTGAAACGATATTGTAACCAATTGAGGGGTGCTGGTAGAAAAGAGTAGCTGCTAATGGCCTATTTTGGGAAAAGCCTCATCAAAATTGCTTTTGAGTGGTATACGAATCAAGAAATTATCCATTGGCACATGTGGACATCGCTCTCGACAGAAACTCTTTGTCCAATTTGAAAAAGAAAATCATGGAAAGCTTCTGCGAATATGCTATCAAATGGCATGGGCAAGCTGCCAGGGCAAAGCCTCCAATAGATGAAATTGAAATGGTCACTGTTTTTCTACAGGCCCAAGAGGCGTACTACTTCTAGAACATGATGCGGATATGAGAAAGTCGTTTGCTGAGGCTATCAAAAATGGGGAGATGGTAGAAAATTGGCTAAAGACGGGTCGAATATTGAGTCATGTTGCTTTTAAAGCCACATCACCAGATGTTTAAAATGGTTCAGAGCATTTGATAAATGGAAACAGGAGAGAAGAAGGAGCCATGATGGTTTCAATCTCGAGGGGGACCCGCAGGCCATTCGGCCAATCATATATGATTCCTGAAGTCCCTCAACACTATTATCCCCTTCAAGATGCTGCTTATGCCATGGCACCGCTTCCCTATGCGGTGATGCACGCGCAACCTTACCCACGGCCACAACATTATCCACAAAACTGAGCTCCACCTCCCAAAAATGCCTATCCTTACCAAGCTTCATATAATCCTCAACCAAATGATCCCCAATACAATCCTCGCCCAAGAGAGTCTTTCAGAAAGAATCAGTTCACCCCTATTGGTGAATCGTATTCAAGCTTGTTCCAAAAGCTAATCAGGCTAAATCTATTGTAGTTAGTGGCCCCGAACCGGCCGAACCCTGAGTCCCCCTCGCACCAAGTTGATGCTAGATGTGAATACCACTCAAGAGCAGTGGGACACAGTACAGAGGACAGTTGGACCCTCAAAAAAACAGTTGAAGATTTGATTGAAGCTGAAAGAATTATTTTTCAAGACGAAAAATCTCTTGATGTGATGAACAATCTGTTGCCTGCCCACAACATCGGGCCAATAGTCAGAATGATTTTTGAAGATGAGGAATTTGATTCGGCACTGAAGGCCATTGCAGCCATTGCCGAGACAGAAGAAAAGCCAATAAATGGTCGCCAAGTATGAAAGTTCCCCATCAGACGGGAGTCTTAGTAGCCAGTCTTGCTATCCTTTCTACGTCCGAATTATCTAGGGGTGTGATCCGGATGTTTTACTTTATTGTCTTACTTTCCGATGTAAACCCTTCTATCTTTAAAAAAATCAAAAAAAATCAAATGAAATTAATATTTCATTGTCCAGGAATATCTCTTTTCTTAGACTTGTCACTTTTCTTATTTTTCTTTTCAGTTATGTTAAATGTAGATTTCAATAACATGACATGCTTGCGGACTTCATGCCTAGATCCTAAAAAGCTGTCAGACCTCGAAGTAATGAATCAAGAATTATATCGCAATGAGGATAAGTTTAAGGAAATAAAACAAAGATTCAGAACAGTTAAAGGAAAATTGGTTCCAGATTGGAAAGGTACATACATTGCAACAAGAGTACTGCCAAAAGAGTGTGTTGTACTTGGGACACATCGAAGGAAATGTCCTTGAAACAACTGTCAATGCAAATCCAGTCAAAAGATACTATGTTGGATCCTCTATATAGCATTAATGTTCTCCGGTTGGGATGAAAAAGGCTTTCTTTCTCACTATCCAAACACTTAACCATTTGCAAACCCATTTGAGCTGGTTACTCTTTTTTGATTACACTCTTTGGAACCTGGAAAGTGTTATTGAAAAATGAAATGAAAAATAAAAAAATATATATACAATAAAAAAAAGACAAAGAAAATGAAATGAAAAAAAAAGAGGAAAAGGGGAAGGAAAAAGAAAGAGAAAACAAAACAAAACAGAAAAAAAATAAAGAAAATCAAAAACAAAGTTCCCTGAACTACATTCGACTTGATTCCGAAAGGATACATAGGCAGCCTCTCTCTAGGGTTCAGTCACACCAAAACAAAAATCCGAATTCCCCAACAGTAAAACTGGGGCAAGTGTTATAATGGTTCGGCGATGATCCCGCCTGAATGGTTCCAAAGTTGTAATTCAGTCCAAATCATTTTTACCCAAATCCTTTCAATTCCTTCCGATCAATCAGTGAGAATGTTCAAGGATCGGAGAATACATCTACTTGGATCCGATGCAATAAAAGTAGAGAAATAAAATAAGAGAGTCTTATTGGTGAAAACCCACACGGGCACCGTGAGGCGACAGTAAGCAGAGAAACTAGAAATGAGAGAGTCTTGCTAGTGAAAACTCGAAAAGAGCACTATAAGGCGATGGTGAGAAGAGAAATGAGAGTGGTCAGCTGGTGAAAACCCACAAAAGGCGCCACTGATCGAAAAGAAGATCCTCACAACCATCGGCATCAACAGAGTCCTGGCAAGGTTTCTCGATTTTGAGGAAAAATATGTGATGAATTTATGAGAGTCAGACAGTTTACACGGGCCAGGCATCCAGTCCAAAAGGCATGTCATGTTCATTGAAGTCCGCATATACTCCATTTAAGTCCTTCTTTCTTTTCCCCTAAAGGGACACTTCTTGTTTTAAACTCATTCTCTGTTCCATTGTTTGTTTTCTTTGAATCCCTTTCGGTCTAATTCTATTCTGAAACTAAGACAAAGAAAGGATGGTAAGATTGATTTTACAGGATTTTCGTTCGATACAAGTTAATGTCCAAAAGGCACCCAGCTTCGTCAGGGGCATCAAGTTGACCTCGACTGGCCATGATGGTCGATGCTTTGAAATCACAAACTCCTGAAAAGAAAGGAAGTCAAAGTCAAATGCCTACAAAGGCAAAATAAAGTTGAAAAGGGTTACCGCGTGACAAAACATCTCGGCAAAGATTTGAAAAGCGAAGGGATCCCAAATGCTCTGAAATTGAAGTTGGAAGAAAACAGAAATGAAAGGCTTATAAAGGCGAAATAAAGTTGGAAAAGGTTAAGTCCCACGCGACTAGACGATGCAGCAAGTTTGAGGGGCCAAAAAGTTCCCCAATGCTCTGAATGGTTAAAAAGAAAAAAGAAAAAAGAAAAATAACAAGTCAAAAGTGAAAGGCCTACGAAGGCAAAACAAAGTCAAAAAGGTTGAGTTCCACCGACCAACCGTCATGGCAAAGTCTAGAAAAATCAGAGGTTCTTCAGGGCCTGAAATGAAATCGGTCCTCAGGGAACAAGTAGTTGCAGTTGAGATCTTCATCAAAGAAGTCGGGCCAATCAAGTGATTGAAACAATCAAGGCCACAAAACCAACCACCGTTTCAAACTAACAATTGTTCTTTGTTTGAAAACATGAAACATGTACAATCCAAAGCAACCTTGCAAGAAGCATATGCAACCAAAAGAAACTGCGCAAGGGCTAGACATAGTTTTGCAGCAATAATAAATCCAAAAATGAAGTCTCTTCCAAATTCTTTCCTCCATTCTTACTCATTTTTTCTTAAATAAAATAAAAAATAAAAAATAAAACATAAAAAGATGAAGAAAATTCAAAAAACATGGTAGCCTAGGATCCCCAATCTCTATTTACGTTTTTCTAATATATGGTCTCTACTCCCTAGTTGATTTTATTTTAGACATAGGGTCTCCACTCCCTAGTCTGCTTTTCCAACATAGGATCTCTACTCCCTAGTTGATTTTATTTTAGACATGGGGTCTCCACTTGTAGCGACCCGACCGGTCATTTTAAGAATTTATGCCCCAATCCCCTATTAACTGCTTTTCCCGTGTTTATTTCTGCTATTTTGGTTTGTCGGGACGTTCGGTTTTGAGTTTTGAAGAGTTTTGGGACACTTAGTACCTAAATGAGATCTTAAGTATTGGAAAATTGACCGTAGTCGGAACAGTGTGAAGACGGCCTCGGAATGGAAATCTGGTGATTCTGTTAGGTGATTTCGGGCTTAGGGGCGTGATCGGATTGTGCTTTGGAGGTCCATAGCTAATTTAGGCTTGAAATGCCGAAAGTTGAATTTTTGAACTTTTCGGTTCGATAGTGAGATTTCGATCCGAGGGTCAGAATGGAATTCTTGAAATTGGAGTAGCTCTATAGTGTTGAATGTGACGTGTGTGTAAAATTTCAGGTCATTCGGACGAGTTTTGATAGACTTTTTGGAATTCATAGGCTTGAATCTTATGAAAAATAGGTGTTTTGATGTTGTTTTGAGCATTTCGAAGGTTGGAACAAATTTGAATGATGTTTTAGGATTGGTTGGCAGGTTTGGTTAAGGTCCCGGGTGCCTCAGGTGTGTTTCAGATGCTCAATGGACCATTTTTGGACTTGGAAAAGTATCAGATTTTTGTTGGTATGTGTTACAGACCTTTCTTCATCACGATCACGTGGGGATGATCGCGATCATGAAGTCTTAGGCGAGGCAGAGGGAATTTTGCTCTTCATATTCGCATAAAGAGGAATGCGAACGTGTAGCTTTGGGGCAGTGCTGCACGCGTGGACTAGGCCGCGTTCGCATAGAAGAAATAAGGCGGCAGTGGATTTTTAAATGTTTCTCTACGCGGTCGGGTGAAGCAAACCGCGATCGCATAAGTCTGAGGGAGCTAAGCATCGCATTCGAGGACGGGGTTCCGCGTTCGCGCAGAGTAAATCTGAGGCGTGTGGGTTTTGTTCTTCGCGATAGCGACTGGTCTTCCGCGATCGCAATTAATGGGAAAAGCTGGGCAGAATATAAAATTTCAAAATGAGGGTAAGGATTCTTAACTCCTTTTTGCTTGTAACTCATTAATCTAAACATGAATTCATCCTTTAATTTCGGAAATTGTATGAAAATTGGGGGAAAGTTCTTAGACCAAGAATTTGAGTTTTGATTGGGGATTTGACATTGGATTGGGATAATTTTGATATGGTTAGACTCGTGAGGGTGTGAGGATTCTGGAAATGTAAATTTTACCTGATTCCGAGGCGTGGGCCCGAGGGGCATTTTGGTCATTTTACCTAATTTCGCATATTAGCTTAGAATTTCTTGTAGAATAAGTTACTTGAAGTATTTTTTACATTATGCAATTCAATTGAATAGATTTGGGCTATTTGGAGTCGAGTACTCATGGCAAAAATGTGGTCTCGGGTTGATTTTGAGCCGGTTCAAGGTAAGTGACTTGTCTAACCATGTGTGGGGGACCTTCCCCTTAGGATATGGTATATTTGATAATTGAAATGCCTTGTACGTGAGGCGACGAGTGCGTACTTGAGCTAATTGTTGAAAAATCCGATTTTCTTTAAGAATTTCAATTGAGTTCCTTTTTCCTGTTTTATTCTACTTGCAATTTAGCTTGTTGTTAGTTTAGAAAAAGCATGTTTAGTTGACTTAATTGCCTATTTGCTTAAACTGCCTTAATTGCATAACGTGAAGCATGTTAGGCTAGAATTACCCGTTTACTTAGCATGAAATTTAGCTTAATTGAGTATTCTTGTGTTGCTGCTGCGTGTTTTACTTTGGGACTACGGGACGACATCCCGGGAGATCCCCTATACGTATTTATGATTTGAATTGAGGTGCGGGATACCAAGAGATCCCTGGCACGTATATTGAGGATACTAAGAGATCCTCGGGATACCAAGATATCCCCAGCATATATATGTTGAGGATACTGAGAGATCCCCGGTTATCAGCCTTGTTATGAGTGGTACTTCCTTGCATTTTGTCTTTATCTCTGCTTCAGTTATTGTACTCCTTATTATCCTGTATAGATTCTCAATTGTATTGCTTATCTTATCCTGTCATCTTTATATTTATTTAATCTCAGTAGGGCCCTGACCTTCCTCGTCACTACCCGACCGAGGTTAGGCTTGGCACTTACTAAGTACCATTGTGGTGTACTCATGCTCCTTTCTGCGTATGTTTTTATGTGCAGATCCAGGTACCTCTAATCAGACCTACCATCCTTGAGGTGAGGCAATTTTTCGGACACTTCAAGGTATATCTATCGCGTCTGCAGACCGAGGAGTCTCTCTCTCTCTCTCTATTCTATATTGTAGTGATAGCCTTTCTATCTTTTCTGTTGATGTAGACATTCCGAAGTTAGAGCATTTTACTATGTTTCATAGCTTGTGATTCATGGGTTTCTGGGTGTTGGGAGTATGTATTGGTTTTGAGAAGTTAAATGTTGTGTATGCCGAGCGACACCTTTAAAACGCTATTTCCTTTCTTTATTTCTGTTATAAGTTGTTTTCTTTTATTCCGCAAGTTTGGGTTGTTTTTTCTGCATTCTAGCTTACCTAGTCCTAGAGACTAGGTGTCGTCACGATGGTTCACGGAGGGCAAATCGGGTTGTGACACCACTCCCTAGTCTGCTTTTCTAACATAGGGTCTCCACTCCCTAGTTGAAGTTATTTTAGAGATAGGGTCTCCAATCCCTAGTCGTTTTTCCAACATAGGGTCTCCACTCCCTAGTTGAAGTTATTTTAGACATAAGGTGTCCACTCCCTAGTTGAAGTTATTTTAGACATAGGGTGTCCACTCCCTAGTCACTTTTCCAACATAGGGTCTCCACTCCCTAGTTGAAGTTATTTTAGGCATAGGGTCTCCACTCCTTAGTCTACTTTTCTAACATAGGGTCTCCACATCCTAGTTATTTTTATTTTAGGCATAGAGTCTCCACTCCCTAGTCAGCTTTTCCAACATAGGGTCTCCACTCCCTAGTTGATTTTATTTTAGGCATAGGGTCTCCACTCCCTAGTCTACCTTTCCAACATAGGGTCTCCACTCCCTAGTTGATTTTATTTCAGGCATGGGGTCTCCACTCCCTAGTCTGCTTTTCCAACATAGGGTCTCCACTCCCTAGTTGATTTTATTTTAGACATAGCGTCTCCACTCCCTAGTCTACTTTTCCAACATAGGGTCTCCACTCCCTAGTCGAAGTTATTTTAGACATTGGGTCTCCATTCCCTAGTCGCCTTTCCAACATAGGGTCTCCACTCCCTAGTTGAAGTTATTTTAGGCATAGGGTCTCCACTCCCTAGTCTGTTTTTCCAACATAGGGTTTCCACTCCCTAGTCTGCTTTTCCAACATAGGGTCTCCACTCCCTAGTCTGCTTTTCCAACATAGGGTCTTGAGTTGATTTTATTTTAGACATAGGGTCTCCACTCCCTAGTCTGTTTTTCCAGCATATGTCTCCACTCCCTAGTTGAGTTTATTTTAGACATAGGGTCTCCACTCCCTAGTCTGCTTTTCCAACATACGGTCTCCACTCCCTAGTTGAAGTTATTTTAGACAGAGTGTCTCCACTACCTAGTCTCTTTTCCAACATAGGGTCTTCACTCCCTAGTTGAAGTTATTTTAGACATAGGGTCTCCACTCCCTAGTCGTTTTTCCAACATAGGGTCTCCACTCCCTAGTCTCTTTTCCAACATAGGGTCTCCACTCCTTGGTTGATTTCATTATAGATATAGGGCTCCACTCCCTAATCTCTTTTTCCCAAGGATACACAACCTTGATTTTATTGCTTTTGATAAAGAAATAGTTTAGATTTTTGTTACCAATAACTCACAAAATTTTCCTAGTGAAAACTGGGGCAGAAAATTTCGTTCGTTTGTTGGCTTTGCTGCCTAAATAGGTTTTCAACGTTAGGCACAAGGTTTGAGATGACCAAAAGAAGAAGTCTCAACCCTAATAAGAAAAAGGAAGAACAAGAAGAGAAGTTGAACTCTAAGTGCAGAAGCGGAGAAAAGATGCGAACTGCCCAAGATATGATTGAGGTCACAAGCTTTGCCTGTCCCGCCTTGATCCGAAGAGCTGAAGAAAAATGAACCAGCATTCACAGCTAACGAGCATCAAGATTTAGATCAGAGTCTGCAGGAAGAACCAGCCAAGACTCAAGATCAAGCTTCAGAAGATTTATTGATAGGAATCTTGTAACTCGTAGCTGGTAGGTTTAGTTAGTCTTTTTCATTTTGATGTAATAACAGGATCGCGGACTGGAGCCTCGATGGAACCTCACTCGACTCTCGAACTCATCACTCCATCATCCTTCCAAAACTACACCGACCTGATTCCTTTATAGCCAATGATATGTAGGCAACCTCCGAAGCAAGGTTCGGTCAAACCTTTTCAAAAATGCTTCCAAATGGAGTTTCAAACGGGCAAAAATTGCTCGTAATTTCTCACTTTATCTTTGCCCAAAAACTCTTCATATTTTTTAGCAAAGAGGAGCAGCTGTGAGCACCTAATTTTTTTCCCCACATGTAAATAACTCCTAAAAATAAACCAAAAATGATTTTTAAGGGATTTTAGAAGTTTTTCTTTATTTAGTTTCATTTCATGCATTTGTAATATTTAAAATTATAGAAAATCATAAAAAAATTATCACATTTTAATTTCATGCCATCTTAGGTTCAATTTGCATTTAGGAATTAATTATATTGAGTTAATTGCATTATTAAAGAAAAAATCACAAAAATAGTCATTTTTACATATCTAGATTTTAGTCTTTAGAAAGTAGTGTTTTTATTTAGTTAATTAATTGTTTTAATAGATAAACAATTTTAATTTTTACAAATTAGATTGATTTAGGATTTTATTAGATTTTAAAATCAAAGAAAAAGAAAAATGAAAAAAAAAAAGATTTTGATTTAGTCTTCCTACCCCAAAGTTAATTAGCCCAAATTCATGACCTAAATCCCTTCAACCCCAAAGCCCATACCCATTCTCCATGTGACCTAACCTAATTCCTACCCCCTATAAAATAATACCTAAATTCCTAAACTAAAAGAAGGAGAGCAACGGCGGAAGACCATCGATCCCCATTTTCCTAACTCTAGGAAACTCCTGCGGCCCCGTTTTCTTCTTCTTCAACCAAGAGCACACCCTCACAAAACAGAGGACACCCATTCATCTTCTTCACACCCCATTAAAAATCAAACACCTCAAAAACAAGCCACCAAACACCACCTCAAATCCTCCCAAACCATCCCCTGTTTTCTGCCATAAAAGGCCATAAAAGCCAGCTCACAACCCAGCAAAAACAGCCCCAAATTCAGCCAAGAAACACCCCTAAACTACAGCAAAACAAGCTGTGAAACAGCTAGGAAAAGCAGCGAAAATCAGCTGCAAGATACTCCAAATCGCAACCCCTCTTCTCCCTTAAAATCACCCAACAAATCAGCCAAATTAATTGAACAAAATAGCACCAAACCACCCCGAAACAGCCACTTTTACTATGTCAAAAGAGAGGATACCGGCGAGTTCAGGCTCCTTGTTTGAAGTCGGCGTTCGAGTCACTTGAGGTTCGAAAGCTCTGGTCCGAGATTTTGTTGTTGTTCGAATTTTTGTATTCTCGAGTTCGACTTTTGGTTGTGGTTCGATTTTCTTTTGCTTGTTGAACTCAGCACCTCAGGACAATATTTGTTGTAAGCGGATTCATAGCATTCTCCACATATATTAAAGGAAAATTATTTCAGGTCCATCCCTTCCCTTTCTTCTATTTGTTTGCTTTTAATGTGTTGTGTAGGAATATTGAAAGAGCCATTTCAAAATAGAATTGGAATTCTAATTTGTAAGTAGTGAGATGTTGGTTGTGATGGAGATATTCACATTATTAATATTGAGGTTAAAATTGATTAAAATTTATGAGACTTTCATGAATAGTCTGCATAATATTTGGTTCTTATCGAAGCCTGGTCTAACTTAGTTTTGTTCACGCATGCGATTTTGATGTTTGGATCTTGTTCTTCTTATGAATCTGCGCTTGATTGCTGAAGCATCTAGTAGATGAAAACAATAATACTTGCTTTCAAAAAATTTGTTTCTAAACATGGAATATGTGGGAAAATCTCATTTGTATCTTGGGAGATTACTCTAAAATTAACGAGCTTCTTAACATTAGAATAACATTTTCTTCATGATAAATGGATTAAAAATGGTTAAAAGTGAGGATCTACTATATTTTTTATGATTAAGATTTGGTGAGTAGGACAAGTAATTGGTTTGTTAAGAAAAAATTGTAAATTCAAGTTTGATTAAATATGATCCTTAGTAACTAATACATTGAAGGATTAGGAAAATTGGGGTGGTCAGAAATATTATAATGGCTTTGGTATATTTTTCACTTATTTGTCTCTAGCCTTTTGGAATTTTGTTTATCTATTCATTTGATCTCCCTTTCAATGGTTTGAGTTTTTAGTTGCTGGATGACAATTTTATTTGTTTGGACATTTGTGTGGAACGTGACGGGTATATGGGAAGGGGGAAGATTGAGTCTGTAGTAATTTCATCCTGCTTCACATGCTTTAGGATTGGATTCGGTCGAAGTGCTTGAAATAAGCAATTTAAAAGGGAATGAGCATGAAATATCTTCTAATAAAGGTACTCCATAATTACATGCCTTCTCACACACAATAATCTCGAATATAGAATAACAATTCATAAACCTCGTAGCTTGCTTTAGGCGCGATTAATAAATAAATCATCATGACTATGGGTACGGTTCCCGTGACGTAGTTATGATACCTAATCCCCAAAATCGGGTGTGCATTTCACTTAACAACTTCGAATAATAACAAAATACACATGTCGTGAATTATAGGTGCATTTCATGTAGCGTTGCTTGCGGTGTGTTCCAAAACGACAAGTATACGACAATTGTAACTTGTTCAAGAAATAATTCCATAACTCTTAAAGCGGTTAAAATAATAAAAAGTGGTTATAAAGTCAAAATGCACAATAGGTTTTAAAACATGTATAAATCATATAATAGGCCAATTATTAATAGTTTAAGCGACCGTGCTAGAACCACGGAACCCGGGAGTGGCTAACACCTTCTCCCGGGTTAACAGAATTCCTTATCTAGAATTTTTGCTTCGCAAACTTTTTAATAAAGTCAAATTTCCTCGACTTGGGATTTTAAAATAAGCCGATGACTTTGGACACCAATTAAAATATTCCAAGTGGTGACTCTGAAAAATTAAATAAATTAATCTCATTTCGATTTATGTCACTTTAATTGGAAAACTCCCTTATATTACCCTCGGGTGGTAAAACAATGAGGTGTGACACCCAGTATCCACAAACCACTACCTATCACACTCCTCAGAATGCATCACAACCTTTCCCCGATCCTCAAAACTCAACCAAACCACTATACCTAAATCCCGAGAGTCCATCAAAGCAACCTCATATACGTAGAAACCTTACCCCACACTCGACAACAAACCTTATACATACCTGAATCCACCGAAAAGGACCTGCTCATCAAGAACATGGCAGAGGAACTTAAGAATCTCACAAGTCGAGTCCAAGGTGTCGAAAGGGGTAAAGGTATTGAGGGATTGAACTATGAGGATCTCTGCATTCAGCCGGACGTAGAACTGCCAGAGGGTTACAAACCTCCTAAGTTCGAGAAGTTTGATAGAACAGGTGACCCAAAGGTGCATCTAAGGACATACTGTGACAAGATCGTAGGAGTTGGAAAGGATTCACATGAAATTATTCATGAGGAGACTCACTAGAGACGCCCTATCTTGGTACATTAGTCAAAATCCAATGAAATGCGTTAATTGGGTAAGCATGACATCGGATTTCATGGATCAGTTTAGGTTTAATACAGAGAATGCACCAAATATCTTCTATATCCAAAACCTCAAGAAAAATCCAATAGAGACTTTCTGCGAGTATGCTACTCGGTGGAGATCGGAAGCTGCGAAAGTGAGGCCGGCATTAGAGGAAGAGCAAATGAAAAAATTCTTTGTTCGGGCCCAGGATCCACAACACTATGAGAGGTTAATGGTTATTGAGAATCACAAGTTCTCTGACATCACTAAATTAGGGGAAAGGATTGAAGAAGGAATCAAGAGCGGAATGGTAACTAATTTTGAGGCATTACAGGCTACGAACAAAGCTTTGTAGTCAGGGGTAAATCCAAAAAGAAAGATGTAGGAGCCGTGATGGTAGCCCAAGGACTAAAATCTCTTCTTACATACCAAACCCCACCACCCACATATCAGCCTTTACCTCCCAAATACCAACAACCTGCCACCACCTACCATACTTATAATGCACAACCTGCATATTACCACTCCTTACCACCAGCCCACCAAAACTACCAGAAACCCAAACCAAATTTTGACCGTAGACCACCCAGACAATACACTCCCATTGCTGAACCCATTGATCAGCTTTATGAAAGGCTGAAGGCTGCCAGTTATGTCACCCTCATTCCCGTTGTTGCTATGAAAAACTCTTCCTAGTGGGCCAATCCAAACAAAACATGTGCCTATCACTCGGGAATGAAAGGAAACACTATTGATGAATGTCGCACTTTGAAGGATAAGATCCAGACGTTGATTGACACCAAAGTTATACAAGTAAAAGAGGTTGCACCAAATATCCGCAATAACCCCCTCCCAGATCATAGGCACAAGAGGGTAAATGTGATCAAAACTAATGAAGAATGGGATCCGTAAGGATCAATTGGACTCATTCGTGAAGGGGATAAAACCACCATACCTCCAGTCACTCTCACACCCATTATAGTGCAAATTCAGTCACCAATTGAGGTTGAAATACCACGCCAGCTCCGTTTGAGGTTAAAACAACAATGCACATAACCGCACCAGCTCCATTTGAAGTGGAGGTGACCGTACCCTTCACTGTGACGGTAGCACCCACACCATCCTTTAATTCCAATGCTATAACATGGGACTATGCTGCAAAGGCGAGGAGGAAAGGAAACGGGAAAATGGAAGAGACAAGTGTCGCACAAGGCATGACCAAGACCGGTAGGGTTTATACACCTAAGCATTTGGGAGTAAAAAGTAAAGAAGATGCTCTCAAACAACCTATCATTGAAGCCGGCCAGATAAGGTGCAAGCAAGGGAGTACTGTGTAGTGGACCATTTGAACAAAACCCCTGCTCAGATTTCCATTCTGTCACTGCTTCAAAATTCTGAGATGCATAGGAATGCGTTAATGAAAGTATTGAACGAAGCTTACGTGCCCAACAACATCACTAGTGGAGAGATGGACAACATGGTAGAAAAAGTATTGGAGAGCCACAAAATCACCTTTCAGGAAGACGAACTACCACCTGAAGGACTGAGTCACAACAGGGCACTGCACATCATAGTACAGTTTGAGGACAAATTCATAGCCAGAGTCCTAATAGATGGGGGTTCGAGCCTCAACATTTGTCCGTTGACTACTTTGAAAAGGTTGGCAAGGATTTCCATGAGATACGAGCAGGGAGTATGAATGTGAAAACATTTGATGGGTCTCAAAGGGACATAATTGGAGAAATCAACCTTTGTTTTCAGATTGGCCCGACTTGGTTTGGTGTTGAGTTTCATGTATTGGACATATCCGCCACGTACAATCTGCTGTTGGGACGACCTTGGATACATGTTGCTGGAGCCGTAGCTTCTACGCTACACCAGGCCGTGAAGTTCGATTGGAACCATCAGGAGGTGATTATTTATGGAGACGGAAGTAATCCCATTTACACCAATCAAACCATTCCGGTTATCGAGAATAGAAGGAAGTTGGGTGGAGAAATGTATCATCGCATCGAGTGTATCAATGCAATAGAGAAAGACAAGTGGTGGAGTAATAAGATTGAAAACATACTATTATGGACAGGGTATGAACCTGGTAAAGGTCTCGACAAGAATCTCCAAGGTATCACTAAGCCAATACAACCAAAACGCCACGGTAACACCTTTGGAATTGGATATCATTACACCTCGCAGTAGTATGATGATTGGCCGCCGCCATGGCATGGTCCCTATTACCCTCTTGAACCGCCAATACCGCATCTGCATCAGACATTTCAACAGACTGACGTGATATGGGTGTCTGAAAAAGATGAGGCTTTAGCTGGCCTAAGGAATCTATTTCTAGACGATGAAGACATGGACTGCAATGCAATAGTTGAGGAGGAGGAGGAAGACCTTACAATCCAGATCGTGGGACAGGGAGCTGTTCTCAAGAATTGGACTATTGCACCATCCCGGGCCCGTCGAGTTCCTGGGTAGCCTGCCAATTAGCATGATCTATTTTTTAAAAGCAATTTTAAGCATTTAAGATATTTTCAATATTTTGTTTAGACGCATTTTGTTTTGAAATAATTGCTCGAGTTATCGGGTCGTACTTGTTTTAATGTTCTCAAGATTTATCGAATGCATTGTTATTTTAATATTTATTAATATCTTTTAAATTTTCTCTCTACAACATTATTATTATTTATCTTGATGAACCAATGACTGTGACATGTAATGAGACAATGCAACATAAGGATAGTGATTCGGAAGAGATAGACGAAGAGGATGTGATACCCGAGGAAATTGTCAGAGAAGTTGAGAATTTTGAGAATAAGTCTAAGTCCAACCTAGACGAAACTGAAATAGTCAACTTAGGAGATTCCATAACAGCCAAAGAAACTCGCATAAGTATCCACTTGTCACCATGAGAAAAAGAAGAATACACCTGTTTCCTAAAGGAGTATGAAGACATTTTTGCATGGTCTTATGATGATATGACTGGTTTGAGCACATCTATAGCGGCTCATAAACTACCTACTGTAAGCACGTGATTTTTGCTTCACGGACAGTCACTCCAAAAGAAATAGTAACAAAGGACCTCGCTGTACAATTTTCAATTTTCCGTAACTTGTGCTGCTAGTCATGTGTGGGTCTGTCCATTTTGTCCATTTTTTTTTTATATTATTAAACAAAGTACAAAATGTGTATGATCTGGTAATTAGACCATAATTCATTCAGTAAAAGAAAAATTCACAAAAATATTCTAGGGTGCGATTTAACCTATTTAAATATTTTGATAATTATGTTTGTTTGAATTTCATTTTTATTTTTAGTTTTAAGATTAGAAAAAAAAAAAGAAAAAAAAAGAAAGGGAGAAAAGAATGAAGAAAACGGTTTGGGCCAAGGAAATAAACCAAAAAATAGGCCCAAACCAATTCGATCAGGTCCAGTCCAAAACCGGCTACCCAAGCATCTCCTGAAACGACGTCGTTTCAGGCAAATTAATCTGGGCCGTTCATTTCCATTGATCTGATGGCCCTTATTAGCCCTCATGACCCGACCCATTCCCGTTTTTGACCGACCCCTTGATTAACCAAACGGCACTGTATGGTCTAGCCTCCCCAATCCTGGCCATCAATTTTAATCGATCCAACGGCCAGGATTGAATCAGCCTCCCCGTATATAAGCCTCCTATCACACCCCACGCCCCCTATTCTAACCCCCCCACTCATCGTCTTCATCCAAACACTGAAGCCCCCCCAAACCCTAGCAGCCGCCCTAGCTTCCCTTTCACCAGAACCCGGCGGCATGGACGCCGGTGGCCACCTCCTGAACACCCTAGGACCACCTCACTGTCCTGAACACAAATCCACTAACCACGAGCCTCGAATCACTTTCGTTCGTCTCGAATCTTCATTTGAAGATTTGAGTCGAACCCGGATCTATGCCAAACCATCCCATCTTCATACCAGACACTCCCCTGACCTTCCTCGTGACCAAACCAAGCTTGGTTTGGTCCGAATCTACCCACAACTCCTAAAAATCCAGATCTGGAAATCCAGAACTTGAAACACATGCACCTGGGGAACCCGGCCAGTTTTGACATGGGTTTGAGGTCTAATAGACCTTAATCAAGGTGTTCTCATGTGAGAACACCCTGATTAAAGTTTGTTCGGCCTCAAAAGTTCGAAGTTGAATCAGATTTGGGTCTGTTTGATTTAAGCATTTTTCGGTAAGTTTTCCTTTCTTTTGTGTTAGTTTTGATTAAGTGGTCAGCATGTTTCGTTGTGTTTGTTTGTTATTTTTTGTTATTTTTTTCATTCGGATTTCTTCATCTCTGTAAAGACCTTTTATTTGGTCGATTGGTTTCTGTGTATGATTTAAATGTATCCTATGATAAGCATGTCCGATTAGTATAGTCGTCGCATGAATAAACTTATATAGGTTCCTAGTGACTGACCAAGTTGTCCGAAGCCCTTTAGGTCCCTGAACATATTGTTTGTGTGAGCGACTGATTATTACCTGCTATAATTAGTATAGTCGACTCGATAAATGTCGTTGATTAGTTTCTATAACTAATGAATCAAACGAGCTAATAATGTCGCATGACTAATTGATACTTTGCCACTGATTGAAGGCCCCAACATTGTTTGAAATAGTTTGTTTGCATTGAAAAATGATTGAAAGGTTCAGTCTAGGCAGTCCTGAATTTGAAACTTTCATCAGTTCAAAAATGCCCTGATGCGGCAAAGGGTCAAGACAGTGGTAACCAGGGTTTAACAGGGGTAGTCTGGGGTTTGCAAAGAACAAAAATGATTAGTTTAAATGAGCTGACAAGTAGGGTACTAATTTGGGATTAAATTAATGCCAATGGGGAACAAGACATAAGAGTATGGGACTTAAATTGAATAAAAAATGAGGCCCATAACTCCTGATTAAACAAAACCAGGCGTGGGAATAAAGGGGGGCTGACACCAAAAGATGCTTAGGCATGGGCTTTAAAAAGTATGGGCAGGCTGCAAGTTGCAGCAAAAAAGGCAGCTTAACTGCACTGGTTTTTGGCTTATAAATAAGCCATTTGAGAACTTAAACGGGGCTGGAGTTTTGAGTCTTAGGCTGGACTTTTAGTCTTCAGAAAAAAAAAAGAGAAAAGGCTGGAATTTTTAGTTTTAAAGCTGAAACTTTTAGTCTAAAGAAAGTTTTACTGAGTTTAAAGAAAGCTGAATAACATAAGTTAGTTTCCAAATAGATTGTAACCAAACACTGCCTGAAAGTTGTATAAGAGTGCATATTGGTCAAGCTGTCTTGGCCAAGTTCTGTTGCTTGCATTGACTGAGTTGTTTGTGGTTGTTGAACTGGTGGTTTTACTGCATCTGAACCCTCAGTTACTGCTGCTATTTCTTTACTTTTTCCTGGGACTACTGGCTTGGCACTCGACTATTTGCTAGTCCTTGTATTCTGGGAGATCACTGTTGGTTGTCTGTGGCTGTGGAAGACACTTGGTTCAGTTGGTTGTTGCTGTGTTTGTTGTGTATCTGTTGTTGCTGTGTTTACTGCATACTGCCTAGCTGACCATTCCTTCCTTCTTTGTCCTCCATACCAGGTACACAATTAATACCACAAATGTAACTGAAAGTTTGAGCATGAATGCAAAAGAGAGGACCTGCAGATTGTTTTTTTATATATGTACATGAACTGTTACTCTAAATGTCATGAAATAGTTACATTTTTGTTTGGACAATAGAAGCAGCCTACATACTAAGTATATCAATGTAGGTTAACGAATGCTAGCCTTGTATGTATACTGCTAGGTGAAAATATGCCCAGTGTAATAAGTCGTATTTCAGACTTAGTCTGATGGTATAGTATATTCTCTAATGTAGGCCAAATAGGAAAGCTATCCGTTTTAGTTAAAGTTCTTTCTCCTTTTGCCATATTGTCCCATAAATTGATAAACTCATTTCACAAAACAAAGAATCAGTTCAGGGCCTCAACCTCATGAAGGTCGAGCCCAAATCGAAGCAAACCAAGTAGGCTCGCGTAGAACAGGCAGAGGCCCAGGTCTGGCCTATCACGCATGGGCTGGATTTGGGCCTATAATTGTTTGTTCGGCTGACTGTACATACAGCCTCCATTTCTGAAATTTTTTTTAGCTTTTCTGAATGTCATTACAAATAACTTGCAAGCATTTAATTAATTAGGACTATCTACCGTTTTCAATTGATAAGGACAAACGCGATAAGAAACGTAGTTGCTATAGGATATCCTTTTAAAATAAGAACGAGATGAGCCTCGATGAAAATAAACAAAACGTGCAAATGCGGGGCCCTTGTTAAATGTATATTATTGAAGCATTTAGTTTCCAGGACGGGTTGCTTAGCAAATCTCACAACCCTCCTAAAATAACAACACGTTAGTCTCTTTAGGATACGCTTTAATAAACCTTACCTTCTTAAACTCGGGTGCACATTTATGTGACCCAAATCCAAATCTCGACGGATTCGAAATGTATTTCTAATCACGGGTACATTGATTGTGACGTGGTTCGAGATGCGTGTCCATGACGTTGCAAATTCATTTTTAAAAAATAAGAATGAGATGAGCCTCGCCAAATAAAATACAAATTGCGGGGCCCTCAGTAAATATTTGCTTTAAAAATTATTTGGACTTCGGGATGAACCGTTTAGTAAAATTCCACGGTCTTACCCAAAATAAATACGCTAGTCGCTTTAGGCGCGCCTTTAATAATTTAATTTCCTTAAACTCGGGTGCACATTGATGTGACCCAAATCCAAATCTCAACGGAGTCAAAGTGTGTCGACGACCACGGGTACATTGATTGTAACGTGGTTCGAGATATATTTTTATAACGTTGCAATTCTTGATAAAAATAACAGTAAATGATAAAAGCGGTTGAAAGATAAAATTTGCACATAAGTTCATATTGTATTTAAAATCAGATAAATAAGCCAAATATAACAGTTGAGCGACCGTGCTAGAACCACGGAACTCGGGAATGCCTAACACCTTCTCCCGGGTTAACAGAATTCCTTATCCGGATTTCTGGTACGCAGACTGTAATATAGAGTCATTCTTTTCCTCGATTCGGGATTAAAATTGGTGACTTGGGACACCCTAAATCTTCCAAGTGGCGACTCTGAAATAAATAAACCAATCCCGTTTCGATTGTCCTTTAATTGGAAAAAACTCCCCTGCGCCCCCGCGGGCGCGGAAAAAGGAGGTGTGACAGCTCTGGCGACTCTGCTGGGGATCTTATACCCAGAACCACTGGTTCAGGGTTAAGAATTCGAGCTTAGAATAATTGTTATTATTTGGCTTTATTTATTATCTGATTATTACATGTTCTGAGCCTAATGTGCTAAATGCTGCTTTTACCGCTTTGATATTATTTGAACTGTATATAAACTGTGCCGAAACCTTTCTCTTCTTACCTCCGGGGATGTGCTCACTGGTTGAGACTCCCTATTCTGTTAGTGTCATACCCTAAATAAAAAGAGGCTCGGAAAGTTTCTAAGCCGGCTGGCCTTTTGGTTCCCGGAAAGGAGCTCCTTCCTCAGCTCGAGTTGTCCGCTCGGGTACACTGTCTAGAACACCGACCCAGGTTTTGAACATAGAATAACGTGACTTCATGCCGGATCCCTAGTAGGAACGCTTATTTGCATCATGTTGCATATGACTTAGGGGACTCAACACAGGGGTTGGGTCCGTCTAGGACTAGCAACCTGATATGAAAAGACCATTCTGATGCATCCTATTGTTTTCCGTACATTTATTTGTCTCATGCCCGCATGCTGACCGGTGTTTGGAATGTTGTGAAAAAAAAGAAGAGGAAATAACGGTTAGGAATTGATTGTTTATTGTTGAAAAAAAGAAAAAACAAATACTGTCAAAACTCTGCCAAAATTTTGAAAAAAAGTCGTGGTTCTGTTTTTCAAAAAATAAAATATCAATAGAAATATAGAATTTGTCTTGTCATAAAAATTAAAAAAAAAGAGATCTTATTTTTAAAATGGTTATTTTATGAAAATAATAATAAAAAGAGTCTTGTGTTGTCTTTACTTTTATTATTTGTTGCAAATATATGTATATATATATATATATATATATATATATATATATATATATATGAAAAGTTCAAAAGTTTTGCTTTACTTCAAAATGTATATATATCTTTATTTGTGGCAAAAGTATTTGTCTTGCTAAAGGTCTAGAAAAGTCCTTTCAGGCTCCCAGTGTTCGAAACAAAAATCTAAAATATTTTCCGTTATTGACTTCTTTAGAAAGTTTTTATATATATATACGAAAATTCACAAAAAATCGCATATATTTTTTGTTTTATCAGGATAAGTGTCGTTGTTAAAATCTTATTAATAAATGTGCAGAATGAGCACGATTCCGAATGAACCCTTTTCAATCATGAATAAAATTCCCCTCCAATTGCGGCTCTGGTGGAATGATTTGGGCAAAGAAGGGCATGACGAAATCAAGAAGTATCTGAAAGGCCTCACGAGTTTGTTGGATATCAGGCCACGAGGAGATATCATAAGGGCACTAGTCCCCCACTGGGATCCTGCGCACAATGTCTTCCGTTTCTCAGATTTTGAACTTACCCCAACTTTAGAAGAAATAGCAGGGTATATCGGCAGCGCTGAGACTCCTTTGAGGCACAAATATCTGATTGCTCCAAGAGCTGTAGCAATACACCGGTTCCTTGACTCCTTAAAGATAGTCAGAACAATTCATAACCCTGACTTGGCAAAAGGTTTTTGCAGCATGAGTTTCATATATCAAAGATATGGTCACATAGGAGGATTCGACAAGCCAGAAAACCAGTTGTGCAGCAAAGGTAATCGCCAAAAGTGGGAAGAACATAGACGAATTGCTTTCATGATAACTTTCTTAGGACTACTAGTATTCCCAAGAAAAGATGGGAATATTGACATAAAGATAGCAGGGGTCGTCAGTACGTTGCTCACACAGAGTGATAGTACGTTGGCGCCCATGATAGTATCTGATATATTCCGGGCACTCACTTCTTGCAAAGCCGGAGGAAGCTTTTTCGAGGGTTGCAATTTGTTGTTGCAAATGTGGATGATCGAACACCTATGTCACCGAGCCCAGTTTCTGAGCCATGGATCCGCTGGAAAGACCTGCATAGAGGAGTTCTATACCAGAGTTGATGAAACCTACCTACCAGAAGGAGTTATAGCATGGACCTCATATTTCCATACCCTCAACGCCAGTCAAGTACAGTGGGCGCTAGGGTGGCTACCGATCGACGAAGTCATATACATGCCAGCAGCCAGGCCCCATTTTCTCTTAATGGGACTTAAAAGTATTCAACCATACGCGCCGCATCGGGTTTTAAGGCAACTTGGGAGGTATCAGATAGTGCCGAAAGACGAGGATCTGAGCATCCAGGTAATCGAGATCAGTCCCGACGGCCAGTTTCCTGAAGCAAGGGTTCGTCAAATTTGGAGCCAATGTCAATACTTAGAAGCAAATACTTGTGTAATGAATCGGGCAAAAGGGGAAGTTTCGCCCGGGTATCAGGCCTGGTACAAAGGGGAGACATCATCTGGAAGACCGACCAAAAGACCTCACCTGCAAGAATTTGCCAAATCTTCACAAGAACAGTGGGGCTGGTTGGCCAAAGAGCAGGAATATCTTGTCAAAGCAGGCAAACTGAAGCAACAAGTTCAGGATATGAAGTTTGAGTGCCAATTACAGTCTGCTGCCCACAAGGGAGAAAAGAACAAGTTAATCAGAGAAGGCGAGATCCTCAAAGCTCAGATCCGGAGAATGAAAAAAGAGGCTAATAGCCAGCTAGGAAGCCGGGCAGATAAAAGATTGATAGCAGGGTTAAAAGATCAGGTTGCGGAATGCCAGGAAGATTTGGAAAAAGCCAGGGCCAGCACAGCAAAATTGCGAACCAAGTGGGCAAAGGGTGCGATGGCTCGGAGGCAGCGCCTGCAACAAGTCATAAGGGAGTATGAACTGAGCATCGGGACATTAAGGGAAACGAATGCCTCTCTTCGAGAAAGGATCCTCAAGCAAACACGAAATGCCCAAGCCGACAGAAGGCAATATTACGATGCAATGACCAGAATGGAAAGGCAAATGGAGATGTTCCAGGATCAGCTTGCCAACAATGCGCAAACACTGGGATTGAAGAACCAACAGATAAGGCATTTGTTCACAGAAAGGGACAACATCCGGGGAAGGATTGATGAAATAGGGCATTACATCTACATGAAATGCTTGGCATATGAGCGAACACCTCGGAAGACCCTCCTTGTTTCCATCATGGGCTGCGTCCGCCGGATTATGAACGAGTTGAAGAGCTTGCAAAGAGACCTTACACCTAGAGCCGCGAAAAGGCCGGATGATGCCTCGCGGCCCCTTAAATTGGAGAATTAGTTTTGGTTGAGTCCTGTTTATTTGGCTTTGTCGCTTTTCCATATGTTGTTTTCCTTTCTTCAAAACGGGTTAAGAACTGTGGAGTCTGTACTATTGCTATTCCTTGCTTGAAGTAATTTGTAATAGCAAAATTTTGAGAATGAATTTAATGATTTCACAAGAATTGTGTGTTTCTTTACTTTAAGGCAGAACTACGCCTGGTCTGATTCACGCGGGGACGTGATACGTAGGCAATCCCCATAAGATTCGACCGCTTTTAATAAATAAAAATAAAAATACAAAATAAAACACAGGGTTTCCCAAAGTACTTTAAAAATGGATGAATGAGCAAACCGGGATGACGTATGTTGTTTGAGGCAAAGCATGTAGAAACGATTAACTGCCTAGGTGCATTGCATCCTCTATGTGTTATGATCAAATCTGTTAAGCTCTAACACTAACAAAGTTTGTTGTTGTCTGATACCAGACAGTTAGTTGTTAAAGAATTCTGGCAACACATTCATACCAAACCAGATCCAAAGGACCGGTAGCAACAAGCATGACTACTTCTGAGAATAGTAATGAGGAAGAAAGGCCGATGAGCCAGTTGCTAAAAGAGGCAATGGAAAAGATTGAAAGGATGGGACTAGAGATGCATGCAATGCAGCTAGCCCTGGCCAAAACGCAAAAGAGCCCTGAGACACTGGGACACGTGCCGGAGTACCCTCACTCTGGCCCTTCCACAAGCCGCCCAAATCCCCTCTATCATCAAGAAAGAAGCCCTCATGATTCCCAAGCTCCACCACCCCATCAACCTCTCCCAACACCCAATATTCCCATTTTTGTGGGACCTGCATCAGCCCCTTTGCAGCGAACGACCAGTGAGCCATTGTTTCAGGCTCATGATACACAATACTATCCCCCTGAGCCTACATTCCATGCACCCGAACCACAGGCTTACAATCCCCATTTGGAAGTACCGGCAGAGGTTGAGAAGCCGGTTAAGGCCCCTGAACAGGATGAAGTGTTGAGAAAGTTCAAAAGCCTGGAGCAATCCTTCAGGAACTTACACGGGCTGGGCAACCAAGTCAGCGTGGCATACAAAGATCTGTGCCCTTTCCCAGATGTCCAACTCCCGGCAGGGTTCAAGATGCCCAAGTTTGATTTATATGAAGGGCACGGTGATCCCATGGCACATTTGCGGGGATTCTGTAGCAAAATGAGAGGGGCAGGAGGCAAGGATGAGCTTTTGATAGCTTATTTCGGCCAAAGTCTGAGCGGATCTGCACTGGAATGGTATACCAGGCAGGATTTCAGCAGGTGGTACACGTGGGATGATCTGGCACAGGCTTTTGCAGGTCATTTCCAGTACAATCTAGAGATAGTCCCTGACCGTCTCACGTTATTGAGAACTGGGAAGAAACCCGGGGAAAGTTTTCGCGAGTTCGGATTCCGCTGGAGAGAACAAGCAGCTAGAGTCGATCCTCCCATGAGAGAGGGAGAAATGGTAGACTACTTTTTGCAGACATTGGATCCAACCTACTTTGGTCACTTGGTGACAACGGTTGGAAAATCTTTCAACGAGGTGGTCAAAATAGGGGTCATGATAGAAGAAGGTTTGAGGTCGGACAAGATCTTAAACTATTCGGCACTTAAGGCCACAACCCAGGCTATTCAAAGCGGCACGGGAGGTGCGCTAAGAAGAAAGAAAGAAGAGGTTGCCACGATCGAGGCAGGCAGTTGGTCCAGGGCTGGCAGGCCGCACTACAACCAACCCAGGCCTCACAGGTCAAACTACCCATACAACCCACCACAAAATTTCTATCCACCTCGAGAACCACATTGTTCCGTACACCAAGCCCAGGTATACACTCAGCCTCCGGTTCGCCCACAATGGCGCGCACCGGCTCCCCAGAACATATATGCACCACCACAAAACACTTACCCTCCACCAAGGGCATATAGAAATCCTTCAGGGGCAGGTTTCCGGGGAAATCCAGATGCTAGGAATGACAGGTTGCGGAAGCAAAGAACCTTCACCGAATTGGGAGAAACCTACACCGCTGTGTTCCACAAGCTGCGGCAATTGGGTTTGGTTAGTCCTGTCCATACTCGGGAACCAAATCCCCCGCCTCAGAATTTGGATCGTTCAATCAGTTGTGAATACTGTTCAGGGATGCTCGGGCACGATACCGAGAAGTGCTGGAAGTTAAGGCATGCCATACAGGATCTTATTGACACCAATAAGATCGAGGTCCAGACACCAGAGGCTCCTAACATCAACCAAAACCCACTGCCAGCGCACCACGAAACTCACATGATTGAGTTGGTGTGTGAGGGAGGAGAATTAAGAAAACCCTCACAAACAGTGATGATGATCCAAGCTGCCCCAAAAGAAGTCTTAACCAGTGGAGGAACAAATGTACAGTCGCAGGGAGAAGGCGTCAAGCCGGTAGTAATATGGGGGAAGAACCCGTCCGTCATAACAAGCAAACCCGAGCCAAGCAAATTGGTAATACCAGGGATCCTGCCCACACCGGCAGTCATGTTGAAAGGGGTATGTAGAGAACGGGTGACCATAAAGCCGGTGGTCCAACTGCCTATGCTTGACAGCAGGGCTGTGCCCTGGAAATATGAAAAAGCAGTGGTGACGTACCAAGGAAAACAGGTGGAAGAAGTCAGTTGTGAAGCGCAAGGGCTGACTCGATCAGGTCGATGTTTTGCTCCGGTGGAGTTAAGAAAAACCAACCCAGTGGCAACCAAGAAGCCAGTGTCAGAAGAAGAGGCTGAAGACTTCCTGAGGAAGATGAAAGTGCAAGACTATTCTGTGGTTGAGCAGCTGAGAAAAACACCTGCCCAGATCTCACTATTGTCCTTACTCCTCCATTCCGAGGAACATCGCCGGGCCCTGTTAAAGATATTGAACGAGGCCCATGTACCCAGTGAGATTTCTGTAAACCACCTGGAAACCATTGCTAGCAAGATTTTCGAGGTGAACAGAGTGACATTCTCAGATGATGACCTGCCGGTGGAAGGTACGGAGCATAACAAAGCTCTATACCTAGCTGTCAAATGTGAAGACTCGGTGGTAACCCGAGTATTGGTGGATAACGGCTCAAGCGCCAATATTTGTCCATTATCCACCCTGGACCAGTTAAAGATTGACCGTGGAAGAATCCGGGAGAATAGCATCTGTGTCCGGGGGTTTGACGGAAACGGAACAGCCACTGTGGGGGATGTTGTACTTGAACTGACCATTGGTCCGGTCCTGTTTACCATGGAATTCCAGGTATTGGACGCCACGGTATCTTACAACTTGCTGTTAGGACGACCTTGGATTCATGCAGCTAAAGCGGTGCCTTCCACCCTACATCAGACAGTGAAGTTCGAGTGGGAAAGACAAGAGGTCGTGTTGCACGGCGAGGATACAACATGCACCATGGGCGGAACCATTGTGCCTTTCATAGAGACCACTGATGACAAGGGTCCCTGGGTCTACCAGATTCTCGATACAGGGTCGGCCAACAAAATTTCTGAAGGAGAAATCATCCCGCACCCTAGGGTGGCTGCCGCAACAGTCATGATGGTATCAGAAATGCTGGGTAATGGGTTTGTGCCGGGAAAAGGCCTGGGAGTTGAACTTCAAGGGATAGTCCAACCTGTCTCCCTTCCTAAGAATCTGGAAACTTTCGGGTTGGGGTTCAAACCAACCACAGCAGACAGGAAGCAAGCGCGAAAAATGAAGAAGAGGGTCTGGTTTCTGCCTAAACCAGTGCCACGCCTCTCAAGGTCTTTTGTTAAAGCTAGTGCCAAGGGGTCAGCGATCCCAAAGATTCGAGGACCTTTGATCGGCATAAGTGAAGACCTGAATCAGAGTTTTGAGAGACTATTCGCGGATGTCAGTATGGTGGAAGCTGGAGAGGGTTCCAGCAGAGCAGAGATACAATTTGTGGGGCCTGAGGCCAAGACCAACAATTGGACGGTTACTCCTCTTCCTGTCCGAGGGGAGTCTTGGTAGTAGGCTTTGATTAATGTTTTGTTTGTTTGTTTGTTTGATCGGATTATTCAAGGGTGTAATCCCAATTTTACTTTCGTTTTGTAAAAGTGTGAACCCTTTTTATCCTGCAAATTTAATAAAGTTCTTTTCTTTTGTCCCGTTTTAATTTCTTGTTTTGTTCTTTTTCTTTCTGAACAGTTCTCTTTTTACTGGTCCTAATGACATGGCATGCACAGCGGATCTTCGACCTAGTCTAATAAATCAATCTGAATCTGACTCAATGATGCAAGAGGTCGTTTGTGATAATGAATCCGAATGTGACGAAGGGGAAGCCTTCGAAGAAATAAATCGAGAACTGTGCCAATTTGAAGAGAAACCCAAGCCTAACCTAAATGACACTGAGGCTGTAAACCTAGGAGACGCTGATAACATCCAAGAGACCAAAATTAGCATCCACATTGAGCCGAATGTCAAAGCAGAATTGATCGAAACTCTCAGGGAATTCAAAGATGTTTTTGCATGGTCATATGATGACATGCCTGGATTGAGCACCAATTTAGTGGTTCACAAACTACCCACTGACCCGGCATACCCTCCGGTCAAGCAAAAACTAAGGAAATTTAAAACAGAAATGAGTGTAAAAATCAAAGAAGAAGTGATCAAGCAGTTGCAATCGAAGGTCATTCGGGTCACTCGATATCCCGAGTGGCTGGCCAATGTGGTACCAGTCCCAAAGAAGGATGGAAAAATCAGGGTGTGCGTCGACTACCGCAACCTCAACAAAGCAAGTCCCAAGGACAATTTCCCGTTACCCAACATTCATATCCTGATCGATAATTGCGCTGGGCGCGAGATCGGATCCTTTGTGGATTGCTATGCGGGATATCATCAGATCCTAATGGACGAAGAGGATGCTGAGAAGACAGCGTTTATTACGCCATGGGGAACCTACTGCTATCGGGTAATGCCGTTCGGTTTAAAGAACGCCGGGGCAACGTACATGCGAGCAATGACTGCTGTGTTTCATGACATGATACACAAAGAAATAGAGGTGTACGTCGATGATGTGATCATCAAATCTTGGCGTCAGGAGGACCATGTGGCAGACCTAAGGAGATTTTTCCAAAGACTCCGGAGGTATGATATCAAGCTTAACCCGGCCAAATGCGCATTCGGGGTTCCATCAGGAAAGTTGCTAGGATTCATCGTCAGTCGACGGGGGATTGAGTTAGACCCATCCAAAATTGAATCCATCCGAGACTTGCCACCGCCAAGGAACAAAACAGAGGTAATGAGTTTGCTGGGTAGACTCAATTACATCAGCAGGTTCATCGCTCAACTCACAGCAACTTGTGAGCCCATATTTCGGCTACTGAGAAAGGATGCTGCAGTAGGTTGGACAGCAGAGTGTCAGGAGGCCTTCGACCAAATCAAAGGGTATCTGTCTAATCCACCCGTATTGGTCCCGCCTAAGCCCGGGAAACCCCTAATCCTTTACCTGACGGTCTTGGAAAATTCATTTGGTTGTGTACTGGGGCAACATGATGACACAGGGAGGAAGGAGCAGGCCATCTACTATCTTAGCAAGAAATTCACAGTGCATGAGGTCAAGTACACTCAACTCGAGAAAACATGCTGCGCCCTAACTTGGGTAGCTCAGAAGTTGAAGCACTACCTGTCTTCATACACTACTTATCTCATATCCCGTTTGGACCCGTTGAAGTATATCTTTCAGAAACCTATGCCCACGGGAAGGTTGGCAAAATGGCAAATTCTGCTCACAGAATTTGATATCATCTACGTAACGAGGACGGCCATGAAAGCCCAGGCACTGGCAGACCATTTGGCAGAGAATCCCGTTGATGAAAAATACGAGCCCTTAAGAACGTATTTTCCTGACGAAGAGGTGATGCATACGAATGAGTTGGAATTACCTGAGGAACCGGGTTGGAAGCTTTTCTTCGATGGAGCTGCGAACGCAAAAGGGGTTGGGAATAGGAGCAGTACTCATTTCTGAAACAGGACGGCATTATCCTGTTACGGCTCAACTGCGCTTCTATTGCACCAACAATATGGCCGAATATGAGGCTTGCATTCTGGGTCTGCGCCTGGCTGCCGACATGGATGTCCAAGACGTCTTGGTCTTGGGAGACTCGGACCTCTTGGTACATCAAATTCAGGGTGAATGGGAAACACGAGATCTAAAGCTCATACCATACCGACAATGCTTGCATGATCTGAGCAAGCAATTTCGATCGGTGAAGTTCAAACACATCCCGAGAGTTCACAATGAGGTTGCGGATGCCTTGGCCACCTTGGCATCAATGCTGCACCACCCTGACAAAATGTATGTTGATCCTCTACACATCCAGGTCCGTGATCAGCACGCCTACTGCAACGCCATAGAAGAAGAAGCAGATGGCGAACCCTGGTTTTATGATATCAAGGAATACCTCAGGATGGGGATATATCCAGAACATACCTCTGGAGACCAAAAAAGAGCCCTCCGGCGTTTGTCGAATGGTTTCTTCCTCAGTAGGGGAATATTGTACAAAAGAACCCCGGATCTGGGATTGTTGAGATGCATAGACGCCAGGCAGGCAACAACGGTTATGGCAGAAGTACATGCTGGAGTTTGTGGGCCACACATGAGTGGATATGTATTGGCAAGAAAAATCCTTCGAACAGGGTGTTATTGGCTCACCATGGAACACGACTGTATCACTTTCGTGAGGAAATGCCATCAGTGCCAGATACATGGAGACTTGATTCATTCTCCGCCAACAGAGTTACATACGATGTCAGCACCTTGGCCGTTTGTGGCCTGGGGCATGGATGTCATTGGGCCCATCGAGCCAGCAGCGTCCAACGGTCACAGGTTCATTCTAGTGACCATTGATTACTTCACCAAATGGGTTGAGGCTAAAACCTTCAAGTCGGTAACCAAGAAGGCAGTGGTGGACTTTGTTCACTCCCATATCATCTGCAGATTTGGGATCCCAAAAGTGATCATCACGGATAACGGTGCGAATCTCAATAGCAGCCTGATGAAAGAGGTATGCCAACAATTCAAGATTACACACCGCAATTCCACCCCATATCGTCCTAAGGCAAATGGAGCAGTCGAAGCAGCCAATAAGAATATCAAGAAGATACTGCGAAAAATGGTGGAAGGGTCCAGACAGTGGCACGAGAAATTGCCCTTTGCTTTGTTGGGTTACCGCACTACCGTCCGGACTTCCATAGGCACAACTCCTTATTTGTTGGTGTATGGAACTGAGGCCGTGATACCAGCGGAGGTCGAAATTCCGTCCCTCCGAATTGTCGCTGAAGCCGGGATTGATGATGATGAATGGATCAAAGCTCGCTTGGAACAGTTGAGCCTGATAGATGAGAAAAGATTGGCAGCAGTGTGCCATGGTCAGCTGTACCAGAAGAGAATGGCAAGAGCGTATAATAAAAAGGTGCGCCCCAGGAAGTTTGAAGTAGGGCAGCAGGTATTGAAGAAGATCCTCCCACATCAGGTCGAGGCGAAAGGCAAATTCGCCCCAAATTGGCAAGGGCCTTATATCGTGACCAGAGTCTTGGCCAATGGTGCTTTGTGTTTGACAGATGTCGAAGGTAGATGTGTCGACATGGCTATCAATTCAGATGCAGTCAAGAGATATTATGCGTAATTTCTTTAAATTATGGCAATTTTGGTTTATTTGTTTGTATTTGGCATTTGTTGAATAATGAGATGACGGAGGCAATTCTTTCTTCTATCCAAACACTTTTAACCCTCGCTTCCCCCTTTGAGCCTTGAGCAAATTCCCCTCTTTAAGAAAAGAAAGGAAAAGAAAAGAAAAAGAAAAAGAAAAGGAAAAGAAAATGAAAAGAAAGAAAAGAAAAATCAAGGAATATAAAACCGTGGGAACTACGTTTGACCTGATTCCTCAAAGAGGATACGTAGGCGCCTCACGGCTCGGTCATAGTATGCATCATAGTGAATATAGGATGCATAATGTACATAGTGTGCGTAAAGCGTGCGTAACGCACATAGCGCAACATAAGTATAAAAAATAAATTCCCCAAGCAAGATACCTGGGGCAGAAATTATGTTTTAAAATTCCAACAAAGGTTTGATTCCAAAAGTTGTAGCACATCACCCATCAAATTATTTTCATTTTTTCATATCCTTTCTTTAACTCCACACCAGAACCAACATTCAACGTCCAAAAGACCTCCCGATCAATGTTCAAAATATGTCGAGTCAGGCAAATAAGACCGAGAATAATACACCAATCCCCAGCAAAGAAGAGGATCGTAAGACTGGGAATGAATTGATAGCCAAAGGAGTCTCCAGAAGAGAGGGTCGTATCTACAACGCCCCGATTCCTCGAAAGAAATAAAATGAGAGAGCCTTATCGGTGAAAACCTTCACAGGCACCGAGAGGCGATGTAAGATGAGGGCTATGAAATGAGAGAGTCTTATTGGTGAAAACCTTCACAGGCACCATAAGGCGCCGGGAGATGAGAGAAAAGAGAGAGTCTCATTAGTGAAAACCCCTCGAAGGGCACTATGAGGCGACAAGACAGATCAGCAAAGCTACCACATTCGAAACGAAGTGAACACTCCTTTATCATCCCCAGCAGGTCAAACCATCGAGCAGATCAATCGATACAAATAGACTGGGTCAGAATCTATGGTGCACGCCATGATCACGGGGACCAGTTTTGTCCTCCAGATAAGTTCTGTGGATTGTCTCTTCCCACAAAATATTGGCTAAGAAAGTTTTTCTCTTTTCCATATCTTTATTTCTTTTCCTAAAAAAGTGTCTTTAAAGGATTTTTCAAAGCTTACTACCAGGAACCAAAGGGGAATTCATCCAGCGCAGGATAATACAAACAGTCTTAAAGGCCGGTCCCGGGCAATGCAGTGATTGTGCCCGGAAATTTTGGAAGAAGTAAGCTCCAAAAGGGAGTGGTTTCAGGAGTTAGAAGCAGACTCCCACATCATGTGTTTAAAGAGAAAGCAGAGTAGGGGATAAACTGAAAACCAATCCCCAGCAGGCTAGAGACCCCCAACAGGCAACTTTGCCCGCCAACCAATTATGGGGACAAAGAGCAAGAAAAGAGGAAGAGAGAAAAATTGCTCGCCAGAAAGGCACCCTCTACCACCACGATAAAAACTAATTAAATCCTTTTGTCTGTTGCAGGGGAACAGAGGATTGATGAGGGCAGCAAGATGCAATGCCATGGAAGTCACCAAAAACGGGCAGAAAATTTTCTGCCGATTGTCGAAAATTTTCTCGGAAGAACGGGGAAACAATTTCAATACATTTAAGTTCTAGGTCACCCACCAGTATAATGCGGGAATACATTTAAGTTCTAGGTCACCCACCAGTATAATGCGGGAATACTTTTAAGTTCTAGGTCACCCACCAGTATAATGCGGGAATACATTTAAGTTCTAGGTCACCCACCAGTATAATGCGGGAATACATTTAAGTTCTAGGTCGCCCACCAGTATAATGCGGGAATACTTTTAAGTTCTAGGTCGCCCACCAGTATAATGCGGGAATACATTTAAGTTCTAGGTCACCCACCAGTATAATGCGGGAATACATTTAAGTTCTAGGTCACCCACCAGTATAATGCGGGAATACATTTAAGTTCTAGGTCACCCACCAGTATAATGCGGGAATACTTTTAAGTTCTAGGTCGCCCACCAGTATAATGCGGGAATACTTTTAAGTTCTAGGTCGCCCACCAGTATAATGCGGGAATACTTTTAAGTTCTAGGTCGCCCACCAGTATAATGTGGGAATACATTTAAGTTCTAGGTCGCCCACCAGTATAATGCGGGAATACATTTAAGTTCTAGGTCGCCCACCAGTATAATGCGGGAATACATTTAAGTTCTAGGTCGCCCACCAGTATAATGCGGGAATACATTTAAGTTCTAGGTCACCCACCAGTATAATGCGGGAATACATTTAAGTTCTAGGTCGCCCACCAGTATAATGCGGGAATACATTTAAGTTCTAGGTCACCCACCAGTATAATGCGGGAATACTTTTAAGTTCTAGGTCGCCCACCAGTATAATGCGGGAATACTTTTAAGTTCTAGGTCGCCCACCAGTATAATGCGGGAATACTTTTAAGTTCTAGGTCACCCACCAGTATAATGCGGGAATACTTTTAAGTTCTAGGTCGCCCACCAGTATAATGCGGGAATACTTTTAAGTTCTAGGTCGCCCACCAGTATAATGCGGGAATACTTTTAAGTTCTAGGTCGCCCACCAGTATAATGCGGGAATACATTTAAGTTCTAGGTCGCCCACCAGTATAATGCGGGAATACATTTAAGTTCTAGGTCGCCCACCAGTATAATGCGGGAATACTTTTAAGTTCTAGGTCGCCCACCAGTATAATGCGGGAATACATTTAAGTTCTAGGTCACCCACCAGTATAATGCGGGAATACATTTAAGTTCTAGGTCGCCCACCAGTATAATGCGGGAATACTTTTAAGTTCTAGGTCGCCCACAAGTATAATGCGGGAATACATTTAAGTTCTAGGTCACCCACCAGTATAATGCGGGAATACATTTAAGTTCTAGGTCACCCACCAGTATAATGCGGGAATACATTTAAGTTCTAGGTCACCCACCAGTATAATGCGGGAATACTTTTAAGTTCTAGGTCGCCCACCAGTATAATGCGGGAATACTTTTAAGTTCTAGGTCGCCCACCAGTATAATGCGGGAATACTTTTAAGTTCTAGGTCGCCCACCAGTATAATGCGGGAATACATTTAAGTTCTAGGTCGCCCACCAGTATAATGCGGGAATACATTTTAAGTTCTAGGTCGCCCACCAGTATAATGCGGGAATACATTTAAGTTCTAGGTCGCCCACCAGTATAATGCGGGAATACATTTAAGTTCTAGGTCGCCCACCAGTATAATGCGGGAATACATTTAAGTTCTAGGTCGCCCACCAGTATAATGCGGGAATACATTTAAGTTCTAGGTCGCCCACCAGTATAATGCGGGAATACATTTTAAGTTCTAGGTCACCCACCAGTATAATGCGGGAATACATTTTAAGTTCTAGGTCGCCCACCAGTATAATGCGGGAATACATTTTAAGTTCTAGGTCGCCCACCAGTATAATGCGGGAATACATTTTAAGTTCTAGGTCGCCCACCAGTATAATGCGGGAATATATTTTAGCTCTAGAGTTTGGAATCAGTAGCCCCACCTGAAGACGGAAGGTTACAACAGAAAGCCCCAAGCAGGAAAAACAATAAAATCCGCAGCACCAAGAAGCAGACAACTGCAGAGGCAAGTGTGCAATTCAAAAGGAAAAAGGAACGCATCTCAAAAGAAGCAGTTTGGAAACATTGTAGCATGCCCAGCATGACGATGCTGATGAAGAAACATACCACTGAAGAAGCCATTGGAAGATTTAAAGAAGAAAGCCGTGTCCCCAGCGGATCAAGCAAAGTAATGTAAACTGGCATTCAAACGTCAGCAAAGGACCAGCATCATCTCCCAAAGTCACAAGATAAAGGCATCGGAGGAGAGTGTTAGCCGACAAGAAAGCAAAGCAACAAGAACAAGTTGAAGATGGATAAGATTTCAGGATCCTCAATTTAGCTTAGCTTCTTGTTTTCCTTTTAGAGCAATGTAATAGGGAGATCGGTTGAGCAGTAGCATCCTACAGCAGTATACAACAGCGCACAACAACAACAGCAAGCAATACAGTCACACGGTAGTCCCAGCTACCAAAATTTCCCGAACTACATTGACCTGATTCCTGTTCAGCCCAGGATATGTAGGAAACCTCTGAAGCAAAGGTTCGGTCAAATCTCTTTCAAAAAATGCTTCACACGGAGTATTCGGACGGGCAAAAATCGCTCGCTTTATCTTTGCGCGAAAACCCTTCGTGTCTTCGTGCAAAGAGGGGCAGCTGTAAGCACGTGATTTTTGCTTCACGGACAGTCACTCCAAAAGAAATAGTAACAAAGGACCTCGCTGTACAATTTTCAATTTTCCGTAACGTGTGCTGCTAGTCATGTGTGGGTCTGTCCATTTTGTCCATTTTTTACATTATTAAACAAAGTACAAAATGTGTATGATCTGGTAATTAGACCATAATTCATTCAGTAAAAGAAAAATTCACAAAAATATTCTAGGGTGCGATTTAACCTATTTAAATATTTTGATAATTATGTTTGTTTGAATTTCATTTTTATTTTTAGTTTTAAGATTAGAAAAAAAAAAAAAAAAAGGGAGAAAAGAATGAAGAAAACGGTTTGGGCCAAGGAAATAAACCAAAAAATAGGCCCAAACCAATTCGATCAGGTCCAGTCCAAAACCGGCTACCCAGGCATCTCCTGAAACGACGTCGTTTCAGGCAAATTAATCTGGGCCGTTCATTTCCATTGATCCGATGGCCCTTATTAGCCCTCATGACCCGACCCATTCCCGTTTTTGACCGACCCCTTGATTAACCAAACGGCACCGTATGGTCTAGCCTCCCCAATCCTGGCCATCAATTTTAATCGATCCAACGGCCAGGATTGAATCAGCCTCCCCGTATATAAGCCTCCTATCACACCCCACGCCCCCTATTCTAACCCCCCCCCACTCATCGTCTTCATCCAAACACTGAAGCCCCCCCAAACCCTAGCAGCCGCCCTAGCTTCCCTTTCACCAGAACCCGGCGGCATGGACGCCGGTGGCCACCTCCTGAACACCCTAGGACCACCTCACTGTCCTGAACACAAATCCACTAACCACGAGCCTCGAATCACTTCCGTTCGTCTCGAATCTTCATTTGAAGATTTGAGTCGAACCCGGATCTATGCCAAACCATCCCATCTTCATACCAGACACTCCCCTGACCTTCCTCGTGACCAAACCAAGCTTGGTTTGGTCCGAATCTACCCACAACTCCTAAAAATCCAGATCTGGAAATCCAGAACTTGAAACACATGCACCTGGGGAACCCGGCCGGTTTTTGACATGGGTTTGAGGTCTAATAGACCTTAATCAAGGTGTTCTCATGTGAGAACACCCTGATTAAAGTTTGTTCGGCCTCAAAAGTTCGAAGTTGAATCAGATTTGGGTCTGTTTGATTTAAGCATTTTTCGGTAAGTTTTCCTTTCTTTTGTGTTAGTTTTGATTAAGTGGTCAGCATGTTTCGTTGTGTTTGTTTGTTATTTTTTGTTATTTTTTTCATTCGGATTTCTTCATCTCTGTAAAGACCTTTTATTTGGTCGATTGGTTTCTGTGTATGATTTAAATGTATCCTATGATAAGCATGTCCGATTAGTATAGTCGTCGCATGAATAAACTTATATAGGTTCCTAGTGACTGACCAAGTTGTCCGAAGCCCTTTAGGTCCCTGAACATATTGTTTGTGTGAGCGACTGATTATTACCTGCTATAATTAGTATAGTCGACTCGATAAATGTCGTTGATTAGTTTCTATAACTAATGAATCAAACGAGCTAATAATGTCGCATGACTAATTGATACTTTGCCACTGATTGAAGGCCCCAACATTGTTTGAAATAGTTTGTTTGCATTGAAAAATGATTGAAAGGTTCAGTCTAGGCAGTCCTGAATTTGAAACTTTCATCAGTTCAAAAATGCTCTGATGCGGCAAAGGGTCAAGACAGTGGTAACCAGGGTTTAACAAGGGTAGGCTGGGGTTTGCAAAGGACAAAAATGATTAGTTTAAATGAGCTGACAAGTAGGGTACTAATTTGGGATTAAATTAATGCCAATGGGGAACAAGACATAAGAGTATGGGACTTAAATTGAATAAAAAATGAGGCCCATAACTCCTGATTAAACAAAACCAGGCGTGGGAATAAAGGGGGGCTGACACCAAAAGATGCTTAGGCATGGGCTTTAAAAAGTATGGGCAGGCTGCAAGTTGCAGCAAAAAAGGCAGCTTAACTGCACTGGTTTTTGGCTTATAAATAAGCCATTTGAGAACTTAAACGGGGCTGGAGTTTTGAGTCTTAGGCTGGACTTTTAGTCTTCAGAAAAAAAAAAAGAGAAAAGGCTGGAATTTTTAGTTTTAAAGCTGAAACTTTTAGTCTAAAGAAAGTTTTACTGAGTTTAAAGAAAGCTGAATAACATAAGTTAGTTTCCAAATAGATTGTAACCAAACACTGCCTGAAAGTTGTATAAGAGTGCATATTGGTCAAGCTGTCTTGGCCAAGTTCTGTTGCTTGCATTGACTGAGTTGTTTGTGGTTGTTGAACTGGTGGTTTTACTGCATCTGAACCCTCAGTTACTGCTGCTATTTCTTTACTTTTTCCTGGGACTACTGGCTTGGCACTCGACTATTTGCTAGTCCTTGTATTCTGGGAGATCACTGTTGGTTGTCTGTGGCTGTGGAAGACACTTGGTTCAGTTGGTTGTTGTTGTGTTTGTTGTGTATCTGTTGTTGCTGTGTTTACTGCATACTGCCTAGCTGACCATTCCTTCCTTCTTTGTCCTCCATACCAGGTACACAATTAATACCACAAATGTAACTGAAAGTTTGAGCATGAATGCAAAAGAGAGGACCTGCAGATTGTTTTTTTATATATGTACATGAACTGTTACTCTAAATGTCATGAAATAGTTACATTTTTGTTTGGACAATAGAAGCAGCCTACATACTAAGTATATCAATGTAGGTTAACGAATGCTAGCCTTGTATGTATACTGCTAGGTGAAAATATGCCCAGTGTAATAAGTCGTATTTCAGACTTAGTCTGATGGTATAGTATATTCTCTAATGTAGGCCAAATAGGAAAGCTATCCGTTTTAGTTAAAGTTCTTTCTCCTTTTGCCATATTGTCCCATAAATTGATAAACTCATTTCACAAAACAAAGAATCAGTTCAGGGCCTCAACCTCATGAAGGTCGAGCCCAAATCGAAGCAAACCAAGTAGGCTCGCGTAGAACAGGCAGAGGCCCAGGTCTGGCCTATCACGCATGGGCTGGATTTGGGCCTATAATTGTTTGTTCGGCTGACTGCACATACAGCCCCATTTCTGAAATTGATTTTAGGCATTTCTGAATGTTGTTACAAACAACTTGCAAGCATGTAATTAATTAGGACTATCTACTGTTTTCAATTGATAAGGACAAACGCGATAAGAAACGTAGTTGCTATAGGATATCCTTTTAAAATAAGAACGAGATGAGCCTCGATGAAAATAAACAAAACGTGCAAATGCGGGGCCCTTGTTAAATGTATATTATTGAAGCATTTAGTTTCCAGGACGGGTTGCTTAGCAAATCTCACAACCCTCCTAAAATAACAACACGTTAGTCTCTTTAGGATACGCTTTAATAAACCTTACCTTCTTAAACTCGGGTGCACATTTATGTGACCCAAATCCAAATCTCGACGGATTCGAAATGTATTTCTAATCACGGGTACATTGATTGTGACGTGGTTCGAGATGCGTGTCCATGACGTTGCAAATTCATTTTTAAAAAATAAGAATGAGATGAGCCTCGCCAAATAAAATACAAATTGCGGGGCCCTCAGTAAATATTTGCTTTAAAAATTATTTGGACTTCGGGATGAACCGTTTAGTAAAATTCCACGGTCTTACCCAAAATAAATACGCTAGTCGCTTTAGGCGCGCCTTTAATAATTTAATTTCCTTAAACTCGGGTGCACATTGATGTGACCCAAATCCAAATCTCAACGGAGTCAAAGTGTGTCGACGACCACGGGTACATTGATTGTAACGTGGTTCGAGATATATTTTTATAACGTTGCAATTCTTGATAAAAATAACAGTAAATGATAAAAGCGGTTGAAAGATAAAATTTGCACATAAGTTCATATTGTATTTAAAATCAGATAAATAAGCCAAATATAACAGTTGAGCGACCGTGCTAGAACCACGGAACTCGGGAATGCCTAACACCTTCTCCCGGGTTAACAGAATTCCTTATCCGGATTTCTGGTACGCAGACTGTAATATAGAGTCATTCTTTTCCTCGATTCGGGATTAAAATTGGTGACTTGGGACACCCTAAATCTTCCAAGTGGCGACTCTGAAATAAATAAACCAATCCCGTTTCGATTGTCCTTTAATTGGAAAAAACTCCCCTGCGCCCCCGCGGGCGCGGAAAAAGGAGGTGTGACACCTACCGATATGATGTGTCTGCCTGTAAAATAGAAACTCAGAAAGTTCACGCCTAATATGAGTCTGAAAATCAAAGAGGAAGTCACCAAGCAGATCAAAGCTAAGGTTCTCAGAGTGGTTGAATACCCTACTTGGTTGACCAATATCGTGCCAGTTCCGAAGAAGGATGGGAAAGTCAGGGTGTGTGTCGACTATCGAGACCTAAACAAATCATGTCCCAAAGATGATTTCATGTTACCCAATATACATATGTTGATTGAAAATTGTGCCAAACATGAACTCTAATCCTTTGTGGATTGCTTCGCGGGATACCATCAGATCTGGATGGACGAGGAATATGCCGAGAAAACAGCCTTTATCACTCTGTGGGGGATGTATTGTTATAAAATGATGTCATTTGGTATGAAGAATGTTGGAGCCACTTACATGAGAGTCATGACGACTATTTTCCATGATATGATTCACAAAGAAATAGAGGTGTACGTGGATGACATCATCATCAAATCTAGAAGAAGCACAAATCAAATAGCAGATTTAAGGAAATTCTTTAATCGGCTTCGAAGGTATAATCTAAAACTGAATCCTACAAAGTGTGTCTTCAGAGTCCCTACTAGAAAATTGCTAGGTTTCATCGTCAGTCGTCGAGGGATTGAATTAGACCCTTCAAAGGCCAAAGCAATACAAGATTTTCCACCTCCGAAAAGGAAGAAAGATGTGATGAGTTTCTAGGGGCGTCTCCATTACATCAGCCGATTCATAGCACAATCGACCATGATCTGTGAGCCAATTTTCAAAATGCTGAAGAAAGATGCTGCAACAAAATGGACTGAAGAATGTCAGAAAGCCTTTGACAGAATCAAGGAATACCTATCCATACCACCAGTCTTGGTCCTGCCGAAACCTGGTAGACCTCTGCTACTCTATTTGTCCGTACTAGATGGAGCTTTCGGTTGTGTCTTGGGACAACATGATGAGATGGGAAGAAAGGAACAGGCCATATACTATCTGAGTAAGAAGTTCACACCTTTTGAGGCATGGTATTCTTTGTTGGAACACACTTGCTGTGTCCTGACGTGGATAACTCAGAAATTGAGGCACTACTTTTGTGCCTACACTATATATCTCATATCAAGGATGGATCCTATGAAGTGCATCTTTCAGAAACCAATGCCTACAGGGAAACTAGCCAAATAGTAGATATTGTTAAGTGAGTTTGATATTATCTATGTGACTCAAAAGGCAGTCAAAGGACAGACACTAGCAGATCATCTTGCGGAAAATCATGTGGGAGGGGAATACGAACCATTGAAAACATATTTTCCCGATGAAGAAGTGTCATTTGTAGGAGAAGATATTACCAAAGCCTATGATAGTTGGAGAATGTTCTTCGACGGAGCTGCAAATTTTAAAGGAGTAGGTATTAGAGCAGTTTTGGTGAGAGGTCAACATTATCCGGTATCCGCGAAGCTCAGGTTTTCGCGCACCAACAATATGGCAGAATATGAGGCTTGCATTATGGGGCTCAATTTGGCCATCGACATAAATATACAGGAATTGTTGGTAATTGGTGATTCAGATCTTCTGGTACATCAGGTTCTAGGAGAGTGGGCTACCATGAATTCCAAGATATTTCCATATTTATATCACGTACAAGAGTTGATGAAAAGATTCACAAAGATAGAATTCAAACATGTTTCGAGAATCCAGAATGAGTTTGCAGATGCGCTAGCCACTTTGTCGTCCATGATACAGCATCCGGACAAGAATTTCATCTATCCTATTCTAGTGAGAATCCATAATCAGCCAGCTTATTGCGCTCATGTTGAAGAAGAAACAGACGGGAATCCATGGTACCATGATATCAAAGAATACTTGGCAAAAGGAGAATACCCAGAGCATGCAAATCATACTCAGAAATGCACGCTCCGGAGATTGTCCAATCATTTCTTCCAAAGTGGAGGAATTTTGTATAGAAGAACTCCAGACCTAAGGTTATTACGGTGTGTCGACACCAAAGAAGCTTCCAGACTGCTCGAGGAAATACACGGTGGAACCTACGGATCGCACATGAATGGTTTCGTTCTAGCCAAGAAGATATTAAGAGCAGGATACTTTTGGATGACTGTGGAAACAGACTGTATCAGGTATGTCCAGAAGTATCACTAGTGTCAGGTACATGCAGATATGATACGGTACCACCAAATGAACTCAATGCAACAAGTGCACCTTGGCCTTTCGCCGCTTGGGGAATAGATGTCATCGGTCCGATCGAGCCCGCCGCTTCAAACGGGCACAGATTCATTTTAGCGGCCGTAGACTACTTCACAAAATGGGTTGAGGCTGCATCTTACAAGGCTGTAACAAAGAAAGTCATCGTAGATTTTGTCAAGGACGTATTGTTTGCCGATTCGGGGTACCAGAATCCATCATTACCAACAATGCCACCAAACTCAATAGCGATTTAATGAAAGCTATGTGTGAAACCTTCAAGATCAAGCATAAGAATTTCACAGCATACAGACCTCAAATGAATGGAGCCGTGGAAGCCGCCAACAAAAACATCAAGAAAATCCTGAGAAAAATGGTAGACAACCACAATCAATGTCACGAGAAATTACCATTTGCCTTATTGGGATATCGTACCACAGTTCACACATCAATCGGATAAACTCCCTACATTCTAGTTTACGGTACTGAGGCTGCCATTCTCGTCGAGGTCAAGATTCCTTCTTTGAGAATTATATAGGAAGCAGAACTTAGTGATGCAGAATGGAAAAGGAGTCGCTATGAACAATTGGCTCTTATCGACGGAAAAAGAATGAATGCAGTATGTCATAGTCAACTGTATCAAAACAGAATGTCCAAAGCTTTCAACAATAGGGTCAAACCTAGACAGTTCACTCTGGGGCAGCTGGTGATGAAATGAATCTTCCCACATCAAGATGAAGCCAAAGGGAAATTTTCACCTAATTGGCAAGGGCCCTACATAGTTCACAGGGTACTAACAGTAGGAGCACTCATTCTTGCAGAAATAGATGGAGAAGTTTGGCCAAAGCTATCAATTCGGACGCAGTCAAGAGATATTATATTTAAATTATTTACATTTCTTTTGATGTAACTGAACTACGCTTGACCTGCTTCCCGTTTAAGAGAGGATACGTAGGCAGCCCTGTGGGTTCGGTCACATCTCAATAAAATTTTCATTTTCCCCACAACCAGAAACTAGGGCAGAATTTTGAGGACCCTAAAAATTCCGGAGCAAGTCCAACCGAAGTCATCATATGCAAGACAATCAGAGAATCGGTTAAGTAAATGGGGCAGAATTTTGAGAAGGATTCTCAAAATTCCGAAGCAAATCCAACAAACTTTGTCGCATGCAGAACGGCCGAAGAATCTCTTACTAAACTGGGGCAGAATTTTGAGGAGGACCCTCAAAATTCTAATGCAAAGAAGTCGCAATGTCTCTAAAATTGTCGCAGTCATTAGTTCATCTAATTTACTTGATATTACATACTACTATGTTTTAAAATAACTATGTTTATCAAATGCATGCATACTTTTTGAAAACTTCATTTCTATGGCAGCCAGATGTTACCCAGGGTAACTTGAACAGGATCTCCTGAGAAAAGTAAAGCAAAACAAGCAGGCAAAGGCATGGACCAACCTTCCCTACAAAACTCATGATTTTTCTTTGGATGCAGGCACAATGAACATGACAGGAGCATTCGCAAGTATACACGTACCAAAATCACTATCTTTATAATGGCAAGGCTGCCAAACGCAAATATGTCTCCAGATAAGAAAATACTCCGCCACTACTTATTATTTGTTCACTGCATAAGGCTAAGCCCTGCCTCCTCAATTGCATAAGGCTAAGCACTGCCTTCCATTGCATTAGACTAAGCATTGTCTCCTCTTTTTGCATGAGGCAAAAGTATGCCTCCTCAATTACATAAGGCTAAGCATTGCCTTCCATTGCATGGGACTAAGCATTGTCTCCTCTTCTTGCATGAGGCTAAGCCCTGCCTCCCTAATTGCATAAGGCTAAGCACTGCCTTCCATTGCATGAGACTAAGCATTGTCTCCTCTTCTTGCATGAGGCTAAGCCGTGCCTCCCTAATTGCATAAGGCTAAGCATTGCCTTCCATTGCATGAGACTAAGCATTGTCTCCTCTTCTTGCATGAGGCTAAGCCCTACCTTCCCATTTTGCATGAGGCTAAGCCCTGCCTCCTAAACTACATAAGGCTAAGCATTGCCTTCCATTGCATAAGACTAAGCATTGTCTCCATTTTGCATGAGGCTAAGCCCTGCCTCCTCAACTGCATAAGACTAAGCATTGCCTTCCATTTTTCATGAGGCTTAGCCCTGCCTCCTTAAACTGCACAAGGCTAAGCATTACCTCCCTAATTGCATAAGGCTAAGCTATTCCTTTCCTTGCCCAATATCGAATGCTATGCTACCGAAATCTAGCACTATTTTGCAGGGTCTAAGCTTTGTCCCGATCTTATGCAAGACTAAGCTATGTCTTGTATTATCTCAAACATCATGTATTTGCATCTCATGGGCACAGCCAAATTTTCCGAAGGCGCCATAGCCCGAAGACATCATCCTCATAGCCGGAAGACACCATGTCATGTCCTGAGGATCTATCAATGTTGCACATCATTATTCAAAGGCATCATGGTTCAGAGGCACCATTCTCATGGCCCAAGAACATTATTTCATGGTCTGCGAATCCCTTATATAACGATTCATAGCCCTGGACGTCATGGTATAAATACATGACCCTCTCCATCTGAAGACAATCCTCATGGTCCAAAGGGAATTTGCATCATATTTAAATTCTCACAATAATCCATATATATTTTACATGCATCATATTTTAAGTTTTGCAGGTAATCCAGGAAAGAACCGTTCTCCAAACCGAATCAACCTTCACTCCGGTTTCCTCTCTCATCATTCACACCCTGCCGTTAATTCAAACGCAACCGACTCCCATCAATTACTCGCTTTTACTCTATGACCGTTCAGATATCTACCCTATGATACATCCACAATGCTTTAGATTCACATTGATGACTCTGCATAAATTCATACAATACTATCCTACCCAAAAGAACTCTTTCTGAAACATACGATCATCCCTGTAACAACTCCATCGGTCTCATTCACCGTTGGATCCAGAACTAAACACGGCCTGATTCCCGTAACACCAGGGATATGTAGGAAACTGAGGAACCAGGGTTCGGCCCCCATTTTTTATCACATCATTTCTCATTCTATTCGGCCAAAATTGGTCATCATTTTCTTTATCCCACAATTCTTCCATCATTCCCGGGTAAAGAGGGGCAGCTGTCGATACCCAATTTTTCCCTCATATTTTTTAAATATATATATACTTTCAAAACATCATTTTTACATCACTATTTAGTTTACAAATATATACAGGCATTTTCTATAATTTTCCATAATTTTTAGAGCTTTAAATTAATTTTTCTACATTTAAATTACTTGAATAATTATTAATTATTCCTTCAAATTATTTTGTGATGACTTAATCATCCAAATTACTATTTTTCCATCCTCATATATGTTTCATAATATTTTTACTTTATTTCGTATAATTCTATTTGCATTTCTTAAGCTATTTACCTAATTTTGCAATAATATTTTATATTCATATATAATTGCTTTTTATCTATACTATTTTATGTCAAAATAGCCTTCTATATTTTTATAATGCTAAATTATTATTGTTAATCATTTTAGTGCATAAATAATATTTTTTATTTATTTATTAAAGCATTTTTATAAATATTTTGTTAAATTGTGTATTTAAATAATAGTCTAATTTTAAACCTATTTTTTGAACCTAAAATTACCCAAACCTTAGCCCAACTACCCCATACACTGGCCCAATAACCCCTAGCCCAAACTATACTCAACCCGGTCGGTACCTGTTCGATTTTAATCCGCCCTATTCATTTTTAAATCCCAGCCGTTGATCTTTCAAGATCAACGACCCACATCCTTCCTCCCTGTTTAATTACCCTAACCCAAGAAACCCTACCCATCTGAGTTAGAACTCCCTTCATTAACTGTGACATGTTTCTCTTCTATTTTTATCACTCAGCATGTTCGCTTGATTTCATATCCCCCTTTAGTGATTGTTTGAGGTCATCTAAATTTGTTTGAACTGCTTCATGATAAATCTCTAACATGGCCTGGGCCTTCTTTAGTTAATAAGTCTATTGTGTCAATACTAGAATACCTACATGTGCTATTTGACATGAGTTCACTTGCTCATATTGCTCTGAATCTTTGCAATGTTTGTCTTGCATATATAATGTGTTTGAATAAGTGTTAAGGCATTTCTATCAATTATGATCTTATATCCCTGTTAACATTTCCTTCAGAATGTCTTTGGCTCATCTAATCTTTGTTACTTCAGTGATAACCTGGTTTGTCATAATGTGTGCTCCCTATCATGTCTTTCTTCATGATGAGGGTTAACATGTTTATGTTATGACACTAAGATGTACACTTAGCATAATTTAGACCTCTTAGGTTTTCAACTTGTTTGGTAATTTCTGTCAATCTTGTAAACTTGTTTCTCTCCTAACACTTTCAATATGTGGTTGTTATGTGAAATCCTGTTGAACCTCTTTCTGAGTCCTGCTGAACCTCCTTCTAAGTTCTGTGACCTCTTTGCTTAGCTGCTTTGTGTTCTCAACTTCTGCCCCCTAACCATTGTCCACTCTCTCTCATTTGTTACCAATGCTATTCTGAACCGATCATTCTTGGCCGGCTGAAAGCCAAGGCCATCAAGACTCTTACTACTGACCTCCCTAGTGTGAGCATTGCTCGGGGTCCATGTGAGACCCTTGTGAACTCTGACACATTAGGATTTGGTCCCTAGTCTTCCTTGAACTTTTTCTGATCAATTTCTCTAGTGTAAGCACTGCCCTGGGTTCTTGAAGCCCTTGGGAACTCTGACACACTAGGAATTTGGGTTATGTATGCTCTGCCTTGATATATGGGTGAATCACTCATCAACTGGTTATTTGGTATCTATTAACATGAAATTTGGAGTTGTTGTGGGTTGAAGGCCTAGCCTGTTCAGGTGTATTTGGCCATGTTGTAGGCTCCTTATAGTTATACTTATTCTGTAATTTACCATATTCAATTTTGGATTTGTAATAATTATTTTAATAACATTTCTGGGTGTTAGTGAAATTGGGGAAAGGATTTTTGTATACTTGCAACAAATTAGGTAGAAATCCTGCTTATAGGTTCAACAATGTGCTATTACATGTTCAGCTATCGTGTGTTAGAAATCATGCCTATAGGTATCCTATTATGTACAGCCATTATATGTTAGCAATCCTGCCTATAGGTTCAATACTAGGTTTAATTGTGTTAGAAACCATGCTTATAGGGAATATATATTCAATGTGTGTGCAAAACCTCAGTCACATGTTGTTCTATTTTACAAATTGCAGAAATCATGTCTATAGGATCTAAATTGTAGAAAGCATGCATATAGGTTTGAATCGACCGAATTATCATTTCTACCCATTTGTTCATGAATTTCCAAACATTGCGTTGTTACTCTCACTAGAAAACATGCCTATAGGATTCAATAAATAATTTTGGATCTGTTTCTGTGACCTGCCACTGTCTACGATTGCATAAAACACTTAGATACCATGCTAATAGGCTTAATTGTATTATCAGTAGGCACAATTATGTAGGTTCTACTTATTGCATTAAGAAACTAATTTTGTACGTAATTGTTTGTTCGTTCATTCAATATCACATAGATATCTTGCCTATAGGATTTTGAAATTAATAAAAATCTGTCAATGTTAACCAATTTGGCATGCATTTGATGTCGAAATGCGGAGGCTAACTTAAGCTTGTACTTGTTTCTATATGAAAGTCCTAACTATTTTGTCTGTCGCTTAGTATTTTCTCCTTTTGAGCAACCTAAGTTAAGGTCTAGAACCACCCTGAAATAGAGGTCCAAATGCTTTCTGGACCATAGTCATAGGACGGGTAGTGCACACATAGGGTACGGCTTAGAATCAACCAGTGCGCTTTAGATAAAAACTTAAAGATAGTAATCGAGTAGCAGGAGATGATAGTTTTGCCCGCTGAATAATACGAGTAATACCCCATGTCGAGGGAGTTACGAAGTATTATTTATGTTGCATGGGGTGATCCTTTAGTCTAAAAAACTTAGGACCCCCCCCCCCCTCACACACACACACACACAATCCCATTTAAAATGAATCGTTTATCTCATTGGTCATAATTGCTTCCTTTCCCTTAGACTAATTCATGTAATTGAGTTCGGCTGGGACCCATAATTGTGGACCTCGAAGAGTGCCTAACACCTTCTATTCGAGGTAATTTCGAGCCCTTACCCGATCTTTGGTGACATAAATTGGTTAGACAGAGTTATTTGCAAATAGGTTCCCTAACGCACCTTAAAAATCGTTAGGTGGCGACTCTCTCTTTTAAACCCTTCCTTAAAAGAGTTGTCACATGTCGAAACCCGATTTCGTGAGAAAATGGGCGTGACAACATGCTTGAGCCTATTTATTAGTACTAACCAAAGCCATAAGTGTTATGCATAATTGGAAAATGTGATTTGGAAATGATAGTGATGCTAATTGTGCGTTAACTATTAGTGCCTCATTGAGTATATGGTTTTGATTTGCTTGAGGATAAGTAAAAGCTTTAAGTTGGGGGTGTTGATGAGTGGTGATTTTACCATTTATTCTGGTCTCTTTTCATTAGTTTTTGTGCCCTTTAATTATAAATAAGGTGATTTATAGTGTGCATTGCTAGATTTTCAGGTACAATGAGTCTTAAAGAGAGGTAAGACCAAATGGAGTGGAATTGAGCAAACATGGTTGAACAATTGCAAAACTGCTCCCAGTGATCTCGCACCTGCATGAGAATTTCCGCTTCAGCGGACTCGCATCAGCGAGTAGAACACCTCATCTGTGGAATAGCCAAGCTTCACTGGGACCGCATCTGTGCTGGGCCATCCGCATCTGTGGAGGCGCTTCTGCGGCATAAGTCCGCTCCTGCATATACGCTTCTGCGTTTCATGGACCACTTCTGCGGCGATTCGAACAGCTACTCAATTTCACATCTGCATGCATAATTCTGCATCTGCGTTGATTCTTCCGCAGGTGCGGCCAACGGCCTCCAGCTTTGGACGAGCTTGGCATTTCATATTTTCACTATCCCAAACCCTTTCATACACAACCTAGCTTCTTGGAAACAAATCTTTGGTAGACCTATGAAGTATTTTGGAGTCTCTTGACTAGAGAAGACAAGTTTTGGAGCTAGGGTTCTTCTACACATAGTTGGGTCTTGAAGATTTGAAGCTTTTGGTTGAGAATTTCTTACCCATTTATGTTCATTTCTTCATTTTCTTGCTTTGTATTGTATATCTAAGTGTGTAGTATTTTTTCCAACACTTGAATCTTGTTTATGAAAATATTCATATTTAAAAGGTGGATTAAATATCTTGTTGTGCTTATGCATTGAATGATTTTTAGTTATATTGAGGTGAGTTATTATTTCTTTAATGTTTCCAAAGAGATTAGCTAACCCTAGGACTCGCCCATTTACTTTGAATTAATTTTGGGAAAGATAATTTGGGGTTGGGAAAAATTAATTTACAAGAACTTGAGACTTTAACCCTTATTTTATAGATTCAACCTAGGGATAGGATTGAACTACTTGTAGCCATATTCGGGTGTGCTTAATCTCTTAATTGTTTTAGGGATAATTCAATTAGGAAGTCTTGTTAGTATTCAGAAGAAGCTAATATTGAATTATTACCCGGGGCTAATTAACATAAACTCGCTCATATTTGTAAAATCGTGAAATACATTGGATTGTTTCTTGAGTGTGATTCCCCGTGCATCCATACTTGTAGCCATTGATCATTTTACTTGCTTTTTCTAAGTTAGTTTATATTTTCGCACTTAGACCTAAATATTTTCTCAAAACTTTTCTAAGTGTTTGGCTTAGCATAATAAGTGATAATTCTCTTACACGCCTAATTACCTACATATTGTTCTCTATGGGATTCGACCTCAACTCATAGTTGGGTAAATTATATTGCATGCGACCGCATCTATTTACTTTGTAGTAGTGGATTTGGACGTCATCAGCACACAAGGTTGGATAAATTTAGGAATCAAGTTATTCGGGAGAAGGGGGAGTGGCCCCTATGGAGGAAAAGATGTGAGAGGCGAGGCTGAGATGGTTAGGGCATATTAAGAGGAGAAGCACAGATGCACAGGTCAGGAGGTGTGAGAGGTTGGCCTTAGGGGGTAAGAGGAAGGGTAGAGGTAGGCTAAAAAAGTCTTGGAGAGAGGTGCTCAGGCGAGATATGGCACAACTTGAGCTGATCGAGGACATGACCCTTGATAGGAGGGTGTGGAGATTGAAAATTAGGGTAGAATATTAGTAAGTAGTTGAGCATTTCCCTTTGTCTTCCTTAGCTCAATAGCATTAGTGTTAGTATGGTATCCTTTTTACCCTTAGTTTGCTATTTTCATAAATCTTATAATGTTACTACTTGCCATCAGTATTCCCTTAGTTTGCTATCACTATATATCTTGTACTGTAATTAGTTGTTATAAGTACTTCTTTCATCTTCTCTGTTGCTATCTTGGACTTAATTTTCTAAGTATCATGTATTATTATTACTTGCTACAAGTGCTTTTTCTATTTTTTCTTTAGCTGAGGGTCTATCGGAAATAGTCTCTCTGCCCTTCCAAGGTAAGGGAAAGGTTGCGTACATCCTACCCCCCTAGAACCCACTTGTGGCACTGGTTGTTATTATTGTTGTACTTCATCCAATCTTAGTGTTACCATTTCTTGGTTTTATTTCTTCTTTTTTACTTGAATAAATTCATAACATTTATTTTTTGTTTATTTTTTTAAAGATAAATATAATATTATTATTTGCTAAATTCAAGGAGTTGAAAATTACTTCTCGCTATTGGTTATTATTCGAATATTGGTTGACGATTTTATTGTTTCAATAATCTCTTATAATTTTTTATATGATAATTATTTATTTTTACACAAAATTAATTAACAAAATATCACATCAAAGAGTGCAAAATATTATTTAAGGATATTTATACCAACTGTTGAATCATGGTATACCAAAAGTGGAATCATGTTATACTTTTATGTATGTTAAAATATTTATATCAACAGCTGAATCATGATACACTTTGTTTATGTTAAATGATATTCTCAATATTCTTGGTATACTTATATAGTATACCATGTACTTTATTTGAGTATGTTAAATGATATACTAAATCTTTTTGGTATACTATATATTGGTATACCATGATTAGTTTTAAATTCTGATATTATCAATATTCTTTGGTATAGTATGCATTCGTATACCATGATTAGTATTCAGTCATGTTATAATTTGTTAGAGTACGTTAAATGGTATACCTAATATTCTTGGTATACAACATATTAGTATACTATAATTACTGTTGAATCATGGTACTCTAATATTCCTAGCATACTACATATTGATGTATCATAATTAGCAGTGAAAATAACACGGGCTAGCCAGTTTTCGGATTGGTAATTGAAAAATAGCCAACATTTACAAAGTCATTGAAAAATAGCCAGTATTTTGTTACAAAACGGAAAGTTCCAACATAATATAATAAAGATTGGTGCATCATATTATGTTGGAACTCCAACACACAAAAAGTTTCAGCATAATATACTGGAGATTGAAGCACCTGTGTATGAACTTCCAGCATATTATGCTGGACCAGTATATTATGCTGGAACTCCGGTATATTATGCTGGAACTCCGGTATATTTTGTTGGAATATTTCTAAATTTTGAACAGTGTTTTCGTTCAGATTTATCTTTACATAAAAAGTGGCTAAATTTTAATTACTTTTGAAATTGTAGCTATTTGTCAATTACCATTTGTAAATTTGGCTATTTTTGAATTTCACCCTAATTAGCATAGTATAACAAATTTTAAGATTCACCGATTTAACTAGAAAGAACAAAAAAAAAAAAAAAAAAAAAGGTGAAAAAATTTTGATTTTAAGAAAAAGCCTTAATTTCTTTAGAAATTGCAAAAATCATCTACAAATATAAAATTAAACAATAAAAAAGAATGACACTGTAACTATCGATAACTATAATCGATTAATAATTGTATAGAAAGTATTCTATTACTAATTTTAGGACTATATTATTTATCTAGAAAGAACAAAATCAAAAATAAAAGTGAAATAAAGTGATAAAATTTTAACGGAGAAATTTTACAAAAAAATAATAGGAAAAATGAAGATAAAAAATAAGAATTATAAGGAAAAAAGTGATAGCTATTTTGAACGAACAGATTTTATTTTAAAAATAAAATATAAAATTTCTTAGCAAACTACAAAAAAAAAGTTATCAACAAATATTAAATAAAAAATTAAAAGAATAAAACAAGTAACATGATAACTCTCGGTAATCCTAATCGAGTATTGATTATGTAGAAAATATCGCAATACAAATTTTAAGACTCGGTTATTTATTTAAATAAGTAAATAAAAATAATAGTGAAAGAAAGTGATAACTTTTGGTGAAAAATTTTTACTAAAAAATAACAGAAAAATTAAGATGAAAAAGGAAAAGAATAAGTGATAAAGAGCGAGGGGTTACTATAGAAAGAATAAAAAAAGAATAAAAAAGTAAAAGAAAATAACAACAAAAAATAAGAAAAACTGAATAAGAGTGCATAATTTTATTAGAAAGAAAAAAAACATAGTGAAAAGAATAACAACAAAATATGACAAAAATAAAAAAACAAAAAAAGACGAACAAAAAAAAAACGTGAAAGAAAACCAAAAAAAAAAAAAGGACCTTTGGTGAAGCCCAGCCCCTAGGCATAGAAAGAAGGGGCAGCCTGGTCTTAGAATCTTCAAAAGAGACATGTTTTGTCTTTTTTCAAAAAGGGGAGCATTTTGGTCATTAAATATTTAAAAGGAGCTCCAAGTGTCATTTTCTCTAAAACAAATATAGCACATATTGCAGTCAATTGGGAAATAAGCCCAATCACTTCGAGTCTTGAACAAAGTAAATACTGCATTGATGATACAATTAGACTTTGCACCTTGATAAAGGCTCTTCTGCCCTTGTGCTTGTTTACTGGACACGAATTGACAAAAGAATGTAATTTCAACTTGCTTCTTTTATAGCTCCTTGGGTGCTACAGGTATCCACTTACTATCTTGAATAGGGATTATCAAGCTCCATATCACCTTTAAGATTTATGATAGCAAGCTCTTGTTCAACAAATTCACCTGCACAAATGGGAGGATACTTGCTTGCAAGAGGAGCGTCCGAAAAATGCCCTAAAGGTTTTAGCACTGCATCTGATGCTATGTGTGCGAATAGCTAGCAAAGAAGAACAAGTCCAAGTTAGCATCACTTTCAAGAAGTCAACCTTCTAACGATTGCAGTTGTTATACTGGGAATCAAAACAAAAAAATTGACCCCAAAAAAAGGTTCAGCCAAACCGTACTCACTCACCGTTGAGGATACTCTCCACAGACTGCGATTTTGCTCCAGAGCTCGTTTAATTGCATCAGTGGTCCTATTAGTTACAACAACCTCATGCATGCCAGCCATGCATTCTCCAGCAGTCAACCATTCTATCTGAGATAATCAAAAACTGTCGCAGCTGAAACTTCCATCAATATGTCAAGGTAAATAGGGATATACTAACAAAATGAATGGACCTATGAAACTACTATGATACGGTTCCTGCGAAGTTAACAATATATCTTGATTGGAACATTTAGCATAGTAACATTACATTTGCGCCAGACACTTCTGCAGTGCTAATATTGAACTGAGAATAACTTGTTCCAATGGTCTTATAAAAAGTGTACATATTTAGAACTTATTCAAACACAGAAAACGATCAAACATGTCATTTGTTTAACTTTTCTCCAATAAAATTGACAACATGGGACCACAGTTTATTATACTATATCTTCGGTTGTTTCTTCTTAAATGAAACTAATCATGTTTACCAATCGTGAGCGAAACCCATGATGCAGAGCCCTTTCCTGTAGAATTTGCATGCCAAAGTAGAACTCTTGATGATTTAAACAAGTGTGTATCAAGAGAACAATGGCCTATTAAGGTTTTTACTGTAATTTAGGGTCTTGGAAAACTAAGGAAAGTCTAGCATAGTGATTGCATTATCACTTTAAGACCCTGTTTATGTTGATTGCTGGAGCTAGCAGATTTACATGTTAAATGCACTAATACTCTGTCATGAAAATAAGGAAGTGCATCAAATTATTTATACCTGCTTTCCTGTCTGAATAAGGAGGCATCCTACAGGAACCTTCACTTGCATCTTTTGCCCATTTCTAAGCCAAATACTTAGACCAGGAAATCGACTTCTCCCATGGATTGTAAGGAAGTTCAGGTCATAGTGATATCCTGCAAATACTGTTCCCTCTTTGGCATAACGCCTCAGGTCGCTTCCCGTTGGAGCAAGCAGATGTGGTCCCTGGAAATTGGAAGTAGTCAAAAAGGAAGGAACTACATAAAAGTAGAAAAAAAAAAATTGGTTCCCTATGTTAAGAAAGAAATATAATGATAACAAAATAGCATTTTCAGAACATTTTTAGCTCAGAAAGCATATTATGCTCGTACATCCAAGAACATTGATATTGGGTCCCAAGTACCATTTAACATGCTTGAATCAATAAAGAAAGACTTGCAAATTTTCCTTTCAGAAAAACAAATCAGTTTGTTTTAGTCCAAATTTTTTTCCTTGCCCTAAACCATTTTAAGCAACACTCTGCTCGTAAAGCATATCTGGTACTTTGCAACCACGTCCTTTGTTTTTGTAAATTGCTACTGGGATTGTTGGATTGTTGCTCCCTGAGCGTTACTATTTGATGCTATTTTTTCTCCTCTTTTACCGGATATTGCTGCTCCCTGATGGTTACTATTTGATGCTACTTTTTCTCCTCTTTGCTTATCGTCTTTCTCCCCCTCTTTCCTCCTTTTCTTCTCCCCTATTCTTCCTTTCCACCTTTTCTTGAGTCGAGGGTCTATCGGAAACAGCCTCTTTACCTCCAGATAAGGGTAGAGTCTGCATACTCGCTACCCTCCCCAGACCCCACCCGTGGGATTATACTGGGTATGATGTTGTTGTTGTTGTTCTGCTCGTAAAGCAAGGGAATGTTAAGAGTTGTCATATCACTAATATGATTCTTATTACTAAATTTGTTCAATCTGATATGAGGCATTTCACTACTCACTATGAGGACCCAGACTATACAGAGGATTTTCAGTGAGAGACGAAGGGTGGGAACAATAATCATGCATCATGTGTTCAATTCATGAAGTTAAGGGCAAGATTAGAATATCGATTAGTGCTTTCCAGAAATACAATTTGCCTTTTAAAATAATATTGAGTAATTTGATGCTAACTTTACCAAATACGTCATAGATTATACGAATTCGAATCTGCCCAGACCCTAGCCTATTCAACTCCATGCCCTTAAACCCAACCAAACAAGGGGAGAATCACTATTCCCCATAATCCCACACAAAATCTGCAGACCAGGAAACCTATTAATCCAAAATGTTCTTTGTATGTCAATGATATGAAGCTCATTAGACAGAAAAGGAAAGCCACGGTGGTAATAGCTATGGATGTAAGGGAGGCAGCGAAAGGTCATTCGAACAAAAGGAAGGGATGTTTAAGTCACAATGATAACAGAAACTGAAATAAGAAAAGCAGGGAGATCAGTTGCCATATTTTTAGATATGAATCAACATTTGCTTCTTATTCTGATACATTCTAGCAAAGATAAAGATGTAGTATTAATGTAATAGATCCACAGAACAAGTTGAAAACAAGTGAAGCGATGCAACAATCTTTGTAAGCTAGAGAAGTAATACTAGAAACATGAGTAAAATCTCACCATTTTCACATGAAAAAATGTATTCAAGCTCTTGATGAATCCGATCATATATCAATTTCACACCTAACAAGAATCAGTCACACTTGAACAATTTTAGGCATATCCATTATTCATTGCATGCGAATTTAAGTGTAATTCAGCACATGGCCTCCCTTTGCTTTAGGGGTGAAGGAGGAGTTCTTGAGTTATAACACAAAACCTAAGTTGCCCGACAGGGCTGTTTTGGTGTCGCACCCGTGTCGATACAAAACTAGCATGGGTGTGGGTATGGGATCCATACTGGATCTGATCAAACAATTTTAGGTACTTTGACTGACGGATTCGAGACGAGATACAATTTGATTCCCGAAATCAGAACCAGAACTAGGGTAAATTTGAAGAAAATAGTATATCTTATCTAAGAAATCAAACCTTTACTTATCTACAACTTGAGAATGAAAAAGAAATCCGTACTTTACAAGCTATACACATGTATTCCACAAAATTTTCTCATAATTTAGAGATATTTTATATTTTTCTTTATTGAATTATTTTTAGTAGGATCCTCGCACCCATATCCGTACTAGGATCCGTATCCCCGAATCATAGAATTTATATCTCGAAGGATCAAACCTCTAGATCTGCACCCCCGTCGGACACCCACACCCATGTCCGAGTAACTTAGCACAAACCAGCATCATAACCGACAAACAATAATTATTAAGTCTTCACATCCAAAAACACACAGTGATCAGTTGGAGATGCAATAAAAAAGATTGCCACTGACATAAAAAAATAGTCACCTGCTGCATTAGGGAAGTAAATGCATCCTTTGACAGACCAAAGCCAATGGCAGCCATTTCAGCAACGCACTGAAAAAGAGCCAGCAGTCACATTCCAGAATTGTCAAACCAGTAGCATAAATAAAAGATACAAATGCTTATGACCCACCTCTATAGCAGATATCATCTTATATCCCCATGAGTCCATAGTACATTTCCATTCAGGAAAGCCCTCTGGTATTACTGGCTCTGAATTCAGTTCCTACAAGAGTGTAATGCTTGTTTACTTACTAGCAGCAATTTTTAGTACTTACGGAACTAATTTTATCCATTGGTGGTGACTAAAATTAAGGAATGTCACTGATCAATCAAATCTTTGAATAACATGATTGAAATGGGGAAATGAGTGAAGAAACCTTAAATCGGGTAATCTCCGGACGAGGACCAACTCTCCACATATATCGCCATTTAGGATCTGGTCCAGATGGACTAGATGGTTGATATTCTTTAGGCATTGCTTTAAGCTTCTCTTTCATTTCCTCATCAACCAGGCTACGAGGGACTTCAACTCCTTCAGGTGTCACCCCGACCTGTCAGATATTGACATGAGTAGTCTTCCAAATAAGAAGCTTAATGAGTAGAGTTGGAATTTATTGAACCGAATGAACATATCCTTTTTTTCAAGCTATTAATTGATAATAATAGATGTCGCTTCTACATAATTGACAGCAAAACACTGAGAAAGATAATGAAAACAAAAGAAGTTTGTCAAGAATAAACATGTAGTACAAGCAGCAGAAACCAGAAACTTTTACTATTCAACGCCCTTTCCAAATGAAAGCCAGATGTTCTGCAGCCCTATTAGTTCCAAAATCTTTTACCATACGCTTCTGTACAGCATATTGGCAGCCTATAAGTCCATAGCATCTTGTTCTATGCTTATCTAGCTAATATTTGGGATCCCTTCAACCGATTTGCTAGAAAGCTTAGATATTCCTAGTTAATACCAGAGTTGTTAAAGCCGCGCTTAAAGCGTGCTTAATCCCTGAAGCGAGACTCAAAACATGTTGAGCACTTCTGGTCACTTAGCGGACACTTTAGTGTCGTCATCAAGGCTTTAAGGCATACTTTTCTTAGTCATATAGCATAATCCTGAAGAGGCAACATGAAACAATTGATATTTCACTTTATTGTAATTTTTGTTTCAATTTCTTTTCCACATTTTTGTTATTCATGCTTATAATTATTCGTCTTGGACTACATATACATATTTGTATGTTTTTCTCCCTTGCGCCCTTTTTCATTAAAGCTCACACTTTATTTGCGCTTTGGGCTTAAAGCCCCAATGGACCTTAGAGCTTTTTCGCGTTTTTCGCCTTTGATAACATTGGTTAATACAGAAAATAGAATCATCAAATGAAGGTATTACTGGTGCTCTTTCAATTATGCAAAAGCAAAACCTTGGGTATGTAGATTTTAAGACCAAGCACGTAAGGCTTAAGTTAAGCAAACATTGCAATAACTTGGGTTATTAGAAATTCATATTATAAAATCATATTCCTTTCATGCATTTAGTCTTGGAATTATTAATTAATGAGTCATACTTTTCTAAGGAAATCAATGGACTCTCACTAGCCTTTCAAAACTAAAACAATTTTGGCAGACACCTAAGGATTTTGGCAACTCAAGGAAAGAAGACAAGTACCGTTATCATCCCAGAAATAGTGCAAAATGCAGGGAGGGTTGATGTTGAGAAGAAGATTAAGAATTTCTTAGAAAAAAATGGATGGGGTCACCAGAATCTGCGGAATTTTCAACCTCATAAATCTTACAAGGAACTAGCAGAGAGATGGCTTGGCCTAAAGCTGGGTGAGGCCAGAGACAATTCCGACAAGCGGCTCAAAGTTCGTAGAATTTTAGGAAGAGATTTTGAAACCAAAGCTACAGTTCTTGGAGAGGTGTCTCGTGGGTAGACTGGGGGATATCACCACTGAGATCCCTCTAGTCTCAGAAGTTGAAGGCTATGCTCGTAGAAGTTGGAAGGTTCTGGGGAAGGTCAAGATAATAGAAATGAATGGGGGCTTCTTCCTTTTCGATTCCCATCCAAAAGGGAAGCGGAAAGGATCAAGATGGGCAATTGGGATCGAAACAACCGCAGATGGCATCTGGACTGGTGGGACTTCATAGAGCAGATTAGAAACCAAACCATTTCTCGGTTACGTAGTTTAGGATTCCTTTACCTTTGTGGTTGGAAGAGGTATTTCATGAAATAGGGAATTTTGTGGGGGAAAGTGGGGGGGTGGGGTGGGGGGTGTTTAGAGCTGGATAATGATACTAGATATAGAACCCGTCGCCGATGGGCTCGTATTTGCATCATGTAGACTGATGGGACGATTTCGGCAAGGGTGGAAGTTAAGGTAGGGCAGTTCATTTATTCTATACTTCTGCGAATTGAAGCTACAATTTGGGTGGAAGATGATCGAAATTTCAGAATACCGGCAAGGAGAGCTGAAGCCGACGATGCTTCTGACACTGATGAAGGCATATCCAAGAAGAAACAGAGTCATCACAGATTAAAAGATGGTTTTCCAACCCGTCAAAATGTTTCTGGTAAGGTGGTTGATCAGTGTCTGTCTCACTTTAATTCAAATGAGGCATGCATTGTGTCATTGCTACGTGTCAGTGATGAGAAGTTAAATTTTATCACAAACTGGGAGTCTTCCTACAGCATACCTTGGACTCCATTTGGGGTCAAAATCCAAAGCATCAGTGATATGGAAGAGTATTCTGGAGAGATGTAAAAAAAGGTTATAATTGAAAGCGTCAATATCTCTCTTCGGGTTGGGGGTTGGTTGGACTCGCTTTATACCTACAGTATGTCTTTATTTCCAGTACCGTCCAAAGTGGAAAAGAGACTATATAGTTTAAGGAGTGAATTTCTTTGGAGAGGTAACAAGGAGAAGAAGGGTTTTCATTTGGTCAATTAGAAAACTGTAAGACTGAGTAAAAAACAGGGAGGGATGGGGTGAGAAATTGTCAGATACCATAACGGAAGCCTTCTATTCAAATGGTTATGGAGGTTCAACCTTAAAGAGACGCTCTATGGAAGTAATCATAACTAAGAAGTATGGGATGGATAACAATTGGTGTAGCAGAACAAAGACATCAGTTTATGGATTGGAGTAAGTGTATGGAAATATATTAGAAGTCTGTGGGATGATTATGTGTGTAACATCAAGATCTTGGCGGGTAATATTACTAAAACTCTATGCATGGTTGGCACACTCTCCTCTAAAGGAGGATTTCCCCGAAATATACAGCATGGTGAAGGATACACAAGCTTTGGTACAATGTAGATCAAATACTGGTTGGAATTTTTGTTGTCGGAGGAATTGCAATGACTGGGAACTGAAAAGGGTATCTCAACTCTTTCAAGCACTTGGCAGTTTTAGATTCCAGGAAGAGGAACCAGATAAGCTGATTTGGACTCCACATAATAAAAGTATCTCCACAGTTACAAGTTTCAGTTTTCATCCATGAATTGGGGGCAGTTTCATGGTGTGTGGCCATAAATGTTTTGAGAGCATATATGAGTATCTAATTAGCTCTTTTTTTTTTATTTTTCATTTCAATATCAGCATATTGAGTTATGCCTAGCCTATTCTTTTCTTTGCATTTTTTTCTTTTTTTATACCTTTCATAGACTCAAAGAGGAATTCTGTATATTTTCACATCTAGGATTCACATATACAACATATACCACTGTCAAGGGGGAAGTTCTTATTATTTAGGTTAGTTGGGTATCTCCATTTCCAAAAAGAAGGTAAAAGTTACAAATTGGGTTGCGCTGTATATATGAAAGTGTATACTATTCTCATACAATGAAGCATAGATGTATATCTTTTTGGCTTTTTGGTGTAACTAGAAGATGTCACTACAGCAGATAGGATGATAGAATATCCCAGCTTCCTACAGTTATGTAAAGGACCTGAGCTGTATGTAATTTTTGGTACAATCTTTCTGCTCTGTTTATAAAGCTTTAATAATTCTCAAAAAGTACTTCAGTTTCCTTTTATTTTGGAAAAATCCAAACAGTGGAGTGTAACCAACAGGTTTTTTATAAAGATTTTAACTGACGGGGTTTTTTCAAGTAAATTGTCTCATGAGGCGACAAGATCACACGAGAAAAGGCTATTTTTACTTGCCAGTTTGACATTAAAGATATGCAGAAAATGGAGAATGTAGTAACTAAACCAACTTGGTTTTTCAAGTAAAATCTCAGATGAGGCGAGAATTTCACCCAACAAAATGCTAGTTTTTACTGGCAACATTATTTAGACTATCCAGGTAAAAGCACAAGCTGTCAAACACAGCGAGAAGTGTTTGCTTTAGCATAAAACCCATGTATTATCTCATTCACCCTAATTTCCTCACAATAGTAGGGAAGCTGGAGCTTGCTAGAGACTAGGTGGTTGGGTTGCTGTGGACTTGAGCCTCGGGCCTCTCATAATCTGGAGGAAGGAAGTTAGGCTTGGGTTGTACCTCATTGCCTTTGCCAGACCCAACTAGTATGTCTTATAGGTACTCGAGACAACCAATCCTAAACATGGTCAAATTGGAGTAAAAAAAAATGCCCCCTTTAGTATTTTAGCTAAAATCAGTACTTGAGACTTGAAATAATACTAGTAAGATGGTCAATCTGATTTGAGGAAACATGCCAGAGTCACAAGTTGTTGGAATTTCAAGTGATTCTCTTAAATCTCATTGCTTCAAACCTCAAACAACAACATTTTGATGGGATGATGTGAGACCTGTTGATGTTCATAGAAACAAAATAACCCCAAAATTGAGCAGCGTCAATTAATGTCAATAGTTTTTCAATTCATAAAAGCATTCATAAGTTTTGCATATGTATTAGAAATTCCAAAGAGGTGGAAAGCAAATTGAAATTGGAGCTCGGTACCTGATAGTGTAGATGAGGGCGCTCCTGAAGGCGTTTAAACTCTTCAGGCTGTTGGAAGTACTTTTCCATCATATCAATAAACCTGTCATTATCTTCAGCGGTGCACCTTGGATCCTTCACCAGTAAAGCTCCAGTTTCCTTTAGGGTTCGACTCACCTCACAGCACAGACTCTTAATTTGGGAATCCAACTCTTTCTCCAGATAGGGTGCGAGATCGATCACCGGAAGCTCCATTGAAGAATTTTGGCTTGGAAGGATTGCTTTGGATCTTACAACTTTATTAATGTTTATTAATTAATATTGCTAATTGCTTGGCGGGAGAATTCCTTTTTAGTGCGTTAACGGCGCACGTCACCACCAATTTAGGTGATTGGATCCGATTTTGGGTTTTGCTACACCAAACAGTGCTTTATTCTCCTTTTTTTCTTTTTAATTTCCTAGTTTGGTTATTTGATAAGACGGAAAAGGATACTTGGTAAAAGTAGGTTACAACTTAACTCTTGAAATCACACGTCTTCGTGACAATTAGGGTTGTACATACATCGGGTTGGTTCGGATTTTTTAATTACCAAATTAAATCAATAGTGTCGAGTTTTTAAATCTATAAACCAAACAAAACCAACAAAGTCGGATTTTAAATCTCGATTTTTAAACCAACCAAACCAACAAACGGCGACTGAGATCCGGAAACGGGAGTTGGCGGTTTCCACCATCTCAAACTCCCCCCAGAGCGTCGAGGCATTATCATCGGTTGGTGTAACTAACTCAACAGGTTGAGCAGTTTGTTGAGCTGAAGAAGGTCGTTGTCTTCTATGTAGAGAAGCTCTCTCCTCCCTAGCTTCCCCATCACCGTCAATCATCATTGTCTCTATGACCGGCCCGGGCAGGGGGCTCGTCACCACAACTCCCGAAAATGACTCGGGGGCGCGTTCTTTGCCCTTTTATTCTTTCCCCCGACCGCAGAAGAATGCTTCTTTTTGGTTGCTTGTTCTCTGACCGGGAACTCCGGGAAGAAGCACTCGCACCAAAATTAGGCCCGGAGACGCCTGTCTGTGTAAAGCCTCCTGCAACAACCTCGCCGCATCAGCAGGATTAGCCAAAATGTCCTCCTCGAGGACGACAACTGAGCCCTGGGGTAGACCTGAATGCAACAGGAGAGAAAAGTCAAACAACTTTCCATGTGAAAAGGTAAAAACAAGATGAGTTCAACTTACCATGATTTTTGGCCTTCACCCGTATTTCACGGATAGTTCTTTCCACGTGCGGGTTTCAGGCGTAGTAACGTCCAAAATTTTCTGGACCCATTGGTACAAGCCCTCAACCCTAGGTGGAACCCGCTGAGGGGCAGCTGTTGATACCCAATTTTTCTCTATATATTTTCAATATACAAAATACCTTCAAAATAGCATATGTATGCATATATAAGCATGTCCAAGGGTTTTATTATTTTTTTCATAATTTTAAAAGCTTTAAATTGATTTATTTCACCCTTTTTTATCCATAAAATCCCCAATACTTATTTCTAAAATTATTATTTTGATAATTCACCTATTAGATTTCTATATTTATGGCAAAATATGGCTCAGGTAATTTTTACATATTTTGATAATTATATTTAGTATTTTTAAAGCTAAATTGCACATAATTGTAATATTAGCCCTTTTAATGTTTAATTAGGTTTTATATGCATAAAATTGGATCCTGTATTTTTAAATTACTAATTATGTATTGTAAATCATTTTAGCATTTTTTAAATTATTTTTAGAAATTATCTACTATTTTCTATAAATTAAATGGGGAAAATGGCTATTTAGCTTATAGCCAAAATTGGCTTTCAAATCTAGCCTAAATCAAACGACCCCCCTCCCCCCAACCCAATTAAAAACCCACCGGACCCAAGCCCAAACCCAAGCCATACCCGACCCACCTACCCCATTCAATCTGGACCGTTGATCATTCAGATCAACAGTCCACATTTCCCCTTCCTAAATTAAACCCAAACGACCCCCCCCCCAAACCCTCTCATTTCTTCACTCAACCGACTCTCATATCTCTCTCTATCTCTGGTTCTCTCTATAACCTTCTCTCTTCCCCTCCTCTCCGATGAACTTCATCCACCTTCTCCGGCCATCTCCTTGCATGGATCCATGGTGGTCTCACCACCTACCAGCCTTATGGCTCCCTCTTGAACATGTGTCATCGTTTTGAGGCCTTCAAGTGAACCAGAGGCGGTTTACTCGCCTCCCATGGTTTCTCATGCCATTTTCCAGCCATCCATGGCCATTCGAGTAAGATCTATGACTTTTCCGGCTAAAACCGGTAATATTTTAAGGTTTTCTCACCTTCTCTGGGTTCTCCGAAACCCTAACCCTAAAGATTTTTCGATTTCTCTTAGATCTGTCTTTATTGTGAGCATTTGATGTTTTCCTCAAAGGTTTTTCCCGATTTTTTTCAAAATGACTCTTCGTCTTCAAGATTAGGGTTTCTTAACCTTTTTTTTAAATCACTCCTCCTCTGACTTTCAGTGTTGTCGTATGATTTTACTATGTTTAAATGGTTCATCTATGTTTTCTTCTACCTGATTTATCACGATGAAAACCCTAATTATTTTTGGTTTCATCCGGGGTTTTGGAACTGTCTTTGTTTATTTGATTTTTATGTATACCTGTTTCGAGTTCTTTACGGTTAGATCCCTTCGTTTGTTTATCTTAACTGATTCTGTGTTCTTACCGCTTTTTAACTCAACTCTATTAAAACTCTAATTTCTTAAAGATTTCTTTACTTGTTACTGTGAGTTTTAAAGACTTTCTTTACTTGTTTCTGTGTGTTGGCCTGATCTTCTTTACCTGTTAGGTTAGTTTTTCACTCTGGTTCTATGTGTTAGCCATGACTACTTGACTTTGTTTATTACCATGCTTCGAGTAGTCCTTAGCCTACTCATGTCACTTCTGTATGTTTGTGTTCATCTAGTTTGCTTCTTTTTGTCAATATGATTGACCTTGCATGTCTGATACGCCTGTTCATTCTTCTCTATTTATATGTCGAAGTGCAGAATCGTGACTCCCTCTTGATTGATCCTGATTCCCTTAAGTTATGGTTTGATTGCAAGGTTTTCTTATAAACCCCTAAAATTTTACTCGTTTGTTTAAGTTGATTGATTTCATTCCCATATATATTGTGGCGCTTCATTCTTGCTGAATCCTTTCCTCAAATTAAGTATATTATGTACTTAGACTCAATTATATACTCTATACTTTTACTACTCCTTATATGGTAAAAACCAATCTTTCTCAACTAATTTTCTTTCCTTAAGTTGTCCATATTAGTATCCGTTAAGCTGTAATTCATTGTTTAAAGGGGAGTACTTGTATTAATTGGATTCTAATTGTGATTACTTCCATATTTGTGCTAAACTTTTACTTGTTACCTGATTTTCTACCTATTTTCAAAGCTATAAATACCCTAAGTCTTTCATTAACAAGACACGGACAACAGTTCAAACACACACACACACACACACACACACACACACACACACACACACACAAACTCTTTCTTCTTTCTCTACTACTTGTGTTAACTGCTTGTCTAGCTGGCTGAAAGCCAAGGCTAGTCTGTGGAACTCTACTTGCTTTACCTTTTTGCATTTTGCTTCCTCAACTCATATGTCCTATTTTAATTTTAGAGCCTCAACAACAACATGTTTCTTTTATTGTTTCAGTTTCTCTTATTTCTAGTCTACTTCTACTTGTGGTTTTGTGTGCAAACTGTAGTAGAGTTATATTACTAGCATGCTATTATGTCTCCCCTTCCTTTTAGATTAATGCATTCCCTTATGTGTGTTTCAAAGCATGCCTTGTCAATCACTTGTTGTGTACTTACCTTCTTATGAATCCCAAATCCCTATCCCTTCCATGTGTTTGTATTCTTCATGACTTGTTTGTGATTATACCAGTATCAACTATTGCTGAGCATGTCCAAACCAGTCCCAAGACCCTTGCTGGGTTTATGTGTTTGCAGTCAAATGTCTGTGTATCCCCAAATCCTTTGACTCCCTGTGTGACCATTGAATTCATTTGAATTCTGTGTGTGATCCCATCTTAAGGTATTTGAGTTTTGTTTGCTAATCCAACTTCTTTTCAACCATCTCTGTTACTAATTGCTTCAAAAATGGACCTTTCAATCTAGTTTTAAACTCCTTTCTTTAATCTGTGTCCTATACTCTCACATATACTCTTAGACCACTAGGTTCTGCCCCTTTTGTGTGAGCCTTGCCTTGGGACCCTTGAGCTCCCTCTGAACTTGGACACATGAAAGCTGGCCTTTCCACACTGCACTAAACTCTCTCTTGGCTATAAAATCTGGGTGTGAGCACTGCTCGGGATCCCTTGAGGTCCTTAGGGAACTCTGACATACCCAGATATGAAAAGGCTATGGAACAACCTTGGCACTTGGAGTGATTGATTACATAACTCAGGGAGGAAGTCCTAATCAGGCTTCCTATAGTGTAACTTCTTATTTTCATTTCTACTTATGTAATTCATTCATTTGGTCTGTAATAATTTGTAAACAAGTATTGGGGTTGGATAGTGAAAAGAGGTGGGTAATATGTATGTTGTAGTATAATCCAGAGTAGAAATCATGTTCCTAGATTTACTTTTTCTCTATGCACAATAGCAGCCATGTTTAGGTATAACATGCCAAGCATGCCATGCATTAGATATCATGCTATTTAAGGATTTATATGCACTGTTTTTAGCATCTCATCCACACTTAGAAATCCTGTCTATAGGGTATATAATAACAATAAAATAAGCTGCTACGATGCGATTCTGCCCATGTTCTGAAATTTCGTTTAGAAATCCTGCTCTAGGAGTTCTGCATCATGAGTTTTATACATGCACCTTAGATACCATGTTTTAGGATCTTATTCGTACTTGCATTCACACTTAGTGTAAATTGTTGATCATAAAAAAGGTAAAAACAGCTTCACACTTGATTATACCATTTTTAAAATAACTGGTAATAATCCTTGCATTTGTATCAACTAGAACAACATGCTCTTAGGGTAAAAAAATAATTTCCAAACTGTTTTAATAACTCTAAATAACTGCTGCATATCACTTCACTCCTAGGCAAGCTTTAGATAATCAACTTTAAATAAAACCAGAACCATCTCTGTAATTAGTGTTTAACTATCAAGTGTTAAAATCAGTAGGCAAGCCTGATTCAGACTTCTTATCTGGGTCATGTAATAAATCTGGTTCTGCTTAGATCCCATGCTTTAGAATTTAAATTCAGACCTTAATTGTGTATAAGTCATGCTGTATATATGCTTTATTTGTGGAGGTATACCTGAGCCTTCTACTTGTTTCTGTCTTTTCCCCCTAACTGCAGTCCTATATGTTCTTGTTTGTCGCTTAGTATATTGCCTTTAAACCTAAGAGTCTGCCTAGAACCCCCCCCCCCTTTTAGGATAAGAGTACTAAATTCCTCCAGGACTAATAGGAAGGGACGGGTAACAACATGTAATAAGGATCGAGACTAACCCTCGTTTTAATTACCTTCACGGGGTGGGTAAGGGTAGATATGGACATGTTGACCAGTGCATTAATACCACGTGTAGCCCCTCTTTGAGGAGTGTCATATCGGGTATTGCATTGATGTGATCCATATTATAAACAAACCTAAGACCCCCTCCCTTTTACATTCCCAAGTATGTTTAAATTGTAATTCTTTTCAAAATCTTGCCTTTTTTTATTAGTTGTTTTCTTACAAATGTGTATTCGAACTTAAATCCCCTACTATTTGAGCTAATGTTTGTTTATTTGCTAATTGTACAAATTCACAAAAATTATCTGGCCGGGAACCACACTAGTAGATCCTGAGGGGTGCCTAACACCTTCCCCTTGGGATAATTTCAAGCCCTTACCCTATATCTGGTTACCAAACATAGTTAGAAATGAACCCTATAGGTGCCCTAACACACCTTAAAATCGTTAGGTGGCGACTCTTCAAAATTGCAAAACCCCTTTCTCAGAAGGAAAAGAGTTGTCCCATAGAAAAAATGTCATAAACCCGACTTTCCGATTGAGGAAAAAAGGGGGTGCGACAACATGACGACTCTGCTGGGGAGTTTTAGGCTTTTACCATTTTAGATTATTCTTATGAATTTGTACCTCCCTCTGTGCAATTATTTGTTTAATTTCTTCTTCAAAAGCAAAACTGACATATCTTTCTTGTTTCCTTCCTTTACTGCCGCTTTAAAGTATAAAACTGTTGTATTTATCGCTTTCTTAACGTGCATATACATGTCAACATGCTTTTAATTATTGCATATATGCTCAACATCATACTCCACTCGTGCCAAACAGATACTATAGCAATGCTTGATGAGTGGTTGCGCCCTTCCTATATCATTACCCTCTAAATTCGGAAAGACATATTTGCAGTAAAACTAGTCAATCAGCGGTGCAGTCGACGGTTCCGTGCCTTTCCCCTTGAGTTGTATGCTCAAGGGTACCGGTCTAAAACCCCATAGAAACCATACTCTATTTAAATTGTGCATGCATAATGGTCAAACCTAGCCAGGTCAGTTATGTTGTCCACATAATGATCCTTTAAGATAGCCTTGTCCAAAAGTCCACTGGGTTTCCCTAAACCCAAACAGACATCATCATGTTCTGTGCATTTATTTGGAGAACTAAATGCTTCATGCTAATTGTTGATGTTAAATAGTTGAGTCCGATGGGGGGTAGGGTCTAACCCTTTTGTTTTGTAGAAAATGAGGCGTGAGGTCCCCAGTTTCGGTATGGCTAGCACGCCCCCACTCTTGCTAGACTGGTGGAGGAGTCTTCCATCAAATTACCAAATCAATGAGTGGAAAGAGAGGGCCGCCAAAGCTAGCGGAAAGTTGGAATATCTGGAATACAGTCTGTTGGAATTGGAAGGAAAAATGAGGAAGAGAGTTACCGATTGCCAGAACTGAGGGAAACGAAGGAGAACACCTGGTGAAGGCATTTTTACTGGTAAACCTACGCGAACTGGAGGATTTGATCAACGAAAGCATTCAACCTGAGGAAGGTCCTTCTGGGACCAAATAGATAGGAATTTACCTTTTTGCTTTATAAATGTAATAAGGCCAGTGGCCATTAGTGACTTTTATTTCTTGTTTATTTAGTGTCGTTTTGGGATTCGTCTATTTTTATCAATAAAATGAGGCATTTAGCATTCTAAGTTCTCCAAATCAATTTTTCGCTAGGCCTACCTCGGGCACAAAGAGGTTCCCAAATTAGGACATGCTTTACATTCCCGCACTATGTGTTTAAATATTGCAATACTTTTTATAATCCTCGTTGACTTGATTACCTTTTGTTCTATTTTTTTATTATTCCCCTCCCCAAAGGTTAGTTCGTGCACTCTGACATCATCATCTTATTTCACAAGATCTAGGGGCCCTCTACCCACTCCTCCTCTTAGTCCCATTAAAATCAAGAACAAAGGCAAAATGGAAGATTTGAACAACATCAGGAAGGAGAACACAGTTAAACGGGTAGAGGCCACTGATGGCCAGGGTATTCGGGTTCCTAACGAGAATGTGTCACAACTTGAACAGAAACTGATGAAATTCCAGGAAGAGCTCAATTAGGTTCGAAATCTTTCAAACCTGTCATTTTCCCTCAGCACCCAGATATCAACTTCCCCAACACTCAAAACCCTACACCTCCTCAAATATCCCAAAACAGCAGAATCATCCCACACCTTACCATCACACAGCTCCACCAAAGAACCAATGCAACACATGTCATACCCCAACCAACACTCCACTACTCATCCCAAAACCTCAGAACTCTAGAAACGACCATTTCCACACCCATACACCAGGCTACCATAACAATCCTATCTACGTGGAGACCATGCCACACTCCACCCAACCTATCTCATACACACCTGAGTCTGATGAAAAGGATCTTCTTATTAGGAACTTGGCCGAGGAACTTAAGAAACTGACCAGCTGGATTCAGGGCGTTGAAGGAAGCAAAGGAATCGAGGGGCTGAACTATGAGGATCTTTGCATACAGCCTGATGTTGAACTTCCTGAGGGGTACAAACCTCCTAAGTTCAAAATGTTTGATGGTACAGGTGATCCAAGGGTCCATCTGAGGGCATATTACGACAAGCTGGTTGGAGTAGGGAAGGATGAAAGGATCCGCATGAAGCTGTTCATGAGGAGTTTGAAGGGAGATGCATTATCTTGGTACATCAACCAAGATCCCAAGAAGTGGTCAAGCTGGGTAGGCATGGCGTCTAACTTTATGGACCGATTCAGGTTTAATACAGAGAACACACCAGACGTGTTCTATATTCAGAATTTGAAGAAGAAGCCCACGGAAACATTTCACGAGTATGCTACTCGCTGGAGGTCCGAAGCTGCTAAGGTCAGACCCGTCTTAGAAACAAGTTCTTCGTCCGGGACCAGGATCCGCAGTATGACAAATGGCTGATGATGATTGAGAACCACAAGTTCTCCGACATTATCAAGTTGGGTGAAAGAATTGAAGAAGGTATCAAAAGTGGTATGGTTACAAATTTCGAAGCCTTGCAAGCTACAAATAAGGCTCTGTTGTCTGGTGGTGTGTCCAAGAAAAGGGACGTAGGGGCCGTGATGGTTGCACAAAGGACTAAATCTCCCATCAAATACCAAACTTACCCAACACCTCCGCTCACATACTAGCCAACTCCAAATTACCAAGCACCCTCACCCTCATACCAAGCTCTACCACCAACTTATCAGTCACCTCCACTTTCTACATACCAACCTACTTCACCCAGATATTCCTAACCCGTTCATTTTACCAAACTTATAATGCTCAATCATCCCATTACCAATCACCCCCTGCGCGCCAAAACTTCCCTAGACCTCGACCTAATTTCGATCGCAGACCTCCAAAACAATATATCGCCATCGCCGAACCCATCGACCAGCTGTATGAGAAGCTCAAAGCTGCTGGCTATGTCACCCCCATCCCTGCTGCAACCCCTGAGAACCCTTCTCAGTGGGTTAACCCAAACAAGTCCTATGTATACCACTCCGGTATGAAAGGGCACACCATTAATGAATTCCGCTCCTTCAAAGACAAGATACAGTCTTTGATTGATAACAAAATCATTGTGGCAAAGGAACCCGCTCTAAATGTCCGCAACAACCCTCTGCCAGACCATAAGAGTGGAGGTATCCACATGATTGAAATAGAAGATGACTGGGATCCCGAGGGATCAATCGAGTTGATTGTAGAAGGTGATGACCCAAAGAAACCAACAATTACTCTCAACCCAATCATAATCCAAATCCAACCATCTGAGGACGCTGAGGTGAATATGTCTATACCTCTTAAGTTTGAATCAGCGCCATCCGCAAAGACACCAGCACCATTTGAGGTTGAATTCGTGTCTTCGGCAAATGCACCCGTCCTATTTGGGGTTGCAGCCTTGCCACCCAAGGCACAGGTTCAATTCGAAGTGAGGATAGCTACGCCGGTCCCAATAGCGATGTCTTCCATGACACTATTCTATACAAATGATGTACCTTGGGACTATACAGCCGAGGCGAGAAGGAAAGGCAAGGTCAGGGTTGAAGAAACTATCGCAGCACAGGGTATGATAAGAACTGGTAGAGTCTATACCCCTGAACATCTTGCTGAATCAAGAAAATAGGCCTCCAATCGGCCACCTCTCATTGAGACAGGTCCGGACGACCTTTGGAGGAAAATACAAGCTAAGGAATATTCGGTCATCGACCAGTTAAACAAGATGCTAGCACTAATATCCATTCTTTCCTTGCTACAAAATTCTGAGACGCACACGAATGCTTTGTTAAAGGTGCTAAATGAAGCATATATACCAAGTAACATCACTAGCGGAGAAATGGCTAATATGGTAGGACAAGTTCTAGAAAGCCATAAGATCACCTTTCATGAGGATGAGCTGCCACCTGAAGGGCTGGGGAACAATAAGGCACTGCACATCACCGTGCAATGCGAAGATTATTTCATCACCAGAATCTTGATCGATGAAGGTTCCAGTCTTAACATTTGTCCGCTGGTAACACTCAAGAAGTTGGGTAAAGGGCTGCATGAGATAAAGGAAGGAGCAATCAACGTGAAAGCCTTCGATGGTTCTCAGAGGTCCACCATTAGAGAGATTAGTCTATGCCTGCAGATGGGACCGACATGGTTCGAAGTCGATTTCCAGGTGATAGATGTACTAGCATCTTACAACTTGCTGCTGGGACGACCATGGATTCACGTTGCTGGGGCCGTAGCATCAACGTTGCATCAGGTAGTAAAGTTCGAATGGAATCACCAGGAAGTGATCATTTACGGCAACGGTAACAACCCTATATACAATCGCCAGACCATTCCGGTGATCGAGGGAAGAAGGAAGCTGGGTGGAGAAACTTACCACCACATTGAGCGGGTCAATGTTATTGACAAAGACAAATAGTGGGATCACAAAATCGAGAGTTTACTAAGTTGGAGTGGGTACGAACCCGACAAAGGACTCGGCAAGAACCTCCAAGGAATCTCTAAACCCATAAAACTCAAGAAACATGGCACTACCTTCGGTTTGGGATATGAATACACCTGGGAAGAATTTAATAATTGGTCACCACCATGGCGCAGTTCTTACTACCCACTAGAGCAGCCAATACCACATCTGGAGCAGACCTTCCAATAGGCCGACATTATTTATGGGTCAGATGAAGAAGAAGCACTTGCAGCAGTAAAGAACTTGTTTCTAGAGGACAATGATATAGACTATTGCATTATTCTCAATGAGGAGGGGGAGGAAGGCCCTTCCATACAGGCTGTGAGTAAAGGGGCACATTTCAAGAATTGGACCATCAAGACAACCAAAGCCCAACGAGCCTCGGGGTAGCAAGGCTAAAACAAGCATTATTCACTGTTATATTTACTAAATGATTATCTTTTAGCATTTTTCAATTCCCGCAATAAGATCTTCGATGTTCAAAGCGGTTATTCAATTTATCAAAAGCATTTTGACTTTTCTTATAAATCAACACTTATTGCTATCGTTTTCTCTCATTGCTTTACTTATACATCATTACTATTACTTGTCTTGATAAACCAGTGACTATGACATGCAATGAGATAACGCAATAAACGGACATGGATTCAGAGGAAGATGACATACCTAACGAGATTGTCAATGAAGTTAAGAACTTTGAGAATAGACCTAAGTCCAACCTGGACGAGATCGAGATTGTCAACCTAAGAGATGTAGAAAACATCAAGGAAACATGAATTTGCATTCACCTATCGCCATTAGAGAAGAAAGAATATACAGAATTTCTAAAGGAGTATGAGGACATATTCACCTGGTCGTATGACGACATGACTGGTTTGAGTACATTTATTGTGGCTTACAAACTGCCGACCGATCCAATGTGTCCACCGGTAAAGCAAAATCTCAGAAAGTTCAAGCCTGATAATGGGTTTGAAAATCAAAGAAGAAGTCAACAAGCAAATCAAAGCTAAGGTTCTCAGGGTAGTGGAATATCCGACATAGTTAGCCAACATTGTGCCAGTGCCAAAAAAGGATGGGAAGGTCAGAGTCTGTGTTGACTACCGGGATCTCAACCGAGCTAGTCCGAAAGACGACTTCCCTTTGTCGAATATACACATCCTGATTGACAAATGCGCCAAGCATGAACTACTGTCATTCATAGATTGCTTCGCTGGTTATCATCAGATCTGGATGGATGAGGAAGACGTTGAGAAAATGGCTTTCATTACGCCGTGGGGAGTGTACTGTTGCAAGATGATGCCATTCGGTCTGACGAATGTAGGGGCCACCTACATGAGGGCCATGACTACCATTTTCCATGATATGATACACAAAGAGATGGAGGTATATGTGGATGATGTCATTATCAAATCCAAGAAGGCCACTGACCACATGGAAGATCTAAGGAAGTTCTTCAATAGACTGCAGAGATACAACCTGAAATTAAACCCCGCAAAGTGCGCATTTGGTGTTCCTGCTGGGAAATTTCTTGGGTTTATTGTGAGCCGCCGAGGAATAGAACTGGATCCATCAAAAGTCAAAGCCATTTAGGAACTACCACCGCCAAAGAACAAGAAGAATGTGATGAGTTTCTTGGGGAGGCTTAACTACATCGGCCGATTCATAGCACAGTCTACAGTTATTTGTGAGCCGATCTTTAAGATGTTAAAGAAGGACACATCCACCAAGTGGACCGATGACTGCCAGAAGGCCTTCGACAAAATCAAAGAGTACCTGTCAACACCACCAGTCTTAGTCTCGCCCAAGCCAGGTAGACCCTTATTACTCTACCTTGCAGTGTTAGATGGAGCTTTCAGCTGTGTTCTGGAGCAGCATGGTGAAACGGGGAGGAAGGAGCAAGCCATTTATTATCTTAGTAAGAAGTTCACCCCGTACGAGGCCCGGTATTCTCTATTGGAACGCACTTGTTGTGCTTTGACTTGGGTAGCTCAAAAGCTGAGGCATTACTTTTGTGCATATACTACATATCTCATATCAAGAACATATCCCTTGAAGTATATCTTTCAGAAACCCATTGTAAGGCCCCGTGGAAATTTCTACTCAAAAACCCAAATCTCGTGATGCCAAGATAGGATCATGTGTTAGAAATTCATAAAAAAGCTTACCGCGGTTCGGACCCTTTGGATTGATCGGTGTATTAAAAAGTTAAGAATTACATTTGCCAGAAAAGTGCATTTTTGCGGTCCATTATGCGGTCGCATAATAGGTATGCATACCGCATAGTCACCACGGAGCCAGTCAGTGTGTTGGTTAATTTGAGGTCAACTATGCGGCCAATTATGCGATTGCATAATCTATATACAGGCCGCATAGTCATCGCATAATCCCTTTGGAATTTTTGTGAAGGGCAGTTCTACGGTGCACTATACGACCGCAGAATAGGTATGCGGACCGCATTTCTGTCGCATACCCAGACAGTTTGTCCAGATTTTGGGACCATTTTTGCTGTCCATTTTGCGGGTCGCATGTCCATTATGCGATCGCATATGCGATCGGGGCTCCTATTTTCTAACTTTTATAACTCGACCCCATCCCATTAAAAACACCCCATTAGACCATTTTTCTGTTATTTCACGGCATATAGAGTGAGAGAGGAAGTTCTAGAGAGAGAGGGGGAGTGGTCTTCATCAAGTCCCCACTCCATCATTGCCCCAAATCCTTGAAGATTGTCGAGTGAAATTGCTAGGTCTTCACCTTAAGAGGTAAGAGCTTGTACCCTCATCTATAATTTCGAAATTTCCATTAAAATAAGTGATTAACAAGGGGGTTCATGGGTATAAGGTCTGATAATCTTGCATGCATAAAAGATAATGGGGTATCGGGTGGTTGTGAACCAAAAAGAGATACCAATTGTGGTATAGGATGAGAGAACTCTCTCACAAAAAGGGTCCTAAAATCACTGTGCACACTTAGTGCTTGATAATTTACTTAAATGAGTTAGAATCTTATTCATACCTCTAATTCTTGGTTCAACTTGTAATTTTCATAAAATAGATTGAAGTTGCTAGGAAATTCCGAAATTTATTATAAGGATTTAAGGAAAGCTCTATTGAGGTATGTATGTCTAAAACCTCCTCATCTTAGAATTTGAGCCTCCATGGTGCCCGTGCAAATGTTGTAAGTCCGAAATTTGATTGATTGAGGTACTTGTTATGTCGAATGAACTGATGTTGTGAAAATGTATGTGGAAGGTGCTTCTCCATGTGTTTAATGTGTTATTCCTTGTAAATTGAGGATGTGTGGAGAACATGAGCTATGTGCTAAGTGCTTAAATGTCAAGTCAAGGTTACATTGTGATTAATATGTTGAGCTAGATGAATTCCTCTCTATGCTTATAACTTGAACTGCCTTTGTATGTGCCTATGATCTTGAATGGCAAGGTCAATGTTGAAAATGGGAATAATGTGAAAAGTGAGTTATGGAATTTGGTAATTGTGGCCCCAAGTGCCGATGAACTAATACATGTGAAACCAATGATGGCAGTGAGATGATTAACGGAAAAAGGGTAACGTCTTAGTAAGACGGCTTAGCCGATCGGGCCGTGATCGGACACCATGTTATACACACATGGTGGTAATGTATTGATAATTGAAACTAAAAAGTGAGAATGAAATAAGAGTAAGTCTTGGTAAGACGGCTTAGCCGATCGGGCCGTGATAGGACTCTGCCCAAGGAAGCGGTGGTAATGTGGATGATGATGCAATGATATGAAATGCCCCAATCTTAAATTTTGAAATTATGTGAACCTCTTATTTTGTTTATGTGGTGTTTATTTGAAGCTTGTTGTCCTTATGATTTCGTTTTACTTTTGTATGGTTGTTCTTTCTTACTGGAAGGTGTTTAGTTATACATACTAGTACTATTCCATGGTACTAACGCCCCTTTTGCCGGGGGCGCTACATTTTTAAATGAATGTAGGTGGCTCTATAGCGGATAGTGCCGATTGCGCGTAGCGGAGCATCCTCCTCCCAAAGTCTTGGTGAGCCCCTTTCTCCTTCAAGAGGGTTATGTTGTACATCCTTAGTTATAGATATCCACTTTTGAGGTATAGTCGGGGCCTTGTTGCCGGCGTTGTCATTATTGTCTTTTGTATCCTTAAAGGCTCTGTAGACGTTTGTGTGGGTTATGTACAGGTGTTGGATGGGTCAATGAACTATGTTGTAACTTTGTACTCTAGTTCTTCTAAACTATAACTGTATGAAATCTTGAAACTTGACCATGATTTTAGGTTTGTGACATGAAAATGGATTAAAAATGTGAATGTTCGATTTTGCTATTGTCTAAATAAATGAAAGCACGGTTCCCTTAACCGTATTGAGTTGGGTAGAAATGTATGAATAAGGCTTGCTCAGTTGGGGTTTACTCGATTGAGCGCCGGTCGCGCATCCCGAGGTTGGGGCATGACATCCATGCCCACCGGCAAGTTAGCCAAGTAGAAAATCCTGTTGAGTGAGTTTGACATTGTTTACGTAACACAGAAAGCGGTCAAGGGATAGGCACTAGCAGACCACCTTGCTGAAAACCCCGTGGATGGAGGATACAAACTACTGAAAACATATTTTCCCAATGAATAGGTATCATTTATAGGAGAAAGCACTGTAGAATCCTATGACGGTTGGAGAATGTTCTTCGATGGAGCAGCAAACTTCAAAGGAGTTGGCATAGGAGCAGTTCTAATATTAGAAACCGGTCAGCATTATCCGGTGTCTGCCAAACTCAGGTTCCCCTTCACCAACAATATGGCCAAGTATGAAGCCTACATCTTAGGGCTCAACATGGCCATTGACATGAATGTTCAAGAGCTACTAGTAATTGGAGATTCAGACTTACTTATACATCAGGTACGAGAAGAATGTGCAACCAAGAACTCCAAGATACTCCTGTATCTACATCATGTACAAGAATTGAGAAGGAGGTTCACAAAGACAGAATTCTAGCATGTTCCCAGAGTCCAGAATGAGTTCGCCGATGCATTGGCTACCCTATCATCTATGATACAACATCTAGACAAGAACTTCATTTATCCCATTCCAGTGAAAATCCACAATCAGCCAGCTTACTGTGCCCATGTCAAAGAGGAAGCAAACGAAAAGCCTTGGTTTCATGATATCAAGGAATATTTGGCAAAAGGAGAGTATCCGGAGCTTTCTAATCCTATTCAGAAATGCACACTTCGGAGATTGTCCAACAACTTCTTTCATAGCGGAGGAATCCTGTATAGGACTCCTGATTTGGGACTATTAAGATGTGTCGACCCAAAGGAAGCATCCAAGCTACTAGAAGAAATTCATGCTGGGACCTGCGGTCCACATATGAATGGTTTTGTCTTAGTGAAGAAGATACTCCGGGCTGGTTACTTTTGGATGACTATGGAAACGGACTACATCCAGTATGTCCGAAAATGCCACCGTTATCAGATACATGCAGACATGATAAAGGTACCTCCGAGGGAGCTCAACACAACAAGCTTACCGTGGTCGTTCGCCGCTTGGGGAATGGACGTTATTGGACCAATCGAGCCTGCCGCTTCCAATGGACAAAGGTTTATCCTAGTAGCCATTGACTATTTCACCAAATGGGTTGAGGCAGCATCTTACAAAGCGTTGACTAAGAAAGTCGTGGTAGACTTTGTCTGCGAGCGCATTGTTTGTCGATTCAGAATTCTAGAGTCAATCATTACCGATAATGGGGCCAACCTGAACAACGACTTGATGAAATCTATGTGTGAAACTTTCAAGATCAAACACAAGAATTCCACAGCCTATAGGCCTCAGATGAATGGAGCTGTAGAAACCGCTAACAAGAATATCAAGAAGATATTGAGGAAAATGATAGAGAAGCATAAGTAGTGGCACAAGAAGTTATCATTTTCTCTACTAGGGTATCGCACCACAGTCCGCACATCAACCGGGGCAACCCCCTATATGCTGGTTTATGGTACAAAGACTGTCATTCCCGCTGAAGTGGAAATTCTTTCCCTAAGGATCATACAAGAAACTAAGCTCGACGACGTAGAGTGGGTAAAAAGTCGTTATGAGCAACTAGCCCTTATAGACGGAAAGAGAATGAATGCAGTTTGCCATGGTCAACTCTACTAGAACAGAATGTCCAGAGCCTTGAACAAAAGAGTAAAGCCAAGTCAGTTCACACCGGGGGCAGCTGGTGTTAAATAAAATTTTTCCGCATCAAGATGAAGCCAAAGGGAAGTTCTTTCCCAACTGGTAGGGTCCATATATGGTTCACCGGGTTTTGACAGGAGGAGCCCTCATACTTGCCTAAATCAGCCACCTTCTCCCCTCCCCTCCTCTCCGATGAACTTCATCCACCTTCTTCGGCCATCTCCTTGCGTGGATCCATGGTGGTCTCACCACCTACCAGCCTTATGGCTCCCTCTTGAACACGTGTCATCGTTTTGAGGCCTTCAACTGATTTTCTTTCCTTAAGCTGTCCCTGTTAGTATCCGTTAAGCTGTAATTCCTTGTTTAAAGGGGAGTACTTGTATTGATTGGATTTCAATTGTGATTACTTCCATATTTGTGCTAAACCTTTACTTGTTACCTTATTTTCTACCTATTTTCAAAGCTATAAATACCATAAGTCTATCATTAACAAGACACAGACAACAATTCAAACACACACACACACTCAAACTCTCTCTTCTTTCTCTGCTACTTGTGTTAACTGCTTGTCTAGCCGGCTGAAAGCCAAGGCTATACTGTGGAACTCTACTTGCTTTACCTTTCTGCATTTTGCTTCCTCAACTGGTATGTCCTAGTTTAATTTTAGAACCTCAACAACAACATGCTTCTCTTATCGTTTCAGTTTCTCTTATTTCTGGTCTGCTTCTACTTGTGGTTCTGTGTGCAACCTGTAGTTGAGTTATATTACTAGCATGCTATTATGTCTCCCCTTCCCTTTAGATTAATGCATTCCCTTATGTGTGTTTCAAAACATGCCTTGTCAATCACTTGTTGTGTACTTACCTTCCTATGAATCCCAAATCCCTATCCCTTCCATGTGTTTGTATTCTTCATGACTGGTTTGTGATTATGCCAATATCATCTATTGTTTAGCATGTCTAAACCAGTCCCAAGACCCTTGCTGGGGTTATGTGTTTGCATTCAAATGTCTGTGTATCCCCAAATCCTTTGACCCCCCATGTGACCATTGAATTCATTTGGATTATGTGTGTGATCCCATCTTAAGGTATTTGAGTTTTGTTTACTAATCCAACTTCTTTTCAACCATCTCTGTTATAATTGCTTTCAAAATGGACCTTTCAGTCCAGTTTTAAACTCCTTTCTTTAATCTATGTCATGCACTCTCACATATACTCTTAGACTACTAGGTTCTGCCCATTTTGTGTGAGCCTTGCCTTGGGACCCTTGAGCTCCCTCTGAACTTGGACACATGAAAGCTGGCCTTTCCACACTGCACTAAACTCTGTCTTGGCTATGAAATCTGGGTGTGAGCACTGCCCGGGATCCCTTGAGGTACTTAGGGAACTCTGACACACCCCGATATGGAAAGGCTATGGTGTAACTTCTAATTTTCATTTCTACTTATGTAATTCATTCATTTGGTCTATAATAATTTGTAAACAAGTATTGGAGTTGGATAGTGAAAGTGGGTAATATATATGCTGTAGTATAATCCAGGGTAGAAATCATGTTCCTAGGTTTACTTTTTCTCTCTGCGCAATAGCAGCAATGTTTAGGTATAACATGCCAAGCATGCCATGCATTAGATATCATGCTATTTAAGGATTTATATGCACTGTTTTTAGCATCTCATCCACACTTAGAAGTCCTGTCTGTAGGGTATATAATAACAATAAAATAAGCTGCTATGATGCGATTCTGCCCATGTTCTGAAATTTTGTTTAGAAATCCTGCTCTAGGAGTTCTGCATCATGATTTTTATACATGCACTTTAGATACCATGTTTTAGGATCTTATTCGTACTTGCATTCACACTTAGTGTAAATTGCTGATTATAAAAAAGGTAAAAATAGCTTCACACTTGATTATACCGTTTTTAAAATAACTGGTAATAATCTCTGCATTCGTATCAACTAGAACAACATGCTCTTAGGGTAAAAAAATAATTTCTAAACTGTTTTAATAACTCTAAATAACTGTTGCATATCACTTTACACCTAGGCAAGCCTTAGATAATCAACTTTAAATAAAACCAGAACCATCTCTGTAATTAGTGTTTAACTATCAAGTGTTAAAATCAGTAGGCAAGCCTGATTCGGACTTCTTATCTGAATCATGTAATAAATCTGGTTCTGCTTAGATCCCATGCTTTAGAATTTAAATTTAGACCTTAATTGTGTATAAGTCATGCTGTATATATGCTTTATTTGTAGAGGTATACCTGAGCATTCTACTTGTTTTTGTCTTTTCCCCCTAACTGCAGTCCTATATGTTCTTGTTTGTCACTTAGTATTTTGCCTTTAAACCTAAGAGTCTGCCTAGAACCCCCCTCTTTTAGGATAGGAGTCCTAAATTTCTCCGGGACTAATATGAAGGGACGGGTAACAACATGCAATAAGGATTGAGACTAACCCTCGCTTTAATTACCTTCACGGGGTTGGAAAGGGTCGATGTGGACATGATGACCGGTGCATTAATACCACGCGTAGCCCCTCTTTGAGGAGTGTCATACTGGGTATTGCCTTGATGTGATCCATATTATAAACAAACTAGGATCCCCTCCCTTTTACATTCCCAAGTATGTTTAAATTGTAATTCTTTTCAAAACCTTGCCTCTTTTTATTAGTTGTTTTCTTACATATGTGTATTCGAACTTAAATCCCCTACAATTTGAGCCAATGCTTGTTTATTTGCTAATTGTACAAATTCACAAAAATTGTCTGGTCGAGAACCACACTAGTGGATCTTGAGGGGTTCCTAACACCTTCCCCTTGGGATAATTTCAAGCCCTTACCCTATCTCTGGTTTCCAAACATAGTTAGAAATGAACTCTATAGGTGCCCTAACGCACCTTAAAATCGTTAGGTGGCGACTCTTCAAAATTGCAAAACCCCTTTCCCAAAAGGAAAAGAGTTGTCCCATAGCGAAAATGTCATAAACCCGACTTTCCAATTGAGGAAAAAAGGGACGCGACAGTCGCTGAAACAGGTAATGGAAGAATAGTCAATAATAATGTGGAATGATCTTTAACAGAAGAAGAAACAAACTATAGACGTACGTGTTCGGTTCTATATTTCCGGGAAAGCCGGAGCTGTGGACGGGATGATGTCATTGGTGGCGATTGAAATGAGCCATTCTATCCACCCACGATTGTTATCATCATCCATGCTGGATAGCAGTGCATGGTGGCTACGCTTGCTGAAATTTATCATTCCCCCGTGAAAGATTTTGGGGGAATAGAGGCTCATCACTCAAGCTAAGGATAGCTCTTCTCCCATCTCCTGGCACAGGCACCAAAGACAACCGATTATCCTCCACGCGGAAGGGCTTACCTGTGCCAGACACACCTGATAGCGGAGGCAGACCTCCACAATGACGGAATCAAGCTATCCGCTCAAGGAAAACGCTCCCAAAGTGACGGGATACGTGTAAAATATGTAAAACCTTTCTTGGGTAAAGTTATTTGCTCCGCCAGGTCAAGAGCGATAATGTCCAAATCTTGATAGTGACAGTCTTCCTTCACAATAGGGATACTTGAAGGACGGATAGAAGAAGGGTACTCGTTAACAGCCCACGTACGAGGGCGAGTAGAAGGGAACTTCTCTTTAAAATCTTTAGTGGTAATCGGATTCTTCGGGATAATGTTACTCACCGTAGGGGGAGTAACATCATCAACTTTGCCTTTGTGTTTTGAAGAACTAGGGTTTCTTGAAGAAGAGGCCAATTTTATCAAAAGGAGGGTTTTTTCTCAAAGAAGAAAACTAAAGAAAGGTTAAAGTTGAAGTATGAATTGAGTAAAAAAAGTCTCAGAAAATTTAGAGTATTATGAAGTGTGAATGAAGGAGGTTGATGCATATAAGTAAAGGTATAGGCAGCAAAACTAGTGGCCATAATTACCTTGATAACCGAAAAAAGTTATGCTAAATCATGAGATGACGCGTGTTCGGGGCATTAAATGCGGAGAGATGTGCATTTAATCAACCGTCAGAAGTTTTTTAGAGAGGCCACTAAATTTCCCGCCGAAAAAATGTTTCTACCAACTTTTTGACGACACAAAGGTATGCCACCAGAAAGCAAGGGGACTATCTGTATAGGGTAAAACATGTTATATTAGATGATCGCATGAGGAAGTGACACGTGAAGCCAGAGATAGAAGATAGTTATAATCGGAGGCAACGATCCCATCTGTTGCCAGAGAGAATGATACTCATAAAGATGAAATAAATGCCTGCCACCCGACAACATTTAATGACGAATATTCTACGTCATTAAGTATACTGCCCGTTAAAAGAAATATGGCATTCACCGTCTACCGTTACACATTCTTCGATGGCCCTCATAAATATTAAAGAAGGGCTTGATCCTAGGACCTTCTTCCCTATGTGCAACTATAAATAGTGAGCTCTATTATCATTGTAAATGACATGGCTTTTCTGGCAAACATATGCTACACTCTATTCAAAGCTCAAAATAATTTTATCTTCTTGTTTATTGATATCATTGTTGTTGTGCTCGGAAGCTTTGCTCCCTGAATTGCTACTTCTACTATTTTATCATTATCACAAGTCTAAGTATTATATTTTCATCTAATTCATCTATTATTTCAGGATCAAATTAATTCACTTGTCTATAAACCACGTATAAATTCAACTGTACTGTTTTACGCGTAAATGGTTTGGCGCCCACCGTGGGGCTTAAACAATTGTATAGTTAAGTTGGTCCTTGACTCCTTTACTAACATGTTTTGATTATTTATTCTTAGCATAAAATCATTGAAAATGGCAGATAATGGTGTTAACAACACACACAACCTTGAGGCCCAAGGAAATTAGCCTTAGCACAAGGATTCAATCAGTGATACCTCGCAGTGAGGGGAACGAGGCCATACCGGTCCACGGTAGGTGGTACCTATGACATGTTCGGGAGGCGACTCCTGATGATGCTGAAGATGAGCACATTGTTGCAGTGGTAAGGGTCTTGCAGGAGCAACAAGAGGCCATTCTAGGCCATCTCACGCGGCAGGATAAGGTTATGATAGAACTGAAGCAGGCGTTATCATACACTTCCAATAATGCAAATGGACGAGGTCTAATTCCTCCTGGTGCTCCCGCAAATCAAACAACACAGAGGGTCGATAATAATACCCCGAGGGGCGAGGTTGACTTTGATGGGGCAAAGGGAGCAGATCCGGTCATAACAACGAGAGAGATCCCTTCAAAAAAGAACTCATATAGTTTATGAGAGAAGTGAACGTTTGCATGGACCAAATCTCGGGTGCGCCACTGGTGCTGAAAGGGCCAAACTCAAAGAAGTACATGCAATTGTCGTACAAACCAAGTGTGGCACCAAAATTGATCCTGAAGCGGTTTAAAATGCTAAAAGTGCCGAAATAGGATGGGACTTCAGATCCTCAGAAACATATCACCACCTATACAACTGCAGTGAAGGGGAAGATTTAGCTACCCATGAGATCAAATCAGTGTTTCTGAAGAAATTTGGAGTGACTCTCACGAAGGGAGCCTTGACGTGATATTTGCTTTTGCCCGAGCATTCCATAGATTCCTTCGAGATGCTCGCGGATTCTTTCATAAGGGCCATGATGGGTTAGAAAGGTACAGGCCCTGAAGGATGAAATATTCAAGATTTCACAAGGAGAGTCCGAGTTGCTACGGGAATTTGTAACCCGGTTCCAGAAGGAAAGGATGTTGCTTTCGGCTGTTCTAGATGAATGGGCGGTTGAAGCGTTCACCAAGGGTTTGAATTTGAGAAGTTCCGATGCTTCCCAAATTTGAAAGAATGCTTGCTCAAGTTCCAAGCGACAACTTGGACAGATTTTCACAACTGGTATGAGTCAAAGATAAGGATTGAGGATGATCAGCTCAGTTTTCGTCTGTTAAAGGTCGGGAGAAGAAAAAAAAAATCAAAAGATGATTTTGACACAGATAGACGATATTCAAGGAGACAGTTTTTGCATTATGAATGGGTTGAAGGATGCGGCAGACGTTTTCGATCGACATATAGGTTCGTTATTGATAGAAGAACTGATCACGATCGGAGCAATAGGTCATTACAGGACAAGGAAACGTCAGGTTCTTGTGATGCTTCCTACCCCAGGGTTTCATAATACAATTTAAATGTTAGTGTGAGAGAGTTGGTATCGGCTATGAGGAATTTTAAAGAAGCACGATTCCTGAAGCTGATTAGGTCCGATCCCAACTAGAGGGATCCTAATTTATGGTGCGAAAACTACTGGACGAATGGTCACCAGACTGGGGACTGTCGGCATCTACATGAAGAGGTGGCGACACTGCTGAAAAATGGCCATATTAGGGAATGCTTAAGTGACTGGGCTAAAAACAATTATGGTCGTAATCACGACATCGCCGAGCCCTCAAAAGCAGGAAAAGATCCCCCGCGCCTGACGATCAACATAATTTTTTGGGGGGAACGAGATTAACGAGGTTACTTTCTCTGCGGAAAAAAAGACAAAGGTATCAGTAACCCATAGCAAGAGACTCCGGGAAGTCGCTGAAGACAACATCGCCTTCATGGAGGAAGACGCAGATGGATTGTTGTTGTCGTATTGCGACACATTGGTAATTTCTTTAAATGTATTAGATATCAAAATCAAACGTGTTCTAGTAGATCCAGGGAGTTCGGCCAATATTATATAGTGGGGGTTATTGGAGCAAGCCAAAATTACCGGAAGCATCATTCTGACTGCAAAACTCCTCGCCGGGTTCAACCTAGCAAACATGACAACCTGAGGAGAGATCCTACTGCCCACGAATGCCGAAAGGGTGATGAAGACGACCATTTTTGAGGTAGTGGATAGTGATATGGGCTGCAACATTATCCTAGGAAGACCATAGTTGCACGAGATGGAAGTTATGCCATTGACAAATCACCAGTTGCTAAAATTCCCAGCTCTTACGGGAATTAAACAAATAAGAGGTGACCAATCGGCAGCAAGGGAGATGAATGCAGTTTCGGTCTCCTGTAGCAAAGTGAAGGAGCATGAAACATAACAATTACAGGAACTGATGCCTGCTCTTGAGTCAAGTAAAGTCAACCGGGAGGGAGAGGCATCAGAATCTTATCAGTGTCGAGATATTTCCAAGTACCAGAAAAGACGGATGCAACAAAGTCCACATCAGAAGAGCTTGAGCAAGTCACATTGTTCAAAAAATTCTTGGAGAGGAAATTCCACTTGGGGACAAGACTGCACCCCGAGCTTAGGTCTGGGTTTATTGAATTTCTTAAATTTAACGTCAATTGTTTTGCATGGTCGCATGCGGATATGACAGGTATCCTGCCGGAAGTGGCCATACACAAGCTAAGCCTGGATCCCAACGTTCCTCCGGTAAGGCGGAAAAAATATCCTATTGTCGAGGCCAGAAATAAATTCGTCAAAGAAGAGGTAACCCGCCTAATTGATATCGGTTCAATCCGAGAGGTAAAATATCCAGACTGGCTAGCTAATGTAGTAGTAGTTTCTAAGAAGAATAATAAATTTTGCATGTGTGTAGACTATAAGGACTTGGATAAGGCGTGCCCAAAGGACTCGTTCTCATTGCCGAACATCGATCAAATGAATGATGTAACGACCGGTCTTGAGTTAATGAGTTTCCTCGATGCTTACTCCGAGTACACCAAATTAAAATGAGCCCGGAGGATTAGGAAAAAACTTCGTTCATAACAAAGTTTGGTACATATTGTTGTAATGTGATGCCCTTTGGGCTAAAGAACGTCGGAGCCACTTATCAGCGGCTCGTAAATAAAATATTTGAAAAATAAATAGGGAAAAACATGGAAGTTTATATAGACGATATGCTTGTTAAGTCTTTGAATGCAGGTGATCATCTTAAACACTTGCAAGAAACTTTTTACATCCTAAGGAAGCATAACATGAAGCTTAACTCCGAGAAGTGTGCATTCGGGGTCAGCTCCGGGAAGTTCCTAGGATTCATAGTAGCACAAAGGGGAACTGAGGTTAACCCCGACAACATCAAAGCCATCGAAGACATCCCGGACCAGCTATCAAGCGTAAAGAGGTTCAAAGGCTCACTAGGAGGTTGGTCGCTTTAAGCAAGTTCATTTCCCAGTCTTCAGAGAAATGCCATCATTTCTTTTCGTTACTAAAAAAGAAGAACAACTTTGAATGGACCCCGAAATGTCAACATGCTTTGAGGGATTTGAAAAGGTACTTGTCAAGTCCTCCATTATTGTCAAAGCCGGAGGAAGGCGAAAAACAATTAATCTACTTAGCGGTCTCGGAGGTAGCAGTAAGCGCCCCTGAGGACGAAGGTACGCAATCTCCAATTTATTACGTTAGTAGAATTTCAACGGGAGCAGATATTTGTTACCCACATTTAGAGAAGTTGGCCTTAGCCCTCATGGTCGCTGCTTGGAAGCTAAGGCATTATTTTCAATGTCACCCGATAGCTACAGTGACCACCTTTACCCTGTGGAATATCCTGCATAAACCCAAAATTTTGGGTAGGCTGGCCAAATGGGCCGTTGAAATGAGTGTATTTGACATAGAATATAAACTTAGGTCTGCGATTAAGTCACAAGTTTTGGCCAACTTTGTGACCGATTTTAATCCAGGATTGCTTCCTCCGACAACCAAAGAAGCAGCGATGGTGTCAGAATCAACATCAGGAGTTTGGACCCTATTCATGGACGGAGCTTCCAATGTAAAAGGGTACGGGCTTTGCATAGTATTAACCATGCCTTTGAGGGAAACCCTAAGGCAGGCCATAAGAACGGTTCCTCTGACTAATAATGAAGCGAAGTGTGAAGCTTTGATTGCAGGACTAATTGGCCGGGGGACTAGATTCCGAGGTCATAGAAATCAAGTGCGACTCCTAGCTGGTGGTAAATCAGGTCTACGGGATCTTCGAAGCCAAAGAGGAGCGCATGCAACAATCCGTAGTGAAGGTTCAAGCCCTTCTTGCTCGGTTTCAGGAGTGATCAATTACGCTTATCTCGAGGGAAGTAAATGCAAAAGCATATGCATTAGCTAACCTTGTCTTATCAATGGAAATGAAGGGATCAGACTCCGGTACGATCGTACAGCTTATGCACTCAGTTTTGGACGCAAATAATTATTACGAGGTAAACATGACTAATTTGGTTGTGGGACTAGAGGAATGAGATTATTGATTACCTCGAGCACGGAAATTTTCCTGAAGATCTTAAGGCATCTCGGGAGATGTGCGCTAAAGCAAGGCGATGTAGTTTCAAATGAGGCCAATTGTATAGGAAATCTTTCCAAGGCCCGCTAGCCCGATGTTTTGGGGGCTCCAAAACTAATTATGTTATGCGAGAAGTCCACGAAAGAATCTATGGAAATCATTCGAGTGCAGATTCTTTATTACAAAAATTGGTAAGGGCAGGATACTATTGGCTCTGAATGGAACAAGACGCCAAAGCTTTTGTACAAAAATGCAATAAGTGTCAACGTTATGCACTGTTGGTACATCAACCAGCAGAACCGTTGCACTCAGTTTTGTTTCTATGGTCTTTCATGAAGTGGGGAATGGATATCGTTGGACCGCTGCCACCGGCCTCTGGTACGGTATGGTTTCTTTTGATTTTAACTGACTATTTTTTTAAGTGGGTCAGGTCTTACCAGAAGATCGGCAAACATGAAGTGGTGGATTTCTTATGGGAGAACATAATCTGTAGATTTGGGATATCAAAAGAGATAGCATGCGGCAACGGTCCATAGTATATAAGCACAAAGATCACAAAGTTCCTTGAGACTTGGAAGTCAAAAGGATCATATCTTAGCTTTATCATCCGTGCGCAAATGGTCAAGCGAAATAAACGAATAAAGTGATTATACAAAATCTCCAAAAGAGATTGGAAGTAGCTAAAGGCAAATGGCTCGAGGAACTGACTGGAGTAATATCGGCGTACCAAACAATGGTCAAATCGAGCACAAGAGAGACTCATTTCTCCCTTGTGTACGAAGCAGAAGCCTTGATCCCGATGGAAGTAGGGGAGCCTACCTTGAGATACTTCCAGGAAAATGAAGAAGCAAATAACGAAGCAATGTTTGTCAATTTGGAGCTACTCGATGAGCGTAGGGACTTGGCACATATAAGGGTGGAATCTCAAAAGAAGAGAATATAAAGATATTGTAATTGAAGAGCCAACCTCCGTTATTTTAAAGTGGGAGACTTGGCTCTAAGGAAAGTAACTCAAAACACCGGGGAACTCAATGTAGGGAAGCTAAGTCCAACATGGGAAGGCCCCTACCGAGTTTTAGCTGTCACCAGGAAAGGTTCATATGAGTTGGAGAATCAAGATGGAGAAAAGTTGCCAAGCAACTGGAACGTGGCATATCTCTAGAGATACTATTGCTGATGAACATCACCTGTACTGAAAGTATGTGCTGCACACTTTTTACCTTCGTCCAGTTTTTGTCCCAATTGAGTTTTTCTGGCAAGGTTTTTAACGAGGCAACAACGGAAAGCATACTACAAAGAAGGTTTCAAATGCTAGTGCCGTAATGAACATGAGACGTCTTCTTTAAGAGCACCGTAAACATTAAAAGGCCCTCTCTTATGAAAACTCTCACGATAAATGGTTGATTTCGGAAAAACTTGTGCCCGAAATCCAAATGCTTTCGGAGGAAAATACACCCAAAGTCTTGCATAATCAGACGCAAACAATAAAACTTGCACAAAATACTTAAACAGGAAAGGATGCAAAGATTAAACTTGCATAAATGTTCAAACAAAAGAATGCAGAAATACTCATGCAATAATTGAGCAAAAGGTGTTTTTATTTACAATGAATGTGCCAAAATGGAATAAGTACAAAAGTTGGGAAAAAGAAACGAAAAGCTAAGCTGTTGCGTCTTTGGAACACAAAGGAAGAGAAGCATCTGTGCCCCCAGGAGAAGTGGGTTGATCCACCGCCGACTCAATGTCTTGTCCTTCATCAATTTGACCTTCAGCATCTTTGCCTTCTGGTTCCTCTTCAGTTCTCGAGAATTCGGAACCAGAACCAGAAGAATCGGAAGCATTAGGCCTGGCCGGGAGACCCCTTTTATCTATTGACTCCAGCTCTTGGGCTTTAGCGATTTCGGCATCAAAGTCAATGACACCCGCTTTAGCCTCTTCCAAGGTTTTTCTCCTCATGCTGTACATAACATATGTTTTTTTCAACAACGAGAGAAGTCGCTCAACGCTTGAGGTCTTCTTTAAGTGGGTCAACCTCGGCAGAAAGATTTTCTCGGGTGGATCTAATGGACTTAAGGCTACAATCGAGATCACGGAAAGTAAAGCTAAAAAGTCTATTATGCTCAATGGTCTTCTTATACTTCTCCTCCAATTGGGCGTATTTAATCTAGGCAGCAGCAAGCTATTCAATTTTGGAGTTCAAGGCTGCCTCTAAATTATTTAATCATTCAGCGGAGGTAGCCTCACGATCGGATGTAGCAAGAACGACACTATGGACTTCAGCCCATTTGGCCCTAGCCTCTTCAAATTGAACCCTTAGCGGGGCGATCTCTTGGCTAAGGGTCTCTACTTCTTGCTCGCTTTGCTGCAAACGAGCCTCCAACACAACAACCTCAATTTCTTTGGCTTCTAGTTCTGAGAGGTAAGCAACTGTTTGGTCCCGCTCGACCAAAGGTTGATCCCGCTTAGAGGTAAGTTCCTCCTTATCCCGAATCAAACTTCGGAGGCCCTAGAAAGCAAGGAAATTGGCATGCAAAACAAAAAAGGCAAACTCAAAATACTACTAAATTGAAGATAGAAGAGATAACAAAGGAAATGAAGAATATATCGCTGTGGCATTGTGCATAGCATTGTTCAACAAACACTCTCCCGAGAGAGCCTGTATTTTTTCGCAATCTTTTTCTGAAGCCAAAGGCTTCAGATAGTTAGCAAGATCCACCAGTCGGGACAACAGATTGAACCTGGTAAAAATCGAGAGAGTAACACTTCTCCTCCTTTGCGGATCTTCTAAGGGGGCGGCGTAATTTTGCCCAATTTCCCATGAACTGGGGACTGGGGGAGAGGAACATTATCTTCTCGGACAGATGCTACCGGTGGAGATGATGTAGCAGTTGCTGGTGGAAAAGTCGGTGAAGAAAGAGGATGAAGCTGATGGCGTTGAAGGATAAGAAGTGGTTGCAGCAAGCGCAGTGTTGGGTGTTGGTTGCTTGTTAATTGAAGATGGTAGGGATCTAGTACTCAACCTCACAGTACCAGGTGCAGCGACTAGGATCCAAAAATGGGAGTTGGCATTTTCCACCATCTCAAACTCCCCCCAAAGTGCCGAGGCATTATCCTTAGTTGGTGTAACTAACTTAACAGGTTGAGCAGTTTGTTGAGCTAAGGAAGGTCATCGTCTTCTATATAGAGAAGCCCCCTCCTTACTGGCTTCCCTATCATCGTCAACTGTCACTGTTATGGCCAGCTCGGGAGGGGGTCTTGTCACCCCAACTTCTGAAAATGACTCGGGACGGCGTTCTTCGCCCTTTTATTCTTTCCCCAAGCCGCAGGTGAACGCCTTCTTTTTGGTTGCTTGTTCTCCAACCAGGGGCTTTGGGAAGAAGCACTCGCACCAAAAGAAGGCCTGGAGACGATTGTCTGTATAAAAGCCTCCTGTAGCAGCCTCGTCGCATCAGCAGGATTAGCCAAAACATCCTCCTTGATGACGACAACTGAGCCTTGGGATAGACCTGAATGCAACAGGAGAGAAAAGTCAAACAAATTTCTATGTGAAAAGGTAAAAACAAGATGAGTTCAACTTACTATGAGTTTTCGCCTTCCACCCGTATTTCAGAGAGAGTTCTCTCCACGTGCGGGTTTCGGGTGTAGTAATATCCAAAATTTTCTGGACCCATTGGTCCAAGCCCTCAACCCTAGGTGGAATCCACCGAGTTGAGGAAATAGGTAAATGAAGAAGAGTCAATAATAATGTGGAATGATCTTTAACAGAAGAAGAAAAAAACAATAAACTTACGTGTACTGTTCCATAATTCCGGGAAACTTGGACCCACGGCCGGGATGATGTAACAGGTGGCAATTGAAACGAACCATTCCATCCACCCACGATCGCTATTATCATCCATGTTGGATAGTAGTGCATGGTGGCCACGCTTGCTGAAATTTTTCATTCCCTCACAGAATATTTTGGGGGAATAGAGGTTCGTCACTCGAGCAAAGGATAGCTCTTCTTCCTGTAAGGCCCCGTAAAATTTTACCAAGAACCCGAGGTTCCATGATGGCAAGGTAGACTTATGTGTTGATGATTATAGAGATTATGTGAACCCGGGGTTCTGTTGTCACAACCCAAACCGATGGGCCGCGATGGGCACCCGGTACCTTACTCAACCGAGTACCAACATAATGTATCTTTCATGTCATTCTATCATAGGTAAATGAACCGGCGTAAAGCATGAGGGAATACAAACTTATACATATGAAGCATGGACCTATAAGGCGACATGATTGTTTATATACTCAAAACGTAGGCCGACAAGGCCATACAAGTATCCGTATGCATGACATCAGCCTACAAGCCTCAAAGAATACATAATATCATAAAGGTCGGGATAGGGTCCCGCCATACCAATCAATATATGTACTAATCATACTGACCAAAGAAGCAACTCCGGAGCAAATGAAGCGCATTAACACCTTCCGCTGAGCTGATAGCCTATTTGGAGGACTCTCGATCGATCTATCAGGACTTGCGGGCATGAAACGCATAGTCCCCAGGCAAAAGGGATGTCATTACAAATAATGTACCGAGTATGTAAGGCATATAAATAAGTACATAACAGATATGGGAGAAATATAGAGCAAATGACTTAATTTGTAAGTCGGGATAACTCTGTAAATCATGATATAATTATAGTGTCATGCATATGCGTATGAATGTCATGTCGTGCATAGGTACATGTTTCATAACATCATCAGGCCTCTGAGGGCATCCCATCATATCATCTCGGCCACTATAGACAAAATCATCAACGTATACCAGCTGATCAGGTGGTGGTGCGTATATAATGTCATAACCTTTTCCCATATCCCATATACATATATACACATATATAACGCCATCTGGTCATGGGTCAGTGTAAATGAATGCAATGCATGAGAATTACGTCAACAAAATCTTTCAGAGTGTCATAAGACCATTATGCCTTTGATTAATATCATGAAATAAACTTTTTTTTCAACTTACGTATTTTTTTGGGACCCATGGACAGATGATAGAATAATATGACACATGGGGAATCATGAACATAAGCATCTCTAATATTTTTATGAATAGTCATGTATGGAAATTGTGCATTTGAACGTTTCATTTGTATCATATGGATCATGCCAAAAGAAAGAAGGGATAGCCTTAACATACCTGAACCGATTCTCTTGACAATCCCTTTAATATACGTCAATTGCAACAAATCACCTAACGGCAAGATCGGAGTAGGGAAAATTCGCCTGATATTCTTGAGAACGATTGTACCGTGCTTTCTTAGAATTGCTTCTCACGCATAATCAGATCTTGTACGAAGTTTGCTGAAGCTCACCCGTCATTTAACGAATATGACCATCTTCAATCTTGAGATTTTAAAGAAGTCTTTTGTTGTGCTAATCACCCAACATTGTTGGTCAATAATTAAAGTGGCAAGAATGCCATAACTTCCTTCATTTTCTCCAAGTTATATTACTATCTAAGAGACCAAGCAATGGAAACAACCAAGAATTCCACACGTCTTTTTGTAGGAATTTGGTAAGAACTTTTAAAGAAATCACGTTGCTAACTTTTTAAAAGCTCACATCTGATTGTATTCAAATTATTAGAAGGGAAGTGTCTTGTAATTAATCATGTTAGATTGCCACCTATCTAAAATGACTAAGAGTCATTGTCTAAGAAGTGGCTTGCTGCCACATTTTACTTTGATACTTATCCAAAGTGTTTGATTAATTTAATTAGGTAATATCCCGCTACCCGGTAATTAAACAATTACCCGCATAATTAAAATACTACTTACTTTTAACACACCTTATATACCTTATACATAATACTATCATGTCCATGTGGCACCTTATATGGTACTAGTCCATAAATATCGGGTATTAACGTTCGGCCCGTATTTATCCCAAAATATCAAACTTGGATAAAAATTCATTTTCTTTGACTTGCTTCCCCGCTCACCTTCCCGAATTTACTCATTATTTGTTTGAAATAGCATAATTATTATAATCTCCAAATAATCTTTTCCTTGGACTGATGTTAATTACCTTACAACAAATTCAACGTACAATAATATAGGGTGCAACATCGTCGTAATTTAATACGGCGAAGCGTAACATCATCGTAATGTAATACTGCAAGATGTAACATCATCATAATGTAATACTACAAGGCATAATATCATCGTAATATTACACTGCAGGATGTAACATCATCGTAATATTGTGAGGTGTAACATCATTCCCCCCTTTGGAATATTTGTCCTCAAATGTTGATTGATGCTCTTATAATTTTCATAACTTATAGCTCTTGTGAATACCTTAGTACTCTCCTTGCCATTTAGGCAGTTGTTATGTGAATAAATCCAAAGTCTAGGGTATTCCCCCCTTTAGTCTTCTTTCTCATATCACGACTTGTGGTTGAAATCTTTTTAATCTCCTAACTGTTGCTATCTCCTGTCATGCAGCCTGTATGACTCTGGCTTTGTAAGTGCGCTTATGCAACTGATCTTTCCTTTTCCCTCCAATTTTTAGCCAATCTCTAGTCCTCGCTTTGTAAACATATATAGAGCTTGACAAGATGTCCCTCTGGTACTTTTTGGACTTACGAATATTGCTATATCTTATTTCATAGATCCACTTATCCATTCGTATGACTTTATCGTTACTGAGGTCTGCAAGCAACTTCAAGTTACTTTCGTTGCTTATCCTTAAGACTGATGGTTTAATCTCATATCATACTGTTGAATTTTTATCCATCTATTATTGATTCACCTTAATGTTGATTCATCATCTACCACTGATAACTTGATCTTTTATGTAACACCGTCGGTAGGGCTCTTGACATTTGGAGTAATTAGATTGATCCACCTAGGGGTGATACTATGCTCCCATAACCGTACTTTATAGCATCCCAATGTGACTCACCTTATATGGGTATTTTAATCTTTTCCAATTCGTGAAATTCCTTTCCTTTCTTCGTCAGACCATTACTCAATCAAAGGCCCAAACATCATCCTTTATATATCACAATCACACCCTCATTCTACTACCAGGGCAGCATTCCATATCTTCTAAATGTTATTAGTCTTAGACTCCTTTGATTTCATTCAGGCTACCATGAGCTTTGTATAACTTAGAGAAATCATCTTCTTTTTTTTTGTTTTCATGGGCTTAATCCTGAGGACTTATCCATTTTTGTTACCTTCTCACTCGCCCTTTCTTATCCTTACTCTGGAGTTTTCTAGAACCTTATCGTTTCACCATACAATAGCTTGCGACCTACATATATCTATATATATATTACTTGCAACCTTTCAACTTGGTTGCATCATAGATTTCCTTATGTCATTCTGGAACATCAAGAGATACATCACATTGTCTCTAACTTTTCTTTACTCTCTTAATTAGGCTTCTCGATACCTAGACCATAGGCTGGAGGATATGCTACTGATGATGCCGCTATTATTCCTAGCTATTGAATCCCCGCACTTCTAGCCTTTATCCGAAGTAAGGACTATTCACAACCTTCTGTATTTGAGTATCTCGTACGGTGTCCACCTTTACCTTACTTATCTTAAAGTCTCACATCACATCTTTTATCTCTTTCATGACATCCCTTCCACATAGGTATAATCACATCCACAACTTGAAGCTCTCTTATAATACTTGCACCTCTGGTGCATACACAATCTGGTGGTAGCTCCATACTAGTACTCTTCAAACTAGCTCTATCGTAGAGCCATTACAGAATATGGCTACTATATTATTTCTCTTGTACCTATGATATTAAGAGTGATTCTAAAATGTTCTCAATCATGATGTTTGTAACTTTCTGGGTCCAATAACCAGACTCCTAATTTACTTAGTTGATATAACTCTTTAGTTTCCTCTTTCTTCTAATTAGCCTTTATGTAGGATTAAGCTATCTTCCAATCTGTGGCTCATGGCATTTAGTTATTACTTTAGCCCTTCATGGATGCTATGGAATATCCATGATACAATCTTCTAACAATTCAATCCTTGGTCTTTGACCTAGGCTCAATTCTTTCTTTTAACTTATACCGCAATCCTCTACGACTGTATGATTGTCAACATATATGTTGCATAGATAATACTCCAAACTCGTAAGTGTGTTCATAAAGTAACTAACTCTGGATCATTGAACGAATAATTCCTTTCATTCCTTCTCAGTTTCTTTAGCATAAGCTATTACTTTTCCTGGTCTTTCTACCCCTTTGTTGCGTGCATACTTAGCTTATCTTAGTTCCCACACATGCCGGAGTTTTCGTGCAATTCATATGATCTCGAATATTACTTTTGATTTTACTTCCCGTTCATTAGCCACAGTAGGTGCCGCTTTCTTTTGGAGTGCTTACAATGTTGTTGTGAGACTGTTATTACACGACCATTTCCTCTTTAGGTCACTGTGCTTTGGTTGAAGCCTTCTTCCTTATTTCCTCAACTAGTCTTTCATTGTAGTACTTGGGGGGGATCCTTTGAATTTTGTAAGGGTACGAGCTTATCACATTGTATGCCTGACGGAATTTTTGATGTTCTTCCTCGCCTATAATTACCCATAGTTACTTATCTCCACACCCTTGTGCTTGTAGGGTTACTCCTGAACTAATATTTTGACTGTCTTCACGGTGACACTCTCTTTTATTTCCGTAACACTCATACGGTACCTTTTTAACTTCCCCAACTCCTATATGGATATTTTTCAAGAGTCACAATGTTATAACTGTGAGGCTGAATTCTGCATATTAGGGTTCCCTATGTTAATCTTGCACGATCTGTTGATTTGTCTGTATTCTCTTGTCTAGCCATGGCTAGGCTCTTCTTGAATCAACTACTAACCACTTTTTGCCCCATTCCCGTATCAATATTTCGCGTAATATTTCTTGGGTCATTTCCTTTGTCTTAGCTTACCTCTCGCACTGGCTCCTTATTAATCGATAATATCTCAGGCAGGAACCCTTAATTTCTCTCCCTGACGTCGTGTTTGCATAATGCTCTAGTATCGTAGCATATCTGTAAGCATTGAATAAGTGCAATATCATCCCTTTTTCGTTTTATCGCATTCTTCCTTTACCATTCCATAGTTACTAGAACCGCTTAATTCTGACGCAATGCTACCTCACTCCACATTCCCTCCTTTTGGGAAGTACTAATATTTAGTGCTACAACGATCTATCTATAAATGTTTTACCTCTTTATCATTGGCGTCTTCTCACATTATTAATGACCCTTACTTGCCTTGCGGTAATCCTTCTGTACCAAGGATAATGAAATTCCTTACTCGTGAGGGTGGCCCTTAGTGTAACTGGCACATACAGTCCCTTAGGCTTAACTTTGCTCACATTGCTTGCTTTAGGGAAGCGTCTTCCTGAATGACCATTATCTAAATTTCTCATGAATCTTCTTTTTTTGTCCATTCTATTATTTCCAGAATGAAATCTGAAACTCTCAAGATACTGACTATTATCCAATCACTCAGTCCCTAATTCACGTTTAGTTTATCTTGTTCACTAGCCCATACTGATTTCTATTATTCTAGGGTCTAACTTTTCCTTCCGATAGTTGTGTTGGAGTCACAAACTTATTTCTCGAAGTGAGGATATAACTTTATCGCCTATACTCTTTTGTTATCTCAAGGCCTGTCACATCTCGTCTTTTCCCTCACCTATAGACTCTGTAATACTATCATTTTTTTGACCTACATTTATCATCCATGTATCACATCTTACTCTTAATGCTTCATTAGCTCTCTTCTTATTTCCTGCTAACATTTCTGTCTATCACTTTATTCTGAAAACTTCAACAAGATATTCTTTTGCTTTTTGCTCTCCTTGCTTCATCCATCTGTTCTTCGGGTTGCTCAACGTCCTTGCTCTACTAGGGACGAGAGTCACACTAAGGTAATATTTATCCTTCCAGGCTTTCAGTGCCTATCTTCAAATTTTTTTTTTGATCATGCTAGTATTCACATCTAATTGTAATATTCTAGAGTACACCATCTGGGCGTCACACAAGAAAGTCTATTAGCATATTTGTAATACCCTTCAGAAATGCTAACTAACACAAACAATCCATTCACCATTTTGGGTTATTCTAACCCCAGCTGGATCCTAATGTTCCATCCTTTTCTTAAACTACACTTATTAGCCCCCATAGGGCATAACTGAGATGGGTATGTCCAATTGTACATACCTCTGTTACTGTTGAATATAACTCAAAAAGCTTATATTCCTCTGCCTAAATTATAAACACTATTAACCTTCATTAACTGGGCGCCTCGTACTATTCTTCATCTTGCTTCTTTTTCTTGTTGAAACTTATATTTATCTCCTGAATCTCTCATTGTCTTTCACCATTAAGGTGGATAGGTATTCTTGCCTCAAGACTCCTTATCAAGAGGCTTACACCTTTCAGTACGCACATGATCTGCTGAAGACCTCACATTTACTTATCATAAGCAAGATGCAAAATCAAGTTCCTCTAACTCAACACTTCCACAGCTATATCTCTTATCGATCATCTTTCTGAATGTAGGCATCATCTTATTACGAATAAAATAAAAGTTTTGAATTTGAATTCTTATAAGTGAGCTCTACTATACGATCTAGAGTAAGAAGAAAGAGTGACAGTCCTAAATGCCTTATAGCCTCCTGCTTATAAGTGTGGTGCACGACACACCCATAATTAAGACTCTACTAGACACGGCTTGTAGACTCCCTAGGACAGAACTACTCTGATACCATTTTTGTCATGACACAAACCGATGGGCCGCGACGGCACCCGGTACCTTACTCAATCGAGTACCAACATAATGTATCTTTCATGTCATTTTATCATAGGTAAATGAACCGGAGTAAAGCATGAGGGAATACAAATTTATACATATGAAGCACGGGCCTATAAGGCCGACATGATTGTTTATATACTCAAAACGTAGGCCGACAAGGCCATACAAGTATCCGTATACATGACATCTGCCTACAAGTCTCTAAGAATACATAATATCATAAAGTTCGGGATAGGGTCCCGCCATACCAATCAATACATGTACTAATCATACTGACCAAAGAAGCAACTCCGGAGCAAATGAAGCGCACTAACACCTTCCGCTGAGCTGATAGCCTACTTGGAGGACTCTCGATCTATCTATCAGGACCTGCAGGCATGAAACGCAGTGTCCCCAGGCAAAAGAGATGTCAGTACAAATAATGTACCGAGTATGTAAGGCACATAAATAAATACATAACAGATATGGGAGAAATATAGAGCAAATGACTTAATCTATAAGTCGGGATAACTCTGTAAATCATGATATAATTATAGTGTCATGCATATGCGTATAAATGTCATGTCGGTCATAGGTACATGTTTCATAACATCATCAGGCCTCTGAGGGCATCCCATCATATCATCTCGGCCACTATGGGTAAAATCATCAACGTATACCAGCTGATCAGGTGGTGGTGCGTATATAACGCCATAACCTTTTCCCATATCCCATGGATATAATATATATATATATATATATATATATATATATACGTGTATATAATGCCGTCTGGTCATGGGTCAGTGTAAATGAATGCAATGCATGAGAATTACGTCAATAAAATCTTTCAGAGTGTGATAGGACCATTATGCCTTTGATTAATATCACGAAATAAACTTTTTTTTCAACTTACATATTTTTCTGGGACCCACGAATAGATAATAGAATAATATGATAAATGGGGAATCAATAACATAAGCATCTCTAATATTTTTATGAATAGAGTCATGTATGGAAATTGTGCATTTGCACGTTTCATTTGTATCATATGGATCATGCCAAAAGAAAGAAAGGATAGCCTTAACATACCTAAACCGATTCTCTTGACAATCCCTTTAATATACGTCAATTGTAATAAATCACGTAACGGCGAGATCAGAGTAGGAAAAATTCGCATGATATTCTTGAGAAAGATTGTACCGTGCTTTCTTAGAATTGCTTCTCACGCATAATCGGATCTTGTACAAAGTTTGCTGAAGCTCACCCGTCATTTAACGAATATGATCATATTCAATCTTGAGATTTTAAAGAAGTCTTTTGTTGTGCTAATCACCCAACATTGCTGGTCAATAATTAAAGTGGAAAGAATGCCATAACTTCCTTTATTTTCTCCAAGTTATATTATTATCTAAGAGACCAAGCAATGGAAATAACCAAGAATTCCATACATATTTTTATAGGAATTTGGTAAGAACTTTTAAAGAAATCACGTTGCTAACTTTTTAAAAGCTCACATCTGATTGTATTCAAACTATTACAAGGGAAGTGTCTTGTAACTAATCATGTTAGATTGCCACATATCTAAAATGACTAAGAGTCATTGTTTAAGAAGTGGCTTGCTGCCACGTTTTAATTTGATACTTATCCAAAGTGTTTGATTAATTTAATTAGGTAATATCCCGCTACCCGGTAATTAACCAATTACCCGCATAATTAAAAATTGTCTCAACTTACTTAAAATACTACTTACTTTTAACACACCTTATATACCTTATACATAATATTGTCATGTCCATGTGACACCTTATATGGTACTAGTCCATAAATATCGGGTATTAACGCTCGGCCTGTATTTTATCCCAAAATGTCAAACTTGGACGAAAATTCATTTTCTTTGACTTGCTTCCTCTCTCACCTTCCCAAATTTACTCATTATTTGTTTGAAATAGCATAGTCATTATAATCTCCAAATAATCTTTTCCTTGGACTGATGTCAATTACCTTACGACAAATTCAACGTACAATACTATAAGGTGCAACATCATCGTAATTTAATACTGCGAATCATAACATCATCGTAATGTAATACTGCAAGGTGTGACATCATCGTAATATAATACTAAAAGGCATAACATCATCGTAATATAATACTGCAGGACGTAACATCATCGTAATATTGCGGGGTGTAACATCTGTGATGCCAAGGTACGAACTTTTTGGGTTGAACAGTGCATTGGGGAGTCGAAGAAAAACTATTGCAGAACAAGGCATTTCTACGTTCCATTATGCAACTGCAGAACTGACCTGCGGGCCGCAGATCAGCCGCAGAGTGAAGTAGAGAAATGGGCAAATTTTGGAGGTTGTTTTTGCAGTCAATTATGCAACCGCATAACTGTTTCGCGGGCCACACATCCGTCGTAAAAGCTAGCATGAGAAATTTTGGAAGGAGTTTCTGCGGTCTTCTATGCGACCGTAGAATTCGTCTACCGACCGTAGACTTGTCGCATACCTGCACAAAAATGGCCAGTGTCGTAGGTCCATTATGCAGTCCATTTTGCGGGCCGCATAAGTGTTATGCAGTCCTTTATGCAACCATAGATCTACATCGGGGCTTCATTTTTTCTAATTTCATAACTCGACCCTATTTCGATATATAATCGTTAGGGATCATTTGTAAAGAAAAAGTCTGATATTTCTAGAGAGAGGGAGTGCCATAGAGTGAGAGGGGAAGTTCCTAAGCTTATTGTTCATTAATTCTTGCTCAAAAGTTGAAGAATTCACAAGGAGAAATTCACAAGTTCTTCATTCAAGAGGTAAGATTCCATATCCTAGTTTCAATTTCAAATTTGGGGTAGAAGAGGGTTAGTGGGGAGTGTGATTCTGGGGTGTGAGAGTGTATCTATGCATGCATGCCCTATTATGCGTTGTGGTAAGGTAGTTAAGATCAGATGGGTAGACCTTGGATTGTGGAGTGAAGGAAATCTACCATAGGTCAATCTAGAAATCATAATGCCCACCTAGTGTTTGATAAAATACTCAAATGAGCTGGAACCATGAACTCCTTTCTAATTTGTATTCAATTTTGTTATATTTCTAAATAGATCAAAGTTGCTAAGATTTCCGAAACATCGTAGTAATATAAGGAATCTCAAAACGAGGTATGTTGGCTAAACTTCTCTCTTAGAATTAAATCCCACGATGTCCTTATAAGTCCCGAGTTGTTCATTATAACTTGACTACTCCGAGTAAGCTTTGCGTCAAAAGATATATGTTCAATATGTATTCCAAATGCTCTTGTCATGTTATGTTACTATTTGAGAATGTGTTCAAAGTATGGGTTGCGTATCTAAATGTTATGACTTCAAGTTGTGTTTCAAATGAAAGCTATTAAGCCAAATTATGTAAAAATCTCAATGTGCTTGAGACACTTATTTGCTCACATGTGTACTCAAAGTGTTGAATAGAAATGCTTTGTTGTTGATGATCCGTGATGATGTTTGAAAGTGAAAGAAGTGATCATGAAATATGAAATACGGCCAACATGCCAAGAATGATGTTACATTTGGGACAGTGCCAGTGAAACGAAGAAACGCATAAAAGACGTTGAAATGACTTGTAAATCCTTTTAACAATAAACACTTTGGGGGTATCATTAGTCACCGAGGAAGTGTAGGTTGAAATAGCCTAACCCTGAAACTACACATGCCAGTGTAGGAGTGGATTGTAATTATTTCCCTCATTTGGGATGAGATTGATATGATGAGTATATTCCCCTTTATTAGGATGAGATAATTTCTAGAAAAGAGTGATGTTGATCCACATGACATTGTGGTAAGACGACCTAGCCGGTCGGGTCATGATCGGATGCCATGATGCATACATAGTGGTGATTCTGCTTGAAATTGTGAATGAAATAATGATTGAAACTGGGAAAGTGATTATGATGGTGGTTGAAGTCTTTGGGTGAGACGGCCTAGCCAATCGGGACGTGATCGGACTCCGTGTTAACATTACGATGGTATATCGGTGCTAAGATCTACCAGCCTAAAATAATGGAAATTTACTTGAAAACTATTCTTGCTCCTATCTTGATGTTTTAGTAATGTTTGAGGCTTCCATTGATTTTATGATTGTTCTTCCTTATATTGTTACCTGTTCTAATGAGAGGGTGTTTAGTCATACATACTAGTACTATTCCATTTGTACTAATATCCCTTTTGCCGGGGGTGCTGCATCTTTAATTGATGTAGGTGATCCCACAATAGGTAGCGTTAATTAGTGATAGCGGTACACCCTCTTCCTAGCTGACTTGGTAAGTGCAACTTCATTTTGGGGTCGTGCGTCTTTTGTACCATGTGTATTACGTATTGAGGTACAATCGGGGCTGTGATGACCTGATAGATCATCTCATGTTTTGAAACCTAATTATGTGATCTGAAAGCCTTAAAAATCAAGTTTTAGCCTTCCTTGATTTGCGTGCATAGTCCGGGCATCCTTCCGGGAAGCTTTTATGTTAAAAATTGTTAAAAATAAGAAATTTTGCCTAAAAACTTTATTTGTGTTGACTTCGGTCAACATTTTTGATAAATGGACCCTGATTCTTATTTTGACGGTCCCAATGGGTCCGTATCGTGATTTGAGACTTAGGCATATGCCCGAAATCGAAATCGAAAGTCCCTAACCCGAGATATCGAACTTTGTCGAAATTTGAAAGGTAAAGGCTTAATGAATTGGAAATGTTTGACCAATGTTTGACTTTTTGGATAACGGGTCCGCATTTTAGTTCCGGAAACTAGTATAGGTCCAATACCATATTTATGACTTGTCTGTGAAATTTGGTAAGAAACGGAGTTGGTTTGACATGATTCGAACGTCCGGTTGTGAAAATAGAAGTTTCAAAGTTTTATTGAAAATTCCATTTGATTTGGTGCCTAATTCGTAGTTCTAGGTGCTATTCTGGCAATTTGATCGCATGATCAAGTTCGTGTGATATTTCTAGACTTGTGTGCACTTTTATTTTAGAACCCCGAGGGCTCGGGTGAGTTTCGGATAGGCTACAGAGTGAAAATTGGACTTACAACATTGCTAGTGTGCTTCAATTTTTTTGCAGGCCTCAGACCTCGTAATTGCGAGGTCAATCATCGCATTTGCGACCAGTGTTGGGTTCACATTTGCAATCTACTCATCGCATTTTCAAAGAGTAGCTGGGAAGGCCAAAGTTCGCATTTGCGAACAAAGCTTTGCATTTGCGGAGATCATTGGTCACAATTGCAAGCCGCTCTTCACATATTTGCGAAGGAAGCAGAAGTGTGAAAAGCTTCGTATTTGCGATGGCTTCTTCACGTTTGTAGGGTTCGTATTTGCGAACCCTAGGTCACAAATGCGATATCTGCATCTGGTCAGATAGGATTAGATGGGATTTTTGGTTCATTCTTCAAATTTTCAAAACTTAAAACCTTAGAGGTGCTTTTTTCAAGAAGACTTCTTCCCCAAATCGTTGGTAAGTGATTCTAACCTAATTCCTTTCAATCTTTCACTACGTTTCACAAGTTTTCAACCTAAAATCTTGAGTTTTCATGGTGTAATTGGGGGTTTTTGGGTAGAAATTAGGGATTTGGTAAATTGGGGATTTAGACCTCAAATTGAAGTCAGATTCCAAAACAAATTATAAAATTGGGCTCGGGGTGAATGGGTAATTGAATTTCGGGTTGGGACCAAACGGGTCAGGGTGTTAACTTTCGTTGTCTTTTTCAATAATGGCCTAAATTGAATCCTTCGCAATCCTGGGTAGTTACTAAGGCTTAATTTGTATCATTTGGTTGGTAATTTTATAGATTCTATTGGTTCAGAGGCTTGTTTGAAAGGAAAAGCCGTGGTTGAGCTTTGAGTTTGGCCATTAGAGCAAGGTAAGTGTCATGGTTAACCTTGGCTTGAGGTATTAGGACTTATTTGTCTATTTTCTATGTGTTTAGACATTAGGTACAATGTATAGGTGAGGTGACAAGTGCCTATGCATTGTTGCCGGGTCATAACATGCGGGTGGGACTTATCCTTGTAATTGTTGTTTCCTTGATCATTTTATCCATGCTTAGACTAGTTAATTGTTAAGTTGATCGTTTTATTCATGTTTACGGACTTTTGGTAGTAATTGAGTGTTGATTTAAAATTGAGGTTGGTTTTGTGGAACCAAATGTTGAAGTAAAACCTGCTCTTGTTATTTCTATCTCCCAGTTGTCATTTGTTCATTGCTTTGGGTAAGGGAGAGTGTTAATGCACGAAGGGTGATGCTGTGCCATATTGTGAGTGTTAATGCATGAAAGGTGATGTCGTGCCATATTGTGAGTGTTAATGCATGAAGAGTAATGTCATGCCATGTTATGAGAGTTAATGCATGAAGGGTGATACCGTGCCGTATCTATTGATTTATATGGTGAGGCTGAGAGTAAAAGCACAAAGGGTGATGCCATGCATTTTCTTTTACCGTGTTTACTTGTTCTTGTTGGTTCACAGTATATTGGCTATTCAAGTTATCATTATGCTATAGTTCTCTATCTCGTATTCCTCTCAGCATGTCCCCCCTCCCGATATTACCTGTCTATCCCTTCATTGTTGTTATTTGTATGTGTGTGTATGTATATACACACACACACACACACATACATACTATTAAATTGCACATGTTTTGCTATGTAAGTGTCTTTTCATAGCCTCATCACTACTTCGTCGAGGTTAGGCTCGACACTTACCAGTACATAGGGTCAGTTGTACTGATACTGCACTCTGCACTTCCTGTGCAGATTTTGGTAGTGGTCCCAGCTGATTGAGAGGCGTAGCAGCTCGGACTAGTTCATCGGAGACTCAAGGTAGATCTGTTGCCGTTCGCAGACCTTGAAGTCCCCTTCTATCCTTCTGTTTTTATTGTTTCTTTCGCTCAAACAGCTGTATTTCTTTCAGACTTTTACTTGTAGTAAATCCTAGAAGTTTGTGAATTGTGACTCCATATCCGGGTGGTAGTACATATTGATTTTTTTATATTATTCCGCACTTGCTATATTTGATTTTAGCTTATTTGCTGTTATTTACTGAATTGAATAAGATTGGCTTAAATATTCTCTAACGTCGGCTTACCTAGCAAGTGGAACGGTAGGCACCATCACGGTCTCGATGGTGGGGATTCTGGGTCATGTTGGTATCAGAGCACTAGGTTGCCTAGGTCTCACAATTCACGAGCAGGCTTAGTTGAGTTTGGAGGATCGGTACGGAGACGTCCGTACTTATCTTCCAGAGGCTACGGAGTTTAGGAACAATTTCACTTCTATTCTTCTCTATCGTGCGATTTAGTTCTCTCATTTCCAATTGAACTCTTCTACTCTTGTTCTGATGTAAAAGAAGAATCTATGTTAAATTTCATTAAATTTGTCCAAGATCATGTTTTAGAGCTCAAGTCCAAATAGATTGACTTAATTTCAAGAAGCGCAAGAAGTCTATGAAGCTCAAGATTGATTTCAAGAAGCCAAGATTCTTTCCTTCTTAAAATAGGATTTATTTTATTCCTTTTAGAATAAGGATTTTCCTTTTAGTAGGTTTCTAGTTTCTTTTCCTTGTAAAATAAGAATTTTACTTTCCTTGTCTTAGTTATATTATTTTCTTATTAGAATAGGAATTGTAGTCATCAAAGAAGAGACCCTGGGCCTATGTAAAGGGTTCTCATGCCTTTGTAGAGTAGAATTCATGTTTTTGAGCTTTACCCTAATTTGAAATAGAGTGTTTTCTCTATTTTGTCTTCTTTATCCTTGTTTTTGGTTCCAAGCAAGGCGGTGATAGTCTTTTCTTATTTTCAATTGCGTGTGGTGTTTCTTTATCATGTTAATTGATTCCAAGTGGTGACTTTAGGAATCTTATAGTTCTTGATCATTCAAGAACACGTTTCTTGATCTAAATTCGTTTTTTTGTTATCATAGGATCATAACTTTCCTTGAACCGGTACATCATCAATATTTACTTGTTTTGAACGAGTAAATAGTCTTTCTTAAATCTCATATCGTCATCTTTCACCTTGTTTTTGAATCATCAGATTCCGAGTCCTAAAACTTGAGATATACTGTTTATTGAAATCGGCCCATAAACCACGTTTTCGTTTCAAGATATTGATCCTGGTCATTTGGTTCTTTGTTAACTCAAAGAATCACATCATGTTCTCTCGTAGATGGCGAGAACACGTACTGCATCCTCAACTGAGCAGAAGCCAGAGCCCCCGGTGGCAGCTCCTACGAGGGCAGAGGTCGAGGCTGAGGCCGTGCCGGAGGCCGAGGCAGGGCCAGGGATTAGCCTAGAGCTCAAGCAGCAGCACCAGCGGTAGAGACTTAGGTGGAGTTTGATGAGGAGGCTCCAGCCCACACTGTTCCAGTAGGACCAGCTCAGGTCCTAGAGGGGTCATCGCCACCCAGTGCTTCAGGATGCTTTGGTCCGTTTGGTGGGCTTATGGAGAGTGTGGCCCAGACTAGCACATTTCCCATGGCAATAGCCGTCTCTCAGGCTGGAGGAGGAGCACAGACTCCTGCTACTCACACCCCAGAGTAGATGGCTCCCCAGTACCAAACTCCAGCAGCTCAGCTAGTTGGAGTGGTTCAGTCAGTTGGTGTGGCACAGGCCGATGATGGATCAACTATGTATGCTAAGAGCTTATTGAAGTTGGACAAGTTTACCAAGCTCTTTCCAGTTCACTACAGTGTGGCATCTTCTAAGGACCCACAGGATTATCTTGACCACTACTATGAGGTGCTGCGAAACATGGGGATAGTGGAGACCAACGGGGTTGATTTTGCTATGTTTCACATGACTAGTTCCGCCAAGAGATGGTGGAATGACTTTGTGTTTACCAGACCAGCTGGGTCACCTAGTATGTCCGTCACTCAGTATGAGACCCGTTTTGTGGATCTGGCCCATCATGCTATTCTTCTGCTTCCCACCGAGAGAGTGAGAGGGTGAGGAGGTTTATTGAGGGGATTGCACAGCCTATCAGTTGCAGATGGCCAAGGAAACTAAGAGTGAGATTTCTTTTCAGACGGCTCTAATGTTGCTAGGCGAGTCGAGATGGTTCTAGCTCAGGGGAGTGGTCAGGGGTCTGATAAGACGCTTCGTCACTCCGGTGGATTTAGTGGAGCCTCAACTAGGCTGGTGTACTTTCGATAGAGGCCATCCTCCCAGGCTGTTTCAGCGAGCACTTCAAGCATCCCGTGGTGCTTCAGGTGATCGTGGCCTTTATATGCATTATTCCAACCCGCTAGCCTACAGTGCACCACTAGCTCCTATTAGTTCACCTCCGCTCCAAAGGTTTCAAGGTGGTTACTCCGGTTGACAAGGTTAGTTTCAGGGTAAGCAGTCATAGCAGCCAAGGTCCTGTTATACTTGTGGTGGTCCGAGGCACATTGCTAGATTTTGCCCTCGTGCATCGAGCAATTCTCAGCATCAGGGTTCTCGTGCCATGGTACTGGCACCGGGTGCTTCACCACTCACTCAGCCAGCTAGAGGTAGGGGCCAGGCAGCTAGAGGTGGTGGTCAGGCCATTAGAGGTGGAGGTCAGGCTGCTAGAGGTAGAGGCCAGCCTGCTAGGACCCGTCCTAGAGATGTAGTTCAGAGTGGTGGGGCCCAGCCCCGATGCTATGCTTTTCCAGCTAGGCCTGAGGCGGAGTCTTCTGACGACGTCATCACAGGTACGATTTCAGTGTGCAATAGTGATGCTTCAGTTCTATTTTATTTGGGTTCTACTAATTTCTATGTGTTATCCTATTTTGATTCATATTTGGTTGTGCCTCGTGATTATTTGAGTGCTCCTATGTATGTGTCCACACTTGTGGGAGATTCTATTATTGTAGACAGAGTTTATCGTTCGTGTTTGGTTTCCATTGGGAGTCTTGAGACTAGTGTAGACCTCATACTTCTTGATATGGTAGACTTTGACGTTATCTTAGGTATGGATTGGCTGTCACCTTGTCACACTATATTGGTTTGTCACGCCAAGACGGTGACCTTAGCCTTGCCGGGGTTGCCTCGACTAGAGTGAAGAGGGACTCCTGGCCACTCTACCAGCAGGGTTATCTCTTATATGAAGGCTCGACGCATGGTCGAGAAGGGGTGTCTCGCTTATTTGGCTTGTGTCCACAATTCTAGTGTGGAGGTTCCTTCCATGGATTCTGTACCAATTGTTCGAGAGCTTCCTGTCGCACCCCCATTTTCCTTTGTGAGAGTCTAGGTTCGAACAACTCATTTCCTTTTTGGGAATTGGGTATTCGAAGAGTCGCCACCTAACAGATTAAGGTGCGTTAGGGCACCTAGAGCAATTAGCTCATTTAACCAATTTGCATTACCAGAGATTAGGGTAAGGGCTCGAAATAACCTTGAGGGGAAGGTGTTAGGCACCCCTCGCGGTCCACAACGGTGGGTCCCAACCGAACTTAGTTGTGTGAATTAGTCATTTAAAATAAGCGATCTAAGCATACATTAGCAAGTAAAGGTAGTTTACACAATCTAAACACATATACAATCAAGAAGGTTTAGATGGTCTAAGTACACATAAATTAAGGATGTTTGAATAGTCCAAGCATACATTAACCGAAGAAGTTTAGGCAGTCTAAGTACATATATGTAAATTGGAAAGGGAAATCCTAAGTTGATTAGCCTATAGGATCAATCTGTACAATTCCTGGTAATCCTCCCCAACTAGAAGGGCTACACGTGACATTAGCGCACATGTCATCATATCCTTTTACTACCCATTACCCTCCCCTTAGTGGTTGTATAAGCGAGTTTAATCAACGAACTCTAAGCGTGCTTTACCCGTCCCTTCCTTGTGGTCCCAGAGGCGTTTAGGACCTCTATACTTAGGCAGTTCTAGACACTTCTAAGGTATTTAAAAGATAAAATCTAAGCGACAACAAAGAACACATGGGAATGTCAAATAGGAAACAATTAGGGGGCTCATGTTTGCCTCTACACATAATCAGATACATGACACGTCTCAAAAACATCAGTTTTTTTGAAAGAAATTCAGAAAGCCTAGGAACATGATATGTAGATGAACATTACATATACAGAACATGCAATGTTTATTTTAAGGGGAAGTGGCAGAATCGTAACCAGCTTACCTACTGGTTTTATAGCCTGTTAAGCTTGGACAATTACACACATAAACAGAACCTGATTTCACAGTTATTTAATGGCCTAAGGCTTACCTAGGCGTGTGTCTATATGCAGTCATAATCTGGGAATTAATTAAACAACTTGAAGTTATTTAGTCCTATAGGCATGCTGATCTAAGTGACAAAAATTGATTTTAGGCATGTTGACAGTAGGAAGTGATATCTATGTGTTGGGACTGTTTTAAACCTTTTATAGACATGTTGTTTATTTAGGCGATATAGACATGATTTAAAGCAGACACAAACAGAGTCCTGAGGCAGGATTTCTAATGCACATAGAGATGGTCGTTTTATTAAGCAGTATTATTAACTTAATAGCAGGATTTCTAAGTGATAACGACTTATGCAGAATCAGAAGTGAAGTGATGAACTATAAAATGTAATATGCAGAAGCAGTGAACATGATTGTCCTAAGACAGGGTATCTAATGCACAAATTTATCATGGTTTAATGCGAATAAGCATAGCAATCCAAAAGCATGATATCTGATGCATCACACAAACCTAGAACATGATTTCTACAACAACTCAACATAATGTAAAACCTAAAACATGGTTTCTACCCAGTTTACCCTACAGAATCACATAGCTACCCTCCCTTTTTACTAGTTGCCCCAATATCTCTTTACAAAGAATTATTACAGACCATGATTGCATAAATTACATAAATGAGATGTAAACTAAACTATAAGGAGTCTGAAGCAGGCCCAAAATAAACCTGGGAGTTCCAGGCCTTCAATGAAATCTCAAATTCCCAGAAATCTCATAGCCAATTTGTGTCCAGGTGTGTCATAGTTCCCTAAGGACCTCAAGGATCCCGGGCAATGCTCACACCAAGACTTTTCTTAAAATAGGGACTGCTTATGCGCATTGTTGAAGGGTCAGCTCTGGTATACCAGAGTTCAAAGAGAGCTCAAGGATCCCTACGCAATATACATACAAGAGAGGTAGAACTTAATAATCTAGGAGTAAGGTAAGAGTGTTCGACATAGTTTTGAAAGACTTAGTGAAAACAATGTGGAGATGACTTTTAGGAGTAAAAAAGATTTTTTAAAATAGTCCAGTTTTAAGAAGATGCTAAGAATGAAAACCAGTTTTTAGAAGAATACCAAGAACATTTTGAAATCAGTTTTGAAGGGAGCAAATTCAGCCAAACAAGCAGTCAATCATAGAATACTCAGATTCAGAGACAGGCAGATCTCACACAAGGGTGAAGAGGGTTGGGAACATATAAAAATCACATTAAGGGGGCACATGAACAGGGTATAGGGAAGACATATAGACAACAAATGCACATAACACTTAGGAGTCTTAGAGACTTAATAGGCTAGCCATGATAATAGGCAATTAAGACATAAAGCAAAGATGTAGTAAAATTATGTGGAAAACAAGGGTGTCTTAGACAGGATTAGACATACATTTAAGTTCATTAGGGGATTAAGCTACTAATCATGATCACACCAATCTAAGGGAGAAACAGAAACATGCTTAGCCAGTATCAAACCATCAAATGAAGTTAGGACATACTGATTACATGCTTGAGCATAAGGAGACAGAATTTAGACATGCAGGGTAAAACAATAAACAAAAGGACAACATGAATGCATAACCAATCGAACTAGTGCAAGAGTAAACATAGAACAAACAGAGTTTGGTTTCAAAATTGAACTAGAGACATCAGTTGAAGAAAAGAGTACAAAATGTAAAGCAGGTGCAGTTCCAATGTTTAGCCTTGGCTTTCAGTCGGCTAGACCAGTAATTATCACAAGTTATAGAGAAAGACAAGAAAGTTTGAGTGTGAGTGTGTGTTCTTTGAACTTTTTTCGTGTCTTAAGAAGTGAAATAGGAGAGTTTATATGGTAGTTCAAGAGTAGAGCAAATAAGGTAAAGGAATAAATAGTCAGCAATTAAGGGATCGCAGAATCAATCACACAAAGAGGTTCAACACAGTCTTCCCCTTAATTAAGGGCAATTAGCCAACGGTAATGACATGAACTAATTAAGGTAAGAGGTTCAAATCAGACAAATATAGGAGTAAAGAATCAGAGGTCTAATTAAGGAAAGGAGTTCAAATCAAACCAGATAAAGAACTTCAGAATAAAATAATCAGGGGTTTAATTAAGGGAAGAATCATGTAAAGGAATCAGTAAATATACAACAATCAAATAAGGCAAGAACAACTAATTAGGGTCGTAATCCTAGAAACAGGCAAGACTTAGGAGTATAGATTCTTAACAGAGCAAATCAATCAACCAGATTAACAACAATTCTGGAAAGAATATATCGATTCCTATAAATAAAGTAGACTAAGTAAAACTTTATAAACACATAGAAATTAACCGAAAAATTGATTCAAAAACCCTAATAGAGATTAGTTAGGGTAAAAATCACAGAGCAATGCATTTGACGAAGTAAAATTGTGTAGGTCGAAGATACATAGTGAATCAATATAACTGGTAACAATGAAAAACTCAGAATCGAAGCAAAAAATTAGAAAATCAGAGTTTCAAATAAATCGACTAGGGTTTAAACAACTTTTGCATAAATCAGTCAAGAACACTTAAGAACAAACGATTAAGCATTCAAAAATCAGTAAACCTATTGAGAAGATGACTTAGGGTAAAATCTAGTTTAGGAAAAACAGGAAATCAGTTGAAAACCAGAAAACTTTCAAGGAAAACATGTGAGATATGTTCGATTCGTCTCAGATCTATATAGATCTGAGAAGATCGGAGATAAAATATTAGGGATTTTAGAAAGTACAACAGAGACAAGAATATAGGCTTAGAAAACCATGGATTCGTTACAAAAAATAAGATAGATTCTTACTCAAGCTCGAGCAAATAGCCTAAAATACGTAAGAAATCCAAAGGTGCACAACAGACCTGCCTAGGTCCCTTGAAATCTCCTTAAGGATCTAGGAGACGGATGAACCATAGCAAGTAGGAGGCGAGTATAGGCCTGAGACGACAAAGAAACATTATATAACGGAGGGCTAAGCCGGTGACGGTGCCTGAGGATTAGGGTTTAGGTAGAGAGCATTTGAGAGAGAAGGGAATGGAGGGCGGCACAGTATGGTGGGAAATGAATTAGGTTAGGGGGGTCGTTTGGAATTAAAAATGGTAAGAACAAATACGGATCTCAGAGATCAACGGCAGGATTAGGGGGGCCTAGGTCGGGTTTAATTTGATTTGGGCCTTGGGTGAATTGGGTTAGGAACGTGGGCTGGTATTTATGTCCGAAATATTAAAGAAATTAAAAGGCTATTTGTTAAATACCCAAGTAATTGAATAAAAATCATTTTATAAAATAATTAACAATGAGAAAGAATAATTTTCATGCATAAAAGTACTTCAAAATAATTATTCAATGTTTTGAAAATATAATGGACCAATTTCTAGTAAGATCATGCAGTGATGCATGCATGGGCTATAATTGCAAAATTATTGCAATTGTAACCAAAATGTGTAAATCTGGAATTTGTGAGATGATTTGAACTTAATAGGGCTATAAATAAAAAAAATTAAATCATTGAAGTGTTATAGAGCCATTTTTGATGCAATTTTGTAATTATTTATATAAATAAAATACTAGAATAAATTAATTTAAAATATAAAAATTATGGAAAAATATCAATTTATGCTAATGCATAGTTTTGAAGGTATATATGTACTTTAAAATATTATAGGGAGAAGATTGGGTATCAACAGCTGCCCCTCTTTACCCGAGAAGGATGAAAGAGTTTTCGGGTAAAGAAATGATGACCAATTTTAACTGAATGGGATGTTTTGAAAGATAGAGTCCAGACTCTGGTCTTTGAACTACCTACATATCCATAGTTTTATAGGAATCAAGCCATGTGTAGTTTCGGACCCACCGACAAATGAAGCCGATAGAGTTATTGTAGGAATGGTAGCCAATTTCGACAACAACTCTTTGATGAAGGGGATGTCGGATGGAGTTATGATTGTGGGTCTAGAGTGTATCAGATGTATTATAGGGCAGATAGCGGGATATCACAAGGTAAGATGGGTAGCTGATGAGAATCAGTTATGAGTAACGGAGTGAAAATAGTATGAGCGGAAACCAGAGCGAATGGTTGCTCCTGTTTGAAAACGGTTACCTCCGAGAAAACCTGCAAACTCAAAATACAATGCATGCAAGTGTGAAAATTTAAACGTGATGCAAATTCCCTTTGGACCATGAAAGATTGTCTTTGGACTGTGCGAATGACGTCTTTAGACCATGATGTCCTGGGCCATGAATTGTGAGATAAGAGATTCGCAGGCCATGAAATGATGTTCTCGGTCCATGAAAATGGTGCCTCCGAACCATGACGCCTTTGAATAATGATGTGTAGTATTGAGAGATCATCAGGACATGACATGGTGTCTTCTAGCTATGAAGATGATTCCTTTAGACAATGACGCCTTTGGAAAAATTGGTGATATTTCAGCCCATGAGATGTAATAATATAATGTTAACAAGACAATGATTAGTCTTGTGGAATGAAGGGCAGAGCTTAGCCTGACAGAAGAGAAAAAAGATAGTACTGGAGAGACATCGCTTACTCTCGGCGAAAGAATGTAACTTGGAGGTAGAGCTTAGCCTCATGTAGGTATGAAGACAGAGCTTAGTCTCATGAAAGATGTGGGACAAGGCTTAGTCCCATGCAGGTAAAGGCAGAGATTAGCCTTATGCAGATGTGGAGGCAGGGCTTAGCCTCATGCAAGTGGGGGAGGTAGAGCTTAACTTTATACAAATGCGGGACAGGGCTTAGTTCCATGTAGATGAAGGCAGGGATTAGCCTTATGCAAATGTGGAGGCAGGGCTTAGCCTTATGCAGATGGAGAAAGGGCTTAGTCTTATACAGGATGCGGGAGAGGGCTTAGTCCCATACAAAGAGAAGGCAGAGCTTAGCCTTATGTAGATATGGAGGCAGGGCTTAGCCTCATGCAGATGGAGATAGGGTTTAGTCTCATGCAGGATCTAGGACAGGGCTTAGTCCCATGCAAAGAGAAGGCAGAGCTTAGCCTTATGCAGATATGGAGGCAGGGCTTAGCCTCATGCAGATAGAGACAGAACTTAGTCTCATGCAGGATGCGGGACATGGCTTAGTCCCATGCAAAGAGAAGGCAGAGCTTAGCCTTATGCAGATATGGAGGCAGGGTTTAGCCTCATGTAGATGGAGACAGAGCTTAGTCTCATGTAAGATGCGGAGGCTTAGTCCCATGCAAAATGAAGGCAGAGCTTAGCCTTATGTAGATATGGAGGCAGGGCTTAGCCTCATGTAGATGGAGATAGAGCTTAGTCTCATGCAGGCTGCGGGACATGGCTTAGTCCCATGCAAAGAGAAGGCAGATCTTAGCCTTATGCAGATATGGAGGCATGGCTTAGCTTCATGCAATGTCCGGGATAGGGATTAGTCCCATGCAAAGAAAGAATAACGAATACGAGTAGATTGTTTCTTAGCTAGAGATACGTTCAGTGGCTGGTGGCCCGTTTGATAGTGATTTTTCTTCGTGTATATACATTTACGAATGCTACTACTATGTCAGATGTGCATGCGCTCAAAGAAAAATTGTAAGTTTGTAAGGGGAGGTTGGTTCGTGCCCTTGTCTGCTGGCCTTGCTTCTCCGTTCTGGATGCCTTGTTTGAGTTTCCCTGGGTAACACCTAGCTGTTACGGAAATAGAGCTTTCAAATATATGCAATTATTGATAAAAATAGAGTTATTTTAGAAATATGGTGAAATAACAAATAATTTTAGATGAACTAGTGACTGTAACACATTTCCTAGACATTGCAGCTTTATCGTGTTAGAATTTTGAGGGTCCTCCTCAAAATTATGCCCCAGTTTGGTAGATGATCCTTTGGTTGTTTGCGAGCAACGAACTTGTTGGACCTTCTTTAGAATTTTGAGAATCCTTCTCAAAATTCTGCCCCGATTTCTTAACCAATTTCTGACTTTCATGCAATGGTGTTGGATGGACTTGCTCCGGAATTTTGAGGGTCCTCCTTAAAATTCTGCCCCAGTTTTTGATTCTGTGGAAATGGAAATTTTATTATGATATGACCGAACTCACAGGGCTGCCTACGTATTCCCTCTTAAAGGGGAATTAGGTCAAGCATAGTTCGATTACATCTGATGAAGAAATGTAAATAGTCTAAACATAATATCTCTTGACTGCATCTGAATTGATTGGTTTTGGCCAGATTTCTCCGTCCATTTCTGCAAGTATGAGCGCTCCTCCTGTTATCACCCTATGAAGCACGTAGGGACCTTGCCAGTTGGGAGAGAATTTCCCTTTGGCTTCATCTTGATATGGGAAGATCTTCTTCAGTACCAACTATCCTGGTGCAAACTATCTTGGCTTAACCCTTTTGTTGAAAGCTCTGGACATTCTATTTTGATAAAACTGGTCGTGACATACTGCATTCATTCTCTTTCCATCTATAAGGGCCAATTGCTCATAGCGGCTCCTTAGCCATTCTACATCGCTGAGTCCGGCTTACTGTATGATCCGTAAAGAAGGAATCTCTACCTCGGCTGGGATGACAACTTCGATACCATAAACCAGTAAGTAGGGAGTTGCCCTGGTTGATGTGCGAACTGTAATGCGGTATACCAACAAAGCGAAGGGTAGTTTCTCATGCCATTGTTTGTGGTTTTCGACCATCTTCCTTAGTATCTTCTTGATGTTTTTGTTGGCGGCTTCTACGACTCCATTCATCTGAGGTCTGTATGTTGTGGAGTTCTTGTACTTGATTATGAAAGTTTCACACATGGCTTTTATCAGATCACTGTTGAGATTGACGGCATTATCAGTGATGATTGATTCTGGAACTCCAAACCGGCAAACAATCCGGTCACGGACAAAATCTTCCATGACTTTCTTAGTTACTGCCTTGTAGAATGTAGCCTCTACCCATTTTGGGAAGTAGTCGATGGCTACTAGAATAAACTTATGTCCATTTGAAGCAATGGATCGATCGGACCGATGACATCCATTCCCCAATCAGCGAATGGCCAAGGTGAGCTTGTTGCATTGAGCTCATTTGGCGGAACTTTTATCATATCAGCATGCACTTGACATTGGCAGCATTTGCGGACATAGTGAACCAATCTATCTCCATAGTCATCCAAAAGTAACCAACCCTAAGTATCTTCTTAGCCAAGTCGAAGCCATTCATATACGGGCCACAGGTCCCAACATGTATCTCCTCCAGTAGCTTAGAAGCCTCTTTTGCGTCGACACATCTTAGCAATCCCAAATCAGGAGTTCTTCTGTACAAGTCCCCTCCGCTATGGAAAAAGTGATTGGACAATCTCCAAAGTGTGCATTTTTTAGTATGGTCTGCATGCTCCGGGTATTCTCCTTTCGCCAAATACTCCTTGATGTCATGGAACCAAGGTTTTCCATCCATCTCTTCCTCGACATGAGCACAGTAGGACGGTTGATTATGTATTCTCATTGGGATGGGATCAATGAAATTCTTATCTGGATGCTATATCATGGATGACAAGGTGGCCAAAGCATCGGCAAACTCGTTCTAAATTCTGGGAACATGCCGAAACTCTATCTTCGTGAACTTTTTTCTCAATTCTTGCACATGGTGCAGATATGGTAATATCTTGGAATTCTTGATGGCCCGCTCTCCTTGTACCTGGTGCACAAGCAAATCTGAATTACCGATTACCAGCAGCTCCTGAATATTCATGTTGATTGCCATATTGAGCCCTAGTATGCAGGCTTCATACTCTGCCATGTTGTTGGTGTAGGGAAATCTGAGTTTAGCAGACACCGGATATTGCTAGCCAAATTCTGATACCAAAACTGCTCCAATGCCCACTCCTTTGAAATTCGCAGCTCCATCAAAGAACATCATCCAACTGTCGTATGCTTCAGTAATGTCTTATCCCATGAACGGCACTTCTTCATCAGGAAAATACGTTTTCAAGGGTTCGTATTCTCCTCCCACAGGATTTTCAGCAAGATGGTCTGCCAATGCTTGTACTTTGACCGCCTTCTAAGTTACATAGACAATGTCGAACTCACTTAATAGTATCTGCCACTTGGCTAACTTTCCTTTTGGCATGAGGTTCTGAAGATGTACTTTAGAGGGTCTATCCTGGATATGAGGTATGTGGTATAGGCACAGAAGTAATGCCTCAATTTCTGGGCCATCTAGGTCAAAGCACAGCAAGTGCGTTCCAGCAGAGAGTATCGTGCTTCATAAGGTGTCAATTTCTTACTTAGGTAGTATATGTCTTGCTCCTTTCTCCTGGTATCATCTTGTTTTCCCAGAACACATCTGAAAGCCCCATCTAATATAGATAGATAGAGTAGCAAAGGTCTCCCAAGTTCTGGTGGGACTAAGACTGGTGGTGTGGACAGGTACTCCTTGATTTTGTCGAAGGCCTTCTAACAATCTTTGGTCCAACTTGTTTCGGCATCTTTCCTCAACATCTTGAATATGGGTTCACATATAACTGTGGACTACACTATGAAGCGACTACTATAGTTGAGCCGTCCTAGAAAGCTCATCACGTCCTTTTTGCTCCTAGGCGATGGTAACTCCAGAATAGCCTTAACTTTAGACGGGTCCGGCTCGATCCCTCGACGACTGACAATGAATCGCAGTAACTTTCCTGCAGGAACCCCGAATGCACACTTTGCAGGGTTCAGTTTTAAGTTGTACCTCCTTAACCTGTCAAAAAACTTTCTTAAGTCTGCTATGTGATCTACAGCCCTCTTGGATTTGATAATGACGATGTCCACATACATCTCTATTTCTTTGTGTATCATATCATGGAAGATGGTTGTCTTGGGTCTCATGTAAGTAGCCCCAGCATTCTTTAGACCGAATGACATCATCTTGTAGCAGTATACCCCCCATGGTGTAATAAAAGTTGTTTTCTCTGCGTCTTCTTCATCCATCCAAATCTGGTAATAACCCGTGAAACAATCTACAAAGGATTGGATTTCATGTTTGGTGCAATTTTCGATCAGGATGATTATATTTGGCAGTGGAAAGTCATCCTTGGGACTCACTTTATTTAACTCTCGATAGTTAACACATACTCTGACTTTCCTATCTTTCTTCGGAACTGGTACAATGTTGGCTAACCAGGTTGGGTACTCAACAACTCTGAGGACTTTGGCTTTGATCTACTTAGTAACTTCCTCCTTGATTTTCAAGCTCATATCTGGTTTGAATTTCCTGAGTTTCTGCTTTACTGGCGGACACATGGGATTGGTAGGCAACTTGTGAGCCACTATGGACATGCTCAAACCAATCATGTCATCATATGACCATGCAAAGATATCCTCGTACTCCCTCAAGAAACGAATGTACTCCTCCTTCTCTATCGGTGATAAGTGAATGCTGATGCGAGTCTCCTTGATGCGGCGTCTCCCAAATTTACTGCTTCGGTTTCGTCCAGGTTGGACTTAGGCTTATTCTCAAAGTTTTCAACCTCCCTGATAATCTCCTCTGGTATTTTGTCTTCTTCATCCCAGTCATTATCCTTATATTGCATTGCCTCATTACATGTCACAGTCACCGGTTCATCAGAAAAAGTAATAATAACGCTTTAGAAAGAAAAGTGTGAAAGGTAATAATGAATAATAAATCGCAATACATTGATTAGAACTGAAAACATCCCAAACAAGTACAGTTCGATGAACCAAGCATTTATTTGAAACAAGTGAGTCTTTAAAAACAAAACTACTGAAAATCTTAGATGCCTAGCATGCTATAGAAATAAAATTAAGTTGATTGCCAAGCTACCCAGGGACTCGACGGGCCCGGGATGGTGTGGTAGTCTAGTTCCTGAGAACAGCTCCCTTCTCCACAATTTGAATAGTGAGTCCTTTTTCCTTCTCCTCCTCAATTATTGCACTGCAATCCATGTCTTCGTCCTCCAGGAACAAATTCTTCAGCCCAGCTAATGCTTCTTCTTTTGCAGTTCCCCATATTGTATTAGCTTGGTGAAAAGTTTGACCCAGATGTGGCACTGGTTGCTTGAGAAGGTAATAAGGTCCATGCCATGGAGGCGACCAATCATCATACTCCTGCCATGTATACTGGTCTACGAGCCCAAAAATAGTACCATAACATTTCAGCTGTATTGGTTTAGTGATGCCTTGGAGATTCTTCCCAAGCCCTTTGTCGGGTTCGTACCCAAACCATGCTAGTATGCTTTCTATTTTGTTACTACACCATTTGTCTTTCTCAACAGCATTGACACGTTCGATGTGATGATAAATTCCCCTCCCAGCCTTCTTCTATTCCCGATGACCGGGATGGTTTGACTAGTGTAAATGGGGTTACTCCCGTCCCCGTGAATGATCACCTCCTGATGGTTCCATTCAACTTCACGACCTGGTGTAGTGTGGGAGCCATAGCCCCAACAGCATGTATCCAAGGTCGACCCAATAGAATATTGTATGAAGCTGATATGTCAAGCACTTGGAATTCAACGTCGAACCAAGTTGGCCCCATCTGCAGACAAAGATTACTCTCCCCAATCGTGGCCCTTTGAGACCCATAAAAGTCTTTCACATTCACGCTTTCTGCCCGTATTTCATGGAAACCTTTGCCCAATCTTTTCAGAGTATCCAACGGACAAATGTTGATGCTTGAACCTCCATCGATCATAACTCTGGCAATGAATTTATCGGTAAATCGTGTCGTGATATGCAATGCTCGGTTATGATTCAACACTTCAAGAGGTAATTCGTCTTCGTGGAAGATTATCTTATGACTTTCCAGCACCTGCCCTACCATGTTGTCCATCTCTCCGCAGATGATATTGTTGGGTACGTAAGCTTCACTTAACACCTTCATCAAAGCATTCTTGCACGCCTCTGAATTTTGCAATAGTGATAAGATGGATATTTGAGCTGGGGTTCTATTCAAATGGTCAATGACGGAGTATTCCCTCGCCTGTACTTTCCTCCAAAGGTCATCTAGCCCTGTTTAAATGACAGGCTGCTTGGTAGTGGCATCCTTACTTGGTCCTCCCAGGAGTCATTCCTTGTGCAACATCAGATTCTTCCATCTTTGCCTTTCCTTCTCGCCTAGCTTCGGCAACATAATCCAGGGTATTGCTTTTGAATCGAAAGGATATGTGGTTGATATTATCACTGTGAAAGGTGTGGCCATTTCTGCTTCAAATGGAACAGGGGTAGCCACTGGTGGAGCTACTTCTACCTCAAATGGAACAGATGCATCTACCTCAACCTCGACTGGTGACTGAGTCTGTACTACAATAGGAGTAAGTGTGACTACAGATTTAAAGTCATCGCCTTCTCGAATAAGCTTGATTGACCCCTCAGGATCCCATTCTTCATCCATCTCTATCACATGTATCCCACTACCCCTATGATCCGGGAGAGGATTGTTGCGGACAATGGGTGAAACTTCTTTTGCTTATATGACCTTGTTGTCAATTAGTGTCTGGATTTTATCTTTCAATGTTCGGCACTCGTCAATGGTGTGCCCCTTCATACCGGAGTGGTATGCACAGGTTTTGTTTGGGTTGACCTATTGGGATGGGTTATCTACTACCACAACGGGAATAAGAGTAACATAACAAGCGATTTTCAACCTTTCATACAGCTAGTCAATGGGTTGAGCAATAGCAGTGTATTGTCTGGGTGGTTTGCGGTCAAAATTGGGTCGTGGCCTTGGGTAATTTTGACGAGTTGGAGGTGACTGGAAATGAGATGGTTGGGGATTATAGGTATGATAGACAATTGCTGGTTGGGAATATCTGGGAGGTGAGGGTTGATATGTAGGTGGAGGTGTTTTGTATGTGGGCAAAGGTACTTGGTATGTGGGTGGAGGTGTTTGGTATGTGAGTGGATATTTTGGGCATTGAGTCACCATTACTGCCCCCACATCTTTCTTCTTTGATATGCCGCCTGATTGTAATGCTTTGTTTGTGACCTGTAGTGCCTCAAGGTTTGTTACCATCCGCTTTTGATGCCTTCTTCAATCCTTTCACCAAGTTTGATGATATCAGAGAATTTATGGTTTTCAATAACCATCAACCTTTCATAGTATTGAAGATCCTAAGCTCTGACGAAGAACTTGTTCATTTATTCCTCGTCCAATGCTGGTCTGACCTTAGCCGCTTCCGACCTCCAATGAGTAGCATACTCGCGAAAAGTCTTAGTGGGCTTCTTCTTGAAATTCTAAATGTAGAAAACATCTGGTGCATTTTCTGTTTTTAACCTGAATCGGTCCATAAAATCAGACGCCATACTCACCCAGTTGGACCATTTCTTAGGATCCTGGCTGATGTACCAGGACAAAGCATCTCCCGTAAGACTCCTCATAAAAGGCTTCATCTGGATCTTTTCATCCTTTTCGACCCCGACAAGTTTGTCACAATAGGTCCTCAGATGAACCCTAGGATCACCTGTACCGTCAAACATCTCGAACTTGGGAGTTTGTAACCCTCTGATAGCTCTACGTCCGGCTGTATGCATAGGTCTTCATAATTCAAACCTTCTATTCGTTGCCTCCTTCGACACCCTGAACTCGACTTGTCAAATTCTTGAGTTCCTCAGCCATGTTCTTGATGAGCAGGTCCTTCTCAGCGGGTTCTAGTGTGTAGGAGATTTGTTGGGTAGAGTAAGGTACGGTTTCCACATATATAGGGTTGTTTTGGTGAGTGCCAGGAATCTGGGTGTAGTGATGGTCATTGGTTGAATTTTGAGGATCGGGAATAGGCTGTGGTGTGTTCTGAGGAGTATGATAGGTAGTGGTTTGTGGGTACTAGATAGGTTGGTGATTGTGTTGTGGTAGAGTTGGTATTGGTAAGGGATTAAGATTTTGAGGTGGAGTTGCGTATTGATGTGGTGCGGGAGGGTTTTGTGGATGCTGGTTTGGTGTATTTTGTGGAGGTACTGGGTTTTTGGTGTTTTATTGGTTGATATCGGGGACATTCAGGGTGAGGGATAGGTTTGCTAAGTTACGGACCTGCTCAAGTTCTCCCTGTAGTTCCAGTATCTTTTGTTTCATCCGTAAAACCAAAACATTTGGTGCCGGAGTACTCTGACCATCTGAAGTTTCTGCATTCTCAGCATTTTCCTTTTGAATACCACTTAATTCGTCCATTTTACCCTTCCCTTTGCTTCTCATATTACTTGCAGGAGGAGCAGGTGGTGGGCCTCTAGATCTAGTGTGATATGCTAATGATGTCAGTATGTGCGAACCAACCCTAGGGGATGGGAATAATATTAAAAATAAAGAAAACAACAAGTAAATAAGTTAGTAAGCATTCTGAAATGTTTACAGTATTTAAACACATATTGAGGGAATGTAAATTCACGTCCTAATTTGGGAACCTCGTTGTACCCGAGGTAGGCCTAGCAACAAATAGGTTTGGAGAAATTTAGTGCCAATAATTGCCTCATTTCATTAGTGTAAAAATAAACGACCCAAAACGACACTAAATAAGATAATGTTACTTATGGCACTTGGCCATATTACATTTTAAGAAGAAAGCAAGTAAACCTAATCTACTTTGTGCCAGAAGGACCCTCTCCAGAATGGATTCTCTTCTCGATTAATTACCCCAGCTTGCACAAGTTCAGCAGTAAGAAAGCCCTTGCTAAATGTCCTCCTTCATTTCCCTCAGCGTTCTGGCAATCGGTGAACCTTTTTCTCATCTTCCCTTCTAATTCCATCAGACTATACTCCAGATATTCCAGCCTTTCGCTAGATTTAGCAGCTCTCTCTTTCTACTCATTGATCATTTCCATGTCGGCCTTATGCTGCTCCATATGCTCGGCTTCAGACCCACGAACTCTTTTGCGCAGCTTTTTATACTTCACTTCTACCTCGACAACCTCATCTATGACCCTATTTCCTGGACCAACCCTTGGCTCGAAGATCCCGATTATGTTGTCCTCCAACCACGAGGGGTAAAAGTATGAGTGACACGTATGATATCGGTCCGGCTAGATGGTATCCTTCTCCACAATAATCTTCAAAGTCCACATATGTTGTGCTTCATTCTTATATGGGATGGTGTCACCCTGAAAATCAGCTATGAAGTGACTCATCTTGGCGACTCGTGGTATGACCTGCCTCCTTCCTGCTTGTCTCATAACCCTGAGAGGAGCGTAAGGGTATATGCCCCTTAACCCAATCAACACCAAGTGTGGAAAATCCCTGGATCTGATGATGAACTCCTTGGTTGGGAACCACTCGAAAATTCATTGAACCTGGTCCTCGAACAAATTGTTGAAAAGGTGTACCCATCCCACAGTGTCCTCCGGCTGAGCAAACATGTCTGGGATATAAGTCATTCTTTTGGGATGACGGAAGGCTATGTGATCATTCCACGGCTTTCGCAGAAATTCCGGTATTATCCCTTTTGGAGATGTTCCAACAACCAGACCTGTAATAGCAAATTGCAACCCTCGAAGAATCTGAACCCCTTCTGACATCATTCCAAAGCCCGATACATGTCCCCAATGATCATAGGGACAATGGTTTATGTCTGTCCCTCTATCCCGTCCATTAAAATTTTGGCCACTATGGCCAACCTAGTATGGATTCTATCCCCTTGGATTGGGAATACCAGCATGCCCAAGAAACACACAATGAACACAAAGACCCTAGGAAGAATCCAACCCAAGGAGGTGATTGAGAACTCATCATCAAAAATACGGTAAGAGCGACTGTGACCGTATCGTTCATAGAGGAAGTCGAAAGTATGTAGGAGTCTTTCAGGCACTTCAAGTTATCATTCTTATTTAGCCCCATCATTTTCAGAAATCCCCCAGTAGTGCGATTTTCAGGTGCTAACAGACCAGGGCTATCCCAAGGCAACCCAGCAAATCCTCCTATTTCTTCTAAAAGGGGAGTCATTTCTATGTCCCCAAAGCGGAACATAGCCCTTTCATTGTCCCAAAACATAGTGGCAGCCTCGATCAACATTTTGTTTGGTTAAAGATCCAACAGAGAAGGCAAGTTTCCTAAGACTCGTTGTCACACCTCCTTTTTCCTACCCCTCCGAAAGGGGCAAGGGAGTTTTTTCCAATTTAAGTGACAATCGAAATGGGATTTATTTATATTAAAATTTAGAGTCGCCACTTGGGATAATTTATGGTGTCCTAAGTCACCGGTTTAAATCTCGAATCGAGGAAATATTGACTCTGTTTTACAGTCCGCGAACACAAAAATCCGGGTAAGGAATTCTGTTAATCCGGGAGAAGGTGTTAGGCATTCCCGGATTTCGTGGTTCTAGCACGGTCGCTCAAATGTTATAATTGGCCTACTATATGATTTTAGTACATGTTTTAACCTATGGTGCAATTTTAAACTTTTGAGCCGCTTTTATTGAATTATTTTTTTAGGAAGATTTCAACGTTATTAAAACACGTCTTGAACCACGTCACATAAATGCACCCGTGGTCCTTGCCATATTTTATCTAACATTGTTGATATTTGGATTTGGGTCACATAAATGCACACCCGAGTTTAAGAAGGTAATTTTTGAAAATAGCGCGCCTAAAGCAACTACGCATTTTCAACTTCTTGAGGGCCAGGGAAATTCGCTAATGGCACACCTCGAATTCTAAAGGATGAAAGTTAATTAAGCGAGGGCCACTGGTTATCTCATTTTATTTCTGGCACACCTCGAGTCCAATTAAAAGGAAAGTGGCTAGTTAATAAAAGAACATAAGGGGGTTCCTACTTGTGTTATGCCAAAGCTTAGGCTAACAATTTAATGCAAACTACCCCTATTCGATTGCAGAAAGGCCGAGCAGGGCCCAAAACCCACATCTGGTTGCCCATTACTACCGACTCAGCATGTGAAATAACTGGGCTCAAAGTGGAGCCCAGCTTGGCAGCCTGATTACGGAAAGGGAGGGCAATTGCAATTGGGCCAAAGATGACAGTCCAAAACACGATTCAGCAAATACAAATGAAGCGAATCGTATCATTTAAGAAAATCTGGAATTGAGTAAATACTGGTAATCTTTAATTCAAATGCAAAGAAGATTCTAAGGCTAACATAGATTTTAAAGTGAAGATACAATCCCTAGTTGCGATAACACACCCATACATAAATTATTCACCAATTAACAGAACCCAAAGGCCCCCCAGCTCATATTGAATTCTGATTCACCTCTCACCTTTGAACAAGACATGGATTTCAAATTACCTCTAAAGCAAACAAGATACAAAAGAGCTGAAACTGAATAATGAAAATTACTAATTCTAAAATCAAACTCCAGAAATCATTTGATAGTCTTTATAGGTTCACATGACAGGGACACAAGCAAAGGAAGGTTGACTTCAAAATGATGCAATTGAGCTATTCTACAGACCATGAGAAAATTGACCAACATAATGACCATGCTAATTGATAGGAAAAATGGATCTTAAGTTAGATACTTAAAGAAACAAATGACTATCCTAATGAACACTCAATCATAACCATAGGCAGCACTTTCAGAAAAATCCCACACAAACCACATATTGAATTAACAGCACTCATATTCTTCCACTTATGCATATTATCCTAATTGTGGGCAACTTATAAGCCATACACAGGTGAGCAACAAACCAACATGAGGTATTCTCCATGCAAATACCTCCAACTCGACAGATTAACAGACTCCATATCCCACCTTAAGACAGAGTGTAACATGAAGAATACGAATGAGTACGATAAATCATAGTTACATTACACTACTTCAGAAATTCCTAAAAACATAGCTAATATTCCATAGGAAGAGGATAATATTCATTTCTGAAATCTTCAATCAATTACAGTACTCCAAATTTGCATCTCATCTATTCAGAGAACCAAGAAATACCTGGATGAAGAAATCAAAACAAGAAAGAGATGAGAGGATTAGTAGCAATGGAGTAAACCCAGCCAGCAGTTCAACGACAGTGAACTCAACTTCTTTAAACCATTTTCAAACCCCAGATGGATCAGAGATAACTTCAGCAATTGAAAACCTCAAGAATTAAAGAAGAACTCCAATGGAATAGTGGTTTATGATATTTTCAAACCCTTTCAATATTTTCAGCCGTTTCAATTTTCAGTATTTTTAAGTCTTTATTTCTAACTTGAGCTTGAAGAAAAGGATCCCTTTATAAGCAAGGTACTAGGGCAGCCTAAAGAAATCAGATTTTGCATTTAGACCCTTTTGGAATTTTGGTTTTTGCTTAGAAATCCTTAATGTAAAATTCAGAAATTCAGTTTAATCCCTACCCCACCTTCTAGGAAGCTTCCCCATTCAGTTATTCAGAGATTACCTTGTCCTAAATTCCTAAACTACCCCTTAAGCACCATGTTATTACCCCTGAAACCAAAACAAATATGGGTCAAAATTGACCCAAGGTTGAATTATTCCAAAACCCAACCCAAACCATGAGCCCCAATTGATTTTTTCCAAATTCCGAACTTAGTAGGGATCTCAAATGGACCATCCCTTGAATTTCAACAGAAAAAGATTACACTTAGAGAAGCTCGGGAACAGTTTTTTTTTAGTTAATGAAATCGACTAATTAATCAGATTATGCTAGAATATTGATATGCTAACCTATTTTATTGAAAAAAAATAAAAAAATGAACTTAACTAAAGAGGAAGGAACTCGGAACCACAAAATTAAACATTAAACGAACGAGAAGAGAAAAAACAGAAGGAGGCAGGTTCAAGAATGAAACAGACGACGGAGACAAAGGAACAAGAACAAAGAAAATACCTCGATGGCCATACAGATAATGCTTGATAAACCTCAAACGACTCCGACTTGACTCGAAACTGGTATTAACCGTATGTTCTCTTTGAGAACAAATGAGCAATACTCGTTTCAAGCCCAATCATTCGTAAGAACTCGAGGACTTGAGAAGTTTTCTTCTCCTTCGATTTCAGATTTGAAACAAGTCTGATTTGGCGAGGATTTTGGGAAAAATGGTGGTGGATTAGGATGCAAGGAGCGGTGATGGTTGCATGGCCGGTTTTTGGTGGTGGTTGGATCTATCTTGCCAGTGATAATCGCGGACTCGCTCAATGACAGCATTATCTGATGAGGGAGATGAGAGAAGGGCTCGTTTGGTCTTAGGTCTAACTGAGGGATTTCGAACAGTCTTATTTGAGATAGGGGATGTGCTTTGGATCGTTGGATGAAACAAAATGAAGGGCCAGGATATGTTGAACTCAAAACGACGTCGCTCAACTCCTATACGACATCGTTCCTAGTGTCTTCATGAACGACCACTTAGACCGGGTAAAACAATGGGTTTTGGTCCAATTTTGACAGGTTAATGGGGGAAATGATTTGGGCCTGATGGAGAATTAACTAAACAGCCCAGCAAGACCTTATTTCCAATTCCTTTTCTTTCCTTTTTTTATAAATTCTTTTCCTTTTTTTCAAAAATAAAAACTAAATTAATTCTAAACCAAATTATCCTACCAAAATAGATTAATTACTCCAAATAACACTTACAAATAACTAATTAATTATCAAATTTAAAGTTAAAGAGTTAAAAATGCAAAAAGAGTCATTTTTGTGATTTTTTCTATTTTTGTAACACAACTAAATTTCTAACTAATTCCAAAATGCCACATTAAATCCTAAATGCAAATACAATGTATTTTTTATTTTTTTCATGACTTATATAAAATAAACGTGCACAGACAAATGCAAACAATTGAGAAAATTCCACAAAAATTCCCAAAAATGGCAAATGATTAAAAGAAAATTCTATTTCTTTGGGATTCTGCGGGAGTAATTCATATAGGGCAAAAATTACGTGCTTACATGTGTTTCACATGATTTTGGTCACCCCAATCTAGCAAAAATGAGGGTATGCTACCGACCATACCAAATCTGGGGACTTCGTGCCTCATTTTTCTGTAAAACAAAAGATAGTTAGGCCCTTTCCCCTCTAGGTTCGTCTATTTATACAACAATGATTAACATATTGGCACTTATTTCTCCAAATTAATGCACACAATAGTGATTGTGTCCGTTGGGATTATGGAAAACCCAATGGACTTTTGGGTGACATTTGTCTTAAAAGTCATTATGTGGACAACATATTAACCCGGCTAGGTTTGACCATGATGCATGTACAATTAATCAGAATAAGGTTGCTATAGAGGTCTAGACTGGGACTCTTAAGCGGAAACTTGAGGTGGAAAGGCACGGAACCATCAAACACACCGTTGATCGACCAGTTTTACCGCAAATACGCCTTTCCGAATTTGAAAGGGTGATATATGGGAAGAGCGCAAACATTCATCAAGCATTTCTATAGTATTGATTATGCACGAGTGGAATATAATGTTGAGCATGATTCATGCAACAATAAATAGCATGTTGTCAAGTATTTGCACATTAACAAAATGATAAATGCATATTTAAATAATTGAAAGATAGTTACGGAAAAAGAAAACAAAGAGACAAGTCAGTTTTAGGAAATCATAAATGCTTGAAAATAAGCAAATAAATCCAAATAAAGGGTAAGGGTGCACGGGATAACGCATGCTTAAGACTAATTCACAAAAAATAAGTTCGTTATGGTAAGAGCCTATAAAAATCCTCAGCAGAGTCGCCATGCTATCGCGCCCCTTTTTTCCTTTGTGGGAGTCCAGGTTCTGACATTCATCGGGAACAACTCATTTCCTTTTTGGGAATTGGGTATTCGAAGAGTCGCCACCTAACAGATTAAGGTGCGTTAGGGCGCCTAGATCAATTAACTCATGTAACCAGTTTGCATTACCAGAGATTAGGGTAAGGGCTCGAAATAACCTTGAGGGGAAGATGTTAGGCACCCCCCGCGGTCCACAACGGTGGGTCCCGGCCGAACTTAGTTGTGTATATTAGTCATTTAACAAGTAAGCAATCTAAGCATACATTTGCAAGTAAAGGTAGTTTACACAATATAAACACATATACAATCAAGAAGGTTTAGATGGTCTAAGTACACATAAGTTAAGGAGGTTTGAACAGTCCAAGCATACATAAACCGAAGAAGTTTAGGCAGTCTAAGTACACATATGTGAATTGGAAAGGGAAGTCCTAAGTTGATTAGCCTATAGGATCAATCTGTATAATGCCCAGTAATCGTCCCCAACTAGAGGGGCTACACGTGACATTAGCGCATATGTCATCATATCTTTTTACTACCCATTACCACCCTCCCCTTAGTGGTTATATAAGCGAGTTTAATCAACAAACTCTAAGCGTGCTTTACCCGTCCCTTCCTTGTGACCCCGGAGGCATTTAGGACCTCTATATTTAGGAAGTTCTAGACACTCCTAAGGTATTTAAAAGATAAAATCTAAGCGACAACAAAGAACACATAGGACTGTCAAATAGGAAACAATTAGGGGGCTCATGTTTGCCTCCACACATAACAGATACATAGCACGTCTCAAAACATCTATTTTTGTAAAAGAAATTCAGAAAGCCTAGGAACATGATATCTGGATGAACATTACAGATACAGAACATGCATCGTTTGTTTTAAGGGGAAGTGGCAGAATCCTAACCAGCTTGCCTACTGGTTTTATAGCATGTTAAGCCTGGACAATTTCACACATAAACAGAACCTAATTTCACAGTTATTTAATGGCCTATGGATTGCCTAGGCGTGTGTCTATATGCAGTCATACTCTGGGAATTAATTAAACAGTTTGAAGTTATTTAGTCCTATAGGCATGCTGATCTAAGTGACAAAAACTGATTTTAGGCAATGCTGTCTATGTGTTGGGACTATTTTAAACCCTTTTATAGACATGTTGTTTATTTAGGCAATATAGACATGATTTAAAGCAGACGCAAACATAGTCCCTAGGTAGGATTTCTAATGCACATAGAGATGGTTGTTTTATTAAGCAGTATTATTAACTTAATAGAAAGATTTCTAAGTGATAAAACTTATGCAGAATCAGAAGTGAAGTGATGTACTATAACATGTAATATGCAGAAGTAGTGAACATGATTGTCCTAAGACCGGGTATCTAATGCGTAAATTTAGCATGTTTAAAGCGAATAAGCGTAGCAATCGTAAATCATGATAACTGATGCATCACACAAACCTAGAACATGATTTTTACAACAACTCAACATAATGTAAAACCTAAAACATGGTTTCTACCCAGCTTACCCTACAGAATCACATAACTACCATCCGTTTTTACCGGTTACCCCAATATTTGTTTACAAAGAATTATTACAGACCAGGATTGCATAAATTACATAAGTGAGATGTAAACTGAACTATAGGGAGCCTGAAGCAGACCCAAAACAAACTTGGGGGTTCCAGGTCTTCAATGTAATCTCAAATGCCCAGAAATCTCATAGCCAATTTGTGTCTAGGTGTGTCAGAGTTCCCTATGGACCTCAAGGATCCCGGGCAGTGCTCACACAAAGACTTTTCTCAAAATAGGGACTAATTATGTGCAATGTGGAAGGGCCAGCTCTGATATGCCAGAGTTCAGAGAGATCGCAAGGATCCCTAAGCAGTACACATACCATAGGGGCAAAACTTAATAATCTAGGAGTAGGGTGAGAGTGTTCGACATAGTTTTGAAAGACTTAGTGAAAACAATATGGAGATGACTTTTAGGAGTGAAAAGATTTTCTAAAATAGTCTAGTTTTAAGAAGATGCTAAGAATTAAACTAGTTTTTAGAAGAATAACAAGAACATTTTGAAATCAGTTCTGAAGGGAGCAAATTCAGCCAAACAAGCAATCTGTCATAGAATACCCATATTCAGAGACAGGCAGATCTCACACAAGGGTGAATGGGGTTGGGAACATATAAAAATCACATTAAAGGGGCACATGAATAGGGTATAGGGAAGACATATAGACAACAAATGCACAGGACACTTAGGAGTCTTCGAGACTTAATAGGCTAGCCATGATAATAGGCAATTAAGACATAGAGCAAAGATGTAGTAAAATCATGTGGAAAACAAGGGTGTCTTAGAAAAGATTAGACATACAGTTAAGTTCATTAAGGGATTAAGCTACTAATCACGATCACACCAATCTAAGGGAGTAACAGAAACATGCTTAGCCAGTATCAAACCATCAAATGAAGTCAGGATATACTGATTACATGCTTGAGCATAAGGAGACATAATTTAGACACGCAGGGTAAAGCAGTAAACAAAAGCACAACTTGAATGCATAACCAATCGAACTAGTGCAAGAGTAAACATAGAACAAATAGAATTGGGTTTCAAAATTGAACTAGAGACATACCAGTTAAAGAAAAGAGTACAAAATGTAAAGCATGTGCAGTTCCAATATTTAGCCTTGGCTTTCAGCCGGCTAGACCAGTAATTATCATAAGTAACAGAGAAAGACAAGAGAGTTTGAGTGTGAGTGTGAGTGTGTGTTCTTTGAACTTTTTTCGTGTCTTAAGAAGTGAAATATGGGAGTTTATATAGTAGTTCAAAAGTAGAGCAAATAAGGCAAAGGAATCAATAGTCAACAATTAAGGGATCACAGAATCAATCACACAAAGAGGTTCATCACAATCTTCCCCTTAATTAAGGGCAATTAGCCAATGGTAATGACGAGAACAAATTAAGGCAAAAGGTTCAAATCACACTAAATAAAGGAGTAAAGAATCAGAGGTCTAATTAAGGAAATGAGTTCAAATCAAACTAGATAAAGAACTTCAGAATAAAATAATCAGGGGTTTAATTAAGGGAAGAATCATGTAAAGGAATCAGTAAATATACATCAATCAAATAAGGCAAGAACAACTAATTAGGGTCGTAATCCTAGAAACAGGCAAGACTTAGGAGTAAAGATTCTTAACAGAGCAAATCAATCAACCAGATTAACAACAATTCTGGAAATAATATATCGATTACCATAAATAAAGTAGACTAAGTAAAACTTTATAAACACAGATAAATTAACTGAAAAATTGATTCAAAAACCCTAATAGAGATTAGTTAGGGTAAAAATCACAGAGCAATGCGTTTGACAAAAGAAAATCGTGTGGTCGAAGATACATAGTGAATCAATATAACTGATAATATTAAAAACTCCGAACGAAGTAAAAAATCAGAAAATCAGATTTTCACATAAATCTACTAGGGTTTAAGCAACTTTTACGTAAATCATTCAAGAACACTTAAGAACAAACGATTAAGCATTCAAAAATCATAAAACCTTTTGAGAAGGTGACTTAGGGTAAACCCTAGTTTAGAAAAAAACGGGAAATCAGTTGAAAACCAAAAAACTTTCAAGGAAAACATGTGAGATATGTTCGATTCGTCTCAGCAGATCAGAGATAAAAAAAATTAGGGTTTTTAGAAAGTACAACAGAGACGAGAACATAGGCTTAGAAAACCACGGATTCGTTACAAAAATAAGATAAATTCTTACTCAAGGTCGAGAAAATAGCCTGAAACATGTAAGAAATCCAAAGGTGCACAACAGACTTGCCTAGGTTCCTTGAAATCTCCTCAAGGATCTAGGAGACGGATGAACCATAGCAAGTAGGAGGCTAGTATAGGCCTGAGACAACAAAGAAACATCGTAGAATGGAGGGTTAAGCCGGTGATGGCGCCTGGGGATTAGGGTTTAGGTAGAGCATTTGAGTGAGAAGGGAATGGAGGGCGGCAGAGTATGGTGGGAAATGAATTAGGTTAGAGAGGGGTCGTTTGGAATTAAAAATGGTAAGAACAAATATGGGTCGTTGATCTCAGAGATCAACAGCCAAGATTGGGGGGGCCTGGGTCGGGTTTAATTTGATTTGGGCCCGGGTTGAATTAGGTTTGGGACCTGGGCTGGTATTTAGGTCTGAAAAATTAAATAAATTAAAAGGCTATTTTTTAAATACCCAAGTAATTGAATAAAATTCATTTTATAGAATAATTAACAATAAGAAATTAATTTAATTTAAAATATATAAATTATGGAAAAATATCAATTGGTGCTAATGCATAGTTTTGAAGGTATATATGCACTTTAAAATATTATAGGGAAAAAATTGGGTATCAACACTTCCAGAGGTATTTCCTGCAGACCTGCTGAGGATGCCACCCGACAGGGACATCGACTTTTGTATTGATTTGGTTCCGGGCACTCAGCCCATTTCTATTTCGCATACCGTATGGCCTCGCTAGAGATGAAAGAATTTAAAGAGCAGTTGCAAGATTTGCTTGATAAGGGCTTCATTAGACCTAGTGTCTCTCCCTGGGGTGCGCCTGTGTTTTTTATGAAGAAGAAAGATGGATCGATGAGGATGTGCATAGATTACCGGTAGTTGAACAAAGTCACCATTAAGAACAAGTATCCACTGCCGATGATATATGACTTATTTGATCATCTTCAGGGTGACAAGGTGTTTTCAAATATCGATTTGAGGTCTGGCTACCATCAGTTGAGGATTAGGGCATCCGATGTCCCTAAGACAGCTTTCGGACTCGATATGAGCATTATGAGTTTCTAGTCATGTCATTTGGGCTGACCAATGCCCCAGCAGCATTCATGGATTTGATGAACCTGGTGTTCAAGACTTATCTGGATTCCTTTGTGATTGTGTTCATTGATGATATCTTGATTTACTCCCGCAGTCGAGAGGAGCACAAGCAGCATCTTTGGATCATACTTCAGACCTAAGGGACAACCACTTATATGCTATGTTTTCAAAGTGCGAGTTTTGGTTGGATTCCATCGCCTTCTTGGGTCAAGTTGTATCAGCAGAGGGTATTAAGTGGATCCTAAGAAGATTGAGGTAGTTCAGAACTGGCCTAGACCTACTTTAGCCATAGATATCCGGAGTTTCTTAGGTTTGGCGAGTTATTACCGTCGGTTTGTGGAGGGGTTCTCATCTATAGCAACCCCGTTGACCAAGTTGACCTAGAAGGGTGCCCCATTGAGATGGTTAGATGAATGTGAGGTGAGCTTTCAGAAGCTCAAGACTGCTTTGACTACGGCGCTGGTGTTGGTGTTGCCCATAGGTTCAGGATTTTATACGCTATATTGTGATGCATCTCGTATTGGACTTGGTGCGGTATTGATGCAGGATGGCAAGGTAAATTGCATATGCTTCGCGGCAGCTGAAAGTTCACGAGAAAATTACCCCGTTCATGATCTAGAGCTGGCAGTCATTTTTCATACGCTGAAAATTTGGAGGCACTATCTGTACGGTGTGCCGTATGAGGTATTCACAGTTCATCGGAGCTTGCAGTATTTGTTCAAGCAGAAGGAGCTTAATTTGAGGCAGAGGAGGTGGTTGGAGCTATTGAAAGACTATGATATCACCATCTTGTATCATCCCGAGATGGCCAACATGGTGGCCGATGCTTTGAGTAGAAAGTCAACGAGTATGGGAAGCCTTGCGTACATTCTAGTCGGTGAGAGACCGCTTGTATTAGATGTGCAGGCTTTGGCCAGTCAGTTCAGAGACCTGGTGGTTTGCTTCAAAACTTAGAGATTCTTGAGCGGAAGTGGGAGCGTATCACTATGGATTTCATTGTTGGACTCCCACGGACTCAGAAGAAGTTCGATGCAGTTTTGGGTCATTATGGACAGGCTGACCAAGTCAGCGCATTTCATTCCTGTGGCAGTTACTTATTCTTCAAAGCGGTTGGCAGAGATTTATATCCGCGAGATCTTCCATCTTCATGGTGTGCCCGTGTTTATCATTTTTGATCGAGATACGCATTTCACCTCACACTTCTAGGGGGCAATACAGTGTGAGTTAGGCACGCGGGTTGAGCGGAGCACAACATTTCATCCTCAGATGGACGGACAGTCTGAGTGCATTATTCATATACTAGAGGATATGCTCCACACTTGCGTTATAGACTTTGGAGGTTTGTGGGATCAATTCTTTCCGCTTGCGGAGTTTGCCTACAACAACAGTTATCAGTCAAGCATTCAGATGGCTCCCTATGAGGCATTATACGCTAGGCAGTGCCAATCACCAGTTGGATGGTTTGAGCCGAGGGAGGCTTGGTTTTTGGGTACAGACTTAGTACAGGATGCCTTGGATAAGGTCAAGATTATTCAAGATCGACTTCGCACAGCTCAGTCTAGGCAGAAGAGTTATGCCCGTAGAGTTCATGATGTTTCATTCATGGTCAGAGAGAGAGAGTATTACTCTGGGTGTCACCCATGAAGGGTGTGATGAGGTTCGGAAAGAAGGACAAGTTGAGCCCTAGGTATATCGGGCCTTTTGAGATTCTTGAGCGAGTGGGAGAGGTAGCTTACAAGCTTGAGTTGGCACATGGTTTATTAGCAGTTCATCCGGTGTTCCATGTGTCCATGCTCCGCAAGTATCACGGTGATCCATCCCACGTGTTAGATTTTATCACTGTCCAGTTGGAAAAGGATTTGACCTATAAGGAGGAGCTGGTGGCTATTTTAGCCCGGCGGGTTCGTTAGTTGAGATCAAAGAGCTATCCTTCAGTTCGACTGCAGTGGAGAGGTCAGCCCGTTGAGGCATCTACCTGGGAGTTTGAGTCGGACATGCGGAGTAGATATCCCCACCTTTTCACCAGTCCAAGTACTTTTCTATGTCTGTTTGAGGACGAACGATTATTTTAGAGGTAGAGAATATGATGACCCGATAGGTCATCTCATGTTTTAAAATCTAATTCTGTGATTTGAAGCCTTAAAAATCATGTTTTATCCTTCCTCAATTTGCGTGCACATTTCGGGCATCTTTCTGGAAAGCTTTTATGTTAAAAACTATTAAAAATAAGAAATTTTGCCTAAAAACTTTATTTGAGTTGACTTCGATCAATATTTTTTGTAAACGAACCCGAATTCATGTTTTGACGGTCCCGGTGGGTCCGTATCGTGATTTTACTACTTGAGCGTATGCCCATAATTGAAATCGGAAGTCTCTAGCCCGGAATATTGGACTTTGTCAAAATTTGAAAGTTAACAACTTACTAAATTAGAAATGTTTGACCAATGTTTGACTTTTTGGATAACGAGTCCATATTTTTGTTCCGAAACATAGTATAGGTCCAATACCATATTTATAAGTTGTCTGTAAAAATTAGTGAGAAACAGAGTTGGTTTGACGTGATTCGGATGTCCGGTTGTGAAAACAGAAGTTTCAAAGTTTTCTTGAAAATTTCATTTGACTTGGTGCCCAATTCAAAGTTCTAGGTTCTATTTTGGCAATTTGATTGCGCGAGCAAGTTTGTATGATGTTTTTAGACTTGTGTGCACTTTTGGTTTAGAGACCCGAGGGCTCGGGTGAGTTTTGGATAGGCTACAAAGTGAAAAATGGACTTAGAGCATTGTTGGTGTGCTTCAATTTTATTGCAGGACTCAGACCTCGCAATTGCGAGGTCAATCATCGCATTTGCGACCACTGTTAGGTTTGCATTTGCGATCTACTCATCGCATTTGCAAAGAGTAGTTGGGAAAGCCAGAGTTCGCATTTGCGAAGAGGGACACGGGGAGGCAGTGATCGCAAATGCAATCAAATGGTCGCATTTACGGAGATCATTGCTCGCAATTGCGAGCCACTCTTCGTATTTGCGAAGGAAGCAGAAGTGTGAAGAGCTTCACATTTCCAGAGTTCGCATTTGCAAACCGGAGGTCGCAAATGCGACATCTATGATCAATAGGACTTAGACAGTATTTTTGGTTCATTCTTCAAATTTTCAAAACTTAAAACCTTAGAGGCGATCTTTCCAAGACTTCTTCTTCCCCAATTCGTTGGTAAGTGGTTCTAACCTAATTCCTTTCATTCTTTCACTACATTTCACAAGTTTTCAACATAAAATCTAGAGTTCTCATGGTGAAATTGGAGGGTTTTGGTAGAAATCAGTGATTTAGTAAATTGGAGATTTAGACCTCAAATTGAGGTCGGATTCTAAAATAAATTATATTACCGGGATCGGGGGTGAATGGGTAATCGGGTTTTGGTCCGACTTTTGGGTTTGGACCAAGCAGGCTCGGGTGTTGACTTTTGTTGACTTTTTCAATAATGGCCTAAATTGAATTCTTTGGAATTGTGGGTAGTTCCTAAGGCTTAATTTGAATCGTTTGGTTGGTAATTTTTCTAGATTCTATTGGTTTGGAGGATTGTTTGAAAGGAAAAGTCGTGGTTGAGCTTTGAGTTTGGCCGTTGGAGTGAGGTAAGTGTCCTGGTTAACATTGGCTTGAGGGATTAGGACTTATTTGTCTATTTGCTATGTGTTTAGATGTTGGGTACAATGTATAGGTGAAGTGACGAGTATCTATACGTTGTTGTCGGGTTATAGCATGCGAGTGTGACTTATCCTTGTAATTGTTGCTTTCCTTGATCATGTTATTCATGCTTAGACTAGTTAATTGTTAAGTTGATCGTTTAATTCATGTTTACGGACTTTTGGTAGTAATTGAGTATTGATTCAATGTTGAGGTTGGTATTGTGGAACCAAATATTGAAGTAAAACTTGCTCTTGTTATTTCTATCTCCCTGTTGTCATTTGTTCATTGCTTTTGGTAAGGGAGAGTGTTAATGCACGAAGGGTGATGTCGTGCCATATTGTGAGTGTTTATGCACCAAGGGTGATGTTGTGCCATATTGTGAGTGTTAATGCATGAAGAGTGATGTCGTGCCATGTTATAAGATTTAATGCACGAAGGGTGATGTCGTGCTGTATCTATTGATTTATATGGTGAGGCTGAGAGTAAAAGCACGAAGGGTGATGGCGTGCATTTTCTTTTACTATGTATACTTGTTCTTGTTGGTTCACAATATATTGGCAATTCAAGTTATCATTCTGCTGTAGTTCTCTATCTCGTATTCCCCTCAACATGTTCCCCCTTCCGACCCCGATATTACATGTCTAGTCCTTCATTGTGTTATTTGTATATATATACTCTTAAATTGCACAGGTTTTCTATGTACATGTTTTTCCACAGCCTCGTCATTAATTCGCCGAGGTTAAGCTTGACACTTACCAGTACATGGGGTCAGTTGTACTGATACTGCACTCTGCACTTTCTGTGCAGATCTTGGTAGTGGTCCCAGCTGACTGAGAGGCGTAGCAGCTCGAACTGGTTCATCGGAGACCCCAGGTAGATCTGTTGCTGTTAGCAGACCTTGAAGTCCCCATCTATCCTTCTATTTTTATTATTTCTTTCGCTTAAACATTTGTATTTCTTTCAGACGTTTACTTGTAGTAAATCCTAGAAGTTCATGAATTTTGACTCCAGATCCGGGTAGTAGTACATATTGAAGTTTTTATATTATTCCGCACTCAGTGTATTTCATTTTAGCTTATTTGTTGTTATTTACTGAAGTGTATAAGGATTGGCTTAAAATATTTCTAACGTTGGCATGCCTAGCAAGTGGAATGTTAGGCGCCATCACGATCCCGACGGTGGGGCTTCCGGGTTATGACAGGTGCCTTGTTGCCGGCACTATCATAGTACTCTTTTGTATCTATTAGAGGCTCCGTAGACATAGTGTGGATTGTATGTTGTTGCTGGTAAGGTCAAACAAGTAATGTTGTATTTGTACCACTTGTCCCACTTCAACGATGAAAGTGTTGTATTTTGAAACTTATTAATAATGTAACTAATGATAATGAATTGGTGTTGTTAACATGATCTTCCTTGTTGTCTAATTAATGAAATAGATTTATTCTTTAATCATGAGTGGGATCGGGTAGAAGGTATTGTACAGGATTGTTGTGCTGGGTTATCTCGGTTGAGCGCCGATCGCGCTCCCCGAGGTCAGAGCGTGACACTCCCATCTCCTGGCATAGGCGTTGAAGATAATCAATTGTCCTCCACATGGAAGGGCTTACCTGTGCCAAGCACACCTGATAGCAGTGGAAGAACTCCACAATGATGGAGTCAAGCTCTCCCCTCAAGAAAAACGCTCCCAAAGTGAAGGGATACATGTAAAAATATGTAAAACCCTTCTTGGGTAAAGTTATCCTCTTCGTTAGGTCGGGAACGATAATGTCCAAAACTTGACAGTGGCAGTCTTCCTTCACAACAGGGATACTAGAAGGACTGATAGAAGAAGGGTACACGTTAACAGCCCACGTACGAGGTGAGCAGAAGGGAACTTCTCTTCAAAATCTTTGGTAACAATCAGATTCTTCGGGATGATGGTACTCACTGTAGGGGGAGCAACATCATCAGCTTTGCCTTTTTTCTTAGAAGAACTAGGGCTTTTTGAAGAAGAGGCCATTTTTTATCAGAAGGAGGGTTTTTTCTCAAAGAAGGAAACTAAATAAAGGTTAAAGTCAAAGTATGAGTTGAGTAAAGATAGTCTCAGAAAATTTAAAGTATTATGAAGTGTGAATGAAGGAGGTTGATGCGTATAAGTAAAGGTATAGGCGGGTAAACTCGTGACCATAATTACCTTGATAACCGACAAAAGTTATGTTGAATCATGGGATGAAACGTGTTCGGGATATTAAATACGGAGAGACATGAATCTAATCAACCGTCAGAAGCTTTTCTGAGAGGTCAGTAAATTTCTCGCCAAAAAGAATATTTCTACCAACTTCCCGACGACACAAAGGTATGCCACCAGAAAGCAAGGGGACTATCTATATAGGATAAAATATGTTATATTCGATGATCGAATGAGGAAGTGACATTTGGAGCCAAAGACAGAAGATAGCTAGAACCATAGGCAACGTTCCCGTCTGTTACTGAAGAGAATGATACTCATAAAGATGAAATAGATGTCTGCCATCCGGCGGCATTTAATGACGAATATTCTACAACATCAAATATTTTAACACCCCACATATTCGGATTAGGTATGAATGAGTTAAAGGAGTAGTAAGGTTATATTTTGGATATATGAAGTCCTATCGGGATGATTATGGGTAAAAATAGTTGTTTCAAAATCAAGATGAAAAGTAAGGTGCATAAGATTCGACAAAATTGATTAAGTTTGCAGAAGGTCCATCTTCCAGCAAGGTTTAGTGAAAATATGTAAGGAATTTTGGAAAACTCAAATCATGAAAGTTGTAGGCCTTTGAAATAACTTTCCAACGATATATTTTAGAGCCCACACGGAGCTCTGTGCAAAAGGTTATGTATTTTACAGAATGGTGTGCAACCAACGCGGTCCTGCCGCATTTTTACTGCGACCACGGTGCTGAGGCAGTGTCCCAGCGATTTACCACGGTCGAGACCGAGGTCGTGCCAACCGGGATGCAGTGGACAACTTGGGAAGTCATTTTTTATCCCTATTTCGTCCCCCACAACCCCAAAACATAAAAACTTGCTCTAGAAAGGAAGGCTCTCAAAAACCTAACTCCTTAAGGGTCCCTCCACCACCCAAGGTAAGTTTTAATGGTGACTCTAAGTCAATTGAAATCTCCCAATATCTTATCAACATGGGTAAACCCTCCATATCATTAGATATTCGATTGGAACATCATTGTTGAGAGAAGGAAGCCTAGAACTCGAATTCAAAGGGTTTGAATCTTAAAAAGGTAATGTCTTCACTCCCTAATTGATATTAGCATTGGTTTAATGATTATAAACCCTAGTTCATGGGATATGAGTTGATGGGTTTGATAGAAAAGCATGAACGATTATAGGGTTGGTTGATTGTTGATTATTGGTTAAGAGTGTTGTTTACCTTATGGGTGATAAAGAATAATGTTGATTATAACCATTTGAGACTTTAGAATTTATCTAGGAGCAAAAGAATGGGTTATTGGGTGTAGAGAAACCATTAATAAGGGCTATGAAGCTTTATGCCACCGAGTGTTTGATAAAATGCCTAAGTGACCAAAACATGACTATTATTGCTAATTTGAAATCATTTTGACTTGTATTGATATAGATTAAAGTTGAAAGGGTTGGCGAATGTTGTATTATGCTCAAGAGCAAGAAGTTAAGGTATGTGAGGCTAAATCTCTATGTTTGGGAATTTTAATAATTCTCCCTACACTACGTTTCTTTTACGATGTATCAATTGCCTCAGAAATATAGTTAAGCCTAGTTCCTTGAATAGTTGTAGAACTTCTATTCTCTAGCTTCATAACTCGTTCATGACTTTCATTCTGAATGTTATGAGCTCAGTTCGTATTTAATATAGACTTGGGTTTGATGTCCCTAAGTCTCAGTATATTTTATTCAGCATGTCATAAACAGTTGAAGTTTTAGTGTTCATAACCAGTTCAAGAATACATGTCTCATTCAAGTCCTATTCAGTATTCCAGTATTATATAACTCAGTATGATTTAGTATTCCAGTATTATGTAACTCAGTATAATTCAGTATTCCAGTATAATGTAACTTAGTGTGATCCATTCCAGTATCATGAAACTCAGGGTGATTCATTATTTCACTATTATGTATTGCAGTATGATTCTCAATTCCTAATTTTAAATCCCTGAATGTCGAACACCTGTATTTGGGCCTGAGGCCGCAGTTTATGCTTTATGAATCTTTGGGCTTGAGGCTGCAGTTTATGCTTTATGCATTTTGGACCTGAGGTCGTAGTTATGTATACGTATACTTGGGTTCGAGGCTGCAGTTTGTGCACATATATATATTGGGCCTGAGGCTGCAGTTTAATATTCAGATAAACAGGTTGTTCATCATTCAGAAGAGGGAGTATTCATAACCTTACTTCCTTTATTCAGTTCAATTATCAATTATCATTTTAGTTATCAGTTATCAGTTATCAGTTAACATTTCAATTATTAGCTACCAGTTATCATTTCGTTTACCAGTTATCATTTTAGTTATCCGTTATCAGTCATCAGTTATCATTTTAGTTTCAGTTTCAATAGTTATCAATTATCAATTCTTAGTTATTAGCTTAGTTTCAGTTTCAGCATTTATAATTCTTTCTTTCAGTTTCTTTACATACTAGTGCAATTCAAATGTACTGACGTCCCTTTTGCCCGGGCCTGCATCTCACGATGCAGGTAATGATTTACAGTTGATGATTTAGAGCACTAGGATTCTCGTACCAGCTATTTGGTGATCCCCGATTCTTTTGGGGTATTATCATTACTATAGTTTTCAGTATTTTTAGACAGTCAACGTTTTCATTACAAATTAGAGGCTTTATAGACTAGAGTAACAGTTAGATAGAGTCTCAAGTTTTTCATGTTAAGCTATATTTGCTACAAATACATTTCAGAAATTGTATTAGTATTTCCGTACTTTGATTTATATCATTCAGACTTTCAGTATATCAGCATGTGTTAGTTTATCTTCTGCATTCAGTATGTTATGATATCACATGTTGATTCAGCCAGCTAGTTGGTTCGCTCGATCATAAGTAGTCAGGCACCGAGTGCTGTGTTACGTCCAGGCCCAGGTTTGGGGCGTGACAAAGCTTGGTATCAGAGCGCTAGGTTCAAGCGTCTTAGGTAGTCTATGAAGCTAAGTCCAGTGGAGTTTACTTTATATGTGTATGTCGGCCACTCATATAAATGGTTAACTACCAAGACATCTAGGATTGTGTCATTTCTTTCTACTCTAGATCGTGCCATGAAGCTTATAGCAAAAGGTAACCTTCTCTTCCTATCGAATTCCAAACGTATTGGATTCCCAAGTGATGCACAGGAGAAATGTAAGGTCCTAGAGAGAATAATTTCCCATTGGGGTATAATCATGGAGTACATGTTGGTAAATATGAGACTTTTGAGGATGTTAAAAGTGGGATGCAATGGGTAGTAGTACATATTAGTGCATAACCTTATCAAAAAGTACAAAAGAAGTAATTATGTTTTATGGTCATCAGTTTTACTCAGCTACCCGTTATACAGTGTTTCAGTTAGCAATCTATGGTTATTCAGTATGCTAGTTATTAGTTATTCAGTTACCAGTTCTCCAATTTTCAGTGTATCAAAATTCTTATGACTGGTGAGTATACAGTGATGCTTATGGGTGCTAAAAGAAAATGTAAGTAACAGTGGTTATAGCGAAATCTTTCGCATATTTTAGGTCTGGATTAAGACCAATACTCATCGGAGGACGCATGAAGTGATTTATCAGATAATGGTATACTTTGAAAGATAAGTTTGTGCATGGTAGTGTATTTGTATGTGTTTTACCTCCTAGAACAACTTCATTTAATTCTTGGAAATGGATCCATAAGTTAGATAATGATAGTTCAGGTGTCAGACCCTAACATTGGTCACTATAGTTTTGGACAGAAAAGAGTTTAAGGGAAATATAGCTAAGAATAATATGATGTACAAAATGAGAACCAAGAGCAGGCAACATTGAATTTTAGGGAATGATTTTAAGTTGGTTAGATTTATACAAATCAGAACTAGAAGTACCACATTAGTAAGTTGCTATAAGAAGTGGCTATTATTATGAGATAAAAGATATGACAGTTCCCCTTCAAATGATGTGAATATGTGTTTAGGCCGAAGGTTTATAATCTGAAGTGATTTTGAAGTATATAGAAAGTTTGGGGGTTAGATATTCCAATTTCATTTAAGATATATGAACTTTCCCTAAGTGTGATATATGTACATAGTTCAAAAAAAGAAGGATAGTATACGACCCCACAATAGGGTCGGATGATGAGGGAAGTTAGAATAACCTTATGCTTCACTTTAGTTATTCAAAGCAGAACATGAACACATGATGCTAGTAGGTAGTTAGTAACAAAATAGTGAGTATGATTGAGTAGATACAGTAAATTAGCACTTTCAGCAGAGCTAGTAGAGGTACAATTTGATTCACTTAGCCAGGTTAACTCTAGTGAGTGGATGACAATTTGAAATACCGAACGTATGTTAGAACCGAAAGAGTTTAAGTTAAACTCGAAGTACAGTAGGATAAAGGGAAATCCGCTAGGTAGTGAGAGAGCAAACTACAGAAGAATTGCCTTTAAGAATTATCAAAAAGGGGTCTTCCCAAGATTGACAGTGTGAGCAGAGTTAAATCATTAAGATTGTGTATGATAATTGTGAATGCATTAGCTCTTCATTTATGTAGGTAATATAGTTTTCCTAGTAAGAAAGATTTTTCAGAAGTTAGTTGGAAGATAAGTCGTCATTGACATAGAGTGCAAAGAGTTACAGAAAACAAGGAATGTTATTTGGGCCCCAACAAAAAAAAAGAAGGATCCGCAAGTATAAGACCTTTGGTCTAAGGGGTGATGTGAAGACCATCAGTAAGTACAGATGGAGATTTGAAACTCGAATAGTTAGCATGGGATATGGAAAAGAAAATTAGTTCGGCAATAAGGGAAAATTGTATAATTACTACAGGGATTATATCTAGCATGTGCAAGAAACACAAAGTGAGTAGAATGATCACTGAGCTTAGTTATTGATGATAAACTAATCACAAAAGAGCTATAAAATCATGCCTATTTATGTGTCACGAGGGTAGTGCCATTGCACGAGACTCTAGTCTTCGGAGTACTGGTCAAAGACTTAGTTCACAACAATTCTATAAGCGTTTTCAGGAAGTGTTTAAGAAGATAATCAATTGTGGGAAGTACAACTCATGATCGAGGTAGATAAGACAACTTTGGTGAAAGAAGTTCACCGCTTGGCCTAGCTAGGAGTTCAATTTGCGTACTCCAAAGATAGTAGAGTTGTTGTCTAGAATATGACTTGTCCCCCCCCCCCTCGTAGTAAGCGAAGTGAAGGAGAAATAGTTGATGATCCCTACTTGTTGTAGCTGAAAGAGGGGATTCACAGGCATAAAATGATAGCTTCGGAATAAGGGGAGTTGATAGTGCTTTGAGGTACCACGACAGATTGTGTGTTCCAGACATAGATGGACTTAAAGAGGGAAGATCATGCTAGAAGCCCAGAATTTCAAGTATTCTATTTACTCAAGTACCATAATATGTATCATGGTCTTAAGGAGATTTATTGGTGGAACAACATGAAAAAGAACATTGTAGACTTTATGGACAAGTATCTGAATTATCAGTAAGTGAAAGTCGAGCAGTAGAAAGCCCAGTGTTTTATCACAAAATACACATATTTTGAGTGGAGATGGTAAATATGGGCCTTATAATAGGATTATCTTGCTCATTTTGAAAGCATGATTTGTATGGGCGAAAGTGCAGACTGCCAATTAGTTGGTCCAAAGTTGGCAAAGCGGAGTTGTTAGGACCAAATTTGGTCTATCGAACTATGGAGAAAGTTAAGTTGATTCAAGAGCGTTTAAGGCGGCTCAGAGCCGCCAAAAGTCCTATTCGAATGTGCGGCATACAGACCTAGAGTTTCAAGTTGATGATTGGCTGTTTCTAAAAGTTTTGCCTGTGAAAGGCGTTATGAGATTTGAAAAGAAAATGAAGCATAGTCCCTGCTATATTGGGCCATATAGAATCTTGTGAAGGAGCGGTCAATTAGCTTATGAGTTGGAGTTACCACCAGAGTTAGCGGTGGTACAACTAATATTTCACGTGTCATGTTATAACATTCAAGTTTCCAGCACTCAAATACTCATGTCAGTTCAGTACTCAGATACTCATGCCATTTCAGTACTCAGATACTCATGTTAGTTCAGTACTCAGATACTCATGTCAGTTCAGTACTCAAATACTCATGTCGGCTCAATTCTCAGCTACTCATGTTAGTCCAATACTTAGGCATTCATGATAGCTTAGTACACTGATATCGATGTTAGTTCAATACTCGAATATTTGTGCCAGTTGAATATTCATATATCCATGTTAGTTCAGTATTTACGTATCCATGGCAGACCAATATTCAGTCAATGTGGTGGTCATTCAGCTCACTATCTCAAAAGTTCAGTAGTCATGTATTCATTGAGTTTAGTATGTAAGTGTTTATGAAAGTTCATGTTTCCACCAGACCCGTTTAAGGTCCAGAGTTAGCAGAAGTTATAGTCAGGACAATCATTCGAGGACGAATGATCCCAAGGGGGAGATAATGTAACACCTCACACATTCAGATTAGGTATGAATGAGTTAAAGGAGTAGTAAGGTTATATTTTGGACATATGAAGTCCTATCAGGATGATTATGGGTAAAAATAGTTGTTTCAAAATCAAGATGGAAAGTGAGCTGCATAAGATTCGACAAAATCGACTAAGTTTGCAGAAGGTCCGTCTTCCAGCAGGGTTTGGTGAAAATGTGTAAGGAATTTTGGAAAGCTCAAAGCAAGAAAGTTGTAGGCCTTTAGAATAGCTTTCCAACTATATTGTAGAGCCCAAACATAGCTTTGTGCAAAACGTTATGTCTGTTTTACAGAATGGTGTGCAACCATCGCGGTCTTGCCGCATTTTTACCGCGACCGTGGTGGTGAGGCAGTGTCCCAGCAATTTACCATGGTCGCACCAAACGGGGTGCGGTGAACGACTTGGGAAGTCATTTTTTAGCCTTATTTCGCCCCACAGCCCCAAAATATAAAAACTTGCTCTAGAAAGGAAGGCTCTCAAAAACCTAACTCCTTAAGGGTCCCTCCACGACCCAAGGTAAGTTTTAATGGTGACTCTAAGTCAATTGAAATCTCCCAACATCTTATTAACATGGGTAAACCCTCCATATCATTAGATATTCGATCAGGACATCATTGTTGAGAGAAGGAAGTCTAGAACTCGAATTCAAAGGGTTTGAACTTTAAAAAGGTAATGTCTTCACTCTCTAATTGATTCTAGCATTAGTTTAATAATTATAAACCCTAGTTCATGAGATATGAGTTTATGGGTTTGATAGAAAAGCATGAACGATTATAGGGTTGGGGTGTTGATTGTTGATTATTGGTTAAGAGTGTTGTTTACCTTATGGGTGATAAAGAATAATATTGATTATAACCATTTGAGACTTTAGAATTTATCTAGGAGCAAAAGAATGGGTTATTGGGTGTAGAGACACCATTAATAAGGGCTATAAAGCTTTATGTCACCGAGTGTTTGATAAAATGCCTAAGTGACCAAAACATGACTATTATTGCTAATTTGAAATCCTTTTGACTTGTATTGATATAGATTAAAGTTGAAAGGGTTGGCGAATGTTGTATTATGCTCAAGAGCAGGAAGTTAAGGTATGTGAGGCTAAATCTCTATGTTTGGGAATTTTAATAATTCTCCCTACACTACGTTTCTTTTACGACGTATCAATTGCCTCAGAAATATAGTTAAGCCTAGTTCCTTGAATAGTTGTAGAACTTCTATTCTCTAGCTTCATAACTCGTTCATGACTTTCATTCTGAACGTTATGAGCTCAGTTCGTATTCAATATAGACTTGGGTTTTATGTCCCTAAGTCTCAGTATATTTTATTCAGCATGTCATAAACAGTTGAAGTTTTAGTGTTCATAACCAGTTCAAGAATACATGTCTCATTCTAGTCCTATTCAGTATTCCAGTATTATGTAACTCAGTATGATTCAGTATTCAGGTATTATGTAACTCAGTATGATTCAGTATTCCAGTATAATGTAACTCAGTGTGATCCATTCTAGTATCATGTAACTTAGTGTGATTCAGTATTTCACTATTATGTATTACAGTATGATTCTCAATTCCTAATTTTAAATCCCTGAATGTCGAACACTTGTATTTGGGCCCGAGACCGCAGTTTATGCATCTTTGGGCCTGAGGCCGCAGTTTATGCTTTATGCATTTTGGACCTGAGGTCGCAGTTATGTATACGTACACTTGGGCCCGAGGCCGCAATTTGTGCACATATATATATTGGGCCTGAGGCCACAGTTTAATATTTAGATATACAGGTTATTCATCATTCAGAAGAGGGAGTATTCATAACCTTACTTCCTTTGTTCAGTTCAGTTGTCAGTTATCATTTCAGTTATCAGTTATCAGTTAACATTTCAGTTATTAGCTATCGGTTATCATTTCAGTTACCAGTTATCTGTTCAGTTATCCATTATCAGTCATCAGTTATCATTTCAATTTCAGTTTCAATAGTTATCATTTCAGTTATCAATTATCAATTTTCTATTCTTAGTTATCAGCTTAGTTTCAGTTTCAGCATTTATAATTCTTTCTTTCAGTTGCTTTACATACCAGTGAAATTCAAATGTACTGACGTCTTTTTTGCCCAGGGTCTGCATCTCACGATGTAGGTAATGATTCAGAGCCCTAGGATTCTCGTACCAGCTATTTGGTGATCCTCAGTTCTTCGGGGGAATTATCATTACTATAGTCTTCAGTATTTTCAGACAGTCAGCGTTTTCAGTACAAATTAGAGGCTTCATAGACTAGAGTAACAGTTAGATAGAGTCTCAAGTTTTTCATGTTAAGCTATATTTGCTACAAATACATTTCAGGAATTGTATTAGTATTTCCGTAATTTGATTTATATCATTCAGACTTTCAGTATATCAGCATGTGTTAGTTTATCTTCCGTATTCAGTATATTATGATATCACATGTTTATTCAACCAGCCAGTTGGTTCGCTCGGTCACATGTAGTCAGGCACCGAGTGCCGTGTTACGTCCAGGCCCAGGTTCGGGGCGTGACAAATATATTGCGCGTTATAAGAAATATGGCATTCACCGCCCACCATTACAGTTTCCTCAATGGCCCTCATAATTAACATTTAAGAGGGACTTGATCTTAGGACCTTGTTCTCCATGTGCAGTTATAAATAGTAAAGGACACGACTTTTCTGGCAAACATACGCTACTCTATTCAAAGCTCAATATAATTTTTATCTTCTTGTTTATTGATATCATTGTTGCTATGCCTGAAAGCCTTGCTCCAGGAATTGCTATTTCTGCTATTTTATTATTATCTCAAGGCTAAGTATTATATTTTCATCTAATTCATCTATTATTTCAGGATCAAATTAATTTACATGTCTATAAACCACGTATAAATTTAACTCTACCTTTTTACGGGTAAATGGAATTATAAAATAAAAGCTAAAAAAAGAAATATAAGTTTTTAAAAATAATAATTGTTGATCTTATTTATCTGACTCAATAAAGGAACACATCCCATGGCAGTCTTCAATCCATCTCAGTCAATTTTGTTAAACTTAACTTTACACCAATTTTGTTGATTCCAATGTAAATAAAGAATCTTTTGTATTTTTACTATGCAATTTACCTTCATTTATAATAAGTTTTTCGTGCATTACGTACATACATTGATATATATTTAGGAACTCTCTCGACGTGCATTGATATATATATTTAGGAACTCTCTCAATTGTGCAAATAGTTTTTGAGTTTTGGTCACTACTAAAATCAATGAATCAAACAAATTATTATTCTAAACTTTTATTTTGCTCATTTACTTCATTATTCAACATTATTAATTTATAATTACTTGATGACCATTTTTTCTTTCTTACTTACTTAGAAATAATATTTAATTTATTTTATAAGGAAGTCAATAACGTAGATTTTAAGGAGAAAATCATGATATCAAAAAATTAAAAAAAAAAATTGATACTTGACAATAATTTGAGCTTAAAATAGGCATTTAAAAGTTGTTTTGAGATAGGAAGGAGAAATGTATATCTATTATTCGAAACTGGAAGGGAACTTTGATTGTTAAAATAAAAGTTGCAGAGGGGAAAACATAATCACTAATGTTGAACCAATATTATACCTTAAATAATGTATAAAAAGTGTAAGACATTGTCACAACTTACATAATAATATGAGGTAATTATCTAAATTGGCATTAGAGAAACTAAAACCCTAAACCTATGTACATAATTCAAAAATGCTGCGTAATTCTTTCATATTATTAACTTTTGGTTAAATTTTGTTTTTGGAATGTTAGACCCACGGCAAATTGTCTAGTAAGAGTAGTAAAATTATTTCAAATTTGATATTATCGGAACTAACTCAAATTTCATAGAGCTATATTATTGTAACACCCCGTACATTAGGACTAGGTGTGGATATATTAAATGAATATTAATTTAATATTTTAGACATATGAAGTCCTAGCGGGATGAGTACGAGTGAAAATAGTTGTTTTAGAATCAAGACGGAGAGTGAGGTGCAAAAGATTCGATAAAATCTACTAAGTTTACAAAATGATTATCTTACAGCAGGATTTAGTGAAATTGTGTAAGGAATTTGGGAAACCTCAAAACAAGAAACTTGTAGGCCTTTGAAATAGCTTTCCAACGATATATTGTGGAGTCCAAACGAATCTCTGTGCAAAAGGTTATGTGCGTTTTATAGAGAAGTGCACAATATGCGCAGCTAGGGGCGCGTCCAGAGGGTCAAGTGTGCATTCGTGCATTTATGGCAGTGTTGTTGCCACTTTGCATAGTCAGGTGTGCGGTCAGGCCTTCAGGTGCACGAGGGGAGCACCTGGGGTCATTTTAAAGCTCTACTTCGTCCCCCATACCCCAAAACACAAAAACGTGCTCTAGAAAGGGAAGATCTCAAGAACCTAACTCCTTAAAGATCCCTCCACCATCCAAGGTAAGTTCTAATGGTGATTCTAAGTTAATTTCAATTTCCCAACATCTTATTAACATGGGAAAACCCTTCATATCATTAGATATTCGATTGGGACATCACTGTTGAGAGAAGGAACACTAGAACTCGAATTCTAGGGGATTGAACTTCAAAAAGGTAATGCCTTCACCCTCTAATTGATTCTAGCATTGGATTAATGATTATAGACTCTACTTCATGAGATATGAGTTGATGGGTTTGATAGAAAATCATGAACGGTTATAGGTTTAGGTTGTTGATTGTTGATTATTGGTTAAGGGTGTCATTTACCTTATGGGTAATGAAGAATGACGTTGATTATAACCATTTGAGACTTTAGAATTCATCTAGGAGCAAGGAATTGGGTTATTGGGTGTAGAAACACCATTAATAAGGACTAGTGTCACGACCCAAAATCCACCAGACGTGATGGTACCTAACCCAACCCGCTAGGTAAGCCAATTAACACTTATCCAATTCCATTTAACTTAATAAGACTATTAAACAACAGAATTATCTAAATCTTATACATTTCCCAAGGACGAGTAGTACAAATCATGAGCTTTTAAGAATAGAGTTTACAAAGCTATTATGAAGAAAATACATCTTCTGTTTGAAAAGTACATAAACAGAATTTTATAATCTAGGCTATCGTGAACAAGAGGCAGCATACAGCAGGAACGCAGGTATGCCTTCAAATCCATCAACCAGCGATCGCAGCAACATCAGAATCCGGGATTTGTACTTAATATGCAAGAAGTGCAGTATGAGTAAAACTGACCCCATGTACTCAAAAATAACAAACCTAACCTCAGGTTGAAAGTAATGACGAGCTGGTACATAGGTTGGGTCCAACACAAATAACCTGTCACGACCCAAAACCCGGACCCGGTCGTGATGGCGCCTCTCGTGAAGACAAGGCCAGCCGACACTTCCCATCTCAAATTTTTTTAACAGTTAAACCATAAGAAATAAGTTTAAAGCATAATAAATAGGATCTCAAAGTAGCAGATAATAAAATAATTTGCGGAATACAACCCAACACAGCCCGATACCGGGGTGTCACTAGCCATGAGCATCTACCAATCCTAATACAAGTCTGAAAAGTCTATAAGTTATTACATAATGTCTGATAAGAGATAGAAATGATAAAGGGGGAGTAACACAGGACTGCGGATGCCAAGCAGCTACCTCGTGAACTTTGAAGTCTGCCGGGAGCTCTCAACTCGCACTGGCAGGATCAGCAATGCCTGAATCTGCACACGGGGTGCAGGGAGTAAAGTGAATACTCCAACATAGTGAGTAATAATCATAAATAAAAATTGAAAGCAGGAAATCACGTAAGGCACAAAACATGCTATAATGAAGTAGTAAAACCATTAAAAACAGTGAACCAATAAAGATACGAATAATCATTTAAGTTTAGTTTAAACTTCGGGAAAAAACCTTTTCAACAACTAAATAGATAATGAAAGGCAATTAAGAAAGATAAACATATAAAGGTTCGCCCCTCGGGCACAGTATCAACAAATCCGCCCCTCGGGCAGCATCTCAGAACAATACTAGCCCATCGGGCTACATCTCACATCACAATGGGTACCCGCGTTCACTAGGGGTGTGCAGACTTCTGGAGGGGCCCTTACGGCCCAAGCGCAATATCAAACCATCTCGTGGCGTCATCACTAGGCTCTCGGCCTCATATCACAAGCCACCTTGTGGCGTACATATCTCAGGCCCTCGGCCTCAAATCAAGATCAGTGTTTCCTCACAACATAGGCCCTCGACCTTATTCAGTCAAAAATCCTCACAAGCCACTCGGCAGTAGTAAAACATGATTCTCAGTCAAATATCATTTAAATGTACATTTAAGTGTTAAAACATAGTAAACATGGATGAGTATGAAAACAGTGAAATACAACATGACTGAGTTCAAGTATAAAGCCAACACAATGAGGAAATATCAATAAAATCCTTGAAGGATTCAAATAGTTGCACGAGGCCCAAATATGGCATTCAGCCCAAATGATGATGATAGCAAATAGATTTCAATCAAATACGTGGTAAAATAGTCACTCGGGACGGACTAAGTCACAATACCCACAGTGCACGATCCCACGCTCGTCATCAAGCGTGTGCGTCACCTCAATCAAGCACCACGATGTGAAATCCGGGGTTTCATACCCTCAGAACATCATTTACAATCATTACTCACCTCAATCCGGTCAAATCTCTAGCCCGCGATGCCTTTTACCCTCGAATTGGCCTCCACTCGCGTCGAATCTATCCAAAAACATAATCACGACATCAAAATATGCTAAGGGAACGAAGTCCGAGCAAATATAATCAATATACGACACAAATCCCGAAATTACCAAAACCCGACCCCCGGGCCCACGTCTCAGAATTCGATAATTTTTACATCAATATATTTTTTATCTCCCCACGATTTCATACATACCAAAAGTTCTGAAATCCGACCTCAAATGATCCTTCAAATCCTCAAGTCTAGGTCTCCAATACCAAGCCCTAGTTTCCCCAATTTTTAACCTTTAAATTTCATTAATTATAGCTCTAATCCGTGAAATAATACCATAGGAACGAGTTTTAGGTCCAAAATCCTTACCTCAATGAAATTCCCTTAAAATCCCTCTTCAAAATCGTCCAAAAAGCTCCAAAGCCGATTTAAAAATGGCGAAATAGCTCAAAAATCGCGAAGGACACAATTTATACCTTCTGGCCAAGGCATTTTCGCATCTGCGGCCATATACCCGCTTCTGCGGTACCGCATTTGTTACACCCCTCAATATTACATCCTGCAGTATTATATTACGGCAATGTTATGCTCTGCAGTAATATGTTACGATGATGTCACCCTCTGCAGTAATATATTACGATGATGTTACGTCCAGCAGTATTAAGTTATGACAGTGTTCTACCCAGCAGTATTACATTACGGTAATGTCACACTTCGCATTAAGTTACGGCGATGTTGCACCCTGTAGTATTGTACGTTGGATTTGTCGTAAGGTAATTGACATCAGTCCAAGTAAAAGATTTGGAGATTATAAGGATTATGCTATTTCACAAGTGATGAATAAATTCGTGAAGGTGAAAGGGGAAGCAAGTCAAAGAAAATGAATTTTTCGTCCAAGTTTGGCATATTGGGGTAAAATACGGCCCGAGCGATAATACCCGATAATTATGAACTAATACCATACAAGGTACCATATGACCACGGTAGTATAATATATAAAGTATATATGAAGTATTTTAAAATAAATAAAATTTTAAGTAATTTGTGGTAATTTTTAAATTATGCGGGTAATTGGTTAATTACCGAGTAACGGGACAATACCCAGTTAACTAATATATGGGTATTTTTAATCTTCACCCACTCTCCACGTGGCACAAAGCCACTAATTAAAAGAAATGACTCATTGAATAAGATATAGGTGTCTAAGTCTATAGTGACTTATAACAAGATAAGTCTTGGAAAGGGACTTGATTTAATCCCTTCTGAAATTGGAAAATGAGAAACAGAAGCTTCAAATCAAACCTCAAAACAACGTTGGGACAAAATTTAGCTTAAACCCATTCTGACTCACAAAACAATAGAAGCCGAAGCAAACGTTCAAGTTCAACATTTGAGATTAAATCCATCTTTGCTTTTAGTATACAAAAACGTTAGAAGCAGAACAAGTTCATTCCAATTTCAAGGAAATCCAGTATAAATTTTGCAGAAGCAGATTCGTTCCAATAATTCAAGAAACATGTATGTTAAGGTTATCCCTTCTTTCTTTTGGTAGGATCCATACGATACGAACGAAACATGCAAATGCACAAATTCCATGAATGACTCTATTCATAGAAGTATTAGAGATATCTATGTTCTTGAATTTTCATGTGTCATAATATTTTATCTTCTGCTCGTGGGTCTCAGAATAATACGCAGTTGGAAAAATTTATCCGGAAGGAATATTGAGATTATTACGTATTTTTCATGCATTTCATACATGTGCATTGACTCATGACCAGATGGCATTATATACGCGTATATATGTAAATATATGTATATGGGATATGGGAAAAGGTTACGGCGTTATATACGCACAACCACCTGATCAGCTGGTATATGATAATGATGTTGCTCATAGTGGCTGAAATATGATTCAAACGGCGTTATATACGCGAATATATATGTATGTATATATATGTATATGGGATATGGGAAAGGTTATGGCGTTATATACGCACCACCACCTGATCAGCTGGCATACGATGATGATTTTGCCCACAGTGGCTGATATGATATGATGGGATACCCTCAGAAGTTGATGATGTTATGAAACATGTACCTATGCACGACATGACATTCATACGCATATGCATGACGCAAAAAGTAATTTATGATTTACAAAGTTATTCAGACTTACAGGTTGAGTCATGTACTCTATATTTCTTCCATGTCTCTTATGTACCTATTTGTGTGCCTTACGTACTCGGTACATTATTCGTACTAACTTCCCTTTTGCCTGGGGACGTTGCATTTCATGCCTGCAAGTCCCGATAGATAGGTCGAGAGCCCTCCAAGTAGGCTATCAGCTCCGTGGAAGATGTTGGTGCACTCAATTTGCTTCGGAGTTGCTTGTTTGGTTAGTATGACTTAGACATGTATTGTTTGGTATGACAGGACTCTATCCCGACCTTTATGACATTTATGTACTCTTAGAGGCTTGTAGACATATGTCGTATATGTGAAAGATTGTACGGCCTTATCGGCCTATATTTTGAGTTTATAAATTATTATGTTGGCCTATTAGGATCGTATGTCACGTGTATATGATGATGTAGTAAGAAAGATACGTTACGTTGGTACTAGGTCGAGTAAGGTACCGGGTGCCCATCGCGGCCCATCGTTTTGGGTCGTGACAGCATTTTCGGTCCTTGAACCGCTTCTGCGGAATTCACTTAAACTGCCCACTCCGCATCTGCAATGAAATATCCGCACTTGCGCCACCGCAGGTGCGGCTCCTAGACCGCTTCAGTTGTTCTTGCCAACTTCCCAGCTTCCACTTTTGCAACCACTTTCCCGCATATGCAGCATCGCACCTGCGATCCCCAATCCGCAGGTGCGGAAATACCAGAAGCAGCAAAAATCTGCAGCACACCAAAAACTCCAACTCCCCGTCAACCATCTGAAACCACCCCGAGGCCCCCGAGACCTCAACCAAAAACACAAACATGTCCTAAAACCTTATTCAAACTTATACCAATCCTCAAAACACCTCAAACAACACCGAATCAACCAAAACACAACGGATTCAAGCCTAAATTTTCAAAATCTTCCGAATTTCGCTTTTGATCAAAAACCCAACCAAACCACGTCCAAATGACCTGAAATTTTGCATACGCATCCCAAATGACCCAACGGAACTACTGCAACCCTCAGAATTCCATTCCGACCCCTATATCAAAATCTCACCTATCAACCGAAAATCGCAAAAAAATCTGATTTCGTCAATTCAAGCCTAAATCTACTCCGAACCTCCAAAACTCATTCCGATCATGCTCCTAAGTCCTAAATCACCTCCCGAAGCTATCCGAACCATCGAAACTCACATCTGAGCCCTCTAACACATAAGTCAACATCTGGTTGACTTTTCCAACTTAAGCTTCCTCAAAAGAGACTAAGTGTCTCAAACCTTACCAAATCCTTTCCGAACTCGAGCCAACCAACCTGACCACATATAGAACCAATAAACAAAGCAATAAGAAGCAAAAATGGGGGAAACGGAGCTGTAACTCATGAGACGACTGGCCAGGTCGTCACATTCTCCCCAACTTAAACAAACGTTCGTCCTCGAACGAGTTAAGAAACATACCTGAAGCCTCAAACATGTGAGGATATCTGTTACGCATCTCTCTCTTGGTCTCCCAGGTAGCCTCCTCCACGGGCCGACCTCTCCACTACACTTTCACTGAAGTTATATCCTTTGATCTCAACTTTCAAACTTGACGCTCCAAAATAGTCGCTGGCTCCACATCATAAGTCAAATCACCATCCAATTGAACTGTGCTGAAAGCTAGAACATGAGACGGATCCCCAATATACTTCCGGAGCATAGAAACATGAAATAGCAGATGCACACTCGACAAGCTGGGTGGCAAAGCAAGCTCATAAGCCACTTCCCCAATCCTCTGAAGCACCTCAAAAGGCCCAATGAACCTCGGACTCAATTTTCCTTTCTTCCCAAATCTCATAAAACCCTTCATGGGTGAAACCTTCAATAGAACCTTCTCACCAACCATGTAGGACACATCTCGAAGCTTCCTGTCAGCATAACTCTTTTGCCTCGACTGCGCTGTACGAAGCCTCTCCTGAATCACCTTCACCTTTTCTAAAGCATCTTGCACCAAGTCTGTCCCCAATAGCCTAGCCTCACCGGGCTCGAACCAACCAACTGGAGATCTACACCGCCTCCCAGACAAAGCCTCATATGGAGCTATCTGAATACTCGACTGGTAGCTGTTGTTATAAGCAAACTCTGCCAGCAGTAGAAACTCATCCCATGACCCTCTGAAATCAATGACACAAGCACGCAACATGTCCTCCAATATCTAAATAGTGCGCTCGGACTACTTGTCCGTCTGAGGATGATAAGATGTGCTCAACTCAACCTGGGTACCCAACTCTCTATGCACGGCCCTCCAAAACTGCGAGGTAAACTGAGTGCCTCTATCTAAATTGATGGAAATCGGAACACCATGCAAACGAACAATCTCTCGGATATAGATCCCTGCCAACCACTCTGAAGAATAGGTAGTACATACAGGAATAAAATGCACGGACTTGGTCAGCCGATCCACAATCACCCAAATAGCATCAAATTTCTTCAAAGTCCGTGGAAGTCCAACTACAAAATCCATAGTGATCCTCTCCCACTTCCACTCTGGAATATCCATCTGTTGAAGCAAGCCACCCGGTATCTGATGCTCATATTTCACCTGCTGACAATTGAGACACTGAGCTACAAATCCCACAATGTCTTTCTTCATTCTCCGCTACCAATAGTGGTGTCTCAGATCCTGATACATCTTTGCGGCACCCGGATGAATGGAATACCACAAGCTATGGGCCTCCTCCAGAATCAACTCCCGAAGCCCATCCACATTGGGCACACAAATCCGGCCGTGCATCCTCAATACCCCATCATCACCAATAGTCACATCTCTGGCATCATCATGCTGAACTCTGTCCTTAAGGACAAGCAAATGGGGATCATCATACTGGCGCTCTCTGATGCGATCATATAAGGAAGATCAAGAAACCACACAAGCCAATACCCGACTAGGCTCCGAAATGTCTAACCTCACGAACCGATTGGCCAAGGCCTGAACATCAACTGCAAGAGGTCTCTCCCCAACTGGAATATATGCCAAACTCCCCATACTCACTGCCTTTCGGCTCAAAGCATTGGCCACCACATTGGCCTTTCCCGAATGGTACAATATAGTAATATCATAATCCTTAAGCAACTCCAACCACCTTCGCTGCCTCAAATTGAGATCTTTCTGTTTGAACAAGTGTTGGAGGCTACAATGATCAGTAAACACCTCACAAGGCACACCATACAGATAATGCCTCCAAATTTTCAACGTGTGAACAATGGCAGCCAACTCCAAATCATGAACGGGGTAGTTCTTCTCATGGGGCTTGTGGCCTTTCCCGGATGGTACAATATAGTACTATCATAATCCTTAAGCAACTCCAACCACCTTCGCTGCCTCAAATTGAGATCTTTCTGTTTGAACAAGTGCTAGAGGCTACAATGATCAGTAAACACCTCACAAGACACACCATATAGATAATGCCTCCAAATTTTCAACGTGTGAACAATGGCAGCCAACTCCAAGTCATGAACGGGGTAGTTCTTCTCATGGGGCTTCAACTGACAAGAAGCATAAGCAATAACTCTCCTCTCCTGCATCAATACACAACCAATACCAACTCTCGAAGCATCACAATACATGGTATATGAACCTGAAGCTGATGGCAAAATTAACACTAGAGCAGTGGTCAATGTTGTCTTAAGCTTCTGAAAGATCTCTTCACACTCATCCGACCATACAAATGAAACACCCTTCTGCGTCAACTTGGTCAAGGGCGATGCGATAGATGAGAACCCCTGAACAAACCGGCGATAATAGCCTACCAAACCAAGAAAGCTGCGAATCTCTGTGGCTGAGAACGGTCTGGGCCAACTCTAAACTACCGCTATCTTCTTTGGATCAACCTGAATACCTTTGTTGGACACCATGTGCCCCAAGAAAGCCACTGAACTGAGCTAGAACTCAGCTTTGGAGAACTTTGCATAAAGCTTCTCCTCCCTCAATCTCTGCAACACAACTCTCAAATGCTCCGCGTGCTCCTCCTGACTACGCGGGTACACCAGAATATCATCAATGAATAAAATCACGAACGAATCAAGATAAGGTCGAAACACACTGTTCATCAGATGCATGAATGTTGCTGGGGCATTGGTCAACCCGAAAGACATAACAAAGAACTCATAATGACTATGTATGTTCCTGAAGGCTGTCTTGAGAATATCTGAGTCCCTGATCTTCAACTGGTGATAACCTGAATGGAGATCAATCTTGGAGAACACTCTCGCTCCCTGAAGCTGGTCGAATAGATCATCAATGCGGGGCAAAGGATACTTGTTCTTAATTGTTACCTCGTTCAATTGCCTATAATCAATGCACATCCTCATTGTGCCATACTTATTTATTCACAAATAGAACCGGCGCACCCCAAGGAGACACACTAGGCCGAATGAACCCCTTATCAAAGAGTTTCTGAAGTTGCTCCTTTAACTCCTTCAACTCCGCTGGTGCCATAAGATATGGTGGAATAGAAATGGGCTGGGTGCCCGGCACCAAGTCAATACCAAAATCGATATCCCTGTCCGGTGGCATGCCCGACAGGTCTGCAAGAAACACATTAGGAAAATCCCTCACAACTGGAACAGAATCAATAATGGGAGTCTCAACACCGACATTCCTCACAAAGGCTAGATACGAAAGACAACCCTTCCCAACCATACGTTGGGCCTTCAAGAATGAGATCACTCTACTAGGAACATAATTAGTTACACCTCGCCACTCAATTCGTGGAACATCCGGTATAGCCAATGTGACTATCTTAGCATGACAGTCCAGAATAGCACGACATAGAGATAGCCAATCTATGCCCAAAATGACATCAAAATCTACCATACATAATAATAAAAGATCCACTTGGGTTTACAGACTCCCAATAGTCACCATTCATGACCGATACACACATTCTATAACAACAGTATCGCCTACCAGGGCAGATACATGAATATAAGAAAAGGTGGAACTAGGATCAAATAATATAGAGGCATCTCTGTGGCAGACTGAAACGATACCTGTGATGACAGCATCTGGAGTAATAGCATCGGGCCTAGATGGAAGTGCATAGAAACAGGCCTGACAGCCACCTAATCGACCTCCCCCTCTAGGATGGCCTCTAGCTGACCAACCTCCAGCCTTAGCTGGCTGGGCGAGTGGTGATGAAGTAACTAGTGTTGAACCCGATGACTGACCCCTCTACTGAGATAAACTTGTAAAACGACGAAGGCACTGCCTCCACATATGACCCATCTCTCCACACTCATAACAACTACCAGGTGCTGGAGAAGGGGACTGAAAGGAACCCATCGCACCGGAGTGACTAGCAGATGCACCTAGCATAGAAGAGCCCTAAACTGATGGAGCACGGATGAACTCTGAGCTGGAAGGGCACTGAGTGATGACTGGCCCTGATGAGAATTGTGAGAACCATGACTCGACGATGCCCCACGATAACCTGGGCGAGCTAGCTGAGCAGGCCTGAATGGACGGCCTCTGCCGTGCTAAAACTGACCTCTCGAAGGAGCACCACTATAGCTACCAGATCCTCGAGGCCTCTTGGCCTCCCTCTCCTCTCGCTCCTGGCAATAAATAAACTCAATCTCATGGGCGATATCCATAACCTCCTCGAAAGTAGCACCAGTCACCCTCTCCCTGGTCATGAGAATACGAAGCTGATAAGTGAGGCCATCAACAAACCTCCTAATCCTATCTCTATTTGTCGTAACCAACCAAATGGCATGACGAGATAACTCGGAGAACCTCAACTCATACTGTGACACGATCATTTCTCCCTGATGCAACCACTTAAACTGCCTACGCAGCTCCTCTCTGCGAGACTACGGCACATACTTCTCCAGAAAGAGAATGGAGAACTGTTGCTAGGTAAGGAGTGATGCACCAACAGGCCTACGCCTCTCAAAATCCTCCCACCAAGTGAAGGCAACTCCAGAAAACTGATAAGTAGTGACAGCGACCCCGCTAGTCTCCAGAATACCCGTTGTAAGAAGCATCCTCTAACACTTATCCAAGAAACCCTGGGCATCCTCGCCCTCTGCACCACTGAAAGTTGGAGGCTAAAGTCTACCAAACCTCTCCAACCTGTGTTGCTCGTCCTTTGGCATGGCAGGAACTACATAGTCCTGAGCAGCTGCAACCGGCTGGGCTAGATGTGCCCCCGACGTTTGAAGTCCCTGCATGACCTGATCAAGTGTGCAAGCGGCGGGAGTCTGATTGCCTCCCCCGGCCTGAGAAGTAGCTGCGGCTATAGTAGGTGAGACCACCTGAGCTAGGCCAGTGCAAATTGATAGAATTTGAGCCAAGGCCTCTTGAAGACCCAGAATCACAATGGGTACAACTGGTGCCTGAACTGGTGCTGCTGGAGCATCCATAACTGGGACCTGATCCTAAACTAGGGCAGCTGGTGGATCTGCAGGTGTTGCCCTAGCTGCTGTGTGGGCCACACCTCTGCCCCTACCGCGACCACGACCGCGTCCTCGACTTCTAGTGGCCACATCTGGTGGTACTGGTGGTCATCCATCTTGACCGGTAGCGCGTGTCCTCACCATCTATGAGAGAATAAAATAATAGAAGTTTAGCACTCGGATCAACAATTTCGCACGACAAGAATTTCAAGAATATGAAGTTTTTCCTAAAGGTTCTGCAGCCTCTCAAGGATAAATACAGACGTCTCCGTACCGATCCGCGAGAATCTACTAAACCTGCTCATGACTCGTGAGACCTATGTAACCTAGGCTCTGATACCAACTTGTCACGACCCAAAACTCGGACACGGTCGTGTTGGCGCCTTTCGTGAAGACAAGGCCAGCCGACACTTCCCATCTCAAATTTTTTTAACAGTTAAACCATAAGAAATAAGTCTAAAGCATAATAAATAGGATCTCAAAGTAGGAGTTAATAACATAATTTGCGGAATACAACCCAACACAGCCCGATACCGGGGTGTCACTAGTCATGAGCATCTACCAATCCTAATACAAGTCTGAAAAGTCTATAAGCTATAACATAATGTCTAATAAGAGATAGAAATGATAAAGGGGGGAGTAACACGGGACTGTGGACACCAAGAAGCTACCTCGTGGACTCCGAAGTCTGTCGGGAGCTCTCAACTCGCACTAGCAGGATCAGCAACGCCTGAATCTACACACGGGGTGCAGGGAGTAAAGTGAGTACTCCAACTCAGTGAGTAATAATCACAAATAAATACTGAAAGCAGGAAATCACATAAGGCACAAAACATGCTATAATGAAGCAGTAAAACCATTAAAAATAGTGAACCAGTAAAGATACGAATAATTATTTAAGTTCAGTTTAAACTTCGAGAAAATACCTTTTCAACAATTAAACAGATAATGACAGGTAATTAAGAAAGATAAACACATAAATGTTCACCCCTCGGGCACAGTATCAACAAATCTACCCCTCGGGCAACATCTCAGAACAATACCAGCCCCTCGGGCTACATCTCACATCACAATGGGTACCCGCGCTCATTGGGGGTGTGCAGACTCCTGGAGGGGCCCCTTACGGCCCAAGTGCAACATCAAGCCATCTCGTGGCATCATCACTAGGCTCTCGGCCTCATATCACAAGCCACCTCGTGGCGTACATATCTCAGGCCCTCAACCTCAAATCAAGATCAGTATTTCCTCATAAACTAGGCCATCGGCCTTACTCAGTCAAAAATCCTCACAAGCCACTCGGCAGTAGTAAAACATGATTCTCAGCCCAATTATCATTTAAAGGATAATTTAAGTGTTAAAACATATTAAACATGGCTGAGTATGAAAACAGTGAAATATAACATGACTGAGCTCAAGTATAAAGCCAAAACAGTGAGGAAATATCAATAAAATCCCCGAAGGGTTCAAATAGTTGGTATGAGGCCCAAATATAGCATTCAGCCCAAATAATGATGATAGCAAATAGATTTTAGTCAAATATGCGGTAAAATAGTCATTCGGTACGGACTAAGTCACAATCCCCAACAGTGCATGGCCCCACGCTTGTCATCAAGTGTGTCCGTCACCTCAATATAGCACCACGATGTGCAATCCGGGGTTTCATACCCTCAGAACATCATTTACAATCATTACTCACCTCAATCCGGTCAAATCTCTAGTCTGCGATGCCTTTTCCCCTCGAATCAGCCTCCACTCGGGCCGAATCTATCCAACATCAGAATCACGGTATCAAAATATGCTAAGGAAACGAAGCCCAAGTGAAAATAATCAATATACGACACAAATCCCAAATTTACCAAAACCCGACCCCTAGGCCCACGTCTCGGAATTCAATAATTTTTACATCAATAGATTCTTTATCTCCCCACGAGTTCATACATATCAAAAGTTCTGAAAGCCGACCTCAAATGGACCTTCAAATCCTCAAGTCTAATTCTCCAATACCAAGCCCTAGTTTCCCCAATTTTTAACCTTTAAATTCCATTAATTATAGCTCTAATCCATGAAATAATACCATAGGAACGAGTTTTAGTCCAAAATCCTTACCTCAATGAAGTTCCCTTGAAATCCCTCTACAAAATCATCCAAAAAGCTCCAAAGCTGATTTAAAAATGGTGAAATAGCTCAAAAATCGTGAAGGACACAATTTATACCTTCTGGCCCAGGCATTTTCGCATCTGTGGCCATATACCAGCTTTTGCAGTACCGCATTTGTGGTCCATGAACCGCTTCTGCGAAATTCACTTAAATTGCCCACTCCGCATCTACGATGAAATATCCGCACCTGCGCCACCGCAGGTGCGGCTCCTAGACCGCTTCAGTGGTTCCTGCCAACTTCCCAACTTCCGCTTTTGTGACCACTTTCCCGCATATGCGGTGTCGCACCTGCGGTACCCAATCCGCAGGTGCGGAAATACCAGAAGCAGCAAAAAGCTGTAGCTCACCAAAAATGCCAACCCCCCGTCAACCATCCGAAATCACACCGAGGCCCCCAAGACCTCAACCAAAAACACAAACATGTCCTAAAACCTTATTCAAATTTATACCAATCCTCAAAACACCGAATCAACCAAAACACATCGGATTCAAGCCTAAGTTTCCAAAATCTTCCGAATTCCGCTTTTGATCAAAACCCCAACCAAACCATGTCTGAATGACCTGCAATTTTGCACACACATCCCAAATGACCCAATGGAATTACTGCAACTCTCGGAATTCTATTCCGATCAATAAATTAAAATCTCACCTATCAACCAGAAATTGCCAAAAAAATCCGATTTCGCCAATTCAAGCCTAAATCTACTCCGAACCTCCAAAACTCATTCTGATCATGCTCCTAAGTCCCAAATCACCTCCCGAAGCTATACGAACAATCAGAACTCACATCCGAGCCCTCTAACACATAAGTCAACATCTGGTTGACTTTTCCAACTTAAGCTTCCTCAAAAGAGACTAAGTGTCTCAAACCTTACCAAATCCTTTCCGAACCCGAGCCAACCAACCCGACCACATATAGAACCGAAGACAAAGCAATAAGAAGCAGAAATGGGGGAAACAGAGCGGTAACTCATGAGATGACTGGTCGGGTTATCACATAACCAATAGTTGTTCATACAGTGTACAACAAATAAATAAAGAAATAGCTCATAAATAAAGTGCTCAGCCTTTTTTTAGTTTTTTGAAAACAGTTCCATTTTTCAAGTATATCAATAAAAGCCCAAATCCTCTACCAAAATCATTAAAATATGAGTAAGTTTTGAAAACCGTAACTTTTTCCTGAAAATCCCTTCCACAATAGGTAAACATGTTTGTATACGGTGAAATTGGAGGATCCAATTTCTCATCATCGAGGCACCTCAGAAGATCATCTCGTAGCCTCGAGACTTTAAGGTTATGGTCGAGTTTCCTCCCTTAAGGTTCGTCGAAGCTCGACTTAAGCATAATGCTGACCACAGTAGTGATAGAAATGGGGAGTTCCCAAGGAATAAAGCTAGAGCCGACAAAACCTGTCAGGCTAGTTTGAGACTGTGTCATAGCATTGGTTTAATGTCCCATCTCCATATCTTTGTAATAAATGTATTTTATACTATGTTGGGATTTCCCTCCTATATAAAGGGGATCCTTGTCATTTTGTAATCTCTCTGTTGCTCCCATCGCTCTACACGAAATATAGAAGAACATTCCATTTGCTCTTTAACATGCTCTCTTGATATTATTGCTTTCATTTATTATCTTCATATTTGTTCTTTATTTATTGCTTATCATTGGCCATAAAGAGCCCCCATTGATTTATATTTAACTGATAGCCCCATTTCGATCCCCCTCGGTGGCTCACGGTCAAGCTCCGAAATCGACCCCGAGGCCCCGAATCAGCAAGCTTGAGGCCCCGATAATTGGCCCATCGGTTCGGTTATCACTCTTCACTTAACTCTCCTTTCATTTCTAAGTATCACATACATAGCATGAACTACTTAACAAACTAGCATACAAATAGATCACGTATTTTTAGAGTCTCGTCAACAAATTTAATTGTTATTACCATTTTCATGATAAATAGTTTGTCGCCCACCGTGGGAACTGGCGTCTTACAAGTTCGATATAGGGGTCTTACAAGTTCGATATATAGCCGAAGCTTTGAGATTGGGTGATGCCTTTAGTAAGGTCTTACACTTTTTTCATGCCTTTGATGTCTTACAGTTTTGGATACTTGGTACAAGTATGGTTCATGTCTTGCTTGAGGTCTTACAGATATTGTTGTTGCCTTTTATAGGTCTTATGAGACCGAGGCTGCCCGCATGTGGTCTCGCGACCTCAGGTTTTGATAAGTTGATGGAGATGGCGCTTGGCGGCAATTCCTAAGTCGTAATTTCTCATCATTGAGGCACCTGAGAAGATCATCTCATAGCCTCGAGACTATAAGGTTATGGTCAAGTTTCCTCCCTCGAAGTTCGTCGACACTCGACCTAGGGATAATGCTGATCACAGCAATGATAGAAATGGGGAGTTCCCAAGGCATAAAGCTAGAGCCGACAAAACCTGTCAGGCTAGTCTGAGACTGTGTCATAACATTGGCTAAATGTCTCATCTTCATATCTTTGTAATAAATTTTATTTTGTACTATGTTGGGATTCCCCTCCTATATAAAGGGGATCATTGTCATTTTGTAATCTCTCTGTTGCTCCCATCGCTCTACACGAAATATAGGAGAACATTCCATTTGCTCTCTAACATGCTCTCTTGTTATTATTGCTTTCTTTTATTATCTTCATATTTGTTCTTCATTTATTACTTATCATTGGCCATAAAGAGCCCCCATTGATTTATATTTAACTGTTAGCCCCATTTCGATCCCCCTCGGTGGCTCACGGTCGAGCTCCGGAATCAACTCTGAGGCCCCGAATCAGCAAGCCCGAGGCCCCAATAATTGGCCCATCGGTTCGGTTATCACTATTCCCTTAACTCTCATTTCATTTCTAAGTATCACATACATAGCATTGATTAACAAACTAGCATAAAATAGATCACGTATTTTTAGAGTCCCATCAACAAATTTAATCGTTATTACCATTTTCACGATAAACAGTTTAGCGCCCACCGTGGGGCTAAAAATAATAGTGATTATTTTCTTGCTAGTTTTGTCACATAACACAAGTTATCTTTCACGCTTTTTCTTGTCCAAGATCTTCGATTTCAGGTCGAAATGTCTAACTCAGTAAATGGAGGTGGAAACAATAATCTTGAGGACCACGAAGAAAATGGTGTGACTGTTCCAGGTGTTGGTGTGCCACCACGAAACCCTAGGGATGCACTGGACCTAATCGCGGTCTCACGGGATGCTCAACACATCGACATCAGCTCGTGCACCAACAGGAGTGTGCACCAAGGAGATCAACAAGAGGCTTAGAGAACCCCAACCAAGGAAGAACGGGAGGTTAGCCTTCATCTTATTTTCAAAATATTGCAGGCACAACAGCTGGCTATTGCCCAGCTGCAAAGTCACCAAAAAACTCCTAGTATGGTAGCAGCGGGGACATCCCCCGGGGCCAAACAGGTACCGTAGAGATCAAGCAATAATGGGTCGATGACCGATCCTTCCATCATAAAAATGCTCGAGGACCTCACCAGAACGATTGAATCGGGCGAGAAAATGATAGAAGCCAACGATAAGAAGGTCGAGACCTACAACTCCAGGGTTGACCAAATTTCGGGTGCACCCCCTGTCTTGAAAGGTGTGGATTCAAAGAAGTTCATACAAAGGTCGTTCCCAGAGGAAGTGGCCCTGAAACCCATTCCAAAGAAGTTCAGAATGCCATAACTCTAAGAATACAACGGGACCTCAGAAACCAATGAGCACGTTACTGCTTACACCTGTGTAATAAAGGGCAACGACATAAAGGATGACGAGATTGATTCTCTCTTACTAAAGATGTTTGGGGAGACACTCTCGAAGGGGGATATGATGTGATATCACAACCTAGCTCCTAACTCCAGAGACTCATTCGCCATGCTAGCAGACTCTTTCATAAGGGCACATGCCGGTGCCATCAAAGTAACAACAAGGAAATCGGACGTGTTCAAAATCAAGCAGAGTGAGAAGAAAATACTGCGAGAGTTTGTATCCCGCTTCCAAATAGAACAAATGGAATGACCACCGGTCTCCGATGAGTGGGTGGTGCAAGACTTCACTCAAGGTCTGAATGAACGAAGCTCGAAGGCTTCAAAACAGTTGAGACAGAATTTGGTCAAGTATCCCGCTGTGACCTGGTCGGACGTCCACAACTGATACCAATCAAAGATCAGGGTCGAAGACGACCAGCTAGGAGCCGCGTCGAGCTCAGTGTACCCAAGCAGGCTTCTGGCAAAGGAACCAAAGCCAAACAGAGAAAGATATTAGCCATACATTGAAGATAGAAGGAACGCCCCAAGGCGCAATCTACCCTGCAATGATCGAAGGATAGACCGTGGACAGAATCCTCGGGGACTCATCAACAGAGCCGGATTTGATAGAAACATAGAGTCGACGGAGGCGCCTCGCTTATTAGAGTACAACTTCAACGTCGATGTGTCAGACATCGTGTTCGCCATCAGTAAAATCAGAGAAGCAAGATGGCCCAGGCTTGTACAATCGGATCCTTCACAAAGGAATCATAACTTATTTTTTGAATTCCACAACACGCATGGACACAGGACCGAGGATTGCCACCGGCTCCGAGAAGAGGTAGCTTGGCTACTTAACAAAGGTCATCTTCGAAAATTCCTCAGCGACCGAGCCAAAAATCAGTTCCGAAAAAGGGAAGCGGCCAAAAAGAATGAAACAAACTAGCCACAACATGTCATTCATATGATCTTGGGAGGCATCGATGCCCCACAGGATCCCGTGATGAGAAGGACAAAAATATCCATCACCAGGGAGAAACGAACCCGGGGGTATATACCCGAGGACGCCCTCACATTCAGTGAAGAGGACACCGAGACCTTGTCTCAACCCCACAATGATGCACCGGTAATCTCTTTCCTTGTAAATACTTCCCAAATAAAACGTGTAGCTCGGCCAACATTATCAGGTCGAGGGTAATAGAGCAGCTCAGACTGCTTGATCAAATTATGCCCTCCACTCGACTCCTCAACGGATTCAACATGGCAAGTGAAATGATGAAAGGAGAAATCACCCTCCCAGTCAATGTGGCCGGCACGACCCAAGACGCCAAATTCCATGTCATCGATGGAGACATGATATACAACACTTTGCTTAGGAGGTCGTGGATACACTGCATGAGAGCGGTACCATCCACCCTCCGTCAAATGATGAAATTCCCGACAAAGGACGGGATAAAAACCGAGCAGCATGCATCAAAGGAAATGTTCGCGGTACATGACGTAGACTAGCGCCAATACCTCCACCACTGAAGGATCCAAAGGATAAGCAAATGATAAAATAGTGACGACAAGCTACATTCTCGGCCATGCCCGACTTAATAAACAAAGGACCATATCGAGTCCTCTTAACAAGCGTCTGAAACATATCGAATCTCGAAGCGTCGCCGGCGCGCCCCACACTAAGGTATGACCTTCTCCCTTTTCATTTTATATTGAACACTAACCCTTACACAAGCACCCGACCAAAGCCAGTCAAAGTGCTACCTCAGCCCGAAGGCCTTAAGGTTTCAAAGCATCTGTTGCACTTTTTTCCTTCAACTGAGTTTTTGTCCCGAAAAGGGTTTTACCGGCAAGGTTTTTAATGAGGCAACACCTACATGCTACATAAGGAAGATTCAACAAATATTTGAGGCTTCCTTTATAATCAACCTCGAACAATGGGGGCATCCCTCCGAGAGGCCGTACACTCGGAAAAGCTATGAAATGCCAAACGGGGCCCAATAAGAAATTATGTACCCGGCCAAACGGTCGAACGAACCGTGTTTGCATAGCTAGGCCCCCGACGGTGAAAGCATGTACACATGTACCAAATAATTGAAGAATATCTTCTATCAAAGAATCTCTCACCTCAAAAGAAGCTCGGCACCCTCACGAAAATGACTCCTCCGCCGAAAATGTCACGTACACTTAGGGACTGGTGTCAACAATTCAACACCTGAACAGCCTCCGGGTCGGGACTCCAAGCTCATAAGCCCTCAACAAAGTCAACATGAAAATCACGAAACATCTCCAAGACCGAAAGTGCCCCGAACACTCGAGGACTGGCATCAAGATCTCCAAAAAACGCATGACCCTAGGGTCGAAATCTCCGAAGTCATAAGCCCTCAATGAGGCAATAAAAATTTTACAAGTAATGGCTCCCGAGTCGAGAAACCCTCGACGACTCGGGGACTGCCACCAAGCGCCATCTCCATCAACTTATTAAAACCCGAGGTCGCGAGCACATATTGGCAGCCTCGGTTTCATAAGACCTATAAAGGGCAACATCAATATCTATAAAACCTCAAGCAAGGCATGAACCATACTTGTATCAAGAATCCAAAACTGTAAGACCTCAAACGCATGAAAAACGTGTAAGACCTTACTAAAGGCAACAACCCGATCTCAAAGTTATGGCTATATATCGAACTTGTAAGACCCTTAAAAAGGCGTACCCTCGATATAGATGTTGAAACTACTTCATTAGGGACTCAAAGGCTCCGACCAAACACAAATGACTCTGGTCATATGGTTGTACCAGCCGAAGTAACACGACTCGGGGACGCCCGACTGTCACTACAAAATCAAAAGCCTTCAATCACTTCAAATCTACTTTGAAAAGAATCGGTTAAATAGGCTACCCTCTATACAGGAAAATGAGCTTCGACCACGTCAGCTCCTAAACATCAGCTTCGAGATACTCAGCCTCCGAGCCAAACCTCCTGAGGTGCTCGATCATCACCATATAACGATTCGCAATTGAGGTTTTTTATTGAGCCGTCGAAGAATCGGGCAAACACTCTCCTTATCGAGGGAAAAATAAAGCCCACACAAATGGTCGCATCGACCAAAGCGCGTAAGAGCCATTGTCGTCAGCCTAATGAGCCTTTGGGCCACACACATAAATGGTCGCATCGACTCGAGGCATAAGAGCCTCTGTCGCCAGCCCACAAAAATTCGAAAACTTGAGGGTCAAACGAGCTCAAGTCGTAACCCGATTCGAAAACAGGACCTAAAACAGTTAACTAAATATGCCTAAAGGCAAAAGAGTAAGAGCCATTGTCGCCAGCTTGACGAGCCTCAGGGCTGCACATATCAAAAGGTCGCTTCTAGCCAAGGCACTAGAGCTGATGTTGCCAGCCTAAAAACAGGCAGCTTGAAGGTCAAATCAGCTCGAGTCGACGCCCAACTCAGGGACTGAGCCCAAAAAAGTTAGGCTGAATATGCCTAAGAGCAAAAGCAAGTAAGAGCCCCAGGGCCATATCACGAATCTAAGGATTCCTACCAACTCAAAGACCAATTCACTTGGCCGAATTCAATACAGAAAGATATACAAAGGAAATAAAGCTGCAATGCTTTCTTTTATACACATATACGAAAAAACGCAATCTCTATCTACAAACATGCTTTGAAAATGCTACATACAAATGGCAAAATTTGTGCTCCCTAGGAGCTATGGCCTGTCGGCCCTCATCTTTACTTTCTTCGGCATCGGACAGTAGTAACCGAGCATCACACTCGTCTACCCTTACTCGCACCAACTCTTCCGAGAGGACGAAACCTCTAACACAGATCTCCTCAAGGGTCTTTCTCCGGGACTTACAACGAGCATATTCTCCAATCCTCTCTTCACGGTTGAGGATCCTTCTCAGCTCAGCTTGTGCATCGATAACATCCCTTAAATAGATCGCCATCTCCTGGTCAGCCTTAATTCGGCTCACTACGACTTTAGCTCGGGCATCAACGATCTCAGCCCTAACTCTCAAAAGTTCGGACTCAAGCTTCTTAATCATATCAGCTTGAACCAAAGCATTGTCACGAGCCAGGTGAAGTTGAGCCTCGAAAGCGAGAACTTTGCCCAGAGCACCCTTCTCCTCTAAAGCCTGAGCCTCCGCCCCAGCTTTTAACTCATCGTGCTCGGTCCGATTAGCTCCATCCCGAAGGCGCTCCAGAGCTTCCATCTTTTTCTGCAACTGAAATAAACAAAGCATTAGCCTCAGAAGCTAGAAGGTGGAATGCACGATCGCCTAGGGCAGAAAATTACCTACTTCGTCAAGTAGTTCTCATAATTCAAGCTCTGGCTCGCCTCACACCTCAAATGTACCAACTCAACTTCCCTTTCATCACAAAGGAGCCTGAGGGATATCTCCTCATCCAGAGCTTTCCGCAGCCTAGCTTCATAAAAAAATAGCCCGGACCTAAGCTTGTCGAAGGCCTGCAAAATAAAACCCAATAAGGAGGGGAAAGCTCGAAGCTCGAAAGACCTGGGCCAAAACTCACCATGAAGTGAAGCCGCTGGGCCTCCTCGAAGGCTGAGTGTACATCTGCCATCCTAGTTCCCTTAACTCCGACAGGATCGACTCCGGTCGAGGCACGGTCGCTCGGTGTATACGATCCCGGATCTCTAGTATTCCCCCAAAGTATTGTCGGCAGAAAAAGAAGACAACAGTGACGGATAAACTACCTTTCCAGAACCAGGAACCACGGACGCGGTAGGCTCGGACGATGCTTTCGCTTCGAAGCCCCGGTCCCGTTTTGCCTCACCTTGAGCGCCATCGCCCTGTAAAAGCATCTCTCTCTTATTGTTGTCATTCTATAGCCCGGAAGCTAGAAACCCTTCCTCTTCTCCAAGAGAGTGTGGCCTCGACTCAGAAGGTTCTCCGATGCCTACAGCAGTAGGATTAATACTCATAAAGGAAAAATGCCTCTCCAAATGAAGGAAGGAAAAGGAGAAAATAGCGCAACACCGTACCATGGTACTTTGCTTCCCATCTGCCCCAAGACAAAACTCGCCATCTGCACTCGTTACAGGACGAGTGGATCACCAACTTCCGAACCCAATCCGGCAAATCAAGAACATCACCCGGTGCCCATGAGATAGTTGCAGGAAAAGAAAAAAAGGCACGGTTACAAAACCAACCTTCGCCATAAACGAAACTGATAGGGCACGAAATGCACCACTTACGTGCATAGTTCTATTCCTCAGGGAATGGCATAAGTTCCGCGGGGATAATGTCAGCAGTCCGCACTTGGACGAAGCAACTCATCCACTCCCGATCTCTATCTCCCTCATCATCAACAACAAAGGGCGTGGTCGACCAACATCGCAAGGTTAGCAAACCTCGATGGTGAAAGGGCTGATACAGCCTAACAAGATGACTAAGAGTAAATTCAAGCCCCGCCTTCTCCACGAAAATCTTACCATCAATGTTGTTTGCCAAAATGACGGATGGATCTGTGCCAAGGTAACCCGATTCTTCAAATAGAAGTTGAGCACAACCCTTTCAAGGGGGCCCAGTATGAAAGGGTACGTGTACACATTCAAGAATCCATCGGCAGGATCCGTGACACCCTCACCCAGGGGATGTATCTGTAACACTACCTTTTCCCCCCATCCGCAATCTTTTCTCACTAACCCAAGATGTTCTTCTCCTATCGAGGAAGCAATCTCCAAGGCATACTCTTATTGGTCCTGAACACCAGAGGCGGAGCTCTCCCTTTCCTGCCGGGCAGACCCTGATGCAGTAGTCATGGCTATGGCAAAATTGGAGAACTAAAGTGGGAACCTGTGCAAATACGTTAGTACTGAAATAATGAAAGGTTTGACGCGGAACGAAAAGGGCAACTGCTTAAAATGGTGGGATCTCCAAAAAAGCAAAAACATCAATGTATATATATTCATGGAAAAATGTCAACGATCCGCCAGCCTCAAAGCCGATTAAAAATACCTTCGCTAGTTCCGAGGTGGTACCCGACCTCGAGGACCTCCATCAGAAAAAGGTTAGGCTCCAAAAAGCCAATGACACCTTCGCCAGCTACGAGGTGGTACCCGACCTCGAGGACCTCCATCAAAAAAGGTTAGGCTCCAGGAAGCCAATGACACCTTCGCCAGTTTCGAGGTGGCACCCGACCTCGAGGACCTCCATCAAAAAAAGGTTAGGCTCCAGGAAGCCAATGACACCTTCACCAGTTCCGAGGTGGTACCCGACCTCGGGGATATCCATTAGAAAAAGGTTAGGCTCCAGGAAGCCAATGACACCTTCGCCAGTTCTGAGGTGGTACCTGACCTCGAGGATCTCCATTAGAAAAAGGTTAGGCTCTAGGAAGCCAATGACACCTTCGCCAGTTCTGAGGTGGTACCCGACCTCGAGGACCTCCATCAGAAAAAAGGTTAGGCTCCAGGAAGCCAATTACACCTTCGCCAGTTCTGAGGTGGTACCCGACCTCGAGGATCTCCATTAGAAAAAGGTTAGGCTCTAAGAAGCCAATAACACCTTCGCCAGTTTCAAGGTGTTACCCGACCTCGAGGACCTCCATCAAAAAAAGGTTAGGCCCTGGGGTACCATCTGAGATTGGACAAACCCTCCTTCAAGATCATTCTACAGCGCCTTAAGTCTATTTACATTTAGCTCAAAGCAAGTTTCCAGGTGGTCCGGATTTGAACGAACTTCCACTCGGGGACTGCCCTTGAAAGGTTTAGAGGCAGTCCCTGACCACGTGCCTCCAAGCAGATTTCTCCTCAAAAGTTACCATGGAGCCTAAGTGGTAAATCATGATTTCAAGATTCGAAGCATTACTTTCATTCGACTCAAAGTAAGGGGCCCGACGACCCGGGTCTATCAGGTCAATCCAGGCTCGGCCACCGGAATAGCGAGGGGTTCCTCGAGAGATCGTATTAATCAATCAAAGGTCGGGAAAAACACTCGCATCAGGGTTCAATGTTGGCAGTAACCGATAGAGGTATACATTCAGAATCTTCATAAACATAAATTAAAAAGAATACATCAAGAATCGAAGACAAATTTGAAGAAACTTCCTTGTATTAGCAAAACTTTTAGAGTACAAAAGCCCACGAGGGCTCCTTACATATGGGTAAAAACCCACAAGGGATCCTTACACAAAAACTAAGAAACAAAAAGGTACATATGCAAGAAACAGCCTAGAGCCTAGCCTACTCTCAAGCATGCTTCCTCGACAGCAGCATCTTTGAGCATCATCTTTTTGGGTATGCATCCTCGGTGGCAGTATCTTCTACCACTATCGCCTCAGGGTCTCACCTCGACCCGCCAGGATAGCATCTTCAAAAGGGAATATGAAGAAGAGGAAAGCGATGGAGAAGAGAAAAGTGACAACGAGAAGTAGCTGGGTGAAAAATTTGGCTAGTATGGATTTCTCCAATGCCACCTTTGTGAAGCCACTTCTTGGGACGTTGCCCCGGTGCGGGATGCAACAGTTAGTAGATAGTGCCACCTCACTCCACGAAGAGCAAAGGGGAGTAAGGCGTCGCACCGGGTAATTAGGGGAGGTGAGCAGCGGTGTATAGTCCAAGCCCCCTCTTGAGCAGCGGTGTGGAGTCCAAGTATTTCCCTAGGTCAGGAGAAATCGGCCTCCTGCTTCATCATCCTGAGCCAACAGCGACAACAACAACAACAACAACAACAATAACGGCAATGTGGCGTAACCCTGCTCGACCAGAGAAAGTCCAGAAGATAGGCCATGGCATGACTGATAAAAATATTGCCATAAAACCTTGTGGCCATGGGCCTCAAGCATGGTGAACGACAATGAATAAGGATAGTAAGAAGAGAAGAATAGATGGATACGAGAAGATACTTAGATGAAAAGTTGATCCCAGGAGGCTTCCATTTATAGAAAGGGAGGCAGCATAACTGATGGCACAATTATCGCCCTCGAAAGACGTAATGACAGGTGCATTTAAGGCATCCTTGGGAGCTGAACCGGCGGCGACATTATGGATTTGAAGAATGAGAAACCGCAATGCTTTGAATGATCCTGTAGAAGTGAAACAACGAGATGTTTCGATAACCACGGAGGCTTATGTCATTAGTATGACGTCATCAGGGGAGGTCCGAAGAGTCGGGTGTCAAAATCATTTCTTATCGATCTTCTCTAAGAAACATAGGGACTATCTGTATATGGTGAAATTGGAGGGCCCAATTTCTCATCATCGAGGCACCTCAGAAGATCATCTCTTAGCCTCGAGACTATAAGGTTATGGTCGAGTTTCCTCCCTCGAGGTTCATCGATACTCGACCTAGGGATAATGCTGACCACAGTAGTGATAGAAATGGGGAGTTCCCAAGGCATAAAGCTAGAGCCGACAAAACCTGGCATGCTAGTCTGAGACTGTGTCACAGCATTGGCTAAATGTCCCATCTCCATATCTTTGTAATAAATTTTATTTTGTACTATGTTGGGATTCCCCTCCTATATAAAGGGGATCCTTGTCATTTTGTAATCTCTCTGTTGCTCCCATCGCTCTACACGAAATATAGGAGAACATTCCATTTGCTCTCTAACATGCTCTCTTGTTATTATTGCTTTCTTTTATTATCTTCATATTTGTTCTTCATTTATTACTTATCATTGGCCATAAAGAGCCCCCATTGATTTATATTTAACTGTTAGCCCCATTTTGATCCCCCTCGGTGGCTCACGGTCGAGCTCCGGAATCGACTCTGAGGCCCCGAATCAGCAAGCCCGAGGCCCCGATAATTGGCCCATCGGTTCGGTTATCACTATTCCCTTAACTCTCATTTCATTTCTAAGTATCAAATACATAGCATCAACTGCTTAACAAACTAGCATAAAAATAGATCACGTATTTTTAGAGTCCCATCAACAAATTTAATTTTTATTACCATTTTTACGGTAAACAATGTTTCATTTCCTTTTTCAAATAACAAGTGTGAAATACCTCTCTATAACCACATATTAATGTATGTGAAAAGTCATGAATGACGTGATACCGTACAACATGAGGAAAAATGGTCTCTATGTATGTATGCCATATATGCATGCCAATGCCATGTACCTTAGAGATGAATCATGTACTCACACTCTCAGAGTACTCAACCTCACTGCATCCCACTCAACCACTCGGTATTGTATATTGCTTATACGGCCCAGGGAAATCCATCCCGAAACATATACAACACTAACTATAAGTCGCCCAGTACCAAGGATAAAGGGCAATCCAACCCTGTGGAGAAATCCATCTTCAGGTATCAAGTACTTTGGATAAATCCATGCCCAGGGAAATCCATCCCTTAATAATATATAAATGCTCAAACCGCCCGTACCATATATGACCCATGCGGCCCAGGGAAATCCATCCCGGAACATACTCAACAATGACTAGACGTCACTCGGTACCGAGGAAAAAGTGAAATCCATCCCTGTGGAGAAATCCATCTCTATATATCAATACTTTGGACATATCCATGTCCAGGGAAATTCATCCCTCAATAATATCATCCACGCTCACTGGGGCTGTGTTACAGACTCTGGATGGGCTCCTACAGCCCAAGCGTTATCATAATCATCAATATAATCGATGCGGTGTGCAGCCCGATCCAAAAACTGTCGCTCATAATCAGGCTCTCGACCTCACTCAATTATCACTCTCCAGTCTCACCTACGGGCTCACAATGTCATGAAAACTGACCTGGAACAATGATATGATGTATCAATAAGTAAAAACTGAGACTGAGATATGATATGAATGCATGGATGCGACTGAGTACGATATATCAATGAAATCAATGAGATGGCAGCATGAAAACGACCACTATGGGTCCTAACAATATCAGCATAAAGCCTAAACATGATATACAGCTCAATTACTTAATCACATGGTGAAAAACACAATTATCAACAAAGTGGGCCACTAAATAGTGCCCAAGGAATAACAAAGTCATAACTCACAAGGTACATGCCCACATGCCCGTCACCTATCATGTGCATCACCTCAACACTAATCACATAACACATAATTCGGGGTTTTATACCATCAGCACTATGTTTAGAAGAGTTACTTATCTTAAACCAGCCAATTCAGATGTCGAGCAAGCCAAGCGATGCTCCATGAATGCCATCACGTGCATAGCGACCTCCGAATGGCTCAACACTAGCCAAAAGCAACTCAAATACATCAAATAAAACCCAATGACACAATTACAAATGATATAGTTCGAATTTGAAGTCAAATCCCAATTCCGGCTAAAAATCACACCTAGGCCCATGCCTCGAAACTCGACAAAATTCACAAAATCTGGCAACCCATTCAAATGTGATACTAACCATATTAGTTTCACTCAATTCCGACTTCGAATCAGCTTTCAAATCCCAAAAGTTCATTTTATGAAACTCCACAAATTTTGCCCCAAATTCCACCCCAAGTTACTAATCAAATGATGAAATCAATGATATATCCATGATTATTAGCCAAAACCGAATTAGAATTACTTACCCAGATAATTTCCTTGAAAAACTCCCAAACTTATGCCTCAAACTGAGCTCCCAAAGTCCAAAATGTGAAATGAAACCCTAAACCTCGCTTATATAGTGCCCTCTGAACTTCCATTCTGCGGTCCGCGTATTTCTCATTGCGGTCGCGCACTCCCCACCGCAGTCCGTGTAATTTTCATTGCGGCCGCGGACCCTGAAACCTCAACTACTGCGGTCCGCCCAATCCTGTCACGGTCGCATAGAACCATCGCAGTCCTCGAAATTCCCTCCACGTCCGCACTTCCAAGATCTGAGACCTGCAACTTTCCAATATTAGATATCAGATATTTCCAACTTCCAAAGCCAAATAGTGATCCGATAACCACCCAAAACTCACTCGAGCCTTCGGGACCTCAACCAAACATACCAACACGTCCCATGACGTCATTCAAACTTAGTCGAACCTTCGAATCACTCAAAACAATGTCAAAACACCAAATTATACTCGGATTCAAGCCTAAGAACTTCTAAGTTTCCAAATTCCACAAACAATGCCAAAACTTATCAAATCACGTCCGAATGACCTCAAATTTTGCCCACAAGTCACATTAGACATTACGGACCTGCTCCAACTTTCAGAATAAAAATCCAACCTCGATATCAAAAAGTTCACTGCCGGTCAAACTTTTCAAAATTCCAACTTTCACCATTTCAAGCCAAATTCTACCCCGGACTTCCAAGTCACAATCCGGATATGGTCCTAAGTCCAAAGTCACCCAACGAAGCTAATGAAACCAATAGAAATCCAATCCGAGGTCAAATACTAAAAAGTCAAAACTTGATCAAACCATTTAAATCTAAAGCTTCTAGTTGAGAATCATTCTTCCAAATCTATCCCGAATAACCTGAAAACCGAAACTGATAATTCACATAAGTCATAATACATCATATGGAGCTACTCATGCCTGAAAACTACCGAGCGAAGTGCAATTGCTCAAAATGACCGATCGGGTCGTTACATCCTCCCCTACTTAAATCATACGTTCGTCCTCGAATGTTCCTAGAGTTGTTCCAAAAGCCATCAAATCACTGTGTATCCTTACTATGCACATACCCGGGGGTGATCCCATGTCACCCTATCCCATATAGGTTTGATAACACAACCTGACTGAAATTTCTTAATCCACACTAACCCATATGCCTTAGAACCAAATTTTTCACATCTGAAAATTTTTAAAATCAGAATCTCGCATCTACGCACTGTATAAGTCTGAACAAGTTGTAGCAAGCTATATCCGTACCCCAAGATACAATACCCAATACCGGTAATAAACCTCTTATCAAATAAAGTCTCGTTCTAACACCTTCATATACTGCCAATGATGAAAGAAACATGCCGAATCTCATAACCATTCGTCAAATCAATAAGTTGTGGAACTCCCTCTCCTTCGATAGGAACTTAGACAATTTCTAAGCTGATTCTTGATATTATTCTTCCAACCACGTTGTAATCAATTCCGATAGTATTCATTCTAGGTCCAATGACCCCATCTCATCCAACATGACCACTCTAGCAACATGACACATCAATACAATAGGAAGCCACAACCCGTGCAATCTATGCACCAATAAGTAACAGACCAAGTGTATTCAAACATGGAAAATGACATCCAATAAGATAACCGTCATGCAAGCTCAACGGGTATCATCGCAATGTAATGCTAAGAACCCATCACACACTGCAGAACCAAAACACATGAATCTCACGCAATGGATCATACCTCAATACAACTCTACTACAAAGCGTGACCCCATCTAAACGTTGGTCCATATTATATACCTTGAGCTGCCTCGCTCAAAATCAATAACCCCGCAAAATTCAATATCAAGCAACCAAAGTGCATTACCATAACCACGGAGAGCAAATAATATGATACCACAATCCGAAAAGAACATAGCCAACGCACAATCAATCATGCAGTACCCAAATACTCATCTCGCTCCAATTCCGCCATAAAGCCCAAATAGACCGCATCATATGTGCATATAACCAAAGAATCACAACTCCTTGTAGCATAGAAGAGTAACTCATAGATCACTTCAGAACACGAATAGGCTCGGCAACATCAGAATGGCACATCCCTCAATGATAGCAGTATGGAGCGAACCAATCCAACCCGGTATAGAATACACATCCTAGTTGGGCCTACCAATGGACCCCCAAATCAACTCTGGTTACCCACAGATAGATAAACAACTCTCCAAAAGTTCACAATGCCCCATTCCCATTAATATTTTGTTGGCAAAAGCGGATCATTTTACATTGAGTTGTTGTACACATTCTTTGAGGTTGTAGATATTTGTTCTGTTATGCTTTCCGTTTATGTTGATATTCTGCACAAGTTATTTGACAAGTGAGTATCTTGACTTGAACTTCGTCACTATTCCATCGAGGTTATTCTTGATACATACTGGGTACAGACTGTGATGTACTCATACTACGTTTCTTCACATTCTTTGTGCAGATCCAGGTATTTCAGGTCGAGCTGATTAGTAGGATTGCGTGCTAGAGCTGGTTGGAGACTTCAAGATATCCTTGTTGTCTCTTGCAGGACTCGTAGTCACCCTCTATATTTCTTTATTACTATTTATGTATCTCAAACAGTGATGTAGTTTTTGAGACTTCTTATGTATTCCAAATAGAGCTTATGACTCAGCATTTCCGGGTTTGGGATTTATGAATATTGTATTTTCGTTTGGCTATGTTATGGAATTTCACAACTTTTATTTAAATTTTTAAGTTGATATTCTATTGATTTCATCTTGTGATAGGCTTACCTATTATTAGGAACAAGGTGCCATCATGACCCTTATGGTGGGATTTTGGATTGTGATAGGTAGTGGCTACATCTTGGGACTCTAGCTCCTGCTCAGCTGGGGTTGAAGTACGTGTCTTCACCATCTATGAGAGAATAAGAGAAGAAAGATTCAAACTTTAAGATAGAACAATATTGCACAATAGAGAAAAAAAGAAGTTAATGCTGAGACAACACATGAGAAGAAGGAAACAAATGGGAAAGGGACAACTGGGAAAGAAGTTGCTACAGGAAATCAACGGCAATCAAACGAGCCAGTGCAAATTAGTAACAAGTTTGTATTGTTGGAGGAAGGCGAAATTGAAAAGGGAAAACAAATAAAGAAAGAAGTTGTGGAGTAAGTATTGATCAGGGAGAAGAATGAGGTAAAAATGGAAACAAATTCAAATCATATTTCTACTGGGAAAAGTACTCCTAAGAATAATGGGACTCCAACTGCGGCTAAGGAAAATTTAACTAATTCTAATGCAACTGGGATTGATGAGGCAAGTAAGAAAAAGTCAACAATAGAATGGGTTCACAGGAGATTTGGCACAAGCAAAGAAGAGCTGAGGGAGCTTAATGTCACTATTAATCACTCATGTCATAAGATTCCATCGCAAGCTTTTGAGGATTCTGAAGACAACGGTGTTAATAATGAAGCTAATTCTGGTAATGTCCTATGGAGTGATGAAATAGAGAAGATGGAGGGTAATACAGCTTCTAAAAATAGTCCCCGAAACAAGGAGGAAAGGAGCAGCGTACAAGAGAAATTGCAGCTAATTTGAGACCTAGTGCTACAGTAAATCCTAGGGTTCCAAAAACTAGGGTTGAAACTAGCCAAGGCTCTACCAAGAAACAAGCAAAGATATCACTTGGAGATGATCAAGGAGCAAATATAGAAGAAAATATCAATGGTGATCTAGTAGTTGAGGCTTCAGCTAAGAAGAAAACCAATAAAACAGTAAACCCGAAGGGCACTATCTAGGTTTTGCCAAGGTTAGAGGTTATCCAGTGGAGTTTTCTATTGGTGATTAGGCTGGGGATGATAATGTTGAGGTATTAAAGGATACAGCGGGGTCACACCATCAAATAGTTGAAGTCAAGAAGTCAAAACCCAATGAAGCAGTAATTCCAGCAGTGTCTGTTACAGTAAACCCTAGCTTGGGTGATGTTTATGAGCTTCAATTCAAGGCGATCCAGGAGAAATTGGGAGGTATGGAGTAGATTTATATGGTGATGAAGGAGGCTACTAGACAATCACATGATCAAATTGATCTTACTACAAGGCCCAGTATTCCTGAAACTGGGCAAAGTAATAATTCTATTCAAATTGTGACTCCTGTAGTTGATGATCCTGAAATCCTGACTGGGAAAACTTTTAGTGTTACAAGTGGTATATTGGCTAAGGTCATTCTCATTAATAATAGGGGCTAAAAGAAGTTGGGAATGACAGCCAACTTTCAACAGGCATCTAGGGATGAAGACATCTCATCCAGGAGTGTTGACACTAAAATATCAATTGGAAACATGCAAGGAAACAAAAGGAAAATACTGTACCTGTAAGGGTGCAACCAAAGAGAAGTGGGATCCCTATGACCAAATAATCCTATGGATAATGCTTTAATTTGGAAGGTGAGATCGATAAACGCACAAAAAACTTTCAATATGTTACTTAACCTTAACAGAAAGTACAAATTTTATTTGATTGGATTGATGGAGCCTTGGCAAGATATTAACAAGCTTGAAGAGTATAGAAGAAAGCCGGAGATTCCTTCTGCTTATGCAAACATGAATGGCAGGATATGGGCATTGTTGATGAGGATATTGATGTAGACATTATTATGTATATGGAACAATAAATGACTCTAAAGTTGTTTCATAGAAGTCTAGGGAAGGAATTGATTGTTACACTTGTATATGTGAAATGTGATGCAGTAGAGAGAATTGAATTGTGGGACTCTATGTATCATTTAGCTTTTGATATGGAATATCCTTGGCTTGTAGGAGGTGATTTCAATGTCATTCTATCGAAGGAAGAAAAGTATGGTGGCCTTCCAGTTTACCTGAGTGAAGTTGAAGACTTTGCTCATTGTATGATCTTGGATTCAAAGGGAGTCTTTATGCATGGTAGAATGGGAGGTCGGATATTGACTACATATTCAAGAGACTAGACAAGTTCTTGACTAATCAACAATTCCAAGATTTATTCCCAGCTTTGGAGGTTAAGCATTTGATCAAGTATGGGTCAGACCCTGCTCCTCTCTTATTCTCATGTAATGTAAATATTGTACAAGTTAGGAAATCATTCAAGTTTCTTAACTTCTGGACAAGGCATGAATCTTTCTTGAAGGTGGTTTAGGAGAATTGGCACTCTGATTGTATGGGCAATCCATTCATAGTGTTTCAAAATAAGATGAAGAAGGTGAATATAGCATTGGCAATTGGAGCAAAGAAACATTTGGTGATATTTTCAAACAAATTGCTGCCTTAGAAGATGTGATCAATGTTCATGAGATAGAGTTTGAGCTTCATCCAACAACTCAAAATAGAGCCCAAATTGCATAAAGTGGAGGTTGATCTTACCAGGTACTACCATCTAGAAGAGGAACTTTGGAGGAAAAAAGCAGGCATGCAGTGGTTCAAAGATAGAGATAGGAACATTAAGTACTTTCATGCTCATGTCAAAGAAAAGAGGAAGAGGTTGCAGGTGTCCAGAATTCTTGATAATAATGGTAATTTGATTGATTCACAGGAAGAGATACCTAAGGAGGCAATGGATTTCTTTCAAGCTCAATTCACTGAGGAGAGGATTCCAACAGATTTTGACATAGTGAAACATGTTCCTAAAATGGGCACTGATGAACAAAATTCTAGACTGTGGGCAGAACCAGGAGGAAGTCAAGCTTGCAGTTTTTGGCTTGAATGGGGAAGGTACCAGTGGTCCTAATGGATTCACTGGATAGTTTTATCAATCTAACTGGGTTATTATCGGTAATGATGTGTTGAATATGGTTAGGGCATTCAATTTGGTGTTGATCTTCCAAAATTCATTACACACACAAATCTTCTATTGTTACCTAAGAAGAAGAATGTTGCAACTTTCTTAGATATGAGGCCAATTAGTTTGAGCAATTTCTCAAACAAGTTCATCTCTAGGGGTGATTCGTGAGAGATTGGTGGACTTGTTTCCTACTCTCATTTCTCCAAATCAAGTATGCTTTGTAAAAGGAAGGAGTATTGTGGAGAACATATTATTAATACAGGAGATTATCACTGACATAAGGAAGAGAGGCAAGCCATCCAATATAGTGATAAAATTAGATATGGCCAAAGCATATGATAGGGTTTCATGGTTGTTTTTGACAAAAGTGTTGAGACAGATGGGATTTGGGGAAATATTCATTGATATAGTATTCAGGTTAGTTTCAAACAATTGGTATTCAGTACTATTAAATGGTCAGCCAAATGGTTTCTTCAAATATTCAAGGGATGTAAAGCAAAGAGATTCATTGTCTCATATATTATTTATATTGGTTGCAGAGGTGCTTGGTAGGGCGTTGGATGCTTTATTTGATAACCCTAATTTCATAGGGTTTGGAATGCCAAATGGAGTCAGAACATTAATTATCTCTAATACTCTGATGACACTATCATTTTCAGTTCTTCTCACTATGGGAAAATCAAGTTGATCATGAATGTACTAGAGGAATATAAAGCAGCTTCAGGTCAGAAAGTTAACATGAAGAAGTCAGCTTTTTATGTGCCTGAAAATGTTCCTAAAGAAAAAGCCAATACAGTGCATCTCATCACTGAATTTCAAAGGCATCAATTCCCATTCACATATCTAGGTTGTCCAATATTCTACAGTAGGAGGCAGGAGGATTTTTATAAGTCCATCATATTCAAAGTACAGGAGAGATTACAATCATGGAAAGGCAAGCTATTATCTATTAGAGGTAGGGCTATTTTAATCTCACATGTGCTTGAGAGAATATCAATTCACCTCCTGTCAGCTGTGAACCCACCGTTAAATGCCATTACTCAATTACATAAGGTGTTTGCTACATTTACTGGAGTAACTCTGCAAATGGTAGCGCAATACATTGGGCTGCTTGGGATTCTTTGTGCTTACCTAAAGATGAGGATGGTCTTGGTTTTAGATCCCAACATGATGTATCCAAAGCACCTTTTGCAAAGCTCTGGTGGAAATATAGAACCAACATTGTACATTACATTCATGAGGAACAAGTAATGCAAGAAGATTAATGAAGTGTTGGTACCTTGGAGAGGTGGATCTCAAGTATGGAAGAAGTTGCTTCAAATGAGAGATCAAGTGGAGCATCAAATATGGTGGCAACTGAAAAGGGGTAATTCTCACTTTTGGTATGACAACTAGTCTGGTCTTGGAGCTTTTTATCATGCTTTTAGGCCAGATCATTGGTTTGATGAATCCATAGTGTATGTAGATGAAGTTGTGGAGAATGGGAAATGGAATGATGTGCTGCTAAAGGAGTTACTGCCAGGTGAGATAGCTGATCATGTTCTTGAATCCACTATACCACCTTCATGTGATTATTTAAATGATAGGCCATGGTGGAAGCTTGAAACTAAGGGACAATTTACAATAAAATCTGCTTGGCAATATACAAGGAGAAAAGGGCAAGAAAGCAAGCTATATAAGTTCATTTGGGTGAAAGGGTTGCCATTTAAAGTTTCCTTCTTTATGTTGAGATTGTTTTCACGACCCAAAATCCATTAAGGGTCGTGATGGCGCCTGACACCACTGCCAAGCTAGCCAACACTAAATAGTTAATTAAATTCTCTTTTTATATTTTTGAAATCATAAAGTTTTCTTCAATTTCACTAGTAACAGATGAACTTTATAAAATAAATAATAATGTTTTTCGATTTCAACACTGAATATCCCATAATCACCCCAGAACCCGGTGTCACAAGTGCATGAGTAACTACTAGGAAATAAAATAAAGCACAATAAGTATCCGGAATACAAATTTGGATCGAAAGAAAATACAATACTCTGAGAGAGACTCTGCTGGTTGTGGGCCGTCTCGATAGATGTAGCTCACCTAAGTCTTCATATCAACCATGCTTATGTGCCCACTAGGCTACTAGACATGCATGTGCATGTGCAACAAAATGCACAGCAAGTGTAGTATGAGTATGAAAGCAACACGTACCTAGTAAGTATCTAGTCTAACCTCGAAGAAGTAGTGACGAGAGGTCGACTTTGACACTTACTAGTGGTCCAATAATATGAGATATAGTAAAGAAGTGAGCAAGTATGAAGCAGAGTAAATATATGAAATAAACATGTATAAAATACGCGGTACAATTCTCCTCTTTACAATTTTACTCAAGCTCTCAACCAGAAAGTTTCCTCCGTAACCGGAGCATATATATAATGATATAGTTGATATTATCAAGAGGTTGTCATAAATAATATCAGAGAAAAACCCTCAGGTACACTGGCTTCTAGCCAAATGTACAGCCCGATCCAACATAAAAGTAAATTGTGCACCGCCGAGGGTCGAATGGCGCGAACCATATATGCATCTATTAACCTGCCCAGGCGAACAGCCCGCTCCCATGAGACTATGGTACATAAATCCTGCCGAGGCGAACGGCCGATCCCATAAGAGTAGTAGAAGGAAAATACCCCGCTCGCGAATCATACGTGCGATGCGGTCAAATATAAATTTAAGGAATCGCCCGCTCGCGGATCATACTTGAGACACGGTCAAATATAAATTTAACATTAAAATCATATACCTTTCTTGATTCTTTTCAAAATAAGAAAATCCAGCTTGTAGCTTTTTAAGGAAATTACCCTGCTCACAAAACATACATGTGACACAGTTACACATAGATTTCTTAAGTTATTAAATTTCCTCAATTCTTTTTAAATTACGAATTTCAAATGAAAACTTTTAAGTTCCCAACTGTTCCTTAGTTTCAACTCTTTTCAAAACATTTAATAAGCTAATCCAATCTCTCTTTTTCTCAAAATAAACAATAAACATAAATTAACAACAATATCAACAAGGCATGATGTAAGCCTAAAACTACCTGGACATAGGCATAGCTAGTAGCTACGTACGGACTCTCGTCACCTCGTGTGTACGTAGCCCCACAAATAGAAGCACATAATAATTTAATTCACCTATGGGGTTAATTCTCTCTTATAAGGTTAGAAAGGAGACTTACCTCGCTCCGAAGTTTCATAACCGGCTCCCAAGCCCTTCCGACAACTCAAACCGATGACCAATGCTCCAAAACTAGTCAATAATTATGCAAACTCATTAATATATATTAAAATATACATTATAATCCTATTTACAACAATTCCCAACTTCGCTTGAAAAGTCGATAAAATCACCCTCGGGTCCACGTGCCCTGATTCCGAAACTTTTCTAAGATAAACTTTGCCCATGACATCACTAACTCAAATATATAATTTACTCTCAATTCCATGTCCAAAATTCGTGGTCAAAATCCAAATATACAAGATTCTAGGTTTTTCCACCAAAACCCCAATTTCTACTAGTTTCCATGTTCAAATCTATATAAACTTATGTATTTAACTCAAAATTATGAAGAAAACACTTAACCCATTATGATTGATGAAGATGGCACTCCAATGTGCTCCAAAATCGGCTCTTATGGGTGAAAATTAAATGAAATAGAGCCAAACCCTCATTTTTAAAGAAGACACTGCCAGCCCTGACTTTCGCGCATACGGTCACTTGACTGCTTCTGTGGTTCCACAGGTGCGGCCTTACTAACGTTTCTGCGGTCTATCCCTCAGCTTCCCACTTTCACTTATGTGCCTTCCTTTCCGCAGGTGCGGTCTCGCTTTAGCGGCGAGATAACCGCATCTCTCAGCTCTTCCCCACCAAACTGCATTTGCGCCCCTTTGGCCGCTTCTGCGGCTTCACATCTTCGGCCAAAACCTCACAGGTGCAGTTACACCAGATGACAGCAGGCTTAGCAAATCTTCAAAAGGCCAAATTCAATCCGTTAACCACCCGGAATCCACCCGAGGCCCCCGGGACCACGTCCAATCACACCGACCAGTTCCATAGCATAATGTAGACTTGCTCGAGGCTTCAAATCACATCAAATAATGCTCAAACCATTATTTGCACTTTAATTCAAGCTTAATGTACTTTAGATCTTAAACCTTCTACATTCGAAGCCGAAACCTTTTGAATCACGTCCGATTGACCTCAGATTTTGCACACAAGTCACATTTGACATCACGGACCTACTCCAACTTCCGAAATCATAATCCGACCCCGATATCAAAAAGTCCACTTCTGGTCAAACTTCTCAAAAACCTTCAATCTTTCTAACTTTCGCCAAACGGCTCTAAAATGACCTATGGACTTCCAAATCTACTTTCGAACGCGCTCCCAATATTGGAATGACCATACAGAGCTATTTTCAGACAGGAATTCCAAACAGACATCGATACATTGAAATGCACTTCAACCCAAATTAATGAAATTCTTCCAAAATGCTAACTTCCACAATAGGCACTGAAATGCTCCCGGGTCATCCAAAACCAGATTCGAACATACGCCTGGTCGAGGCCTACCCTACACTACTATTGAGTAGCGAGATAGGGTCAAAGAGCTTTTACCCATTTTAGGGTCGGGATCGATTTTCACGGAGAGCTAGAAGCTGGAGTCGGGTATCTATCTAGTTTAGGATTGCGTATGTGTTCCAAATTACACTTATAAACATTTTTTGGTTTTTGTTTTACTTTTACTTTTATCAAACTACAATGCTAAATTAAACTAGAGTAAGCTAAGAGTAAAATGTTGCATGTTGTTCAAATGGTTTAAAAGGCACTAGGGTAGTGACTTTCACCTAGGTGGTCAATTGACGGGTACTTGAGTCTAAGACATGATCGACATATTTGGGGAGTATGATATAACCATTGCATGATATTGCCCACTCTACACCTCTCGGTGGTTCGAGTGATTTTGCCCGAATTGACTTTCTCAAGACCAATTGGGTATGCAAATTTGCACAAGCAAGCAAAGTTCAAGTCGGGTATTACTCTCTCGAGGTTTAACCCTTTAATTGGGGCTATCAATCTCTTGAGTATGCCCCATTTCCTTGTTGGACCAATTTCGGAGACTTAGGCTCTCTTTCTCAAGAAGAGCCCAAGTCAACTAAACACAAACTAGTGTTTGCAACCACTAATTCAGCAATTAAACATGAAATAAACCCAAATATCAAACACTCATAGTCAATCTAGCCCTAAAATACATCAATTACCCACGCTAGGGTTGAGCCATAATCCTAGCTTATGGGTCTAGCTACTCATAAGTAAAGAATAAAAGCAAGAAGTAGATGAGGAACAACTCATATTAATTAATTACTAAGATAAACAATAAGATTCAATGTTGAAATGTTGATAAAATTTCCCAAAATAGCTAAAAGTATTGAACCCACGAGCGCAGCTCTTTTCTAAAAAATATTTGATGACCTAAAAATGGGAAAAGAAGCTATTTATACTAAGCTAAAAAATCTGGACAAAAATACCCCTGAGGGGCTAGTACGGACCGCACAAAATGGTGTGGGAACGCACGAAAGCTCTGAACTTGAAAATCCATGTCTCTAAACTCTGGCAATACGGATCGCACAGAATGTAGTGCAGCCACAGAGGCTTCTGGTGCAGTCTGTATGAAATGGAGCGCGGACCGCATTGGCTTGAAACTTGGAATTGGCAGCTCACTGATCCTTCTCACTGCGGCCGCACTAAATCGAGTGCGGCCGCGTTGGTCCCAGTGCGAACTGCACAAAACCTAGTGCGGCCGCATTGCTTGTTTTCCTGAATATCATACTCTCTGAACCTCACTCATGCGGACCTCACAGAATGGTGTGTGGCCGCATTGAGCCTGTTTTGCCTCAGCTTTTTCTTGTTTGATACTTGTGCAAGTTTCACTCTTTTTTGAGCTGATCTTTGACATCTTATCACTTTGTTGATCAAACCTGCAATCAAGCACAACTTGTGAGCCTTTTGGGACCATTTTGTACAAATTTCTAATCAAAACATAAGCAAGAAGGAGTATACAATGCATCAAAATTCCTAGTTATCAACTCCTCCAAACTTAAGCTTTTGCTTGTCCTCAAGCAAACAAAATAAGACCCACCCCTTAAGAGAACATCCAAGAAAATTTCAGCTGTCCTAAAGTAACCTTATCTAGCATCAATTGGGACTAACAATTGCCCTCAACAAAAGAATCATTAACAACTTTTACTCTTTGAAACACCATGGATTAAGTACGACACAAGAGCATTGAGAGTTGACTCAACATATCAAAGAACTCTTTCTATTACTTTGGTCATTGTGGAACCCAAACTCACACATCCTCAACTCTCCCTAAGCAAACCTCACCTTTAGAATAGTAGCACTTAGAACGCGGTCAATGGAAGTTAACTCATCTCTCTCAAGAAAAAGTCACAAGTCCGGCTCTAAGTACCATATGCTTTCCCCTTATGTGAGTCACCACTAATGTAAGCTTCATTCAACTCAAGATCATATAGGGCTTTTGTGGAGAAATGGTGAAGGTTTTTGGTTCAGGGTAGGAAATGTTTGGTCTAAGTAGGTTCCATTTTCCCTTAAGCACTTCTTTTGTTTCATTTGGCACAGATTCACTTGACTCCTTGAGTCATCTGACTTCTTTCTAAGGGGTTAGAGTGACACACTGTCACTCTTTCTTATACATTTCAAACCTTTTATCCTTTTTCAACTTTCCACACTTTTCATTCTTTGCTTTTATTGAATCTCTTTTTATTCTCTTTCATATTGAACATTCTTTTTGTCTTTTTGCTTTTCTTTCTTTTTCATTTCCTTTCCCTTTCTTCATATTTGTGCCTTTTTACCACTTTGTTGCAATCCTCGTATCTCCCCCCAAAATTATATTTTTCCATGTGCTAAAGGAAAGATCGGGTGCCAAGAGAGGGTATCTTTTAGAATGGGTATAGGCTTGTATCATGGTTCTTGAAGGAAAAAGGTCTTAGGCTCAAAAGGGTTGACTAGGGATCTTATCATTGGTAGGTTATGGAAGTGTTCAAGCTATCATTTGGACCAAGGATAGCCTATAATCATGTCTCAAGTCAAAATTCACTTAGGATTTCGCCTCAACAAACATTCAGGGCAAATTCTAGACCAATGGCTCGGGACTTGGACTTGCAATGCAATTACTCACCACACAAGTTATGGGATCGCTAAAGACATAGAGTCGGGGGCCCACAACAACCTTAGATAAGACTTGAGCACACAATGGTGAAACTTTGCTTGAAACACCCTTATCACTAACTACCAAAAACAAAAAGAAAAACGGACTCAGACCCTTAAGAAGGTTATCATGCCATCCATCATTGGGAAGAGCCACCTGGTTCACACAAACTCCACCTTTGGAGAGAACCGTGGTATTAAGAAAACCAAAAACTTATTGCAAACTTTTAAACAAGAAGCTACGAACATAAATAAGAAGCTAAGAACGAAAAGTTGCGGAAAATAAAATAAATATATACAAGAGGGGATTTGTCGAATATATAATAGATGAGATGAATATGTACAATGTAATGTAACTTTATATACAGACCCAAAGTCAAATAAAAGTGCAAGAAAAGTAACGAAATGTTAAATTTATATACAAACCAAAGATGAAAAATAAAGAAGGCATAAAAAGTATCAAATATATACAATCATCTGAATGAATCCATAAAAGTAGGGTCTACCCACTCAAATGAAAGCTGGTATTGTCCTCAATGCCAACTAAACTAAGTAATCACCAAAAAGAGAAAGGGAAAAAGGATATAGAGACTCCCTATGGCCCGTATGCCTGCATGGGCACCTGAGTGGTCCCTGGATCCTCACTGTGCTCGGGAACCTCAGACTGGTTCCCTATGGCCTACTGCTCTGCTGCTGGGACCTGGGACTGGACCTGGATAGGCTCTTGAGGTGCATCCTGTGGCTGACTGGAGGAGGCCTCCGATGAGTCTGCTAGCTAGATGACTGCATCGTCCACTCAGGGAATCATCCTCTTCCTCTTAGGAGGTGTCTGTGACTGCTCTGGCTGGGGATGAGCTGCTGGTATAGGATCCTGAAGCAGTAAATCCAAAAGCAGTTGGTCTGCCTTCAATCGGTCAACATCAACCCCTAGCTCCTTCACGGACCCCTTGGAAGCCCGCGTCTTCCTCAATTTCTTGTGCTCCCTAGCAAGCTCCTTGAGAGCCTTGCTGTGTGAACCAACTGCATCTGTGAGCATCTTCTAAGTGTCGAGGATTTTCTTTTAATTGGCTAGAATCTCCTTGAGAGCATCCTCTATGGACTGGGGGACCTGTGGAGGCAGAGGTGCCGACTGAGCCTCTACTGTGGTAGTGAGGGTAGACAACTTGGATGACGCAGTCTGCATTTAGTTGTTGATACTGAGAAGAGCCTGGCTCAGTCGGTGGGCAGTCACTAGATAGGCACGGGAAGATGGTATCTCTGGGTCTGCAGAGGTGGATGGGCCAGGAGGGATATAGTGGAGGTGGAGGCAGGCTGAGCAGGAGCCACTACCACAATTGGCTCTTCAGACTGGCCAGTTGGAGCAGTAGCTGTTCCCTTGAAGTTTTTGCTCTTGGGGTTGTCATCCTCCTACATGTTGTACCAAGAGAATGGGGCTTTCGCTTTGACCTTGATGTCGAATGGCCTCTTTTCAACTTTGAGGTCCCTGAAGTACATAGTCAAAAAGTTGGGGAAAGGGAAGTTTCTGTCATTCTCATTACCCACAACTGTGATTATCCTAGACATCACATTTCCCACATTGATCGAGTACCCCGCCATGATCGAAGCCACCAAGACTGCCCAGTGAAGAGGGAGGGAGTTGTCATGAGTAGTGGGGTCCAGTCTGCTGCACACAAAAGTTTTCCACCCCTTTGCCTCGAAGTTCAGACTTCTTCTCAGAATCTTCATGCCCGCATTCAACCAATCAGGGGTGGTACCTAGGATTGCCAGATATTGTGCCAACCAGGGACGGACCTCCTCACCCATTTCCATCTTCTCCATGTATAGGGTCTCATCCTCCTCATCAAAGCCAAGGTAGTCGTTTATTGTCTTTCTGTCAAACAACACCTTCAGGTTTTGCATCTTGGTCACTTTGATGCCCTTTTTGATGTGGGCAACATTGGTGTAGAATTCCTTGACCAAGTGCTCATTGGCATCTATACATTCTCCCAGAAGGTACTCCTAGCCAACTCTATCCCTAAACTGCCTCCTCACATTGGGGTTGTGAGGCAATAAATCTCGATCTACAAAATTCCTCTCCGGGATCAACTTCCTCACTGGCCACCATTCCCGGAATTTATGATACGCTACCTCACTCACGAACTGGTCTTGCCACGCCTCCGGTTTCCTAGTTTTAGCAACCCCGCCAACCTGAGGTTCGCCCCTTCTCAAACTACTTCTTCTCCTCCTACTTCTTCCTCCTCATCACCTATTGCACCCTCTCCGAAAAATGAAGATGTGGGAGAGGTGGAGTATTCCCCACTACCTGCACTTGAGCACTCAAACGACCTAGAAGAAACATTCACTGACGCTTGGGCAGTGGGGGATGTTGGAGCTGTGTCTCTTAGCCTGTTCCTCTCCGTCCAGTCAGGGATGTACTCTGGCACGGAATCTGAAGAGATCTCCCGGGAGGGCTCGTACTCACTCCCCGACATGTCAATGGCTCTATCAGCAGCTTTTATCAACTTTCTTGTGTTTTTAATATTTTGTCGGGCTTGAGGAGTTAGTCTAATCATTTTCTGTTTCCCTCCCTGTGAGGATTCTCCTCTACCCAGTTGTTTAGAGCCTTTACCTTGTTGTTTCACCATTGTCTGCAAACACAATCAAATAAGCTTGTTAGTATTAGTAGAAGTAGTTAAGAGCAGTGTTGCAGAAAGAGTTGCAGAAAGTTGTTGAAGTTGTGCAGTGCGGACCGCACAAAATGGTGTGCGACCGCATAGAGGCCAATGCGGACCGCACAAAGTAGCAATGCAATCCGCACAGAGGTGGGGTTCAGACTACCCACTCTCTATATCCAGGCAATGCGGACCGCACAAAATGTAGTGCGGCTGCAGTCCCCGAAGTTCAGCATTCAGGACTTTCAGCAATGCGGTCCGCACAAAATATTACTGCGGACCGCACAAGGGCACCGCGGACCGCACAGAATCGACCGCGGTCTGCACTGAGTGCCCAGAAGCAGCACTAACTTGGGGTTTACGAGATTTTGATTTTTAGTCCACTTTTTCACCTTAGTAAGGCCCCTAAGTGATTTCCCATTGTTTTTAACTATCTAAGTCTACTTTAATCAAGAATTTAACTACCCTAACCTAACCAATTGAAGAAACTACGGGAGGAACAAAATAAAAGGCAAGAAAAACAAAAAGTAAAGGAGAATAACAAAATTAAAGCAATTAAGAAGAAGTTAGGTTACCAGATGTGAGATGAAATGGAGATTAACAGTTCTAATCAATTAATTACAAGCAACAGGGGTGATGAACAGTGCTTTAAGAGTTTTGAGAGTTCAAAGATCGAAAAGTATAAAAGTAGAGCTTTAGGCCCTATTTATAGAAAAGGACATGGGGCCCATCTTACCAATTAAGTGCGAACCACACAAAATGGACCGCGGTCCGCACTGCACAGCAATTTCCAAGTTTGAGGAGGCAACACACTGCGGTCTGTACAAAATGTCATGCGGCCGCAGCGGTCCACCGCGGACCGCACAAAATGTAGTGCGGCCGTAGTGGCAAACTTCAGAGAGTTGAACATTTCGCACAAAATGTAGTGCGGCCGTAGTGGCAAACTTCAGAGAGTTGAACATTTCACCCTTCACCAGTGCGGTCCGCACTAAATGTAGCGCGTCCGCATTGGCAACTTCAAAGACCTGAACACTTTTTTCACGATGCCCTGCACTGTATCAACATAATCCTATAACATCTCACAACCGATTAGCCCAAAAATCAATCCTACACTACAATGAAAATCAAATAAAAACAAGAAGAAAAACACATGGGTTGCCTCCCAAGAAGCGCCTGATTTAGCATCGCGACATGACGCAGGTTACCATCACATCATTTTAGATGAAGAAGTGCCACCACGTGGCTGTCATCAATTTTTCCCAAGTAGTGCTTGACCCTATGCCCATTCACTCTGAAAACTTCACCATTTTTGTTCTTTAAATCAAGAGAACAAAACGGGGTCACACACCACTTCAAAAGGTCCACTCCATTTTGACTTGAGCTTTCCCGGAAACAGACGTAACCGGGAGTTGAACAAGAGAACCAAATCGCCCACTTTGAACTCCTTGATACGAACATATTTATCATGAAGGTACTTCATCTTGTCCTTGTACAAGGACGAGCTGGAGTAAGCATGGAATCGGAATTCATCAAGTTCATTAAGCTACTCCACATGAAGATTGGCTGCACTATCCCATTCAAGATTTAGCTTCCTCAAAGCCCACATGGCCTTGTGCTCTAACTCGACCGGTAGATGGAAAGCTTTGCCAAACACCAACCGATGCGAAGCCATACCAATCGGAGTTTTGTAAGCAGTCCTATAATCCCATAGAGCGTCATCCAACTTCTTTGACCAATCGGTCCTATTTGCATTGACCGTCTTTGACAATATGCTTTTGATTTTCCAGTTGGAGACTTCAACTTGACCACTTGCTTGAGGATGATAGGGAGTAGAAACTTTGTGATTGACACCATACTTTGAAAGCAAAGTGTCGAAAGCTCTATTGCAAAAATGAGACCCCCCATCACTTATGATTGCACGAGGAGTACCAAACCTTGTAAAAATACTCTTCTTGAGAAATGCAACAACACTCTGGGCCTCATTGTTGGGCAAAGTCACGGCTTCCACCCACTTTGAAACATAGTCCACCACCACAAGAATGTAAGTGTTCTCATAAGAGCTAACAAATGGGCCCATGAAATCAATGCCCCATACATCAAAAATATCAACCTCAAGGATGGTATTGAGAGGCATCTCATCTTTCTTCGAAATTCCACCCGCTCTTTGGCATTCGTCGCAGCTCTTCAAAAAATCACCCGCATCTTTGAACAAAGTTGGTCAATAAAACCCACAACTAAGAACTTTAGAAGCCGTCCTCACCCCGCCATGATGGCCACCATAGGGAGAGGAATGACACGCCTCCAAGATACTCAATTGATCTTCCTCCGGGACACATTTCGGATCACACCATCCGTGCAAATCTTGAACAAGTATGGCTCATCCCAATAGAAATCCAAACTATCCCGCTTGAGCATTTTCCTTTGGTTAGAAGAGAGCTCACACGGGATTATACCAGTCACAAGGAAATTAGCAACATCGGCAAACCATGGCATATCATTCATCGACACCGAAAGGAGTTATTCGTCGGGAAATGAATCATTGATCTCTAGGCCGTCATGAGGCCTCCCCTCCTCCTCCAAGCGGGACAAGTGGTCCGACACTTGGTTCTCACTACCCTTCCGGTCCACAATCTACAAATCAAACTCTTGAAGTAACAAGACCCATCGCATCAGTCTAGCTTTGGAATCTTTCTTCATCATCAAGTACCGGAGTGCGGCATGGTCGGTATGAATAATAACCTTAGCACCCATAAGATACGGCCGGAATTTTTCCATAGCAAACACAATAGCTAAAAGTTCTTTGTCGGTCACCGTGTAGTTCACTTGAGCATCATTCATTGTCTTTCTTGCATAGTACATCGGATGAAACATTTTGTTCACTCTTTGACCCAAAATTGCCCCAACCACAACATCGCTCGCATCACACATGAGCTCAAAGGTCAAGCTCCAATTAGGCGCGGTAATGATAGGAGTGGCGATTAACTTATGCTTGAGAAGTTCAAAGGCTTGTATACATTTTTCATCAAACACGAACTTAGCATCTTTTTCCAACAACTTGCACAAGGAATTCACTACCTTCGAAAAGTCTTTGATAAATCTCCGGTAGAACCCCGCATGCCCAAAAAAACATCAAACTCCTTTGACAGATGTAGGGGAGCTTGGAAATTACATCGATCTTTGCTTTATCTACCTCAATACCATGCTTCGAAATTTTATGCCCAAGAACTATTCCTTCTTCCCCATAAAATGGCATTTCTCCCAATTGAGGACAAGATTGGTTTCTTCACAGCGGGTCAAAACTCTATCAAGATTCTTCAAGCACTCATCAAATGAATCTCCCACAACACTAAAGTCGTCCATGAACACCTCCAAAATGTATTCCACCATATCGGTGAAAATGGCCATCATACACCGTTGAAATGTAGTTGGAGCATTACACAACCCAAAAGGCATCCTAGAAAAGGCAAAAGTGCCATATTGACAAGTGAATGTGGTCTTCTCCTGATCTTCTGGAGCAATCAAGATTTGGTTGTACCCAGAATACCCATCCAAGAAGCAATAGAAGGCACGCCCAGCAAGTCGGTCTAACATCAGATCAAGAAAAGGCAAAGGAAAGTGATCCTTGCGGACTTTGTTCAACTTGAGGCAGTCCATGCATACCCTTCAACCGGTGACGGTTCTTGTAGGAATCAACTCATTTTGTGAATTTGTAACCACGGTCATTCCACCCTTCTTCTGTACACATTACACTAGTGAAGTCCAAGATCAATCAGAGATGGGGTACACAACCCCGGCATCCAACCACTTGATCACCTCCTTTTTTACAACTTCTTGCATTGCCTCGTTTAATCTCCTTTGATGCTCCAAGGAGGGCTTTGCATCATCTTCCAGAATAATCTTGTGCATACAGAATGCAGGGCTTATCCCCCGAATATCAGTTAAAGTCCATCCAATTGCCCTTTTTCGCTTTTGAAGCACCGCCAATGTGGCATCAACCTGCATGTTAGTAAGGTAAGAAGAAAGAATAACTGGCAAAGTGGAATTTGAGCCTAAGAACTCATACCTGAGGTGTGGAGGCAGTGGTTTCAACTCCAACACCGGAGGCTTCTCAATTGAAGGTTTAGTTGGTGGAGTCTTTCTATTCTCGAGGTCCAAAGACAATTTCCTAGGCTCATAAGAATAACAGCTCATTCCATGTACAACATTCACACACTCCACTCGGCTTGCATCCTCATTGACATCAAGATTCAACAATACAGCCTCCAATGGGCCCTCCACATTGATCATTGCACTGGTGTCATCAATTATCACTGCTGTGACGAGGTCACCAAAAGAGCACACCTCGGTACTGTTGGGTTGCTTCATTGATTTGCACATATGAAAGACCGCCTTTTCATCACCCACCTGGAAGGTGAGTTCCCCTTCTTCCACATCAACTAAGGCCTTCCCAGTATCTAGGAAAGGTCTTCTCAATATGATAGGAACTTCATAGTCCACCTCGCAGTCCAAGATCACAAAGTCAGCTGGCAAGATAAATTTGTCCACCCGGACAAGCACATCATCAATAATACCCAATGGTCTCTTCATCGATCTATCCACCATTTGTAACCTCATGGAAGTCGGCCTAGGTTGCCCAATACCCAAGGTTTTGAAAACTGAGTAGGGCATCAAATTGATACTAGCCCCCAAATCACATAGAGCCTTGGCAAAGTCCGCACTCCCAATGGTGCAAGGAATGGTGAAAGCACCGGGATCTTCAAGCTTCGGGGCCATTAAATGCACTATAGCACTAACTTGGTGAGTCATCTTTATAGTTTCACAATCCATGGAACGCTTCTTTGTAACCAAGTCCTTCATGAATTTATCATAGTCCGGCATTTGTTCAAGAGCCTCCACCAAAGGTACATTAATGGACAAGCTCTTCATCATGTCAATGAACTTTTTAAACTGATTCTCATTTTTCTGCTTCGCGAGTCTTTGAGGATACGGCGGAGGTGGCCTTGGTAAAGGAGCCTTGGCTTTAGGCACAACCGGCTCTGGCGTGTCTATTATGTGTTCCCTAGACGGGTTCACATCATTTTGAGTTTCCACCTCGACATCTTGAATATCAATCCTCACTTCTTCATTCATATTTTCATCAATCACATTCTCAACCACCAAAGGAACTTCATCCTCTTGCAACTCAACATCATCACCCAAAACTTGCTTTTGCTTGGAGGCATTCACATCACCGTCTCGTCTACTCATTGTAGTCACCGCCATCACATGATTGTTCCCACCCTTCGGGTTCACTACCGTATCACTTGGTAGAGCACCCTTAGGGCGTGTATTCAAGGACTGAGAGATTAGGCCCAACTACACCTCCAAGTTTCTGATAGAGGTATTGTGGAAAGTCAACTGTGCATCAGAATCCGCATTCTTCTTCATCATCTGTTCGAACATCATTTCAATTCTACCCATATCATTGCTAGAAGAACTAGGACCTTGAGATGGAAATGGGGGCGGATTGTTCGGTTGTTGGTACATTGGGGGCCTTTGAAAGCCTTGCCCCCGGTTTCCTTGGTTTATATTGTTCCATCCACCTTGATTGTTATTACCACCCCAATTGTTGTTATTACCATTCCAATTTCCTTGGTTGTTTTGATTGTTGTTCTGATTGCCCCAGTTGTTGTTTTGGTTGTTGTTTCCCCAATTACCATTATTTTGTTGTTGGTTGCCCCAATTACCATTGCTTTGTTGTTGATTGCCCCAATTGCCTTAGGGTCTCCATTGTTGTTGGTTGGAAGAGTTGCCCCATTGGCCTTGATAATTATTCACATATTGAACCTCTTCACTTTGTTCATCATAACCATCATTTTGAAATCCATCACAGTCATCATCAAATTGCTCAGAATTCCCTTGGTTTTGTTGACTTCTTTTGTTGACAAGCATATTGACACCCTCCATGGCATTCACTTGGCGAGGAGTTTGGACTTGTTGCAATTGTGCCTTTGCCAATTGGTTCATAGTAGTTGTCAACTCAGTTATAGCATGCCCGTGATCATGTAACTCCTTATGCAAATGAGTAACCATGGGGTCACCCTGGGGCACATTGGCCCTATTTTGCCACGCAGAAGAAGTGTCAGCCATCTCGTCAAGAATATCACATGCCTCATCATACGACAGCTTCATAAAGTTGCCCTTAGCAAGTTGGTTCACTATGCATTGGTTTGTTGTATTAATGCCCCGGTAGAAATTTTGTTGGATCATAGCCTTGGTCATATCATTGTTGGGGCATTCCTTCACCATCGTTCTATAATGCTCCCAAATCTCATGCAAGGGTTCCGTGGGCTCTTGCTTGAAAGCCAATATCTCATCTCGCAATGTTGCCATATGCCCCGGTGAGAAGAATTTTGCAATGAACTTGTCCGCCAACTCATCCCAGGTAGTGATGGAATGGTTGGGAAGTCGCTCGAGCCAATCTAATGCCTTCCCTCTAAGTGAGAATGGGAAGAGTCTCAACCTAAGAGCATCCTCGGACACATTAGTCTGCTTGCTCCCCCAACATGTATCCACGAACCCCTTGAGATGTTTGTAAGCATTTTTATTTGCAACACCCATGAAATACTCACGATGCTCAAGTAAGGTCAACATCACATTGGTTATTTGAAAATTGGCCGCCCGGATTCGGGGTGGGACAATAGCACTTGCATAGCCTTGGTTCGAAAGCACTCTGGGAGCCACTCTTGGAGGTGGTGGAGGAGGGTCTGGAATATTGTCATTAACATTAGCATTGGCCTGGCAGCCTCTACGTTGTCCTTAAGGTACAAGAGGCACCTTATCATCTCCGACATCATTTACCTCTTCCCCCCGCAATCACATTTCCAAGAGGGTCATTAGCGTTGTTCGCTGCCATTTGGTACCTGAGTTGTAACACAAACAAGTTAGTAACAAAGAAGGAAAGAAGAACAATGCACAAAACTAGCTAGATAGATAGCCAAAACCGTTAGATCCCCGGCAACCGTGCCAAAAAGTTGATCTAGGCCTACCCTGCACTACTATTGAGTAGCGAGAGAGGGTCAAAGAGCTTTTACCCGATTTAGGGTCGGGATCGATTTCCACGGAGAGATAGAAGCTGGAGTCGGGTATCTATCTAGTTTAGGATTGCGTATGTGTTCCAAATTACACTTCTAAATATTTTTTGGTTTTTGTTTTACTTCTACTTTTATCAAACTACAATGCTAAATTAAACTAGAGTAAGCTAAGAGTAAAAATGTTGCAGGACCTTCAAATGGTTTAAAAGGCACTAGAGTAGTGACTTTTGCCTAGGTAGTCAATTGACGGGTACTTGACTGTAAGACATGATTGACATATTTGGGGAGTATGATATAACCGTTGCACGATATTACCCACTCTACACCTCTCGATGGTTCGAGTGATTTTGCCCGAATTGACTTTCTCAAGACCAATTGGGTATGCAAATTTGCATAAGCAATCAAGGTTAAAGTCGGGTATTACTCTCTCGAGGTTTAACCCTTTTAATTGGGGCTATCAATCTCTTGAGTACGCCCCAATTCCTTGTTGGACCAATTTCGAAGACTTAGTCTCTCTTTCTCAAGAAGAGCCCAAGTCAACTAAACACAAACTAGTGTTTGCAACCACTAATTCAGCAATTAAACATGAAATTAGCCCAAATATCAAACACCCATAGTCAATCTAGCCCTAAAATACAAGACTCATCAATTACCCACACTAGGGTTGAGCCACAACCCTAGCTTATGGGTCTAGCTACTCATAATTAAAGAAGAAAAGCAAGAAATATATGAAGAACAACTCATATTAATTAATTACTAAGATAAACAATAAGATTCAATGTTGAAATGTTGATAAAGTTTCCCAAAATAGCTAAAAGTATCGTACCACGAGCGCAACTCTTTTCTAAAAATATCTGATGACCTAAAAATGGGAAAAGAAACTATTTATACTAAGCTAAAAAATCTGGACAAAAATACCCTTGAGGGGCTAGTGCGAACCGCACAAAATGGTGTACGGCCGCACTAAGGCTCTGAACTTGAAAATCCATGTCTCTGAACTCTGGCAATGCGGACCGCACAAAATCTAGTGCGGCCGCGGAGGCTTCTAGTGCGGTCCACATGAAATGGAGCGCGGACCGCATTGGCTTGAAACTTGGAATTGGCAGCTCTCTGATCCTTCTCGCTGCGGACCACACTAAATCGAGTGCGGCCGCGTTGGTCCCAGTGCGGACTGCACAAAACCTAGTGTGGCCGCATTGCCTGCTTGTCTGAATATCATTCTCCCTAAACCTCACTTATGCGGACCGCACAGAATGGTGTGCGGCCGCATTGAGCCTGTTTTGCCTCAGCTTTGTCTTGTTTTGGTACTTGTGCAAGTTTCACTCCTTTTTGAGCTGATCTTTGACATCTTGTCACTTTGTTATCAAACATGCAATCAAGCACAAATTGTGAGCCTTTTGGGACCATTTTGTACAAATTTCTAAGCAAAACATAAGCAAGAAGGAGTATAAAATGCATCAAAATCCCTAGTTATCAACGCCCAAGTCCGAAATCATCATACGAACTTGCTAGAACCTTCAAATCCCGATTCCGAGGCCGTTAACTCTAAAATCCAATCTTAGTCAATTCTTCTAACTTAAAGCTTTAGAAATGAGAATTTTCTTTCCAATTCAACTCCGGACTTCCCAAAATTTAATCTCGACCGCGTGTACAGGTCATAATACCTGAAGTGAAACTGCTCATGGCCTCAGACCGCCGAACGATGCGCTAGAGCTCAAAACGATCGGTCATGTCGTTACAATTATGGAAAGTTAAATTGCCTCTAGATGATTTCTTCTTAAGGCTAGGCTATTTTAGAACTTCCAAATGTTGGTGTTATAGATTTCCAAAAGAAGAAACATTTCCCTACGTATTTTTCAAGTCTCCAGTAGCCAGATTTCTTTGAAAATACTTCTCTTCACCTGCAGGGATCAACATAGAAGGAAACCAATTAGTACTGGTCATTAATGAATGGTGGAGAAAGCCAGTTAATACAAGTTTGAAAGTTGTGTACCATGCCATACCATGTCTAATTGTACGGCATCTTTGGAATAGAAGGAATTCAGGCATGCATGGGAAGATCATATCTATCAACAGGCTGATTTTTCTAATCTCAAAGGATATACATATGCTGGTGAAGGTGAGAAGACCAAGTTTTTCAGGAGTCACAACCAACTGGCCGTATTTTCATGACAAACTAATGCAACATGTCCCTAAGTTGAAGTATATAAACGTGTTATGGCAACTTCCTCCAATGGGGTGGATCAAATGTAACACTGATGGTTCATGTAGAGAGGACAATGGTAGAGCTTCATATGCATTCTGTATTAGAGATGGTGTTGGTGCTCTTATTTATGCCCAGACAGATGAACTTGAAGATGTTACCAATAATATAGCAGAAGCTCAGGCAATTCTAGATGCACTAAGATATATAATTCATGCCCAGTTTCCTCCATGTTTGATTGAAACTGACTCATTATTGATGAGAAATGTACTGGAGGATGTTTGGGAACCACCATGGAGCATTGCCAATCAGGTGGAGGAGATCAAAACACTACTGGCTAGAGGGGTTTTCCAAATAGTACATGTGATGAGATAGGGGAATAATCTAGCAGATCACCTTGCCAATCAGGCTATAGAACAATATGGCATGGTCCTAGTGAATTCATTTGAGGGATTAGATACTCAAAGAAGGAAGATTTTGAATAGTGACAAGCTACAAATACCCTACATTAGAGTAAGAATAGCTAAGCCAAACTCTAGATGATTATGGGTAGTGAAGGAAAGAAGATGATGTAGTTAAACATTGTAGTAAGGGGAAAGAGGATGAGGTGTACTGGAGATGAGGTGATGGTCCCAGGCATTGGAGAATACACTTCACTTTCTACCTAAATCCTTCTGGAGGAGAGTAGGAAGGCATTATATACTAACCTAGTTTTTTGTTTTGCAGGCGCCTTTGATATAGTTGGATTCTATATTGTGGCCAAGCTTATTAGGGTCGTATTAGCATCGTTTATGCTCATCCCCTGTAGGTGTAACCACCACATAATCCAGCTAAAACCAATACAATACAAGATATGGAAGAAGCCTTACCAAAACAGACCAAACAGGCACTCTAGCTTAGAGTACCAGTTTGGTATTGAAGGACTGCTATACCCTATATTATGTGACCTTAGCACCATAAGTATCCTGGAGGCTCTACAAACAGGTAATACCACTACTTGGGAATGCATAATTCTCATGGCAACACGCATGATACATTCATTGTCCAATTTTGGAAAATTTGGACATGGGATTTTGAAGCTATTTGCGGGCTGCTTGACGATTATGTGGAGGAACTACCAGGCACAGGCTACATGTATTAGACATGATGAAGGTATATTCAGTTGGTTTTTATCCCTATCTGACATGTACAATCATGAATTAGAGGAGCAAAACCATATGTTCACTAAGGTGACATTGAGCTGGACCTTGAAAATGCGCTTAATTGCGCCTGGTTATAATGCAAGTTCCAGGTGCCAATTGAAGATTATATTCATGTGGAATTGAAGTACTCAGACTCATTTAGGATTGTGCAACTTTGCAGCATGGGATGCTCGCTATGGACTTACGATGGTCAGGTGATTGTTTGGCAATGTCCAAGTATGCATGCCTTTATAGTGCATTATGTACTACCAAAGTTGAGTGCAATACTTAGATTTGGTAATAGGTTTGATGTACACTCTTATGTTAATTTTCTTCATATTGTGAGACCCCCTGACATCTTGTATTTTTCATTTGGATATTATTAATAAAAAACACCACTAAGCAACCAGCTTAGTGGTATCTTTGCTATAAAAAAGTGAAGTTTCTTAAAGTCTTATAGCCTCTCGAAGATAAGTACATATGTCTCCGTACCAATCCAAAAACTCTACCAAGCTTGCTCATGACTCATGAGACCTATGCAACCTAGTGCTCTGATACCAACTTGTCAAGGCCCAAAATCCCAACTAAAGGGTCGTGATCGAGCATAACACCATTTGCTAGGCACTACAACAAATAATAGAAATAACGGGCAAAACATAACATAAAATGACATGATATAATAAATAATAAATAAAAATGTAGAAATGTATAACAAGTCTAAATCCGACAACCGTCTAACACCTCCCAGAACTAGAGTCATTGAGTACATGAGCGTCTATAGAACTACTATATACAAAGTCTGGAATAAATAATATAGTGTTTGAAGCAAATAATCAGTAACATGACGATAAGATATGTGACTCCAAGGTCTATGAACAAGAGTGCAGCACTACCTCGAGTGTCTACAACCAGCAAGCTAATCCATTCTCTAGGTACCACTAGGTCAAACACCAAAATTTACACAAAAAGTACAGAAGTGTAGTATGAATACAACCGACCTAATATACTCCATAGATGTCGAGCCTAATCTCAACGAGGTAGTGACGAGGCTAAGACAAGACACTTACATACAAACTTATGCAATTAATGACAAGAAAGTAACGAGAGATGTAACAAATAAGATGACAAGTAAAGTAACACGCAAGATGACAAGATAGATAACAAGAGAGATAACAAGTGTAATATCAAGAAGATATAGGCCGAGAAAATAATGAAAGAAACTACTATGGTAAACAATGGTTATGCTTACACAAGCAACTCCAAACAAACCTTTCAAAACAACCACAAAACAACATAGCCAAGTCCTCAATCCATATAGTAAAAGTAAGGAACATAAGGTAACACAACAATAGCACGAAAACACCAGCCGTACATATACTCTCTTCCTCACAAGCACGGATCCACCCCTCGTGCAATATCTCTCAATCTCATAGCACGAAAATACCCGCTGTGCAATATCTCTCAACCTCACAGCATGGAAGCACCCATCGTGCAACATCTCTCAACCTCACAGTACGGAAGCACTCATCGTGCATATTCACTCATCCTCACCAAGAACATGTAAAATCAGTACAAAGTAAGATGAAGAGCAACAACAATATCAACAAGAGTTATTAAATATAACACACCATAAGAGATATAACTATCACTTTTGCACCAATAGTCAAACCAACATTTCAAGAATTGTCAACGCTTAATATTTCAATAATCCCAACATAGCCACCAACAAGAATAAGATCAAGAATTTCACGATCTATTAAAGCAAGTAAGATATGATACATAAAAACAACATAACACAAACAAGGCTAGTTCTATACACTCTCCACCTTGCATATACGCTGCCGCATAGCACGTGGCAAATAGACACAATTACATCGTAATTCCCTCAAATCAAGGTTAACCAAGACACTTATCTATTTCAAGAACAATTCAACCTTCCAAATCGTCTTTCCTTTAGAACAAGCCTCGGAAAAAACTCAAATCTAACCAATTAATACTCGAACAAGTCAAAACAAGCTTTAGAAGCTATCTTAGTAACAAACAGGTTCGATCTTTATCACATTTGGAATAAAAAGTTAACCCATGCCCACATGGTCGAAATCCGAAATTAGGACCAATTCCGATTTACCCATTCTTTCCCGATACCAAATATGTGATTTGCATCAAAATTGGACCTCAAATCGAGGTCTAAACTCCCAAAATTAGCCCTCATAAGTTTTTCCTCAAAACCCTAATTTCTGCACTTAAAAGTACTAGATTTAGGGATAAAAATCTATGAAGAATCATGAAAATAAACCAAAAATAAATTAAAGTTACTAACCTATAAAGTTGGGATAAAAATCCTCTCAAAATTCTCCTCAATTCATGATTTAGGTCTAAAAAATGGCGAAAATGGCTAAATTCCGATTTTTCGCCCCTTTTATACCTGGGCGTCAGATGCTCTTCGTGTTCGCGAAGCACCTGTCACGTTTGCGAACGTTACTGGCCACCGCATTCGTGGAGGTCTATCTACGTTCGCAAAAATTATCGCCCCAAGCCTCCGCGATCGCCACACTGTTGTCGCGTTCGCGATGAAGAACCGTCGTGTCAGCCCCTAGAGCCCATGCCTACACATTCACGTGAGGGCTGCCGCATTCGCGAAGGCCAAATCCACCCAGGCCCTTGTGTCCGCGAGCTCCCCCTCACGTTCACTTTGTATAAAACACCTCTGCCCCAATTTCCTCTTCACGAATGCGAGACTATCGTCGCCGCCATGCACAACGCACCAGCAGCACATCAGTTGCTGGAAATTCTGCAAAAATGGCCGGAAACAACCTTGAAACTCACCCGAGCACCTCGAACCCCACTCCAAACATCCAAACAAGTATAATAACATCATACGAGCCCGCTCGCAAGCTCAAATAACCACAATAATATCTAAATCAAGAATCAAGGATCAAAACGCAAAGATTTCAAAGTTCTTAAGTTCAGATTTTCGAATTTTCAAAAAAAATGTCGAAACGGTCTCACTATGTAAGGTTTCAAATCATGAAATGGGAAGCTAGAACTCAAAACGACATATCGGGTCGTTACACAATACTTGTAGATAGAGTGGATGATTGTGCAACAACTCTATTACTTCTATATTTACGTATCCTAGAGTTACTCCCATAATTGAAGCTTCGAGTAAGTGAAATAATGAGATATTGAAAACGAATCAGAAAATTAAACTCTAACTATTCAGCTCGATCCCTATTCTCTCTTCTTAGCTCAATGAATGAGTCAACACTTGATTCTTGAGTTTTTTTGTTAGTTAATCAGATAGTCCAGCTATGGTAAAAGAGGAAAGTGTGCTCAGCTTGAGATAGACGTGTTGCTATATATTAATACAACTAATTCAATTTCAACCTTTTATTAAGTGCAAAACCACATCTACACTTTGCTTATTTACATATCAACCCTTGTGTACATATTATGTTACTCCTTTAATAATTTGTGAGTGGAAACCATTATTTCACCTTAAAATACTCCTCGCGCAAGATTTTTCAACTTCTCTAATTCAAGTTGAAATTGAAATAATGGACAAAATTATAAAACAAATATTGATTTGCTTATAATATTTCAATGTTTGCAAATAATGTATGTCCACATGACAACTACGTAATATCACCAAGTATTTCGATTTTTAGGGGCATTTATGATCCAAACCAAGATCTCAACATGCGGCGAGCTGGCCATTTATATGAAACTTAGAAAGTACCAATCACCTGGCAAATTGTTGAAATCGGAAATTGTAAGAAGTGATATGGTAAAGTTCTAGCCACAACATCAAATGTCAGAAAATGATCATTTACAACAATTTTCATTTCGGCCCAATAAGCAAAGCAACTACATAAGCGTGGCCAAGAATGCATATTCTTCATTGCAATATCATTTTCAAATGGAAGTATGCTAGAATAGAGTCATAGACATGAGAAAGACGTGTTGTTCACAATGCATGGAAGTATTCAGTAGGTTGAAGCTCTTTGCATACCAAATCAAGACGTAACCTTCTATAGCCTATAAATGTCTCAGCTTGATCATTGACTCTGCTTCGGACAAAAATACCAAATCTCCATAGCATTTGGTTAAGTGCACGGTGTGTTATGTTTTATGCTTTATTTACACGAATCTTCTGTCCGTCAAGCAGCTGCAGAAGACGGAGAAACACAAGCTTGGTCACATATTAATTCAACTCAAACAGACTTGTAGAAAAATCATATTGTGACGTGGTTTAATCAGTCTTATTTATCACATTCAGCTGTGAGCCTAAACACGGATGAGATTGTTTTTCAAACATGCCGGCACTGCAATAACACGCTAGACGGAAAACTTTAGTTTCTTCAAGTATTCATTCTGGCAAATGCAACTAAAAAGAAATAAGATCAAAGCTCATAAAAGTCATCTAATATACTACATCTCTACTCCACAATCAGCAGGAGCAACCATGCCAGTGCAGTATTTTTACACGTTTACTCAAAGAACCAAGCTTAAACAAGTCCCTCTACTTCATTTACCACTCATTCATATACCTCTTCTTAGCCAATGCCTCTAAATCTCTTATAAAAGATAAACACCTCTTAGTACCAGAAACATAGCATATAAAATGAAAACGAAAAAAGAGAAACATTGATTCAATGATTCCCTAGTCCTCTAAATCTCTTGTAAAAGATAAACACCTCTTAGTAACAAAAATATAACTCATTTAGAAGAAAAAGGAAAAAGAGAAAAGTTTGATTCGATGAATTCTTAACCCAATACTTAATTAGTTACAACTCTACGTTTCCAGCAAATAAAGTAAAGGCATTGTTTTTCCATTGCAAGTAATTAGGCCTGTGAAAAGCAGAAATGGACACCACCTGCAGTAAAGTCTACTTGCAGGAAGACACACCATTGAGAGTGAAAATTCTAGAGAAGCTGATTTTCATGAACTATTTGCTCCTTTACAAAACGGATTAGATACAATGGAAAAATATATTCGGTACAATTTTGGGTATTGAAGTGATAAATGGAATATTTTTCATCATACCTAATATAGAGGACCTCGAATCCTAGCAATGCATGTTAAATAAAAGTTGTCATCTTTTACTTCTGATGAACATAGGACTTTTTGCATTAGAGAAAGCCATTTCTCATCTATCTAATAGGAAGTGATAAATTTACTGCATCATTAGAAGATAATAATGTAGCTTCCACATCCTCTTCGGAAGAAAATGAAACAAACCCATATACTAATATAGGATTTTATTGCATCAAAGTAAACCAATCCTCGTGTATCTAATATAAAAGTGATACACTTACCGCATTGTTTAGAGATGATATTGCAGCTTCCACATCCTCTTCAGAAGAGAATGAAACAAAACCATATCCACTAGACTTTGAGGTCCCTGAAACCCGGGAAACCTTTGCACTTAAAACATTCCCCTTCTCAGAAAAGAAGTTCTTGAGCGACTCTGAAGTTACATTTTTTGCAAGATTACCAACATAAACTTTGTGAGGACTGTCAACAAATTTGGAATCATCCGATTGGAGAAGTGATGAACCCACAGAAGATAATGGCTTTTCAGTTATGTTTACTTTGATTTCACGACCTCCAATTTCCTGTTCAAGAGTTTAAAAAAATGGAACATGTCAATAACTCAATCCTTTTCTAGAACAAAACTCAGTAACTTTAATGTTGGTTGTTGTTAAATTGTAAAGCATGTATGCCCCTACAGTGCCATTAAGCTTTTCAACAGCAGCACTTGCATCCTCAACTGTCGTCATCGTAACAAACCCAAATCTACGACTCCTTCCCGAGTACTTATCATACATAACCTGTCAATGCAAAACAGAAAAATTGTTAACAAATGTAGCAATCACTCACAATATCCATTTACTATATTCTATAATAACTCTTCTTCTTTTTTTTGTGAAATGGTAAAAGTTTTATTGATAGAAGGTATCAAGATGGTACAAGTAGTACAATAACAAAGGGAATGCAGATCACAACATAAAGACTACATCTACTGTCTGCCCCTTAGCAAGTCCAAGAAATCCATATACTCATTTGTGCTACCAATAAGACTACCCTTACACCATAAGAAAAGATTCGGTAAACACTTGTTCTTAATTCTAGAAATATGGTCTCTTTGGCCTTCAAAACAAGCTCTATTCCTCTCCGGCCATAAGATCCAAAGTATGCATATAGGAGTACTATTCCAAATCTGCTTCAAGTTTTTCTGAATCCTCTGCCCTTGCCAGGGCTCAAGTAAACCCCTTATGCTATTAGGTATTGCCCAAGAGATACCACATATACTCAGAAAAAGGTCCCAACACTATCTAGAAATTCTAAAGTGCAGAAAAAGATGTTCAACTGATCCTCCTCACATAAGTAGCACCTATTAGACGGGAAAAAGCCTCTTCTCTGGAGATTTTCTTGAGTCAAACAGGCTCCCCAAATTACTCCCATTTACTCTACTAGACCAGCAAATGTGTTCACCAATAGGCATATGAGAATTTGTGTAAATGGTTTTCCAGTAAGTTTTCCAGTTCATTCGGCACCCTTTGATTTTGAACTTGCAAAGGTTGGGTATTTAAGTGGAGAAGGGTATAGGAGCAGGCCATTATCTGCTGAGTTTGAACCGTGCATCAGCTCACCTTCGGGATTTCTTAATTATCAAATAAGACAATTTATTTGGATGGTTATTACCTGTTGTATTGTATTGTCACTTTTATGTTTGTTTTAATTGTTACTTAAATTTTATTATATAGTAAAAGTTGAAGCAGTTATCTTTTAGAGTACCCATACCAAGTAAAAGAATTTAAGTTTAAAAAAAAGGAAATAAAAGACAAATTTATGAATTAGTTGGTTGGGTGTGAAACATGTTTATACCTCGGCCTTCTCGACGGCGGCGTGCTCTTCAACGATTTTACGGAGCTCATCGGGTGTTAGTGTGCGAGGAATGTTACCAATGTAAAGTCGTCTGGCGGCTTCCGAAGAGGGGTCCGTTGTAGAGACTGAAGTTTCTTCTTCCGCAACGGCATTCGTTCTCGTGGATAAGCATACTCTGGGTCGTGAGAAGGTGAGCGCTGTTTGTGGTTTAAGAGACAAGTTTGGAAGTTGAATTGAGGGATTTCTGTTTCTATTTCTATTTCTATTTCTATTTGTGGGGTTTTGCAGGAAAGTTGGGGATATGGTGAAAGATGAAAGGGTAGACATTTTCGGTGAGAGACTTTGCAGGGGAAATGTGAGTCAATGAAGATAAGAGTAAACCAACTCAACGATGAGGCTTTATCACTTTATCCAGCTTGGAAGTACAATGACATTTCTAGCCATTGCCTTTTCAATAACTCCAGTTGGAAATTGAATTCTATGATTTTGAGCCAGCATTTTATTGCAGATCAGTTAGGGCCCTTTCTGTCTTGAATTTCAAAATGTTTGCGAAAAGTTGAAATTATTAACTATAGATTAACTTAATTAATATTCCCTCCGGTCCATAACAAGTGACCAATTTATTTTGGGCACACTCATTAAGGAAATACTAAATTTTAGACGAAAATAGCTAGTGTGACTAAACTACCCTTCATTAATGTTGCAGCATAGTTAGTAGCATTTAGGGTAATTTTTACTTTCAAATGTGAGGAGTAAATGATTTTTAGGGATATGTGCATTAGGGTAATTTTGGAAAAATAAATTGAATTTTTTCTTGATTATATAAATGGACTCTTATTTTGGACCAAAATAAAAAAGCAAATTGGTCACTTATCGTGGATCGCAGGGAGTATATAATAGTTTTTTGGTATATCAACCGAATTTAGTGTTGATTTTTGTCAAATTTAATTAAACTAAGTAAAAAGAATTTGACTCCAAAAGGTTCTTATTCTATTTTATTGCATATTGAAAAATTAAATTAAAATTTTCGTAGCACAAATCTTCTTCATGTCTATGACCTTTATTTTCAGCAAACTATGCATTTTAATTTGCCTTCCGCGAGATATGTTTAATAGTGGTCTAGGTGGCTTCCAACGTTTATTTTCGATGTTCAAAAAAGTGTGTCACGCTGTATATCCTCTTCTTTAATAAGCTTGACAACAAGTATATAGTTTATTTTTATTTTTTCTTTTTGCTAATTTTTGTCCTTGTTTGCTACTTCATATTCTGTAATGAATCTAAAAGTAAGATTTACCTTCCCTGAATATCCCATCATCCACTTTACTTGATCATCTTTAAAAATCTCTACAAGCACTTATGATTAGCACTTATAAGAAGTGGCGCAACCACATACTTTGAAAGGTGGTCCACCGAACATCCTTGCTCAAAAAAGTATATTGTATATATAGAAATTTATATTGTATATATAGGTCAAACTTATTTTTTATATGTATGTATTAAATATTGAACATCCTTCGCGAAATTTCTGGCTCCGCCACTGCTAATGATTTGAATATCGATATTTCATCAGTATTTAGTGTAATCTTTCACACCGGGAAGAGGTCAAACTATTAGTTTGACTTGTTTAGATATAATCACTAATCTATTTACATAGTATTTCTAGCTCAAAATATTTCATTAATTTCTCTATCATAATCACTAATCTATTTACATATCCAAAAGGTTCCTTGTGAGGAAAGGCATCCGCTAATATTTTACAAAGATGATATAAAGGTAGTAACTAATATATAATCGATCTTGTGCAGTAGCTAAAATCCTCTCGCAAAACCACCACAATCTATCTAATTTTTCCCTTTCATAAATTTAACAATGTAACACAAGTTAATTTCATACCTGCAAATTATAATATTTGACTTAAAGAAACAGTGAGGGTTAAGAAATATCCTATTCTACACGTCAAATGTTGATTTTATAGCTTAAACGTGTTTGAAATGTGGAACAATATAGAAAATATTAGCAATAGTTTTAAGGGGCCTTGGTTACTTGGGGTGATTTTACTGATGTCATCACTTCTTATGACAAACTTGGTGGTAACCCCATAAACCGTAGACATAGTCACTCGATTTGGAATAGTATTAACCGATGTGACCTCTTAAATCTACGCTACAAAGGTTGTAAGTATACATGGTCCAACCATAGAAAAAAATTAAAAGGGTTAATCATGGAACGTCTAGACAGAATCTTTGTTAACAAAGATTGGATTTCCTTATACCCTAAAGTTGTAGTAGTACACCTTCCAAAAACCCACTCGGATCATAATCCGCTACTCATTAATCTTATCCCTAGGAATGTAGATAGTAGTAATAAACCTTTCCGTTTGGAAACAATTTGGTGTAGGCATCCGAATTTTATCAATATAGTCAAGCAATGTTGGCTAGGAAAAGACTTGATTAATGCCCAAAACTATTTTACAAATGAGGTTATAAAATGGAAAAATACTACGTTTGAGGATATTTTTAAAAAAGAAGAAGCAAATCTTAGCTAGATTAAATGGAATCCAAACTTTCCCCCATTATCAAATAGTGACTTCTTACAAAATCTTGAGTTCAACCTCCAACTGGAATATAATAATATTTTTCATATGGAACATGACTTTTGGAAGTTAAGGTCTAGGAGTAATTGGCTTAATGAAAGTGATGCCAACATCAAATATTTTTACATTATGGCATCAAATCGTAAACGTTGTAATGCCATAATGTACTTCACCAAAAATAATGGGGAGTGGATCTCTGAACCCAAGCAAATAATTGGTCACATACTTTCCTTCTTTATGGAAGCTTTTAAAACTGCTAAGATTACTTCTCCAAAAAAACAATTCAATCACTGATCCCTCAAGTGCCAAGAAGGTTGATCTAAGCTGCCTAGATTACCCTCTTACCAACATGGAAATCACTAAGGCAACTTTTTCCTTCAAACCTTTTAAAGCACCAGATCCGGATGGCATTCACTCATTCTTCTACCAAAAATATTGGCATATAATATGAAACTCTTTCACTTTCTATTGTTACAAAGTTTTCAAAATTCAATCCTTACCTAGTGGCATCAATGATGCATACTTATGTCTCATTCTCAAATTTCCTAATGCTAACAACTTTAGACCTATTGGGTTGTGCAATACTGCTTATAAAATCATTACTAAAATAATTGCTAATAGAATAAAGCCTTTTCTCCCCTCCTGATTAGCCCGATGCAATCCAGCTTCATTAAAAATAGAAGAACTAATGATAATGTCATCATAATTCAAGAGATTATGAATAACCTTAGACGTTCAAAAAAAGTCAACTTGGATATGATTATTAAATTGGACCTAGAAAAAACTTTTGATAGGTTAGAATGGTCTTTTTTTACAAGACCCTTCAATACTTCAATTTTCCTCCAAAGATATCCAGGCTCATTATGCATTGCATAACAACAAGCTCAATGGGGATTTTAGTGAATGGGACAAGAACAAACTTTTTCCAACCTAGTAGGGATATTTGTCAAGGAGACCCTCTCTCCCCATATATATTCATTATGTATTGAAGTATTATCTAGACTAATCAACCACCAAGTTGATCTTAGAAATTGGGATCCTATTCTTATTGGCTATAGGGGCCCTTCCTTGTCCCATATTTTATTTGCGGATGACATAACCCTTACGGGAAAAGCAAACAAAAAAACAAGTTGTTGCATAAAAAAAATGCATGGACTTTTTCAGTATGGAATCTGGTCTAGCCATCAACAAGGCTAAATCAAGGATTGCCATCCCTAAAAATTGCTCAAAAGACCACTCCAACTTCCTAACATCTCTTTTTGGTATAAAATCTACCAATGAATTTGGAAAATACCTTGATTTTTCAATTCTTAACCATTCCCCAAAAGCCAAAGATTTTCAATTCATCTTGGACAAATTACATTCCAAACCTTCCCATTGGAAATGCCCTTTTCTTAATATGGCTGGACGTACCACTTTAGCATCCAATACCTTAGGAGCAATTCCTTCTCACTTAATGCAATACACTCTTCTTCCCCCGAAAACCCTAAAAACAATTGATAAAATTCAATGAGACTTTATCTGGGGCTCCACCAGTACTGCTAAAAAACTTCATCTAATTAGCTGGGAAACTGTTTCTAGGGGAAAATTGAGGGGGGTTGGGTATTCGTCAAGCAAAAGAGAAAAATTTGGTCGTTCTTTCTAGCCTAGCCTGGAGACTCTTAAAATACCCTTCCATTCCTTGGTGCCATCCCATTATGGCCAAATATGCTAATTCTAAATCGATGACTAACACTTCCTTCATTTGGAAATCCATTCTCAAGGGGTGGAAAATTTGTAACAAAGGTATTCTTTGGCATCCATATACTACTTCCCAATTGAATATATGGTGTAACAATTGGATATACAATTCCAAATCCCTAAGAAGCTCAATTGAGGGCCCTATCAATAAGAGTGACCTTAACCTATCAATAGGGAACCTAATCAAGAACAACAATTGAGATTTAAAGGTCATATCTTTTGAATTACCTCGTGAGGTAATTAAAAATATTAACTCCAATACCTATAACAATTCTAAAATTGATGAAATTAGCTGGAGCATTAACTCAAATGATACCTTCTCTACTAAGTCTTGCTATAATATTCTCAATAAACCCAATTATACTTCCAACTCCTTCAAATGGATCTGGGACCTTCGTTGTCCAAATAAAATTAAAATTTTCCTATAGAAATGCATGCATAAGCGTATTCCATGTCGAGCTTACCTAAACAAAATTGGTATGAATTTTGACACCACTTGCACCACATGCATATTAGGAATAGAAAACATCCAACACATTTTTCTGAACTTCTCATTCACACGCCAATTCTGGACGAACATGGGCCTCACTTCCCTAGACAAAATTAGTGATGTAAATTGGCTTGTTGACCTAAGGTATTTTTTCATTCGTCATAACTCTAACAAGATTTGTTGGGAAATCCTATTTCCTTACTGCATATGGGAAATATGGAGAAACAGAAATCGAAACAACATTAACAATCTCAACTGTTTTTTGGATGTTAATAGACCTATTTACCTTGCATGGGAATATATTTTCTTCATAGAAAGAAACCCCTTCACTAGCAAAAAAGTTTTAACTGAGATCAAGTGGCACAAACCACCTAAAAACATGATTAAACTAAACTGTGATGGAGCATTTTTTGCTAACAATAATGCAACAGAAATTGGTGGAACATTCCGTAACAGTAGTGGAGATTAGATCATAGGTTATCACAAAGCAATACAGGCTTCTTCACCGATATATGCGGAACTGATGGGAGAATTTTCAGAAACATATGACACCAGAGAATCCAAAAATCAACCCAGCAATCAATAAACCCAAGCAAATAACCAATCAACTCAGTCGAATAAACCAGATTCAACTTGAAATCATATTCTTGTACCTTTCAAGCTTCAGTTACTCAACAATACCAAGAAAACTTAAGCTATTTTACTCCTAGATGAACTAGAATCAATCTTCCTCAATGGAATATATTTTTTCTTGTCTGTTTCTCTTCCTTTATCTTTTACTAAACTGAGATCAAGTGGTACAAACCACCTAAAAACATGATTAAACTAAACTGTGATGGAGCATTTTTTGCTAACAATAATGCAACAGAAATTGGTGGAACATTCCGTAACAGTAGTGGAGATTAGATCATAGGTTATCACAAAGCAATACAGGCTTCTTTACCGATATATGCGGAACTGATGGGAGAATTTTCAGAAACATATGACACCAGAGAATCCAAGAATCAACCCAGCAATCAATAAACCCAAGCAAATAACCAATCAACTCAGTCGAACAAACCAGATTCAACTTGAAATCATATTCTTGTACCTTTCAAGCTTCAGTTACTCAACAATACCAAGAAAACTTAAGCTATTTTACTCCTAGATGAACTAGAATCAAACTTCCTCAATGGAATATATTTTTTCTTGTCTGTTTCTCTTCCTTTATCTTTTACTCTCTCTTTTCAGATTGCTCTTTTCCTCTAAGGTCTGCCCAAAAGAAAAACCAAGACCAGACTAAAAAAGGATCCCCAACTCTGTCCAAAATCCCCCCACTTATACCCAAACACTGACCTTGCCCAGCTCTCAAGAGCACTCAGGCAGAATTCTTAAACTAATTCTGCCCATGATCTTCTTTTTAATTCCACTAGAGTATGTTTTTCTCCATTATCCCTTGTCTTTTCCTTATTTAATGTTCAAACAGGCATGGGCAACATATTTTAATCAATCCCTTTTAAGCCTTCCCCTACCATTATGTTGTGTTCCCCACTAATGCATTATTTTAATGGTACATTAGTACTTAGTGGACAGAACATTCAACTTAAACCATTTTCAAACCTTTTAAATCCCAAAATACCCTCTTAAAGTCCCTGAAATTACTGTCCTACCCAATCCCTTTTAATCTGTATTAAACCTTTCAGCTCTAACCTATTCAAACCTACCAACTAACTAAGCTGAATCCTAATTAACCAACAAACTACAATAGCTATAACCAATTCAACTTATCAAATCAGTCAGTAATTCAAGATAGAAACTCATATCAAATCAAATGGCATCAAAAATGAAGACTAAGGGTTCAGGGCAGCACATATTGAACTAACTATATCAGGGAACCAATCATATTTAGCTCAGAAACAAATGAACTGAAATCAACTAGACGAGCATACGCTTAATTAAATTGGAATACAAAACAAGAAACAGCCAGAAGAGCTTTAAGGGGATTGACAGATTCAGGATAACAAATGACCAATAAATTCAGTTCAATGTGATGAACTGAATATACCAACAGGCTCAGTCTAAGTTCAGATTTACCAACAGGCTCATTTCAACACAAAATTTAGAACATAAATGAAGCAGGAGGGGAAACAGACTGGAATGAACTATGAAATCAAAACCAAAATTAAACTACTATCGTGTTAAACTAACACTCAAACTTACCGGACTAATCGACGAAACTTATTCAATTGATTAAATAGTTATAACATATAATCAACAACAGAAAATTTGGACCAAGAAAAAGGTCCGAAGAGAGGAGGAGGAAAATCATTGACAAAACCGGACTACAATGAAACTTTAAACAGATAAACAACAAACAACAACAACAAAAAATGAAAAAGAAATGGAAAGCAAATACCTCAAAATCTATAGACCTAACTCCAATCAGTTTGACCTTCGACTTGAACCTTTTGAGGTAAAAACGAACTTTAATCGAGTGTTCTCGACTGAGAACACTCGACTAAAGTCGATTAAAACCCCAATTTCTTTTTCCCCTCGGACCGACTCCAAGTTTGGTCCTTCTAGGGTTCTTCAATCGATTTACAATTCGACCAGTTCTAGCAAGATTCGAGCCAAAGTAGGGGTGGTTTGGGAACGAGGGAGGTCAGGTGGAGTTGGGGTGTGAACTTGGGACTGGTTGGGTAGGTTTAGGGTTTTGCTCGAATCTTCGATTGAAGATTCGAAACAAACTGGAATGATTCGAGGTTAAAGGGGTAGGGATTTGTGTTGAGGGTGGTTAGAAGGTTCAGGGGTGTGAATTTCATGGTCACCGGCATCGTTGCCGCCGGCTTTCAGGCGAAGGGGTATGAGGGCGGCTAGGGTTTGGTTGGGTCGTTTGGTTCGTCTCTGAAAGAGACGAAGGGTGAAAATGAGGGGGGTGAAGGGGTGAAGGGGTGTTTTGACATATTGAAACTAAGTTGATTAATCTGGGCCGTTGGATGATGGGAACCAACGGTCCAGATTAATTTACTTAAGTCAAACGGGGTCGTTTAGTAGTAATGGGGTCGGGGCGGGTATAGGAACGGGTATGGGGAATGGGTCAACACGGGTTATGGGAGGGGTGACCTGGACCGTTGGATCAAGTCATATCAACGGCCCAGATTAGGCGTCAGAGAACGACGTCGTTCTGGCCGTCTCTGAGACCAGCCGGTTTGGGCCTGGGTTGGGGTGTGACATTGGGCCTGAACCTTTCTTTTAAAAATCAGCCCAGTCCGATTTTTAACTCTTCTTCTCTTGTTTCTTCTTTTTCTTTTATTTTCTTTTTAATTCCTAATTACCAAAAATTCTAAAATAAATTGTAAAGCCAAAATTAACTTAGAAAAATACTAATTAACCCTCAATGATAATTATCACACAAAATTAAATACAAAGATAATCACACAATTTTGACATTAGACACTAAAAATGCGAAGTACGTTATTTTTCGATTTTTCATTTTCGTAAAACCAATTATTGTTTAATTAATCCTAAATTGCAAAACTAAATCGTAAATGCAAATGCAACACATATATTTTTTGGTATTTTTCATTAATTAAAATAGAATAAACATGCACAGACAAATACAGATAAATCACAAGCGACACAAAACTATTTTATTTTGAATTTTTTTGGGAGTAGTTCTAGTAGGGCAAAAATCACGTGCTCACAAGCATAACTTTAGAGAAGACAATGAAGTGGCACACTTGATGGCTAAAGAAGCAATCAAGCACGCCCCTACCCTCCCCCACCCCCTTACCAAATATTTCTATTATGCTCGTCCACGTTATTTTGATGAACAAGAAGTATTGACGAACAAGCATGAATTATGTAATAGTGTTAGAAGCATCTCTATCCGTGTTTGTACTTATTTGGCAAGTATGGGCAACAGTAATGCCTTAAAGACTATGTCCTCCTTTTGTAATGTATTTTAAACAATATAAATATCGTGCTTTTATGTTCAAAAAAAAACTTCTTAATTTAGTGACTAGGTCTTGTAAAGGTTCGATTTTAGGAAGGATTAGTGCTTCATTTTTTGGAGGAATGTTAGTGTATATTTGAAGTATACTTACTGTATATTCACTGTATAATTGTAGTTTCACTAAGTTTATAATAAGTATACCTTGAGTTGACATCGAGTAAACACACAAAAAAAATAGACATAGGTATATTGTGGGATTTCTGTGATCTTTTTATTGGAAGATTTTGCGGATTTTGAAACAATTTCACAATTTCAACATCAAATCACTGAGTTATACGTGAGTATACATTTAAGTTTACATTGAGTATATAAAATCTGTAGTATACAATAGGTATATTGTGGGAACTCTGCAATTTTTTCTTTTACCGGATCTTTGTCAATTTTAAAAGAATTTCACAATTTCAACATCAAATTTAATGTATGTGACATTGATTGTGGAAGAAAAATAATCCAGCTATGGAAAAAAAATACTAGATTGTTAGATTTTTATGGAATGCATCTTTATTCTCTTTTCCTTGAAACACATCGCAGCGTTTTGAAAAATGATCATTTTAGTTTGTTTTCTTACTGCTTAGGGTTTGAAAATAGTAGATCCACTGTTGAAAGCATGAATTCTAAGTGAAATTCTTTTAAAGGATAAATGGTAGTCGAGATTTTTGATAGGTTGGGATATTCTTACCAGGTTGATTTTTTACCTACTCGAAGATATTATTTTTTCGATAATAAGTGGAAATTTTAATTATTAGGCTAGACTAGGTGAAGATGGGGTTGCCACTATACATCACAATCCCTCATTTTGAGTTTTAGCATTTCGTTTCTATATATGATAAACTTGGTTAGTGACAGTTGAACGAATGAGGAGGTGACACGTGGAGCTAAAGACAGGTAGGATGTGAGTCAGCAAATAGTCAATACTGGTTGCAAGCATATGACCGGTGCTGGATGAATTCCGATGACATGATAACCGATAACAAAGATTTGAAGAATTGATATCGGATAACATTCAATGAGCAGCTTTCTGTAACAGCCCAGCCTACTAGTGATATTGTCCGCTCTGGGTCTAGGCTCTCACGGGTTTAAAACGCGTCACTAAGGTCTAAGGCTTATTAACTTATATGCCCAGCATCCCTCTTGTGTTTTGTCGATGTAGGACTCTGTCTAAAGTCTGGGGTATTATATACGCTCCCTCTTATGGACTCAGCGTCCTCGCTGAGGTTTGCCCCACCGCATGGGATTTGCCTAGATTCAGCATTGAGGTTTGTCCCGCCTAACCGGGATTTGCCTAAACTCAGTTGAACTCTGACTCATAATCGGCAAGGCTGACACAAGAGTGGCTCTGATACCAACTGTAACAGCCCAGCCCGCTAGTGATATTGTCCACTCTGGGCCTAGGCCCTTACGGGTTTAACATGCGTCACTAAGGTCTAAGGCTTGTTAACTTACATACTCAGCATCCATCTTGTGTTTTGTCGATGTGGGACTCTGTCTAAAGTCTGGGGCGTTACAAACTTACTGAGAATATCTGCATTTATAGTCAATCGTTATGTAGTCATCAATGACGATTTTATTCTCAGTCAAGAGGAGCTTGATTTGAGTATTTTGTCTCCCTAGACATAGCTATAAATAGGAGAATTAGCATCCATTATTGCAAACGAAAATTTATTTTGTATACAAAGGCTCTATTCTACTCTCAAATTAAAATTACTTGCTTTCTTTTGTTCTTAATATTGTTCATACTACTGCTTCCGGAGAAGCTCATCATATCAGCAGGCTTGTATTTCTTTAAGTTATTTTTACATTCTTAATTTCACTCTTGTTTATTTTATATTGTTGGATCAGATTAATTCATGTGTCTATAAACCACGTTATAAATTCAAATGTACTGTTTTAAGGGTAAACATTTGGCGCCCACCTTGGTGCATAGACAAGTGTAATTGCTTTGATCCATTCATCTATTACTAACAAATTTTGATTTCTTTCTTAGCAAAAGAAAAATCAGATATGGCAGCTAATTATGTCAACAATTCCTATAATGTTGGATAACACAATGAACGTGAGGACGTGTTCCAACGTGATAATTCAACCAGCGAAATCCGCAATGAAGGAGATGAAACAACTCTCGATGATGTGGATGATGAACATATTGTTGAAATGGACAAAATCTTCAGAGAGCAACAAAAAGGCAATATGGATCACCTCTCACGAAAACATTAGGTGATGATAGAGTTGAAACAGGCATTATCGGGTGCTTCTAATAATGCTAATAGAAGAGCTCAGATTCCTCCTAGCGTCCCTGTAAATGTGGAGGAAAATGTGGAGGCAGATGCATTGGCTAATTTGGGTTCGTCCACGGAAATGGAAGGGTCTGATGCTGGTGGGTAGTTCAATTGTTGCATTCGGTGTTGGATGTAAACAACTACTGTGAAGTTAACTCAACCAACTTAATTTAGAATTGGAGAAATGAATTTATAGAATACCTAAGGCTTATATACTGCATGATATTTTTATTAATATAAAAACTTTCAATCTTACTTATAATTGATAGCATTATAAGCGGAATATTTATATTACGATTCATAGTCAATAACAACTATGATTTTGGAATTGAGTAGTACTCGTTATATCTTTAAATTCGGACAGGGAAAGCGTCATTTTATGGAATAACAGTCCTGATATTCTTCTACGAATTACTAATATTATTCCTGGAGTAAATAATGACATGAGAAAGAAAAATGGGACATTCTTAAAAATCCATCTTCCGCAAAATACTGAAACCATCATATTCACAACATTTATTCCAGTGCAGATCAATCTAAAGCATGCCATGCTGCTCAAATATTATTAAGACACAGTCCCGCCATAATATAAGCCTTCACTTAATTCCCAATCAGAAGGGAATCGATTTTGTGGGCAAGGTGGGCTTCACTGTCTTCAAGACGACCTTTGGTTGCATCATTTTCCCAGCGGATTAAGGTTGGAACCCCTTTGAGGTTGAAGCTGGGGTCAACTCGCCATGGGTGCTGTGGAGTCCTCCAAGTAGGCCTGTCTCCAACATAAGCCCTCAGCAGTGCTATATCCTCTGCTGATTCTTCCATCTTCTTGTATATCACAGGTTCAGCTCTTACACAATCTTTAAAAAAAAAAAAAAACTGTTGTCATATGGAATCACCAAATAACACAAAAGCAAAGACTGAGCTATTCTTACGCCGATTGATTTTGCAAAGTCATGGTGATGCAAAAACAAAAACAGAAAAGGAAGAAGAGTGAACTCTGGTCAAAGTGAAAAACTGGACGCTCATCCAACAGACAATGCAATATTATCCTAATCTCGTTTGAAACAATTTGCACTAAACCCTTCCCCCACCAGGACAACAAAATTGATAGCATCCTATAACAAAAAAGTATGCCAAAAAGCTAATAAGGTTATGCTAGATTGATCTAGAGGACTTCAGATCTCCATTAAGAAGGGCTAAAGCAAGCATTCCATGTTTGAACTAGCTACAACGGTCTAAGATTAGGGGTGGAAAATGGGTGGGTTGGTCAAATTTGAGTGGATTGAAATAGAGCAGATGAAAATAACTCAACAAGCTAGTTGGATGGTGAGAAAGATAATAGGGGCAAGAACATTGATTATACATATGCAAAGCAGGACACCTAATAACAGGAGTATGATAAAACATGTATACCTGCAACTAATTGGAGCAGTGCCTAGAGTGTATTGGAGACATTTGATAATCAACAACCCTCCCAGACCTAGAGTTATATTTACTTTATGGTTATCGGTGCAAGTGTAATGACTCAATCGGTCATTTTGAGTTCTAGGATCCCCTTTCCCTATTTGAGACTTCCCGTGTATTCATTTGATGTTTTATGACTTGCCCGTACGGGTGGTTCAGGTTCTGAAAGGTTCGGGAGTGATTAGGAACACTTAGTTTCTCACTAGAAGCTTTAAGTTAAAAGAGTTGACCAAAGTCAATATTTTGGGTAAACGGGCTCGGATTGGTGATTTGAAGGTTCCTATAGGTTCATATAATGATTTTGAACTTGTACATATATTCGAATCGGGTGATCGATGGTGCGGGAAGGATTCGGCGCTTTTGGTTAAAAATTAGCAATTTGAAAAACTTTAGAGTTCATAAGACCTCATTTGCTTGCACCTAATGGGGGTCTGAATATTAATCGTTCAGATCACAGTCATTAAGTGGATTTGTTTTTTAGAACTAAATCTTAATAATCCAGATCTTAACCATTAAGTCTGCTTGTAGTTTTTTTTAATTTTACAACCACTTAATGGGTCCGAATAGATTGTGATTAAGATCTATAACAGAGTCTTAATATCATTAAGATGTTATACATTAGAAAATTTATGCAAAAAATAACATTTGGCCATAACTCCTACACTTCACCACTAACCACCACTGCTATCGCTGTACCCTATCATTATAGACTACCACCACCACTAGCCACCACCCATTACTACCAATCCTTACCACCATATAATTTTTTAAGATATTTTATAAATATAGTATTAAATTAATCAGTATTATTCGATTGAATTTATATTTATTACTGTTTAAATAAAGAAATTTTTTATACATTCCGATGTGGAGAAAACAAAGAGTTTTAATTATTCAGTATTCAGATCTTAATAGAATATTTTAACATCCAGATGTGTATTCAGATGTAGACGTTTTAATCTTAATATACATATTAATATTCAGATTTAGACGTCTTAATCTTAATAAAACAAATGAAAGTTTGACTTGGAGCTGACTTTTGTGATTACATTTTGTTTCGTGTTTTGAGCCTTTGGATAGGTCCATATAGGTTATTTGAACTTGTTGGAATGATTTAGAGGTGGTCCAAAGGGTTTGAGAGTGATACAGACCTATCTTGAGAAATTAGAATGTAAGAAAGTTTATATTTTGGTTTGGATCATGATTTTTACATCTGATGCTTCTAGATGTGTTTTGAGTCATTGGACAAGTTTGTATAGGATACACGGACTAGTTGGGATGATTGGACGGGATCCCCAGGAGCACGGCTGAGTTTTGAACAAATTTGAGCATTTCAGCACTATACTGACATTTCTGCAGGTTTCTTTAGTGCTGAGCAGTGTTTTGGAAAGCGTTAAGCGCAAAAAAGCGGCGAGGCCTCGCTTCAAGCGCGAAACGAAGCGCGCGCTTTTTTGCTGTGAAGCGCAATTTAACACATAAATTAAAAAAATAAAATAGAGCTAAGAACTCGTTAAAAATAACATATTAAGCAAATGTTTCAATTCTTGAATCAAGAAGCAAATAATAGATACTAAAACTAGATAGTGAATAATCCTCAAAAGTCATAACATATTAAGCAAATGCAAAACAAAATCACAAAAGGAGCAACATCCTATTCTTCAACAAGATCTCCAAACTCTTGAAGTGTCATCATGTTCGAGTTATTATATTAGTCATCATCATCTTCTTCTTCATCAGAGGCTTCATTAATTAGGGTTCTACTTTTACATGTACTTGTACTTGTAGATACTCTTTCTTTGCTCCTTAAAGTACTTCCCCTAAAACCATAAACATTCTCTTCAACTCCACTTGTCATAGCAACATGACCAAAAGTGAGACCTTCTCCTTCAAACACTTCTTCTTCATGATTTCCGGGGCCTCCGGTTAACCATTCATTTGCTTCATCAATGTTATCCAATAAAATTGGATCAATGATATTGCGAGCTTTGTAACGACGAGCCAATGTTCTATTATATTTTACGAACACGAGATCATTGAGTTTCTTTAGCTCAAGCCTGTTCCTCTTCTTAGTATGAATCTGCATAATAAGATGTAGAAAGTAACTAAGAGGAGTACTTAGGACAATTGAGATAAACTTTAATCTAGTAATAATGTAATATAGCTTCTCACATGTTCATAAACACTCCAATTTCTCTCGCATCCGGATGAGCTACAAGTTAAGCTTTGAACTCTAATAGCAAATTGTTGCAAGTTTGGAACTTCATAACCAAATTGCATCCACCATTCAACTGCAGAAGTATTATTTTAGAAGTTAATAACTTGAAAGTTAAAGCTCTAAAGAGTAAAACAATTGAAAAAAGTTGCTCACCTGGTGCCAATTTGGTTCTGCCTCTAATGGCCGAAGCTAATCCAAGAATTCCATCGGCTTGCATATACACACCAAGCACTTGCCCTATTTTGTCTTGCATCGCTTCATCTGGCACCAACTTCGCAACACATGCATGATACCCCTTCCAAACGTTTAAATCTAAAGTCTTGTTCTCATTGTTTGTGTAAAACAATCCGGGGTTCAAAATATGCCCTGCTGCATGTAAAGGTTGATGAAGCTGATCATCCCACCTTTTATCAATGATTTCAAACACTCTCCTATTTCCTCCTATCATGATCAAATGCCTTTTCAATAGCTTGTTTAGCCCTATCCATGGCTTCATAAATGTATCCCATTGGTGGTTTTTTCTCCCCATCCACCAAACGAAGTACAATAACCAAAGGATTACCAACTTTAAGTGCTTGAACAGTGTCATTCCAAAAATATGGACCAATAATAAATCTCGCAATTTCTTTTCCAAGAGCTTCCTTTGCATAGATACTCTCACTCCATTTGGTTGACAAGAACAAGGTTCGCAAATTTTGCTTTTGCAGGTAAAAGCTATGCAAGGTCAAGATAGCTGTTGCGAATCTTGTCTTAGCCGGTTTCACCAAATTTCTTTGTTTTGTGTATCTCCTCATAATGTTCAACAACAACGGCCTTTGACTAATGTAAGAATGTATCTTGATCGCCTTAGCAAAAACTGTAGGAAGTCAAATTTCATAGTTAATAAGTATAAGCAATTAACATGAAGGTTAAAAACTTAAAATAGAAAATAAGAACCGCTTGTTCACTTGTAGAATATGGGGCTAACTTGAAAATGTCACCAAACATCAAGTTGACACAATGTGCAGCACAAGGAGTCCAATAAATATTTGGGAAAACTCCTTTCAACATGTCATCCGCTTTTTTATTCTCACTTGCGTTATCAGTGACAACTTGAACCACATTTTCCGGTCCAACTTTCAATATTGTCTTCTCAAACAAGTTGAACATTTTATTGGAATTGGTTGAGGAGTCACTAGCATCATAAAATTCAAGAAACACACTACCTATCGTAGAATTCACCAAAACATTAATGACCATTTTTCCATTTTTTGCAGTCCATTTGTCCATCATAATGGAACAACCATAAACTTTCCATTGCACCTTATGCTCCTCGACAATCTTGTTTGTCTTCTCCACCTCCTTTTTTAGACAAGGAACTCTTACTTCGTGATAGGTAGGGGGCTTTATTCCCGGGCCATATTGGCCAACGGCCTCAATGAATTCACCAAAACTATCGGTGTAATTCACACAACTAAAAGGGAGCCCCGCATCATACATCCACCTTGCAAAAGTATCTACAGCGCGCTCCCTCAAACTCTCTTACAAGATTCTAAGTCAACAGCTTCACCCTTTCTCTTTTCATTTGGTTTTTGTGAGAAAAAAAGATTAAGAGGACCTTTCACATTGCTACCGGCGGTGGATGATCCACTTCCACTTGTTGAATTCTTTCTTTGAGATTTAGAGGGAGGTGGCCTCATTATATCATTGACTTCAAGGTCATCCTCATCCATTTGACTATCTTCATCAAGAAGATTAATCATAGATACTCCATGGCTCATTGGATTTTTTAACTCATTTTTTTTCTCAACATAATCTCTCATTTCTTTCTTAATAGTATCCGGAACACTTGGACATTCTTTGACATCTCTAAAACCACCGATTAGATGTCTCTTGTGACGATGTATTCCACCGTTATACATTTTTTGACAAAAGATACATTGCACTCTTGAGTTATTATTGCCAACTGCAACTCCATACGCCCAAGCTGGATCTCTTTTTTGGCTTGATGACATTGAATAATCAAATTAAATTTACTACAATCAACAACCAAAAAAAACAATTAATTCATAGAAGAAAACAGAAAACAGAGCATAAAGAGCACTTTTAATAACAAAAAACAGAGCATAACAGAAGAAAACAGAGCATAACAGAAGAAAAAGAAGTAGTATCATGATAACAGAAGAAACTTTTAATAACAGAAGAAAAAGAAGTCGTTTAGGGCAAAAAATGAGCGCTTAAAAAGTCAAAAAAATTGAAAGAAGAACAGAAGAGAAGAAGAAGACTAGAAGAAGAAGAACAGAAGAAGAAGAAGAAGAAGAAAAAGAACAGAGGAAGAAGAAGAAGAAAAAGAAGAAACTTACTGAGATCTGGAGAAGAAGTTGTTGGAGCAGCAGTGGTCGTCGCTGGAGTTCGCTGAGCTGGAGAAGAAGACCTTGAAGAGCGTATGTTTTGGTAACAGATGCCTTCTGCTCGTATGTTTATTTGCCCAAAATTTTTAAAAAAGCCCTAGTTGATGCCTTCTGCTCGCTTAAGCGAGCTTTTTCTCGCTTTTTCTAACGCTTCGCTTCTCGCTTAAGCGAGAAAAGCGCACGCTTTTCTAATGTGAGTCGCCTTTTTACCAGAAAAGCGCTACCATTGCGCCTCGCCTCGCTTCATCGCTTAAAGCGAGAAGCGAGCGCTTTTAATAACACTGCCTCTGGCAGAGACAAGGTAGACTATTAGCCAAAGATGCAGGCATAACTCATACGTTTAGAGGTGTATCATTTTAAAGAAAAGAAACACAATAATACTTGAACGAGAGAACATTAACAGTCGTACTTTGACAATGCCTTCATCTCAAGGGGAGTTCCACAGGTTCTAGTCCAACAATAAGAGTCATTTTGCTCCCTGTACCACATCACCATGCTTGTGAATTTTTTTTAAGTATACCCTATTATAGTCAGTTAGAGATGGAAAGCTGATCGTACCTCTCCCTTGATCATAATGAAAGTCAGAGCATGTGAAGACGTGTCTCAACACAAAGAGAGAGGTTTGCTCCACGCCTCTCCTCACTCCGCATGAATCTAATAACTTCAAGACCAGCTCTAATTAAAGGCATACTCGCTAACTTATAAATTAATTTCTTGGATAGTGTTTACTGGCAAAAAGTTTCTATTTGACATCAAATGAACTAGAATGACCGAAAAAGTTTATTCTTCCTTAAGTCAAAAGATGACAGATCTTAGTTACTCCCCACTAAACAGTAGAGACAAACCTCAAGCTAATCCTACAGTAGGCCCAATCATCATGAATAGACCATACTATACCATGAGCTGAGAAGACGGTAGAGCTCGTGGTAGACCATGATGATCATTAGACTGTATATTTGAACAAAATTGTTCAGAATTCAGCCACTTTGTGTTATATCTAAAAATAATTTAAACATATACCAACAGAAATTCTATGAACCCATAAAATTGATATACTAAAATAACATCATCATTTAGGATTCTCTAGCTCATACGACTCTTCGAATTGAACTTTAATAGGTGAAATGGATTACAAAAAACCAGTTTAAAATGAACTGACCTCAAAACTGACTAAAGTTTTAGCATATAGGAATATGTCGCCCTTAAAAGTATTAAGAACAAAAAGAGTTACTTAGAAGTAATAATCACCTGAAGAAACGCCACCATCCTATTTACTTGACATAATACATTCTTAAACATCGGCTATCAAGTTTACCACCAGGATCAAAAGCTAGCTTTTCAAATCCAATTTCAGTTCCTCGTATGTTAAGATTCAAGACCACCAATGCACCAACAAACTCAACGGCAATTATACAAAAATTACATAAAATTCTTTTTGTAAAACAAAAAGAGAAGGGAAGTGCAAACAAAAACCTAAGATAGATTATAGAAGCTTCTCCACAACACTCAATTAATTGCAAAAAAGTAAAACAGGGTACATTATTAATTAATTCCATATAACGATAGAATAGTACAGAAATTACCAGGGCACCAACTAAGGTTGGTAGAAGGGTCTATATCAGCCAAGAATAGGATGAAATTTGCTTTGTTTTGGGGCGCCTCTGCTCTGAACTTCTCAAAGACGCCATTAAAAGTTGCTATGGTGGCGTCTAACACCTTCAACGGCATTCTTTCTTCGTTACTTACTTACAGCTACAATTCAATTTCAGTTCGAGAATTGTGCCCCAGTTTTGCTAGGTTTAAGGATTAGGTCAAATTTATTTCGAGGGAACTGGGAAGAAAAAGAGAGTATATTTTGTTATATATATACGGGTTTTGCCAAGGCATTCTCTACATATTTCCTTTAATATTTTGTTTTATATATATTTCTACTATATATTTCTACTATAAAAAAATGGATGTTCATTTAGTACTTCGTTGTAAATAAGCTTCCTGAAAAAGCTTATCCATATGTGACTCCACCGTAAATATATTTATCTATTTAGTACTCTATTGGAAATAAGCTTCCTGAAGAAGCTTATCACTTCGATTCCCGGTTATGGATAAACATTACCCTAGGTAGAAGATTATCCATGTCTGGTATAGTAGCAGCTTACACAACAGCTTGCAGTAGCAGCTTACACAGCAGCTTGCGTAGCAGCTTACACAGCAGCTTGTAATAGCAGCTTACACAGCAGCTTGTAATAGCAGCTTACACAGCAGCTTGCGTAGCAACTTCCTTTCTTCTATAAATAGAAGAGATTTCAGTTCATTAGGTACATGAGTTTGAATTCGAATAATATATCAGTTTCTCTCTATAGTTGTCTTTACTTTATAGTCTTTATTTTATAACACGTTATCAGCACGAGACTCTGCCATCTCGAGCAAATACTTTGAAAGTATCAAAGGTACGAACTTTCTTTTTGTAAATAATGCCAAATCTTTCTAAACGTGACTTTGTAGTATTGGATATATCGGGCAAAAGTTACGTGTCTTGGGTGCTTGATGCTGAAATTCATCTTGATATGATGGGTCTAGCAGACACCATCAAAGATAAGTTATGCGTTTTACTTGCTATGTGTGCTACTGCCATTAAAATAAAATAAAAAAGGTACTTAGGAACCTAGTAAGTGAGCCATAATCATTGGACGAGATTCTGGAGCATTTTATGAATTTTAAAACACTATAATTTGTATATATCTTTATGTTTCGTTTTTCACTTACTCGTTTTCGAATTAAGATTTTAATTTTACTCCAGAAGAGTAATATTGCATAGGAAACTATAAAGTGGATGACATTGTTAGATCCACTTATACTCCAGCAGAGTTTGCAAGAAATATACAACCACCAGAAGTGGTTATATTTCGTATATCTCATTGTAACTATATTTTGTTAACTACCAGAAATGGTATATGCCTATGATCACAAGAAGTGATAATTTAGGCTTTCTATGGTTACAATTGAAGATAAACTAGAGAAATATTCTCTACAGTACATGCATGCCTCGATTTGCTCCTGAAGTAGCATTATTGTAAAAGAACTTCTAAGACATCACACGATTTGGTGTGATTAATGCACGTTCAAATAATTATGTTCTGTTCCCTGAAGGATGAGAACTTTTGATAAATATTAGCTCATTCCTGAAGTAAATGTGACAATATTAATAAAGGGCGTAAATAGGAACACGTTTTTGATGTGAATATATTACAATTCACCTCCAGAAGAGGTAATATGATTGAAGGAATATATACTCAATATTTCGTATTTTAAATTTGCTCCTGAAGAAGTAACACAATTGAAATTTTCTCCTGAAGCAGGAAAATATTATGAAACTGTGTCTTTCTGTGCTTAAACAAAATAATAAGCTATTCAAAGTTATTTCTGAAGCACATTTTCATTCCCTGGAGTGAATGAAGAAATACCACAACTCACCTCCTAAAGAGGTAGAATAACAAAGGATATAAATTTTGTTTTTGTGGCATAAAGATCATTACCGCACGTACCCGTTGTACGTAAAATATCTTGAATAATTTTATTAAATATCATTCTAAGGCAAAAAGCATTCTTGTAGAATGATTTGTACTACAACCACATTAATATTTTATGGTTAGTTATCGAGTTCCCCGAAGGAAATAACAACTCATGTATCTTTCCCTGAAGGATGTAATGATTATGTGGTTACCGCTTTGATATACAATATTTCGTATTTTAAATTTGCTCCTGAAGAAGTAACACAATTGAAATTGCCTCCTGAAGTGGAAAAATATTATGAAGAGGAGTTTTCGTGTGCTTAAACAATTGTTTTACATTGTTTATTTGATTGTGATTTTCTCTCATGACACCAGCAGTGTCTGAGCAATATTTGATAGTACAAAATGTATCAACAACTCCTGAAGAGCTAAATGTTTGCCTAAAGAATACATGACACCAGTAGTGCCAGATAAATATTAGATTGTGGATAATAAATGAAGGCTCTCGAAGAGCTTATATACAAATATGTCATTCATATTATATGATTATGGTCAAAACATATGTTGTAGTAAACCTGAAGTTTACTAATACAAATGACTATCATATTGAGACTACAAATGATTGGAAGATTGATAATCTTCATGTTTCCACAATCATAGGGGGTAAAATAATATGTATGTGAGAAGTTACCCGCCTTATTCTTTAATTTGTACTATATCATGTATCACAGTAAACCAGAAGTTTACTAAAGCAAAAGTTTATGCCATAGTAAACCAGAAGTTTACTAAGAGATAGCACATGACATGATAAACTTGAAGTTTTCATTTGCCATTTTTAAATGAGCTATTTGAGAATTCAGATAAGCATATACTAAAGAACTAGAAGATTCTTCAGGAATTCTCATGTGTTGCTTGTTCTCATAATGAATTGATTATACCAGCTAAAGTTGGGACTAAGACCCCTGATTCTGAAATATATAAAAGGTGAATATGGGCCCGTTCACCTATCATGTGAACCACTTATAGGTGCATATATGAGATGGTTACATGTGTAATTATTGTCAACCTGCAGTTTGGCATTTGGAATTGCTTTTCTCGATTAAGAGCATAATTTTCAGATTATGAAATCAAGACAGTTCATCTTGATAATGCTGGTTTATATCCAAGCTGGTTTAGCATTGAATACCTCCTATTAATGGCTAAACCATTGCTTATGAGAACAAAGCTTCATGTGTTGGTCTAAGATTTTCTAAATTGCATATAGCAGCACTTGTATGCATCAGATCAACAATATATGATAAGTCCTCCCTTCACAATTGGTTTAGGATCAGAAACCAAATATTTTTACTATCTTTTGTTGTGTGGTATATGATTAATTTCTCTACCATAATACACAAAGATATGTTTCCCAAAGATGATTGGGGATATATGTTAGTTTTTCTAACATTTGGGGGATGGAATAAACAGTTGAAAAATATGCTATATGAATCGAATTATCATGATCCTCACTTAGAAGATAATTCAAGTCGAATGCCAGAAGCATTTGCTGATCCAAAATTAAATATCATATTTCAGCTGCAAATGCTCCTATTAAAATTAAAGTCCCTGAAGGATAGAGTTTACTGTACGCATGAAGCGTGGTAGACCAATCGGTTCCAAAGGTAACAATCCTTGAAAAATAGTAGGAGCTAATGATCAAAATGAGGAGGAAATAAGCTCTAGAAGAGCCCACGACATAACATTTCATGAAACTCCCGAAAAAGTTCAGGTACCTGAAAATAAAGAAAGTGATGAGATCTCCACAAGTTATGTCGCTTCGGAACTGACACAAAATGATCGTCGACGATATATTTAATACAATATAGTGCACAATATTGTAAACGATTGTGAGGATCGGACTAGCAGTCCAGACACTTGAAGATGTCATACTATTTAGATACAAGTCTTAACCTATATGACTTATTTGGCTAAATCTATATGAAGATCCTTGAAGGATTGAAAATGCCCGAAGCATATAATTCAAAGTCTTGAAAAATGTACTCGATCAAATTATAAAGATCTTTGTACGGTTTAAAGCAATCTGTGCGTGTGTGGTATAATCGCCTCAGTAAATATTTGCTGAAAGAAAGTTACATAAATTATGTTATTTGTTCATGTATTTTTATAAAGAAAATATCATCAAAATTTGTTACACTTGCTATTTATGTTGGTGACATAAATCTTATTGGAACTCCGGAAGAGCTCCAAGAGGGTCTTAAAAATACTTTTACATGGACAAAGTGTACCCATTAAGTACACCAATGAATATTCAATCACTTGAAGTGAATAAGGATCCGTTCCAACCTCTAGAAGAGGATGAGGAGCTCCTTGGTCCTGAAATACTCTATCTCGGTGTAGATGGTGCACTTATTTATCTTGCTAATGCTAACAAAAGTGGTGCAGATCGTATTGGTAATGCAGATGCAGGTTATTTATCTGATCCCCATAAAGCTCGATCTCAAACTGGCTACATATTTACATATGGAGGTACTATCATATCATGGCGCTCCACAAAGCAATCTATTGTTGCTACTTCTTCAAATCACGCTGAGATAATAGCTATTCATGAAGCAAGTAGGGAATGCGTATGGTTGAGATCAATAATTCATTTTATTCGAGAAAAATGTGGTTTGAAATGTGAGAAAAGACCCACAATTTTATACGAAGACAATGCTGCATGCATAACCCAATTGAAGGGAGGATTTATAAAAGGAGATAGAACGAAGCACATTTCACCAAAATTATTCTACACACACGATCTTCAGAAAAGTGGTGACATTGATGTGCAACAAATCCGTTCAAGTGATAATCCAGCAGATTTATTCACTAAATCTTTGCCAACTTCAACTTTTGAGAAGATGATATACAAGATTGGAATGCGGAGACTCAAATATTTGAAACAAGGTTTTCATCAGGGGGAGTAAAATACGCGATGCACTCTTTTTCCCTTACTAAGATTTTTTCCCATGGGGTTTTCCTTATAAGATTTTTAATGAGGCACCTAGCAATGCGTATTACTAAATATGTGTATTCTTTTTCCTTCACTAGGATTTTTTTTCCCACGTGGTTTTTTCCAGTAAGGTTTTAATGAGACACATTATCTTTTAATGAACATCCAAGGGGGAGTGTTATAAATATATTATATTATGGATGTTCATTTAGTACTCCGTTGTAAATAAGCTTCCTGAAGAAGCTTATCCATATGGGACTCCACCGTAAATATGTTTATCTATTTAGTACTCTATTGGAAATAAGCTTCCTGAAGAAGTTTATCACTTCGATTCCCGGTTATGGATAAACATTACCCTAGGTAGAAGATTATCCATAGCTGGTATAGTAGCAACTTACACAGCAACTTGCAGTAACAACTTACACAGCAACTTGCAGTAGCAGCTTACACAACAGCTTGCGTAGCAGCTTGCACAACAGCTTGTAATAGCAGCTTGCACAGCAGCTTGTAGTAGCAACTTCCTTTCTTCTATAAATAGAAGAGATTTCAGTTCATTATGTACATGAGTTTGAATTCGAATAATATATCAGTTTCTCTCTATACTTGTCTTTACATTATAGTCTTTATAAAATAACACAGAGTATATTTTTAATGTGGGTGTTGTGATACCCTCGTTAGTTTTTAAAATCTCATAAATATTACGTTTATTAATAAAATAAAGTGTAATATGATAAATTGAAAAATTGAATCCTTTGGTAAGTGAAAGAGATTGCATCACTCTTAAAATATGATATAACTTTTAACTCAAGAGAAAATAAGAATCTTCAAACTATTTTTGACAATTTATAGTCTAAAGTTACACTAATGTTGAGCCAACAATCTACCACGAACAACTAAAATACAGAGATATTAAACTAAGAACGAAATATTTTGGGATTGCACACAAATTTCTCTTACCCTACAGTTTGCAAGTAGAAAATTAACAAAATCTGCAAGTGAAGTTAAAAAATTCCACAAACAAAATCATTTTAAAACCAACCAAGCTAATCAAATTCATACAAAAAGTTGAAAGGCTGAATCATTAAATTCGAGCGAACAAGTCATTTGTGAAACAAAATACTTTTGAACTATATTTAAATATCAAATAGTACACCTATGTTCGTTTAGATGATGCAGATAAGTGCAATAGGAGAAAGAGAAATATGAAGTTGAACGAAACTAGAAGATAATCAAAGCATAAGCGCCTAAACCTCATAAAATTCTAAGCTATTATCTTTTCACATGTTGTGTCTAACCAAAAATATATAATTAAAAAAATCTTTTACCTATATAAATAATTTCTTTTTATATTTGAGTTATGTATATAATCATGGATCATTCTTTATTACATTGAACTATGTATTTAAACTCCATTTATTGTTTTAGTGTTGGATTCGTAATTTTTGGTAGAAATCATACAATTTACCATGTAGATGTAGACTTTTATTCATCTAAAGGATTTCTATACACTCAACATAATTTGATTCTTTCTTGAAAAAGATATATTTTTTTTATTTACTTGAGATATGTTAAGAATATTGTTATACTTTGAGCGCATTCTTTCTTTATTGTTAGTTCTTCGATCTTCTATGTATTTGATTATTTGCATTGTTTTTCGTTTTCTTTTTTCCTTTGTTGCAAATAGACAAAGTAGATATATATTGACGAATCAGTGTGATTCTTTCTCTATTAATAAGAATATTGGAAGAAGACATATTAAAGGGAAAAAAGAAGGAGAAATTAACATAAAACCAACTAAAAGAAGAAAATTAAAACAAAATAGAGGATTGATGATACCTTCTTGAAAAAAAAAATTATAGTGAATTCAGTAGCAGCACAGTGCCTTCTTTCCCTCTTTCAATTTTTTATTTTTATTACTCATCATAAAAAGCACACAAGAATATGCAATTCATCACACGATGAATTTTTATTGATATGTCATAACTTAAAGAACGGTGAATATAATCGGACCTCGAGAATGGACGTCCTCGATGCGGTTTCTCTTCGTGCCTAGATTTCTCAACATCAGGAAAAGTAGTAGTAAAGGTATTATAGTATTTATGTTACCTAGTTCATATAAGTTAAAATTTAAAATAAGGTAAAATATTAATTGATTTAATTGTCCTAAATATTAGAACTTTTAATATAATTCAAATAAGGAAAAATTTAATAAGTAAAAGTTTAGTTGATTTCAAAATCTTAAATATTGAAGAAATAATTAAATGACAATTAATGTGCTCATTAGTATACGTACATTGCATATGCCCTGTAAAATATATAAATTTTATAATATTTATTATATGCAAGCACGACAAAATAGTAGAAGAAATAGCTTGATAAAAGATTGATGCATAAAGCCTAATGCCATATGGCGATTGTCATGTTCAACAAAAGTTTACAATCAAGAACACCAAATTAAGGATTAGTCGAACATTAATTAAAATTTTAACTATTAATAAAAATACAAAAAAATACCTCTAAAAACGCTTAATTTTGTTGATGTTGCTCAAACAACAAAGTTATGATGAAAACGTGGAATAGTAGCAACTTTTTTAGAAGTACTCATATATAATTCGAAATAAAAAGAAGAAATTATATAACGTCAAAATTGTGTATAGTTCAAATAGATCAAAAAAATTAATTATTAAAAAATAAAGACTCGTAAATCGAAAAGGAGTTCAAATTACCTAATATAAAATTATAAAGAATAATCTGTCAAATTTTATTAACTAAAAAGAGCTACAGATTTTATTAACTAAAATACCCCTCCTAAACCTAATAGGAAAATTTTCATACTCCTAAATATAAATGAAGTTAGAAAGTAAACCAAACCTAGTTGCTTCAAAATATACGAAGTTTCCTAGTTTTGTTTGACTAAAAAAGTGTTAGACATTTTTGTTAAACTAGTTAAATAAGAAGATTTGAGGCAAATCTTAGCCAAAGATAATTTATCCTAGATCTGAGATAAAAGATAAGAATAAACAAGCAAACTGAACATAAATTTTGGTTATAGTCACGATTGAATTCCATAATGTAAGAAAATGATGATTGCTCCCATAATATTAAATGATAGCGAAGAATACATAAATGAAAAGAGTTATCGTTCTTGAACAAGGCTGGCCTCCATACATTTGACACAATTAAATTACAGATGAATACCGAGATTCTAAATTCTTTTCTCCTTTCTTTTCGGCAAGGAGCTTGAGTGAAGGTCCTTCTTCATCTTTAGAGATATGTATGTATGTGTGTTCCTCTCAGCCCCCTTTTTGTTACTCTCTCTCATGATATTTATACAAAAATACTTTCTTTACCCAGCGGTCCTTAACTGAAGTGCCTAAGTTCTTGAAATATCCTGTAGAATATTCCTCTAGAATGTCTAAGTGTTGAACTAGCCGTTCAGGCCGAATTGAATGCTCGACCTCGACCGTAGCTGAATCACTCGTCGGTGTATTGCTTCTCATACGTGACCTCGGCTTGGTTGACTCTTGGTCGTTCTTCCTAAAGTAAGATTCTCTTGTTCAGCTTTTGACATATACAGTTAGTCCCTCCCTCCGTCGGGGTTGCCTTTGGACGAGCTCGGCGGACGGACTTTGCCAGTCGCGCTTTTTGAGAAATCTGAGAACGTTGGCCGAAGAGTGATTCCCCTTTGTTGGCGAGGTGGTGAGGTGACACTTCAAGAGCCGCACCTGACCGTTACGTCAGTTTGAAATGACCTTTTCTTCATGTGTCATTATGGTGCATGCTCCCCATATGTTAAATCGTTTCTCTCACTTCTTCCGTTTTGATATTAATGAGGCGGCGTTTGGGTTTTCTCGATTGGGGTGCCTATATTCTTATAAATAGGGATTGGTACTCCTCATTTGAATTGTTGTATTTTGAGAGCCTTTGAAGCCCGAATTCTTTTCTTCTTCGAGTTTTCAGCTCCTATATTTTCTTTCTCCCTTCAGTATCTTTTGCTACTGCCATCTCGTTCATCTTCTAACCCCCTGATGTTGGTTGCAGATGCGCCTCCTCATAAGGATGGGGTGGCCATGGTGAAAGATGAAAACTTCCCCACAGTGGACGAGATAATCCCATGCTCCGGGAAGGCTAGGTCAGACTTCAAAACCTTCCTGAGGATGAACCTGAACCCGTCATTTTTACGATGGATACGGCGATGATTACTGCATTTAGGACTAAGTGGGGAATCCCGGCCAATGTTGAAATCGTTCCCGCTGGTAGTGATGTAGTAAAAATACATCGCCCGGGGTACTGCACATTTTATGCGTACCCATTTGTCATCAGCTACACACCTCCTCTTCCTTCCTTGGCAGAGGATTTTTGCCATTTTTACAATGTGTGCCCGGCTCAGCTCTCTCCATACATATACAAGCTTTTCCTCATGCTTATCAAATACGCGAATCTGTCCAGCCATGGTATTTCTCTATGCCATGTGCCTCATCTCTTCGCCCAAAGTTTTCACAGGCATGATGATTCATATGCGCCATCGGGGGAACAAGGGGTTGGTAGTGAAGATGGACGATAAAACTAATCATCGGTTTTTAGGAAAATTTCTGCTACGTGAAGACATCGCACGTGGTATCGAATCTCGACAGATTCCCCGAGGATTGGAACTTTGATCGTAAGTGTTTCCCTTCTAAAATGACCATTGTTTATTTTGGGGTAATCTGATCGTTCTCTTTCTACCTTTGCAGCCGAGAGGGACCCTCCTTTACCAGTTGTTGACATTCGCGACTGGGTAAGTCAGGTCTTGCCCCATACTGTGGGGATTCGCGAGTGGTCACACTTTAATGAGAGGTTTAGGCGTAGACTTGTGGCCAGTGAGTCACCTTTGGCTTTAATTGTTGACTTCTATACCGTTATTTCCATCCTCTTATCTCTCTTCTTTGTTTACAGGTCGGAGGGTAGCAAGGAGGGCGATGGCTCCTACACCTACTTTTCGCCAGTTGGGTATCTTAACCGAGCTCGTACTCGCCGTGGCCGCAAGTGAGCCTACTCAGGACGCCACTGTCTCAAAGACTACAACTTCATGCAGGCTTGGCCGCCCAGCTACTTCTTCCCATGCGGGGTTTCCGGCTCCCGCAGTTCATTTGGTAGACGAGTCGTTGGAGGGCGAAGATGAAGAGGCTCTATTAAAGAGGCGGAGGATAGTGGCTGAGACCGAGGGGCCTTCGAAAGGTGAACCCGTATTGGCAGTGTCCGAACCAGACGGGGATACTGGTTTGGGCATTGAAACTGTGCCTCCTCTGATTGTGGAGATGGCTTCTTTGGAATGGGCAAAGCTCGGAGGCCGCTGCAATCATTCTGAGTGGTCTATCTACTTCGCAACAGGCCCGTGCTCCCTTTTCAACCAGCGAGAGGGAAAAGGGTATGGTTGTAGATGACTATGAATCTGATTCAGATATTGACCCCGAGGACATAAGAATGTTTGAGGCGGGGTCCCCTCGGGTTGAGGCGGGTACGGTCAATTCCTCCCGCGTGATCGAGATTTCCCCGGATTGCGATTTATTGGAGGACACAACGAGCCTGGTGCTCCAATTTGCCCTTCTTTGTTCCGCTATGGAAAATAGGGCCCTTCAGGAAATTAGCAACGCTGGCTTGTCATGGGGAGTAGCTGGAATGGCTTTGAGGGTGAGTTGTTTATTGCTTTCTTCATTTTACGTCTTCTAATCTTCCTGAATTTTCTTTGTCCTATTTTATTTCTTCAAACTTTCATTTTGGAGACTGAGAGTCTCCGCCGCGAGGAAATACGGGCTGCCATTTTCCAGAAGATGGTTTCAAAGTACTGCCGATACTGTGACAAGTGTCGTGAGATGCATGCACGACTTAGGGAGGGTGGCAATCTTTAGTCCCATAGGGAGGAGTTGGAGCGGAAGGACGACGACCTGGTGCAGTCCATTGGTAGATGCAGCGAACTCGAGGGGATGCTTAGGGCTAAAGAAGAGGAGCTCGAGGTAGGCAAGAGGGTTACGAGTGAATGTGTTGATCTTAAGGCGAAGGTGGTGGCCTTGCGGGCGGAGCTTGGGCAGAGTTCCACTAGAGTCGCTGGTCTGAGTGTCGAGTTGGCAGAGAGGGTGACCGAGTTGGAGAGGAAAGCGAACGAGCTGGAGAGAGTTGAGGGAGCGCGTATAGAGGCATTGGCAAGGGTCGCGGAATTGGAAGATTCTATCCGCATTCTTAGGTTTGAACGGGCAACTGAAATGGAAACGGCCGCTCTGAAAGAGGCGTGGCTTAATGAGAAGATGGTGGGCTTGAAAGAGATGTCTCGAGCTTGGGTGATCAAATTGTCACTCTTGAGGCTGAGAGGGCGATTGTTGGCTTTGACTCCTCCCGCGCCTGTTCCTCGCCATTTGTACAAGATGTGGATCCATGTTGAGGCTCAGCGGGATATATATAAGAGCTTGTTGGCAGCAAGGAATGTTTCGGAAGTCGCTTTTGAAGAAGTCAGTGTTAAAGCGCGTGAGGCCCGGCTTGCCTGCGGCTATGACCCCGCGACACCGGAGGCTGATGGAGATGATAAGGCCGAGGACGGGCTTGCCTTTGATAATGAACATTCTAATGGAGATGGCGATGGTGAAGGTGAAGTCGCTGAACCAAGCCGAGAGAGAGATGACGATGTGGATGGGGATAATGTCGAGTGAAGCTTTCGTACTTTTGTACTTAGTTTTTTCCTTTTGTACTCAGTTGGTTGGGTGGGGGCCCCTTTTGGCCCTTTGTAAGATGCTATTTTTCCTTTGAATGAAATAGTTGATTCGTCCTTTATCGTATGTCTTTGTCCTTTCCTCCTCCTTTCTTTTCGAATTTATTGGATCTTCTCGCAATAAGTCCCTGACTTTTGATAATTAATTCGAGCGGGGTCGAATTTGACCTGCTAATTCGAGCAAGGTCGAACCTGACTTGCTAATTCGAGGAGGTCAAATTTGACTTGCTAATTTGAGCGAGGTCGAATTTGACTTGCTAATTTGAGCGAAGTCAAATTTTGATTTGTTAATTCGAGCAAAGTCGAATTTTGATTTGTTAATTCTAGCGAAGTTGAATTTTTATTTGTTAATTCGAGTGAGGTCGAATTTATCTTGCTAATTCGATCGAGATCGAATTTGACATGCTAATTCGAGCAAGGTCGAATTTGACTTGCTAATTCGAGCGAAGTCGAATTTTGATTTATTAATTTGAGCGAGTTCAAATTTATCTTGCTAATTCAATCGAGGTTGAATTTGACCTGCTAATTCGAGCGAGGTCGAGTTTGACTTGCTAATTCGAGCGAGGTGAATTTTGATTTGTTAATTCGAGCGAGGTCGAATTTATCTTGCTAATTCAATCGAGGTCGAATTTGACCTGCTTGTTTGAGCGAGGTCGAGTTTGACTTGCTAATTCGAGTGAGGTGAAATTTGGCGTGCTAATTCGAGCGAGGTCGAATTTGACTCTTAGTGAATTCGAGCAAGGTCGAAAGTACGTTTTCTGTGTTGGCATAATGTGTAAACTTGGTGGTTACATAAGAATTCTGTATGTTGCTTTGCTTATTCATTGGAGAAGACTATATGTTGTTGTACGCCCCGCACATACATTCTAGTCCCAGTCTCTCTAGTCCCTTCATCGTCCTACTTGGAGAGGTAGTTGATAGACCAGATGATGAATGTTTCGCCCAAGCATTGGGGTGTCTTAATGTGTGTACGAAATCAAATTTTAACTAGTTGAGTTGTTGCATAGTTGCTTTGTTGAGCATGTGGGTGAGATTCTCACGCATGTTCAGTCTGCATGTTGGAGAGATTCGTATGTTTTCCGGGTTGGTGACCCCGTCCCAGTCTATGCAGACTTTTCCTATTATGGCGTTAAGTACCAACTTGTTGGAGAGATTTGTATGTTTTCCGGGCTGGTGTCCCAGTCCCAGTTTATACAGACTTTTCCCTTTATGGCGTTAAGTACTAACTCATTGGAGGGGGGTTTCACTCGACCGTTGCCCGAAGAATGATATGGCGAGGAGCGTTTTCTTAGTGTACTATTTTGATGGCGTTTGTTCCTTGTTTGCGTATCTGGGAGAGTGCTCCTGTTCTTATCACTATCTAAAAGAAAGACAACAAGTTAAACTAAACGAAATCGTTTGTTACCTCGACCTGATTGGTTGGCGAGGGGAGAGAGGCACTGTAGAACGACTCGTTTTGACCCGTACTCGAATGCTGGCTTCAGATCTGATTCCGGCTCGTGCTTAGCTTCATCGTTAGTCGAATATGGGCATATTATGGACTGACAACTTTACTTCGTGCGTTGGGATCTCGAGCTCGAGTCCCGGTCCGATCCAGTCCCAGGTGCACAAAAATAAGGGGAACATAAGTCATACAACAAACATACTGGTAGGGAAAGCTTGTTATTTTAAAGAATTACACAATAAGCTATCATTCCTTCCTAAGAGAGAGAGGGCAATATGCATAAAGTATAGATTGGTATCTGACGTTAATATAGCAATAAGATTGTTGACGTGCTTAGTGCGTAGTGGCCATAATCCTACTTTGGTAACTCACGCTCACGACATACTAGACTCATCCCTATAGCATGACGTGGCTTTCATGTAGATATCAAACATAATTTCGATTTCATGCAAAGATCTAACCTTGGTTGGTTTGGCTATTTCAAGAGCTTGTCTACAAATTTCTCAAGTTGGTGTTTGTAATGAGAGGGCAAAACTACGAAAAACAGGAAGTGGAACTCCGACTGACTTTAGACCTAGAGGAAACTAAAACTTTGGCTAGAAAATTCCTACAGACGGCGCCAAATTGTTTGACTAAAAAAGTGTTAGACCTTTTTGTTAAACTAGTTAAATTAGAAGATTTGAGGCAAATTCTAGCCAAAGATAATTTATCCTAGATCTGAGATAGAAGATAAGAATAAACAAGCATAACTGAACATAAAATTTTGTTATAGTCACGATTGAATTTCATAATGTAAGAAAAGGATGATTGCTCCCATAATATTAAATGATAGCAAAGAATACATAAATGAAAATAGTCATCGTTCTTGAACAAGGCTGACCTCCATACATTTGACGTAGTTAAATTACGGATGAATACCGGGATTCTAAATTCTTTTCTCCTTTCTTCTCAGCGAAGAGCTTGAGATGAAGGTCCATCTTCATCTTCAGAGATATGTATGTATGTGTGTGTTCTCCTCTCAGCCCTTTTTTGTTACTCTCTCTCATGATATTTATGCAAAAACACTTTCTTTACCCAGCGGTCCTTAACAGGAGTGCCTAAGTTCTTGGAATATCCTATAGAATTTTCATCTAGAATGTTTAATGCTGAACTAGCCGTTCAAGCTGAATTGAATGCTCGACCTCGACCATAGCTGAATCACTCGTCGGTGTATTGATTCTCATACGTGACCTCGACTTGGTTTGACTCTTGGTCGTTCTTCCTTAAGTAAGATTCTCTTGTTCAGATTTTGACATATACAAGTTTATCAACTAAAAAAAATCTCCTAAACCTAAAAGGTGATTATTCCTAAATAGTAGGAAACTAATTAAAATAAATTATTCTTAAATATTAGTAAAGTAATTAAATGACTTTTTTGTTCATTGTGAACTCTATTTTAAAAGGTAAAAAAGGCGGACAACATTTCGCTAAAGGCCTTCGTGCTTTTAGGGGTTGTTTGGTAGGAGATATTAGAAAAAATAATGCAAGCATTAGCTTTATGCATTACTAATACCTTGCTTGGTACATTTTTTCAACATGTGTATAACTAATACTTAGCTATACATCATACTTGGTATTATCCTATGCATTAGTAATGCATAGAAAACCATGACATTAGTAATACCAAGGCTATATGCATGCATTAGTATGTTTAAAGACAAAATTATCCTTAAAGTCCTTTAAAGCTAGAGAATATGGAGGGCATTTTTGTAAACAACTATTTTTCTTAAAAATTATGCAATGTATTATAATTTTAATACACCACACCAAACATTAGATAAGAAATAATATATGCACAATTAATGCTTGCATTACTAACACATGTATTACTAATCCATGCATTACTAAACTTTATTCCGCATTATTCTCATACATCCTACCAAACCACCCCTTAATATTTCTATTATATAGAAAAGCCATGATGGTCGACCAAGGGTAAAACTGTCATTTAGCTAAATTCTAAAAATTGTTTGTTGCGTCTGCCCACACAGTGCAATTTCCAGCTCTCTCTTTTTCCTTCTTTCTTCTTCCTCATTATCTGTAATTTTTCGTATCTTTGGTCTGTATAAATGTTGAGCTTACACTCTGTTTCATCGAGGCTAATCACGTGAATAATTTGCAAAAAAGTAATGCTAAGAGGTAGGTGAATATGCAAAACAATTGGGTCTTTTCATGGATGAGCAGTGTGTTTACCCCTTCAAATTGAACAACTTTGATATCTGCTTTTTGAGGCTTTTGAGGGAGGCATGAATAAGCAGTGCCACGGTGAAATTCGAAAAAGTTTCTATCCTATTACCCTTATGGAGTTGTGGCATTTCTTCAGTAATTTCTCTCCCTCATTGAGCGTTGTTCATAATTGCCTTTTCCTCTTATTGGTGAACAAGTATTATTCTTTGATTCAATATTTTCTCTTTGGAGGACTACTGCAAGTTTGAATAATTATAACGACAAGCAGTTAAAAATGGGACTAGAAGTTCACTTTAAAATGCCTAGACACTACTCCTGAAGTGGTAGTACTAGGTGAATTTATTGAAGGTCTGATAAATAATTACTAAGTTCTCTCACTTGATTCTTGCGGTGGTGTCAAATTTTTTGGAGATTTGACTAATCAGCTTGCGTACACTATGTTTCGGCTAACCTTTTTGTTATATATAAGTCTGAAAATGGAGATTAAGTTTGGGGAGAAACCACATTGTTTCAGAAATGTGCCAATTAGGCACAATCGATCATGTGTTTGATTATATGATCAAAACAAAAATCCTTATAGAAAATGATTAAAGCAGAAGAGTTTAATATTCCTGTGATGGTCATCAGCCTTACTGAGTTCAACTAATATTATTAAGGTAGATATTTTTTTAACTCATTCGGATTAATGGACTCATCCACTGCTGCTCAACTGGTTCTTTCTTTCTTTCTTTCTTTCTTTCTTTCTTTCTTTCTTTCTTTCTTTCTTCTTTTGGGATAAGGGTGAATTTATTTTTTTATTTGTGTGTAGCTGCGTATTCACTTTGCCCGTATGAGCAGGAAATAAAGGTTCCGAAACCTTCAATGGGGAATCCATTTCATTATCCGATTCTATAGCTATTGGTCTTTTATAGAGGTTTTCAGCGAATTCTTTTTTTCATCGACTTCGTGTCTTTTCCTTTAGTATTAATGTAAAGTTCAATAGTTTTCAAGACAAATTAAGGGGGACTCAAATCTGTCTGTGTTCAAAATGATGGTATTAATGAGCATATAGTTTAGTATTGATATTTTGTTAGATATATAGTACTCCCTCCGTTTCAATTTATGTGAACCCATTTGACTGGGCATGAAGTTTAAGAAAAGAGAGAAGACTTTTGAACGTGTGGTGTAAAATGAGGCACATATATTTTGTGTGACTATAAATAATTGTATAAAGGTAAATTGTTTTCAAATAAGGAAATGAGTCATTCTTTTTGGCACGGACCAAAAAGGAAATAGGTTCACATAAATTGAAACGGAGGGAGTAATATTTATGGAGTCTTAGTTATTTTGCTGAGCAACAAGTACTAAATACTAAATTCATACTATTTCGAGCGACAAATTATTTCCATGCTTCCAGATTAAGAGCTTTACATTACCGGTAATGATATATATGAAAGCTCATTATAATAAAGATAAGTGCATACGTGTATCAGTATATTGCTATTTAAGATAAAATTGCTCCGCTACTCAAACAGTAGCCCTTAAGAAATTGTTATGGCTGCGTCGTTCAAGTTTTAAAAAGATGATTATTTTTGCAGTGACTACTCATTTAATATCGTTAAAATTGAAAAGACTGATCATTTTTTTCCAGCAACAACTCATTTGGTACTTAGAAATGTTCATAGTCCAATTCCAGATTGAAACATATGATTATGCAAAAGAAGTTGAGCTATAAGGGTGTACAAAAATCCGTGCTTCAAAGTACACCTACAGGCAATACAAAATGCATTGAGAAACTTCCCCTTAACTTTGTAACGGAGCCAGAAACATATTGCTACAAAAAATAAAGAGAAATTCACATTGGTTGTAATATGTTCATAGATTTTATTCTCTTTTTTTTTTATATGGTTTGATAATTAGCCATTCACATCTTAAAGTTCTAGCATAAACCTTTTCGATGATGGCTAGAATAGGAATGTCTAAGATTCGAAACCTTCAGTAATTTTATTAGAAAACTTTGATATTAATGAACTCTTATACCATTTTGTGTGAATCTATCTTGATAAACACGGATTAGTCGATCCATATTTAGAGATTTTTACACTTGGAAATTGTGAGGAAGATGAAAGTGTTTATCTACCCTACTATCTTTTATTCTTGATTTGTTGCATTAGTAGTAAAATTTATTTTTGTTGGTCTTCTGTTCCTTAATATTAGCAATGGAGGTATTAACTGCTTTAGGTTAGTCAGATCAAAGAATAATATTATTAAGTTGATGTATGTTTAGCATAGGAGTGGACATAGATTCCTTATTTTATCGTATTCTTGAGCAAAGTATATAGTTGAGAAGGGCGCCTTTGAAAGGAAAGATGAACTACAATCAATTTAAGTTCATACTTTGTTGTCTTCAAATTATCTCCTCTCAGCTTTTTGATATTTACAGTAGAGCATCTTTTATCTTATGGAGTTGTTGAATTGCTACACTTTATTTGAGTTATAGGTATATATCTGCGTGTGTCACTTGAACTAACTAAAATTTGTTCTACCGATAATCTCATTCACGTTGCATGTTATCAACAATTTTAAAGAAGTAAACCTTGGATACTAAATAAGAGTGTAAACTATATCTCAAAGCTTGATTTATATGTATTGTAATGGTTTCTTTTATTTATTTTATCAGAAAGTAGAAGCACATTTGAAACTTGAAGTTGGAGGCTGATTAAAAAGAGAAAGCGTCTTCAACATTAATCTATTTGAGTGGACTGCACTGACCAACTCAAGCAAACATGTTGGTGAAACTATATGCTTAAAATACTACATGTGCCTAGAGGAAGCTGAAGCCATTCGGTGAAGTAATTGGATTTTTATCGAGCAAATACATTTACCTTTGCTTCTCAACTAGTGGACGTTTCTAAGATTGTTTAAACTCAAATGGCTGATGCCTGGTACTTTAAAAGAACCTATTATAAGTTGGATGAACAAGAAAAGTAAAGAACATTTCAAGGATGTACCGAATACAATTTCAGCCTGCATTTTTTAGGTATTTAGAACGAAAGAAACATATATGTTTCAGAAATGAAGAATACTTAGTTCACGCACTCGAACACAAATATTTGAACCAAAATGAAAGATGTATATAATATGAATTCCTCAGATCTCCTACTTGTATTTGTATCCCCTCTATATTCAACAACACTTAGTGCTCTTTTAGTCTTTTATGATGAATAAAACTTTGCATTTGCCTATCAAATTTTTTTTAAAACAAACATAGAAACATTGTCAGCTGTGTTGGGCCCATGCAATGCACGGGCTTGCCTCATCTAGTAGTGTAGATAAATGAACAAGGAGGACGAACACTGCAAGTGACTTATTGTACCAATATTTATGTGAATGGTACTATACACTTGGACCTATTTTGGAGTGATAACACGTGTAATGTTTCTTTTTTGTAAGCAAACCACGCGTACCACTGATGTTCATCTACGATTTCTCCAACGTCCTCTACTCTCAGCCCAGAAGCAATATGGCAATCTTCTCTTTCTTCTGCTACCACTCTTCTCCGGCTCCTTCAAGAACAACTACGTTGTTGCTCTGTCATGTCCACATTTACGTTCTATGCTCAAGTTCAGACTTCAGATTATCTCAACTTTCTTCTGGGCTTCACTCTCACTCCTATAAAGTGTAAATCTCTTTGCTTTGGTGAGTTTCAGTTGCCATACACAAATCGAATTTGCTTATTCCATGTTATATCACTCTCTTTCTACTGTTTTTTCTGCAGTCATTTATCCTATCTGTTCTGATTATACTTTTAGTTTGGTTTCTCTTCCATTGTTGCTTCTATTGCTCCGCTCATTCTGGTTAGTTCCGTTTAAATTTCCTCCTCTTGCTTGGTTTAGTTGGATAATCTTGCACACGCATGCATCTGCAATTGAGTTTTTTTTTAATTTCTTAATTTGAGTTCCAAATTGACTCTGGTGTGTGCTTTATTCTACTCAATTGTGGTGAGTTTTACTATATTCTTATAATTCTTTTAATGCACCCGATTATTGCTAATGAGATTATGGTGGGTATATGGCAGTTTCTCTAATCTTTTGGATAGTTTCTTATGACTGTATCCAATTTGTATTGATGGTGTTTGATAATATGCCTAAATCAATTGATTTTTTTTTAATTGTTTTTCTCTTTTGACATATGTTCTGCAACTGCACACATTAGTAGACTCGATTGGCTGAGCACATGCATGTCCAGAATTGGCTTACAAATGAAAGTTCTACCCATTTTCTCTCCTCCAATACTCATCTTTTTCTCAAGTAAAACCTCTTACCAACCTTTGTTTCTCAGTCTCTTGATATTTCATTTGGGTATTCATCTGTGTTTTTATTTGTATATTTTATCCTGTTATCATTTTGGTATTTCAAATATCAAGAAGCATAAATTTTTCTTCATTCCTGATGTTATATTTTTGGTTCCATTGTGGGGTAAATTTGCTAGCTTTGGGATAAGCGAATCGTGTTAGCTCTTGGTTAAATCGAAAAAGTCATCTTTATTAAAGGACATGTACAACTATACCAATGAACGATATGAGAATTTTATCAATTGTAAATAACCTTATCGACTGCAAATGATGTCTTTTAATATATGTGCTCTATCAAGAGGCTTTCACTGTACTGGAAAATGAAACTGTATGAAAGAGATGATGACTATGAGGACAAAAATAGTCATATTGAAAAGGTTGTTAAACCATACATGTCAATTGCTTTGGATTTAGACATTAATAATCTTGCTGTGCATGGACCTGAGTTAGCACTCTATTTGTTTATGGGAGATTTTATTGTAAGATATAACCTGTAATTTACATATGTTTCATGTTGAATTGGGGTATATTTTATGTATATCTCTTTAGTAATCAGAACTTATTTTGAAGAACGGACAAATTAGCCACATCACCCATATGTAAAAAAATGTTGCTCAAGGTTTGCACAAACCATAGTACTATGATTTGAACTTAATTTCAAGTAGTTTTGTTATTTCTGTAATTAGCCAAATGAGATTCAAAAAGCTTCCATTACACTTTATAATCTGAACTGCTCTCCTTATAATCATCAGCAAACTAGACTTTTCCCACTCTTCTTTGATACATATTTATTGGTGATACAACTTTCAAGTATTTGAGGTTACGACTTAGATGTGCTTTACAAGACCAAGTACTATATAATATAGGCAACTTAATATCTCCTTTCCATCCGTTCACCAAGCAAAGGGTTGCTGGGATGGGTTGTTTGGATTCCCAGAGGTATGATTAACTCTATCTCCACCATTCGAGGGTGTCACGACCCGGAATTTCTACCCTCGAGAGTCGTGATGACTCCTACTCGTGAAAGTTAGGCAAGCTTAGTGTTATAGATTTTATTATCCTTTTTCCTTAACCTTTTAACATTTCCAACTTAGCATGCGATTAACAGTAGAATAACCATAATAATAAAAGAAATGCGGAAGACGAAAGCTGCTAATATAACTAAGTACTAGTACAGAATCCAACATGCAACTCTATCTAGAATTTGGTGTTATAATGTCACGGACCATCTACGAATACTACAAACAGTGGTCTGAATGAAAAATACAAATCTGTCTCTGAAATACATAAAAACAGAATGGAAAGGATAGAAGGGGATGCCAAGGCATGCGGACGTCTGCAGGACTACCTCGGGTCTCCGCTGGACTGAAGGCAACAACCTCTCTATGGTCCAAAAGCTCTGGTACCGAGATCTGCACACAGTGCAGAGTGTAGTATCAGTACAACCGACCCCATGCGCTGGTAAGTGTCGAGCGTAGCCTCGGCGAAGTAGTGACGAGGCTAGGACAAGACTACCAAATAAACCTGTGCAGTTAAAGCATATACGGCAAGTAATAATAACGAGAACTAGCAATTAAAAATGGGGGTGGGGGTGGGAAGGGGCATGCTGCGGGGAATATCAAGTACCAACAAAATCTCAGGAGAAAAACATAAAGAACATCTTAAAATTCGCATTAGTAAGAATAAGGGAAAACAGTAACGAATCAATGTTTACTTTTATTCTTTATTGTTGCGGCGCGCAACCCGATCCAAATCATATAACACTGTTGCGGCGTGCAACCCGATCCAAATCATAGAATACTGTTGTGGCATGCAACCCGATCCAAATCATATATCACTATTGCGGCGTGCAACCCGACCCCTCCTATCCATCCTTATTACTCCTTGTTGCGACGTGCAACCCGATCCCATATAATATTGTTGCGGCGTGCAACCCGATCCCAATATACAAATCAACACCAATCACAAAAGAATCCCGACAAGGGAACAATAAGGAAACAACAATATCCTGGCAAGTGAATCAACAACAAGAATAAATACATCCCTGCAAGGGAACCAACAATACGAATTAAATACGTTCCGGCAAGGGAATCAGCTATAACCAAACTTGTACCAACAATTAACTTCACAGATGAAACCTCAACTGGAGCCAATGCTCAACAATAAACAAATACCACAAAGATAATCATAATTCTTGCCCAATACGGAGAATCAACAATTTAGGCATTTGTAGTACTTATTAAGAAACACAACGATTACAATTTAAGACTCACGAGCATGCTTGACAACGATGTATAGATATTTTACACTAGAACATAGCAAATAAAGCACAATTCCTATTCCCTCAAGCTAAGTTTAGACCAAACACTTACCTCGAACTCCCACGACCAACTCAAGCCTCAAACATCGCTTTTCCTTTAGAATTCGCCTCCAAGTTACTTGTATCTAGCCCAAACTAATTTAACAACATCAATAAATGCTAACGAATTCATACCTAATGCTTAATTATAGGTTTTCTATCATTTCCCCCAAAGAGTCAAAAATTGACCCCGGGCCAGCTTGGTCAAAACTAGAGGTTCGGACCGAAACCCGATCACCCATTCACCCACGAGCCCGAATATGCAATTAGTTTCGAAATTCAATCCTAAAACAAGGTCTAAATTCCAATTATTCAAAAAGCCCTAACTATACCAAAATTCTCAATTTCTATCATGAAAATTCTTGATTTTTGATTAAAAAGTGATGAAAAACATTGGGTAATTGAAAGAGTAGAGTTTAGAATTGATTACCAACACTTTGGGGATGAATTTGTGTGAAGAAAATCGCCTCTAGATCTTGGTAGTTCGAAAATATGATAAAAATGAGTTCTGCCCGTTTTTGGTTATGTTTTAACAAGACTGGGCATGCCTTCTTCTCGTTCGCGAAGAGCCTGCCGCGTTCGTGAAGAGCAGCCTTCCTTAGGCTTACGCGATCGTGAGATCTCCTACGCATTTGCAAAGGATAAGCCCCCTGGCCTTCACGTTCGCGGACAAAAGTACGCGTTCGCGTAGAAGAAATGACAAATTCCTAGCTGACCTCCATTTTACACTACACGTTCGTGTGACACCGCGCGTTCGCGATGAGCAACCCCCTAGTACTCCGCGTTCGCGACTGTGGCTACTCGTTCGGGATGGAAAAAACCCTCCCCAGCCCAGCTTGTACTTCGCGTTCACTTGAGCTGCATCGTAAACGCAAAGAACAACACATCAGTACACCAGAAGCAGCAAGACAGTAGAAAATCTTAAGTCCAAAACACCCCGAAACATATCCGAAATTCACCCGGGCCCTCGGGGCTCCAAACCAAACATGCATACTAACTCAAAAATATCATATGGACTTACTCGTGCGATCAAACTAATTAACATCTTTAACAACGAATTTAGCATCAAAATCAAAGAAAAATCTCAAGAACTCTTAAGTTCAAATTTTAACAACCGAGGGTCCGATTCACGTAATATCAAGTCCGTTTCTTACCAAATTTTACATGCTCAACTTAAATACCATATAAGACCTGTATAGGGCTCCGGAACCAAAATACGGGCCCGACTATCAAATTCAAACACATTTAAATTTCCAATAACTCTTATAATTTCAGTTGAATAATTTTCTTCAAAAATTCATTTTTCGGGCTTGGGACCTCGGATTCAATTTCGGTCATACGCCTGAGTCCCATATTTTTCTATGGACCCTTCCGGACTGTCAAATCACAGGTCCGGGTCCGTTTACCCAAAATATTGACCGAAATAATTTTAAAGACCAAATTAGCATTTTTATCGAATTTTCACATAAAAGCGTTCCGGATATACGCCCAGACCGCGCACGCAAATCGAAGTGAGATAAAAGGAGGTTTTTAAGGCTTCGGAATACATAATTTACTTTTAAAACAAGTGATGACCTTTTGGGTATCACAGAGGGAGAATTGGTAATTGAATTTTTTCTTTTTCCTATTATAGTGGGTCATTATTGTTTGTTTTTATTTTCTTAAAGCTACTATTTTTCATCCTCTTCTTTCCTTTGCTCTTTTCATTTGCCATAAACGAATTCAAATTTCTTACTCTCTATTATCATTGATTTTGTATCTCTATAGAGCATTGATTACACACTTTATAATTTAGTGTGATAATAAATTACCTCTTCTCGATCAAACACTAAAACTTTTGCTCCCTTCACCGGCTTTTGTACTCTTCTTCTAGCTCATCCAGAAGTAATGAAAGCTGTATGGGCAAAGGGGTGTGAGGAAATTAAAAGGCATCAATCATGATCTGGTGAGAAACTAGAGAATACCAACCTGATTTTTTATTTTTTCATATATCATGTATGCTATTAAGTGAAACATTTTACCTAATGTTGAGTTAAACAAGTGATACAGTTGCTTGAACGACATTAGTTCTCTGTCAATGTGCTTGTTTTTTCTTTTTTAGCTTGAGGTGTTGGAATTTGGACTTACGTTAATTGGTTATAGCCCGAAAGGATAGTGACGTGGCCCAAGTGGTGAATAAATAAAAGGCCTAATATTAAATATTATATGTGTGGATAAGTGAGACCCAATAAAAGTTGGCATGTGATGGGTATACACTCTTTATAAATAGAGGCTAACCCCCTTTTCCTAGCTATTAGAAAACCATAGCGTATTCTGCCTCTTGAATACGTGGTAACGGTAGACGTCCCATCAGTCAAGTTCTCCGGGTTGTGAGAGCGCGTAGCTAGTGGATTGTGGAAGTTGGTCTCAGACTTAATCGCCGTTTGCTGTCGCTGCTGAATCTATGGAGTTTAACGGTATGCTTCCTTAAACTCTAACTCAAGATTATGATTTTATATCTGTATGATTGTGTCTTAATCTCTGCTATGGATGCGAATTAATAATTTAACAGTTGGTATCAGAGCCACCATAGTTTCGAGATTAAGATCAAGATATAATCTTTAGTTTTCAAACGAAAAGAACTATCGTAAAATTTTAGACGACAACGCTATTTCTCGCCAAAACTGTTTCATCGGTATTTAGCGGCTGTGTTTGATTGAATATGCTGGAAGTTGTGATTGATTTTTATATATAAAATATAATAACAAATTTTGGTAAAACCTTGATGTTTGCTGTTGGCGGAGACATCGGTAAAGGTTTTCTGGAGGCTACGGTTATGTTAAGTTTTAAAGGGATGGACTTGATTCCATTAGTTATGATATTAACGTTTGCGGCTCGTAAATCTATATGGTTATTTTCTTAGTTAAAATTTTCATGTTACAGTGACTATGGCAAACATTAATAATTAAAGTGGCTACTGAGAATTGATTGAGTACCTTGGTTGATGTGTCACTATTGGATTTGTGTCCTGATCTATGTTTATCAATTTTTTATTCGTTAGTTAATCAAAAATCTTGGTTGTATTTGACAATTACAAATTTGTTTATGCCCTTTTAGCTTACTGCAAAAGTAGTACTTAAGAATTGCTGGAAACTTTTATGATAATTTTAGTTGGAGAATGGAATTAATAACTAGATAGAAAAGTTTAAATTACATGGGTGTTATTTTATCACATGTATTAATGTGTATAACTAAGAAATTATGATTAATAAATAGTGTCACCAAAGTGGTCTATATATTTTGAGTCACTAAAAAGTTCTTAATAATATTTACATGTGAGATCATTTAATACATGGATTGAGAGATATGATTAATAAATAGTTTCCACCAAAGTGGTTTGTTTATTTGAGTCATTAAAATATTCTCAATGCACCATGTCCAAATTATCCTTTGCAAGTGTACACTAGTGTTGGAGATTTTCCTTTTAATACTAGTGACGCTAAATTAATGCTAAGGATAAGTTATTGTAAGAGGAGGTTTTGTGTCTCTTACCTAAAGGAAGGACACAATGTATGCCTTGTACTCTTGGATAATAGGGGGGAGGTTTTGTATCTCTTGCCTAAAGGTGAGGATGCAATGAATGCCTTGGACTCGTTGATTTTTTTTAAAAGGGGAGACAGTTGCATCTTCTACCCAAAGGAGGGGTGTAGTAGATGTCTTTGACTCTTTTGATTTATATATTCATGCCCATAATTTTATCTAATTTTGTGTTGTTTGCTTATACAGCTGTTAACAACATGACTACTCAGTTGAATTCCATTGAAACTCTAACTAGTAGCAACTACAAGAAGTGGAAACAGGATGTTGAAATAGTGTTAGGCCTGATGGACCTGGACTTTGCATTGATTGAATAGAAACCTACTAAACCCACAACTACTAGCACTGCTGATGAAAAGGTTAAGTATGAGAAATGGATGGAGGCTAACAAATTGAGTCTTATGATCATGAAGAGATCTATTTCTGATCACATAAAAGGTGCAATTAAGGATAATGGAAATGCAAAAGATTTTTTGAGTGCCATTGGACAGAAATTCCTAGAATCTGATAAAGTTGAGATAGATAGCCTGATTGATTCCCTATCTACCATAAAGTATGACCTTGTAGGTAGTGTTCGTGATCATATTATGAAATTGGTTAACATTGCTACCAAACTGAATAATTTAGGTGTAATCATTACCGATGATTTTCTTGTTCACCAATCTCTAAGGTCCCTTCCTGAGCAGTTTAACCATCTTAAGACAACTTATAATGCACAAAAAGATTAGTGGAGTGTTGATGAACTTATTACTGTTTTTGTGGTAGAGGAAGGGAGGATCCAAAAGGAGAAAGTTGAGGGTGTAGTGAACTTTGTTAGTTCCTCTAGATCAGCTAATTATCCCTCTTATAAAAGAAAAAGTGAATCCAAATTTCATTAAAAGAAACATGGTCAGTCTCATCATCCAGGTGGTAATAGTGGTCATACTAATAAGCCTGGTGTTAACCAAGGTCAGTCTCATAATCCACTTGGTCCTCAAGCTGTAATTAAGAAAGAAATCAAGTGCTGGAATTGCAAACAAGTAGGTCATAAGAAAGCCGGTTGTCCTCTGAAAAAGAAATCAGATAATCTTTTGGATTTTGTTTGCTTTGAAACTAATCTTGTTCATGTTCCTTTAAATTCCTAGTGGTTGGATAGTGGTACAATTGTTCATGTAACCAATGACTTGCAGAACCTTGTAAGCAGACGGAAGCCAAAAAAGGATAAAACTAGTGTTGTTGTGGGCAATGAACTCAAAGCAAAAGTAGAGTTTATAGGGACATCTATTTTATTTTTTAAATATAATTCTAGTATTCATTCAGAAAATACTATTTTTGTACCGTCTATGAGACGGAAATTAGTTTCGATTTCCCTTTTGGACAAAGCTGGTTATTCATTTCACAAAATAATGGTATTATTAAAATTTCCTATAATTCACAAGTTGTTGCTGATGCCTTTTTAAGTGATGGTCTATATTGCTTGAATGAAACTTTTTCTGCAATGCATGTTGAAAATATTGCCCACAAAAGGTCTGCTATTAGTAAAACGTCTTATATATTATGACATAAGCGTCTTGGTCATATTTCTAAAGAAAGAATTGAACAATTGGTAAAGGAAAATATTTTACCTGTTCTTAATCCTAAAGATTTTGAAACTTGTGTGGATTGTGTTAAGGGTAAAATGACCAAAGTTAAGAGAAAGGGTTCTACTAGGAGCTCTGACCTCTTAGAAATTATTCATACTGATATTAGTGGAACTTATGTACCTACTTTGACCAATCATAAGTATTTTATTACTTTTATTGATGACTTTTCAAGATACTGTTATATATCTCTTTTAAAAGAAAAATCTGAAGCACTTGATAAGTTTAAAATTTACAAGACGGAAGTTGAAAAACAGCTTGGGAAGTCCATTAAAATAGTGAGTTTGACTGTGGTGGTGAGTACTATGGAAAATTTTGATGAGTCTGGTCAATGCATGTGGCTTTTTGATTTATTTTTGCAAGAATGTGAGATAGTAGCACAATATACCATGTCAGGTACTCCTGAGCAGAATGGTGTGGTTGAAAGACGGAATCGTACTCTTATGGAAATGACGAGAAGTATGATGTCAAGGAATAGGCTACCTGAGTATCTTTGGGGTGAAGCCTTAAAAACAGCTAGCTATATCCTGAATAGAGTTCCTACAAAATCTGTCTTGAAAATTCCCTTTGAACCTTCGACAATCCAAAACCTAGCTTGAATCATTTTCACATTTGGGGATGTCCAGCTGAAGTTCGTATTTATTCACCACAGAAAAGAAAACTGATCCTAAAACTACCAGTTGTTTCTTTATAGGCTATCCTGATCACTCTAAAGATTTTAGGTTTTTCTAATCTGGGTGTGGCACTAGAATCATTGAGTCAGTAATGCAAAATTTCTTGAGCATGATGTTTGTGATTGTGATTGTTCATGTGGTAAGGAAATTATATTGAAAGAGAAAGAAGTCATTGTCCCTGTACCTGTTGTACATGAAAAGTTGGTAAACCAACCTATTCATAAAGGGGAAATCAAGGGAACAACGACGCTGATCCCATAGTTTCTGAGCAAAATGTACACAATGAACACTCCGCAGGTCACAAAGATAAAGAAGGTCTGCCATCTCTGATGATTTTATCATGTATGTGACTGAAAATCTTAGTGATATTGGAGAGTTGACTGATCCTCTATTATATGCTCAAGTTATTTCCTCTCTATATGTTGATAAATGGTGTGAGACAATGAAAGATGAAATGCGCTATATGGAACATAATAGAGTGTGGGAGTTAGCTGAATTGCCTGTAGGTTTTAGGCCTATTGGTTGCAAATGGGTGTTTAAAACTAAAAGAGACTTCAAGGGAAACATAGACCATTATAAAGCAAGGTTGGTTACTAAGGGTTACAATCAGAAAGAGGGCATTGATTATAAAGAAACATTTGCTCCTGTTTCATCCAAGGATGCATTTCGAGTTATGATGGCTCTTGTGACTCATTTTGATTTAGAGTTGCACTAGATGAATATTAAAACTACTTTCCTAAATGATAGTCTGCTTGAAGAAGTTTACATGGTTCAACTGTCACTACCCTAAACCCAACCCGGTCGTGATGGCGCCTCTCGTGAAGACAAGGCCAGCCGACACACCTCCAATTCACTTAAGAAATTAAAATAATAACTACTAAGTCTTTAATTAGAATTAAAATCCCAAAATAAGCATTTACCAGTATAATTTGCGGAACTAAAAACCAACACAACCCGACATCGGGGTGTCACTAGTCATGAGCATCTAAAACAATACTACAAATCTGAAAGTCTACTCTACTACTAAATAACTGAATCAGAAAGGAAATAAGATAGAGGGAGGTTGCACTGGGCTGCGAATCGCCAAGCAGCTACCTAGTAAACCTCCGAAGATCTGCTGGAACTATCCACCCTCAGTAGTAGCAGGACCTGTAGCGCCCGAATCTGCACAAAGAGGTGCAGGGAGTAAAGTGAGTACTTCCAACTCAATGAGTAATAAAAATAAATGAGGACTGAACGATATAAAATCACGTTAAACACAACATTTAGTTATCAGAGGCATAACAAAAACACAATTTAACTATGAAATCTCATAGAACACCTTCTTAAGTAGTTAAAAAATATATAGGGAAACCAACCAGGAATAGTAAACACATAAGAACTGCCCTTCGGGCACAATAATCATCAATATCAGCCCCTCGGGCTATATCTCATATCACAATGGGTACCCGCACTCATTGGGGGTGTGCAGACTCCTGGAGGGGCCCCTTACGGCCTAAGCGCAATATCAAGCTATCTCGTGGCATCATAAACAGGCTCTCGGCCTCATATCAATATTATGCTACCTCGTGGCGTACAATCTCAGGCTCTTGGCCTCATTATTTAATCAGTATATCATTGTTGCGACGTGCAGCCCGACCCAAAAGAATCCTCACAATACAGTCTCTCGGCCTTACTCAGTCAGAATCTCATAAGCCCCCCGGGCAACAGTAAAATATGCAGCTCCGCTCAAAATATCTTTAAAACATCATTTAAGGTTTCTAAAACAGATTAACATAGCTGAGTTTTGAAAACATTGAAAGATATGGCATGGATGAACACAAGAATGAAATCAAACAATGAGGAAAATATCATTAACGATCCCCTAAGGGTTCAAACAGTTGGCACAAAGCCCAAATATGACATTTAGCCTAAAGTATAATAATATCAAACAATTAGCTACCAGATATACAGAAAAATAGTCATTCGGGATGGACTAAGTCACAATCCCCAACGATGCACGACCCCATGCTCGTCATCTAGCATGTACGTCACCTCAACAAAGCCGAACGTTGTGTAATCCGGGGTTTCATACCCTCAGAACAACATTTAAAATTATTTCTCACCTCGAACTAGCCCGAAAAGCTACTCTGCAACATGCTTGCCTCTCGAACCAACTTTCGAGTTCTCCAAATCTACCAAGTTCAGATTTTTATCATCAAATTATGCTAAACGAACGAATTCCAAATGAAAAATATCGATTTTAAGCACAAAATCCGAAATCAGTCAAAACCCGACCCCCGGGCTTGCGTCCCGGAACTGGACAAACTTTATACCAAAATGTTCTTCATCATCTCACGAGTCCGTACATATAATGAACTCGAAAATCGGAGTTCGTTTGACCCCTCAAATCATCCCTAGAAGGTCTCATAATCTCAAGCCCTAACTCCACCTTTTTACTGATTTTCATGAATTAAACACTGATATTTTGTTCCTTAATCACAAATAATCAAGTTTTAGGGTCCAAAATCCTTACCTAAATGAATAACAATGATTTCCTCTCTTCAAAATCGCCTCAAAGCTCTTTTCCCGTTCAAAAATGGTGGAAGTTAGGTTCAAAGTCGCGGAATAGCCTTTTAAAACATTCTGCCCAGGCTTCATCGAGTTGTACCTTGCGCTGTGCAGGATGTACATCCTATAACAATTTTCCTCTGCTGTACACCTTCTGCTAAAACGCCTATAACTCCTTGTAGAAATATCCAAATGACAAACGGTTTGAAGATTTAGAGACTAGACTTGAATATCTTTAATTTGATAGGTTGTACACCATATAATGCTTTATATATTACGAGATATGAGCTTCTAAAGTCGGCTCCATGCATCAGAATATTCTGTCGAATCTGCTCCACCAGCCATCTTCAATCGATCATAAATTTGATAAAATGTCAAAATCATGAATGATTTAACTTTCTAGAAACTAGAATGCAAGGGCAATAACTTTTATGGTTTGCAAATTTTCAAATTCTTTATATATTTCGAGATATAAGCTTCCAAATTCATCTCTGTGATTGCCCTAGTTGCTGTCAAAATAGCTTTCTGCAGAAAATTTCAGCAACTCTGTGGTCCGAAATTCATTCCGTTAACCTTCCGAAATCCACCCGAGGCCCTCGGGACCTTAACCAATTATACCAATATGTCCCAAAACATGATACAAACTGGATCGAGGCCTCAAATCACATTAAACAACGTCGAAATCATGAATCGCACTCCAATCCAAACTTTATGAACTTTGAAATTTCAAACTTCTACATTCGATGCCAAAACCCGTCAAATCACGTCCGATTGACCTCAAATTTTGCACACAAGTCATATTCGACATTACGGACCTGCTCCAACTTTCGGAATTGGAATCCGACCCCGATATCAAAAAGTCAAACTCTCGGTCAAACTTCTCAAAAACCTTCAAATTTCTATCTTTAGCTAAATGACTTCAAAATGACCTACGGACCTTCGAATTCAGTTTCCATCACGCTCCCAACTCCAGAATCACCATACGGAGCTATTTCTAGACTCGAAATCCCAAACGGACATCAATATCACTGAAATGCACTTCAACCTAGACTGATGAAATTCCTCAAAAATGCTAACTTCCACAATAGGCGCCAAAACGTTCTCGGGTTTTCCAAAATCCGATTCGGACATACGCCCAAGTCTGAAATCACTATACGAACCTGCTGGAACCTTTATATCCCGATTCCGAGGTCGTTTACTCTAAAATTTAGTCATAGTCGATTCTTCCAACTTAAGGTTTCTGAAATGAGAATTTTCTTTTCAATTTGACTTCGAACTTCCCCGGATTCAACTCCGACCACTCCTACGAGTCATAACACCTGAAATGAAGCTGCTCATGACTTCAAACCGCTGAACGACGTGCTAGAGCTCAAAACGACCGGTCGGGTTGTTACATTCTCTCCCACTTAAACATATGTTCGTCCTCGAACGTGCTAAGAACTGTGCTGGAGTTGTCCGAAATCACTGTCTAACACCTCGAGCCCCTACCCGTGCTACCACAACTCAGCTGGGCACCCTAGCTCGATCAATCTGAAGATATCCCTTTTTAGTTAAGCAAATAAGCCTTAGAGCCCAATTCCAACATCCAGAAGTCTCTGACAGGCCTGTTCCAACATACGCTCACCGAATCAATAATTACACGTACCTTAGCTGAATTCACAACTTGCACCACTTTATTCACAGGACCACAATAACATTCTCTAATCAAATTAATCGAAATTCCACGAATCTGATGCTCCCATTGAACCTCATGACCTACATAGGTCTTGCTCTAACTCTTACAATACCGCCACGACAGAAGAGATGTGTAGAAATTCATAACCAACTGCCGAATCAACAAATCATTGGGTCTATACTCCTGACAAAAACCATCACCTCATTCTAAACCAAGTAATGGTCTTAGCTCATTAATATACTTCATATAATCAGATTGCACTGACCCTAAATCCAATGATCTCGCCTCACCTAGTACAAACTGCTCAGGCAACAAGTCACCCCAGACAAGACCAAAAGTCTCATATGATGCCACAATGTGTCAATAGGCTGCCAATTCGAACGCGATATAAAAGGAAAACGAACTCTGGAAGGGACTACTCAACTCGCACAACTAATATGAACTTTCCTCAGAAAATGGGAAACAAACACACATAAGATGAAGTATGAAAACTGTATTTAACATCACACTGTTGTGGCGCGCAACCTGATCCAAACAACATACCCATGGTGGCATGCCACCTAATCCACACATAAAATTCACCTAAGAAGATGCACATCGAGCCAAATTGCTCATTACAACAAAATACCGAATATCAGTCACAAGCATGCTAAGTGCATAATACCATCTCTAAAGGGACATATAGCGCTATGAACTACAAAACTCAAGCACAACTGAGGTGCGATATACGATCTGAATCTCAAGAGCCATTTTGCTCATATAACATCATCTCTACGCGGAACCTCAACACATAAGCAATTCACCAAGCTGTCTCACAACTCACACGACGCAATATATCATTGCATGAAATAACTGACAACGAAATAACACCCTGACTACTCTTCCATAAGGAGCGCATTACTGAAATGAACACATCTAGCCTGATATAGAGCCCATATTCACATTTGAATCCATCCACAGACCTCAAACTGATTCTAATCGCACTGAAATAGGCTAATAACCTTTCAAAGGTCCATAATAACTCCTTTTTTTTTTTCTCATAACACATAAGAACAACCATCATACACGGAGTAATCATCCACAGTCCACAACCCAATACATCAAGTGCCCTCCAGGCATCAATTCCCAAATCAACGATATCACCACAATCTTCATATTTGGTTTAACTCTTCGACCAATTCAGTGACCACATGCCACACTTATACAAATTTCCCGTGGGGCACGCCCCCACAACCTTTCGTGACAGATAACAGGTATGTACATCCAAACCACCGGCCCCACTAATGCTAAAAAGCGATCAAGAATCCTTAGCCAGGATGCAAAGACTTTTCACAAAACACCGATCTCAGGTGACGCTGAAGGCAATACCCACTTACTTTAAACATCAAAACCCCTTTCCTGCTCATCCGAGCTCATGACATCCTTGTCAATACCGAACTGCAACCTTGATCCTCACTTTAAATTCCATACCACTCACTGTACCTATCATGCCAATATACGATAGAACACGATTTTCATCATAACTCCGGAACCGCTAATAGATTAATACTTCATCATATAAAAACCTTTTACTTAACTCACTTCAGGAGAACCATAGCAACACACAAGTGAATTCTCATAACCGTAGAATATGCAAATCTCCAAGTAGTGGTGTAAACCACTATAACCCTTTTGGGATCCGCCTACACGTAATAGGCTACAATAGTAGAATACTTCTAAATAACATCAATTACGGCAGCCGGCAAGCCTTACACGTACCGTCACAAATCACTTGCATAACTTGATCACGTTGAAGGAACTGATCACTACCACCCACATGCCCATTCTGATAATCCCTCTACGAATCCGAATCATTTTTTCATTTTTCCTCCCAAATGCTACACTACAAGTTCAAACATCCTAGAACATTCTGGGCCTCTTCTCATAAGCTGCTACAAAAGCTCGATTCTTAACCGTACCTATAGGCTCGAAATCATTAGGCACCACACCTTACCCCTTTGAATTCACTAAGACCGTTATTGAGAGTCACCTACTCTTGCTTGGTCCCGAATATAATCAACTCCCAGGCTCCGCTGGCACAGGAACACCCATCTCAATGAAGCACTCAGCTGGATCACTTCCCTTGTAAACCACTCTGTACAAAGTATAAATCCAGAATCTTCCCAAAGCCTGAACATGAGCCAGTAAGGCCAACTATAACACATCTTTGCCAATTCCTTTGTTCAGATACCACTCACATTCTTTTCCCTCAGCCAAAATAACTTACCAATACGCCGATAACCCGAAACCTCACAAGAAGATAACCATACAACCCAATCGTAGGCGGCGGGACTCTCCCACTTAGCTTGAAGCCACCATTACACAAATCTAGGACCCACCAAGATTCTTTCTTCATTGTTGGCATGCTCTTGCATAACCAGTCGCCAAATCCTTCGAAATCTTTCTGTAAAACTCTTTACGGATACTCTGAATCATTAACCACATTCACATGACCGATCTCTTTACCGTATGGCTAGTAGAATTCTTCGCAGAAGCTTCGCCAACCACGAGACCGCTAACCTGCTCATAGGGAATAACCCCTTGTGGAAATCACTCTCCGACATCTTCCAATGTCGCTGCATGAGGTACAATCACTATGGCATCAATAACCCCTCCTGAGCTCGTGCTCCTTCACCAGCTGCACAAGTCCATTCACTCCTCGTGGACATCAACTAGATGTGCGACAATATCCTCTAATTCAAAGTTATGTTGTACCCTCCTTCATATCAAGTAGCTCCTTTCCATCATATCAAGTCTCCCGCCGTACAATAGTTGATATTTCAAATTAAGTCCGTAGACCCAGCCACTGAATCCACATACTGCTTTTTCACTCTCCCACCTTGGGCAGTCTCACTTCTTTAAGAAACTACTCTACCTTCACTTCTTACATCGGGCCTTCTGGAAGTTTAACCACTGCATGAAATTCCCCACACGTCCTTCCTCATCCTTTGCTGCTCAGCTAATGCCTTAGATCGAAATTTATCTCGGTAGCATTTGAACCAATAGACCACGACTCACTTTTAAACCTTTCCGAAGATCATCTTTCTTGAGCCGTCAGTATTAGGAATACACATTCAATCTTGAACCACCGCACCCCGCGATCTTTGACAGCCATTTCTCCAATATTATTTCACAATATCTTGCCCCAAAGGCGAATAGCAGAAGACCATAACACCGACGAACTTAACACATTCAATCGAGGACGACGATACCACGTCGTAGATGAAAGTTCCACCACACTTGAAAACACCAAGTCTCGTTACTCCATCGATCCAAATTTGGACATGCATAGGCCAATTGCTTTTCCCCCTTCGGAGATGAAATACCAAATCTCAGAATCATGCACTGAGAAAACTCCCTTCCAAATCATTCACTGCCCCACATATAGGCAAGTATCCTACTATCATATTGACACTGTGCAATAACCAATCATGAGCAATCATAGTGATCTATGCATAGTTTCAAAGCTCTTAGGAATACTGTTACTGAGCTGAAATGACAAGATATTCTCCCGTAAGGCAACGACAATAGCTCAATCAACAATATTGGGAGAAACATCCCACACCACATCTGTAGTGCCATTACAATCCTTCAATTCTCGATTTATAACCAGCGGTTCGCGTCGCGTAAGATTGAGTAGGAAGGAACCAAGGGCATAAGCTTCAAGGAATCAGATCGCACGATGAGGAATCAAGAAGGGAATTACTCCTAACAGCCCTATAGCCTCCCGAAGATAAGTACTGACGTTTCCGTACTAATCCGCGAGACTCTACTAGACTTGCTCATGACTCGTGAGACCTAAGGGAACCTAGTGCTCTGATACCAACTTGTCACGACCCTAAACCCAACCCGGTAGTGATGGCGCCTCTCGTGAAGACAAGGCCAGCCGACACATCTCCAATTCACTTTAAGCAATTAAAATAATAAGTACTAAGTCTTTAATCAGAATTAAAATCCCAAAATAAGCATTTAACAGTATAATTTGGGGAAATAAAAACCAACACAACCCGCCATCGGGGTATCACCAGTCATGAGCATCTAAAACAATACTACAAATCTGAAAGTCCACTCCACTACTAAATAACTGAATCAGAAAGGAAATAAGATAGAGGGAGGTTGCACTGGGCTGCGAATCGCCAAGCAGCTACCTAGTAAACCTCCGAAGATCTGCTGGAACTATCCACCCTCAATAGTAGCAGGACATGTAGCACCCGAATTTGCACACAGAGGTGCAGGGAGTAAAGTGAGTACTTCCAACTCAGTGAGTAATAAAAATAAATGAGGACTGAACGATGTAAAATCATGTTAAACACAACATTTAGCTATCATAGGCATAACAAAAATCAGTAAACACAATTTAACAATGAAATCTCATAAAACACCTTCTTAAACAGTTAAACAATATATAGGGAAAACAACTAGGAATATTAAACACATAAGAACTGCCCCTCGGGTACAATAATCATCAGTATCAGCCCCTCGGGAAATATCACAGAACAATACCAGCCCCTCGGGCTATATCTCATATCACACTGGGTACCCGCGCTCACTGGGGGTGTGCAGACTCCTGGAGGGGCCCCTTACGGTCTAAGCGCAATATCAAGCCATCTCGTGGCATCATAAACAGGCTCTCGGCCTCATATAAATATCATGCTACCTCGTGGCGTACAATCTCAGGCCCTTGGCCTCATTATCATAATCAGTATATCATTGCTGCTACGTGCAGCCCGACCCAAAAGTATCCTCACAATACAGTCCCTCGGCCTTACTCAGTCAGAATCTCATAAGCCCCTCGAGCAATAGTAAAATATGCAGCTCAACTCAAAATATCTTTAAAACATCATTTAAGGTTTCTAAAACAGATTAACATAGCAGAGTTTTCAAAACATTGAAAGATATGGCATGACTGAGCACAAGTATGAAATCAAACAATGAGGAAAATATCATTAGCGATCCCCTAAGGGTTCAAACAGTTGGCACAAAGCCCAAATATGACATTTAGCCCAAAGTATAATAATATCAAACAATTAGCTACCAGATATATAGAAAAATAGTCATTCGGGATGGACTAAGTCACTATCCCCAACGATGCATGACCCCACGCTCGTCATCTAGCATGTACGTCACCTTAACAAAGCCGAATGTTGTGTAATCCGGAGTTTCATACCCTTAGAACAACATTTAAAATTATTACTCACCTTGAACTAGCGCGAAAAGCTACTCTGCAACACGCTTGCCTCTCGAACCAACTTCCGAGTGCTCCAAATCTACCAAGTTCAGATTTTTATCATCAAATTATGCTAAACGAACAAATTACAAATGAAAAATATTGATTTTAAGCACAAAATCCGAAATCAGTCAAAACCCGACCCCCGGGCTTGTGTCCCGGAACTGGACAACTTTATACCAAAATGTTCTTCATCATCTCACGAGTCCGTACATATAATGAACTCAAAAATCGGAGTTCGTTTGACCCCTCAAATCATCCCTAGAATGTCTCATAATCTCAAGCCCTAACTCCACCTTTTTTACTGATTTTCATGAATTAAACACTGATATTTTGTTCCTTAATCACAAATAATCAAGTTTTAGGGTCCAAAATCCTTACCTAAATGAAGAACAATGATTTCTTCTCTTCAAAATCGCCTCAAAGCTCTTTTCCCGTTCAAAAATGGTGGAAGTTAGGTTCAAAGTCGCGGAATAGCCTTTTAAAACATTCTGCCCAGGCTTCATCGAGTTGTACCTTGCGCTGTGCAGGATGTACATCCTATAACAATTTTCCTCTCTGCTAAAACGCCTATAACTCCTTGTAGAAATATCCAAATGACAAACGGTTTGAAGATTTAGAGACTAGACTTGAAGATCTTTAATTTGATAGGTTGTACACCATATAATGCTTTATATATTACGAGATATGAGCTTCTAAAGTCGGCTCCATGCATCAGAATATTCTGTCGAATCTGCTCCACCAGCCATCTTCAATCGATCATAAATTTCTAATAAAATGTCCAAATCATGAATGATTTAACTTTCTGGAAACTAGAATGCAAGGGCAATAACTTTTATGGTTTGAAAATTTTCAAATTCTTTATATATTTCGAGATATAAGCTTCCAAATTCATCTCTGTGATTGCCCTAGTTGCTGTCAAAATAGCTTTCTGCAGAAAATTTCAGCAACTCTGTGGTCCGAAATTCATTCCGTTAACCTTCCGAAATCCACCCGAGGCCCTCGGGACCTTAACCAATTATACCAATATGTCCCAAAACATGATACAAACTGGCTCGAGGCCTCAAATCACATCAAACAACGTCGAAATCATGAATTGCACTCCAATCCAAACTTTATGAACTTTGAAATTTCAAACATCTACATTCGATGCCGAAACCCGTCAAATCACATCCGATTCACCTCAAATTTTGCACACAAGTCATATTCGACATTACGGACCTGCTCCAAAATTTGGAATAGGAATACGACCCCGATATCAAAAAGTCAAACTCTCGGTCAAACTTCTCAAAAATATTCAAATTTCTATCTTTAGCCAAATAACTTCAAAATGACCTACGGACCTTCGAATTCAGTTCCCATCACGCTCCCAACTCCAGAATCACCATACGGATCTATTCCTAGACTCGGAATCCCAAACAGACATCAATATCACTGAAATGCACTTCAACCTAGACTGATGAAATTCCTCAAAAATGCTAACTTCCACAATAGGCGCCAAAACGTTCCCGGGTTTTCCAAAATCCGATTCGGACATACGCCCAAGTCTGAAATCACTATACGAACCTACTGGAACCTTCAGATCCCGATTCCAAGGTCATTTACTCTGAAATCCAATCATAGTCGATTCTTCCAACTTAAGGCTTTTGAAATGAGAATTTTCTTTTCAATTTGACTCTGAACTTCCCGGAATTCAACTCCGACCACGCCTACGAGTCATAACACCTGAAATGAAGCTGCTGATGACTTCAAACTGCTAAACGGTGCACTAGAGCTCAAAACAGCCGGTTGGGTCGTTATATCAACCTGAAGTGTTTAAAGAAGCTGGTAAAGAACATATAGTATGTAAGCCTAACAAATCCATATATGGCCTTATACAAGCCTCCAGGCAGTGATACTTGAAATTTGATAAAATTATTACAAAATTTGGATTTGTGGAAAATAAGCTTGATCCATGTGTTTATCTCAAAATAACTAATGACAATTTTATTATTATGGTTCTATATGTTGATGACATTTTGCTTGCCACAAATGATTTGGGCTTGATGAATGAGATCAAACAATTTTTGTCTAGGTCTTTTGACATGAAAGATCTTGGTGAAGCCTCTTTTGTTTTTGGGATAAAAATTAAAAGAGATAGGTCACGTAGTTTATTGGGTTCATCACAACGTTCTTACATTGAGAGTGTTCTTAAAACTTTTAACAGGCAAGACTGTAGACCTGGTGTTGCACTTGTTATAAAAGTAGACAAACATAGCAAGGATCAATGTGCGAAAAATGAAGTTGAAATGAGAACCAGGAAAGATGTGCCATATGCAAGTTGTTGGTTGTTTGATGTACATACATGTTTGTACAAGGCCTGATATTGCATTTGTTGTTAACATGTTGGGAAGATTTTCTTCTAATCCTGGGTGGGCACATTGGGTGGCTGCAAAGAAAGTGATGAGATATCTACAAAGTATCAAAGACTTCATGCTTGTGTACAAAAAAGTTGATAATCTGGACTTGCTAGTATATTCGGATTCTGATTTTGCAGGTTGTCAAGACACTATGAAATCAACTTATGGGCATATTTTTATGTTGGCTGGAGGTGCTATTTCTTGGAAAAGTGAGAAACAGAGTATCACTGCTACATCCACAATGGAAGCTGAGTTTATTATTTGTTTTGAGACTGTTTCACATGCTGTCTGGATGAAGAATTTCCTTACTAAATTGCAAATTATAGATTTTATATCTAAGACGGTGATTATTTTCATTGACAACAGTGCAGTTGTATTCTTCTCTAAGAATAACAAGAGAACAAGAGGCTCTAAGCATGTTAGCCTTAAGTTTCTTAAGGTTAGAGACATAGTAAAGGAAGGTGATATACATATTGAGCATATTAGCACAAAATCTATGTTGGCTGATCCTTTGACTAAAGGTCTTAGGCCTGTAGTGTTTGATGAACATGCTAAAAATATGGGTATTTTAGAGTTTTTTGATGTGCTTTTGTCATGACTCTAAATCCGGACCCGGTCGTGATGGCGCCTCTCGTGAAGACAAGGCCAGCCAACTAGTCCCAATTCAATTTTTAAAATAGTCAAACAAATATAAAAGCAGTCTAACTATGAATTAATGATAATGAGTAGCGGATATACAACCCAACACAGCCCTAACCGGGGTGTCACAAGTCACGAGCATCTAGTAGGATATAAATACAACTGAAAGCCTGGAGTGTACAAATACAGTCTACTAAAATGAAGAGAGAGAAAAGCAGTGCTGCGAATGCCGACAGCTACCTTGCTAAACTTTGATGACTCTACCTCCGATCAGCCAAAACCCGCTACCGGGTGTATAAATACCTGAATCTGCACACAAGGTGCAGGGAGTAAAGTGAGTACTCCAACTTAGTGAGTAACAAATGTAAATAAAGACTGAAGGCAAGAAATCACGTAAAGCATACCAAGATGCTGTATAGAAGCAGTTCAAAACCAGTAAGAAAGCACTGAAGCTGTAAAAACCTCTTAAAATATCTTAGCTCAATTTAAACTTCTTTGAAAATGGCTTTTTCAACGGTTACGCAAATGAATGCAAAATAGTTAGAGCAGAGAAGCACAGAAATTTGCCCCTTGGGCACAAATACCATAGTTTAACAGGTAAAATGACAAGTAAATATGAAAGACAAACAAATAAAGGTTCGCCCCTCGGGCACAATGTCAACAACTCCGCCCCTCGGGCAATATCTCAGAACAATACCAGCCCATCGGGCAATCACATAGAACGGTACCAGCCCCTCAAGCAATCACACAGAACAATACCAGCCCCTCGGGCTATCACATAGAACAATATCAGCCCCTCGGGCTATCTCTCACATCACAATGGGTACTCGTGCTCACTGGGGGTATACAGACTCCGGGAGGAGCCCCTTACGGCCCAAGCGCAATATCAAGCCATCTCGTGGCATCAAATCTAGGCCCTCAGCCTCATATCAGTCAAGCCACCTCGTGGCGTATATATGTATCTCAGGCCCTCGGCCTCAAAAACAATATCAACAAGCCACCTCGTGGCGTACATATCTCAGGCCCTCGGCCTCAATCAGTATTAATGTTTTCTCACAACTAGGCCCTCGGCTTACTCAGTCAAAAATACTCACAAGCCCCTCAGGCATTAGTAAAATAGTATTTCTCAGTCCAAAACATCATTTAAAAAATCATTTAAGTCTCAAAACGGAGTAAAAATGGCTGAGTGGTAAAATAGTGGAAAATAACATGACTGAGTTCAATTAATAAGTCAAAGCAGTGAGGAAATAGTAATAAAAATCCCCGAAGGGTTCAAATTGTTGGCACGAAGTCCAAATATAGCAATCAGCCCAAATCATGATGATAACAAATAAGTTTAAGTCAAATACGCGGTTAAATCATCAATCGGGACAGACCAAGTCACAATCCCCAATAGTACACGACCCCACGCTCGTCATCAAGCGTGTGCCTCACCTTAATATAGCACTACGATGTGCAATCCGGGGTTTCAAATCCTCAGAACATCATTTACAATCATTACTCACCTCTATCCGGTCCGAACTCTAGCCCACTGCCTTTGCCTCTCGAATCGGCCTCCGGATGCTCCAAATCTAGCCGAAATCAGTACTAAACCATCAAAATGTGCTAAGGGAACAAAGCCCACTCGAAAATAATTAAATTACCACAAAATTCTCGAAATAAGTCAAACCCGATCCCCGGGCCCACATCTCGGAATTTGACAATTCACAAAATTAGAATCCTTATACTCTCACGAGTCTAACCATACAAAAATTATCCAATTCCGATACCATTTGGTCATTCAAATTATCATTTTATATTTTTGAAAGATTTCACAATTTTCTTCCCAAATTTCATCCCAAATCACGAATTAAATGATGAATTCAATGATAGATTCATGTACTCTAGCCAAATCTGAGTTAGAATCACTTACCCCGATGAATTTCTTGAAAAATCTTCGAAAAATCGCCAAAATCCGAGCTCTCTAGGTCAAAATATTAAATGAAACCCAAAACCTCGTATTTATAGAGTACCCCACAGATTTTCGCCTCCGCGGACCGCACAAAATCGACCGTGGCCGCACAGGCTTTCCTCTGCAGTGATAGACTTTAGTATTTTGGCCATAACTTTCGCTACAGATGTCTACATTGCGATATCTTTACCTTTCTAGAAACTAGACACGAAGGGACAACTTTTGTTTTTGAATCATCTCAAAATTCCTTGTAGATCAAAAGATATGAGCTTCCGAAGTAGAACCAGTGAAATGTCCTCCACCGCGACCGCACTGCATTTTGTGCGGCCCGCACAACACCTACTGCGGCTGCACTTCATTTTGTGCGGTCCTCACATCACATACCGTGGCCGAACTTCTTTTTGTGCGGACCGCGTGGGTGGGTTCCGAGGCCTGCAACCCTTCTCGACCTGCTACAACTATGATTTTTGGCCTAAAACATCCCCGAATCTACCCGGAACTCCCGGAACTTCAAACCAATTGTACCAACACATCCCATGACATTATTCAAACTTGTTCCAAACTTCGGAACGCTCACAACAACATCAAATCACCAATTTAACATAGGATTCAAGCCTAAGATCTCCAGGAACTCTTAAATTATGCTTTCGATCAAAAAGCCTATCAAATCTCGTGCGAATGACCTGAAATTTTGCACATACATCCCAAATGACACAACGAAGCTACTGCAACTATCAGAATTCCATTCCGACCCCTATATCAGAATCTCGCCTATCAACCGGAAAATGCCGAAATCTTAATTTCGCCAATTCATGCCTAAACCTTCCACGGACTTCCAAAATGCATTCCGATCACGCTTCTAAGTCCCAAATCACCTAACAGAGCTAACCAAACCATAAAAATTCCAATCTGAGATCAAATACACACAAGTCAAATCTTGGTCAAATCTTTCAAATTTTAAGCTTTCAACTGAGACTGTTCTTCCAAATTCATTCTGATTAACCTGAAACCCAACACTAATGATTTACATAAGTCACAATACACCACAAGGGCAAGTCATGCCCGAGAACTGGAGAGCAAAGTGCAAAGCTCAAAACGACCAGTCTTGTCGTTACATCCTCCCCTACTTAAACATATGTTCGTCCTCGAACGTGCCTGGAGTTGTTCCAAAAGCCAACCAATTGCTGAATAACCTCACCATGCACATACCTGGGGGTGATCCCACGTCACCCTATCTCACATGGTCTGATAACACATAGTAACTGAAATTTCACAACCCAATCTAACCCATAAGCCTTAAAACCACATTTCCACTTCTGAAATCATTCACAAGATTAGAATCTCACATCTATATTCAGAATAAGCCCGAACAAGCTGTGTCACTCATACTTGCAATCTCAGGTGCAATTGCTTGATATACCACATGACTCAAACACTCGTAGTGATAACTTCTAATTACAGCAGCTGCACACAACGCCCGAACACCGATAGAAAAACTCTTATAAACTAAAGTCTCACCCCAACACTTTCATATACTGCCAATGATCACTAAAACATGCGGTAAGCCATAACCATTTCCCAGATCAATCATTCAAGAAGCCACTCCTCCTTTGGCAGATACCATAGCAAATTTCTGAGCCGAAGCTCGATATTATCCTTCCAACATGCTGAAATCGAATCCGTTCATATTCATTAATGATCCCAACGATCTCCTCTAATCCAACACACTACTTTGGTGACATGGCACATCAGTACAGGCCTAAGCCACCACTTGCATAATACGCACACCAATAAGCAACAGTCAGAACATACCTCCAATCATGAAATGACTCAAATGAAAGAGCTGTACCTCAAGCTCACCAGTACCACCACAACACAAGGCTGAGAACCCATCTCGCATCATAGGAACAAAATACATGAATCTAACCCTCAAGGTCATACCTCCACATAACTTTGCTGCGATGCACGATCCCATCCAACACTACTCTACATGAACCACCTCAAGTTACTATGCTCGAAATCGACAACCACACACAATTTGATATCTGGGACCAAAACAAATCATCATACCCACGGTAGAGCAAATAACCTACACCAACAAACCCGAAAGGACATAACCAATACACCATTCACCGAGTAATACCCAATTTCTCTTCCCGCTCGAATTCCACTATGAAACCCCAATAGAACCGCACTCTAGGTGCCTATAACCAACAAATCACAACACCTCTCTCAGCAATACAATTCGGAGCCAACCAAGCCGACTCAAGTTAGAACACGCATCCACATTGGCCTGCCAATGAACTCCTCATCAAGGAAATCCTGAGGCTATTCCTTCAACTTCTCTAACTCTGCCGGTGCCATATTATACGGTGCCCGACATCAAATCAATACCGAAATCAACCACCCTGCCCGACGACATGCCCGGCCACAAGAAACACATCCGAAAAGTCTATCCCGACTAGAACCGAATCAATGGTAGGAGCCTCTACATTGACATTTATCACGAAAGTCCACATAAGAAAAATAATTCTTCCCAGCCGTCCACTGGGTCTTCAAAATATAAAACCACTTCAATAGGACATAATCCGTCGAACCTCGCCACTCAATCCATGGCATTTCCAGCATAGCCAACAGCGCCGCCTTAGTGCAATAGTCCAAAATGACGCAACACGGAGACAACCAGTCTGAACCCAATATCACATCCAAATTCTAACATACCAAGCAACAAAAGATCCGCTCGGGTAACCAAACCCCCAATAATCACTAAACAGTGCCGATACACATGACTCACAATTACAATATAGCCTAAATGTGAGAACTTCCCTGCCTCCAAATCCATATGGCAAATGACTCAACACATCTGACCCCAATTTCGTCGTCCGAATGCATACCGCACCTCGAATACCCAATCATTCCACGAAAGATACTCTAAAATTCCTCTTTGTCACCAAGCAAACTCGAATATTAGTAGTTGATCTAACAAGAAAGCGCCGCAATGCCACCGAAGTACCATCAACTTAATCACATTGCCTTTTCTGAAACATATACCCTCGTCAAATCACTCCCATTTAGTAATACCATTTCCTTAATCACTTGGAGATCATCCCCTAATCATCTGAAGTTCATTTCTCTAATCATCTGAAACTGCCCGTGCTGCCTAAGAATTTTATGACTTTCCGTTAAAAACTGAACCGTAACCTTACACACGCAAATCTCAATCCTCCACAACATACCGCATATACCATACCATCCTTGGATAACATGAGAACTTCATCTCCCTTCCGAGCCACAAACATCTACGTACTCAACTAGTCAAGAACTTTCCATTGATCCCATCTTGAAGAAAATCACTATGCATCCTATGCTACTCATGCCCATAGAAATTATACATCTCCAATCGAAGTAGAAACCATCAAGAACTCTCCGAGTTCCCCTTGCACAAGCCAGACCTACCAGGACTGAATCCTTCTAACTCGACCAAGCTACGCAAGCCATCAAAACCTAAGAGCATTGCCGCGAAATACCTGTAGGAACTCATTACCCCTTGCATACCCAAGGAACTAATCATATCCTTACCATACCGATCCGGCCTACTACCTAGATATCCCATCTATACGAGTTTCCTTCTGATTTATCTTCAACTTGATATCCCCTCTTGCTGTAGAACCACAATTCCTCAACCCAGACTTACCACACGAGACCCAAGCATAAAACTACACTATTTAAGGCTCACAAGCCGCTGAGTACTCTCTCAAATATTCCCAAAAGCACCACATTCAAAATACTTTACTTTGAGAAAACTTCTTGCGAATCTAAATCCGTTACCTTTACCTTCCTGATACTGATATATAGAATCCCATATTTAATGTAGAAAGTACCACAAGCCTTGACATCTTCCAAATGAAAACTCAGTTCTTAACCACATATACGACTTTAAAATACCCCATTGTTACACGTAGAATCTTGAACACATTGGAACCATTCTGGAGAGTCATTCACTCTATTCAAACTGCAATTAGCCTGATCAAACGAACCGAACAACCCATGCCTCGTTGGCACTCTGACACCGCAGAATATAATATCATTCCATTACAACCAAACAACTTCCTGCTCTATGCACCGAGCATCCTTTACCAACAACAACTCAAGACATTCTGCGATTCTCACACGCCTGTGAAGCATCTTATAACCTTTGTTAAAATTTTTCCTTTACTCGAGCCATCCTCGATCTCAATTTTCGCGAGCCATAACTGATTCACCAGCACACCTCAAACTGGAATCAACATAGCACATAACCGTGCAATCAACTAATCAACTACAGACTCCCCCACTTGGCTCGAAGGCATAGATCATCACACACCCAATAACTCATAACACATATACTCTCTTGCTGCCATAATACCATAGTGAGATTAAACTCAAATCCCTTTGTAAGCTTGTGAAAACACAGACCATCTAGTACTTTAAATCTTCAGCAAATCTCGCATTCATCCTTGCAACAGTCAAGCCCACTCTCTTAAGCGACTCAAAATTCAAATTTCAACACTTATATTTCACTTGTAAATGAGACCTTCTAAAAGATACATAAGGATCACACAACCTAGGAACACTTCGCAGGAGATAACCCACTTGCCTTGTCTTCAAATAACCTTTCTGTATACCTTCCACCATCACAAACATTACACAAACATTACGCAGTCACTTAGCCTTCCTGAGTCTGAACTCATACCGCAACATGAAATTTACTTCACTCCCAACTAGGACACATGAAAAGACTCTTCGCACACCCATAACTCGGGACTATACCTCAAATCAAAAATGAAAATCAAGCACCTAATAGTTCTTCTATCCTCTAGCAGACCCTTCTCGTCGCTTCCAAATCATATGTATACATCTCGCAGTACTAACATACTCATCACATAGTTATGCAGTCGTCACTTCCCCTAATAGGGACACTACCGAACATATCAGTTCGAAGACACTTGCTCACACAATCAGCACCTTGGTGCTCAAGCTAAAGGCAAAGATCCGGTCTCAAGTCCTCAAGATTGGCCCAACATCAACTCACAGAGATCATGTCTCGCCCCTCGATGGGGGAATCACAAACCATTGATGCACATCTGATACTGAGCGCTCATACACGCACGCAAACGCGTGGAAGGAATTCAAAGAGTTATATTTCAAGCTGAATCAAAGGACGCACAATACGAATTCAAGAATGTGAAGTTTTCCTAGAGGTTCTGCAGCCTCTCAAGGATAAATACATACGTTTCCGTACGGATCCGCGAGACTCTATTAAACCTGCTTATGACTCGTGAGACCTATGTAACCTAGGCTCTGATACCAACTTGTCACGACCCTAAACCCGGACCCGGTCGTGATGGCGCCTCTCGTGTAGACAAGGCCAGCCAGCTAGTACCAATTCAATTTTTAAATAGTTAAACAAATATAAAAGCAGTCTAATCATGAATTAATGATAATGAGTAGCGGATATACAACCCAACATAGCCCTAACCGGGGTGTCGCAAGTCACGAGCATCTACTAGGGTATAAATACAACTGAAAGCCTGGAGTGTACAAATAAAGTCTACTGAAATGAAGAGAGATAAAAGCAGTGTTGTGAACACGGGCAGCTACCTTGCTAAAATCTGATGATTGCCTCCGATCAGCCAAAACCCGCTACCGGGTGTATAAATACCTGAATCTGCACACAAGGTGCAGGTAGTAAAGTAAGTACTCCAACTCAGTAAGTAACAAATGTAAATAAATACTGAAGATAAGAAATCACGTAAAGCATACCAAGATGCTGTATAGAAGCAGTTCAAAACCAGTAAGAAAGCACTGAAGCTGTAAAAACCTCTTAAAATATCTTAGCTCAATTTAAACTTCTTTGAAAATGGCTTTTTCAACGGTTATGCAAATGAATGCAAAATAGTTAGTGCAGAGAAGCACAGAAATTCGCCCCTCGGGCACAAATACCATAGTTTAACAGGTAAAATGACAAGTAAATATGAAAGACAAACAAATAAAGGTTCGCCCCTCGGGCACAATGTCAACAACTCTACCCCTCGAGCAATATCTAAGAACAATACCAACCCATCGGGCAATCACATAGAATGGTACCAGCCCCTCGGGCAATCATATAGAACAATACCAGCCCCTCAGGCTATCACATAGAACAATATCAGCCCCTCGGCTATCTCTCATATCACAATGGGTACCCGCGCTCACTGAGGGTGTACAGACTTCGGTAGGGGCCCCTTATAGCCCCGACGCAATATCAAGCCATCTCGTGGCATCAAATCTAGGCCCTCGGCCTTATATCAGTCAAGCCACCTCGTGGCGTACATATCTCAGGCCATCGGCCTCAATCAGTATCATTGTTTCCTCACAACTAGGCCCTTGGCCTTACTCAGTCAGAAGTACTCACAAGCCCCTCGGCCATTAGTAAAACAATATTTCTCAGCCCAAAACATCATTTAAAATATCATTTAAGTCTCAAAACGGAGTAAAATGGCTGAGTGGTAAAACAGTGGAAAATAGCGTGACTGAGTTCAATTAATAAGTCAAAGCAGTGAGGAAATTGTAATAAAAATCCCTGAAGGGTTCAAATAGTTAGCACGAAACCCAAATATGGAAATCAGCCCAAATCATGATGATAACAAATAAGTTTCAATCAAATACGCGGTAAAATCATCAATCGGGATGGACCAAGTCACAATCCCCAATAGTACACGACCCCACGCTCGTCATCAAGCGTGTGCCTCACCTCAATATAGCACTACGATGTGCAATCCGGGGTTTCAAACCCTCAGAACATCATTTACAATTATTACTCACCTCTATCCGGTCCGAACTCTAGCCCACGTTGCCTTTGCCTCTCGAATCAGCCTCCAAATACTCCAAATCTAGCCGAAATCAGTACCAAACCATCAAAATGTGCTATGGGAACAAAGCCCACTCGAAAATAATCAAATTACCACAAAATTCCCGAAATTGGTCAAACCCGACCCCCGGGCCCACATCTCGGAATTTGACAAAATTCATAAAACTGGAATCCTTATACTCTCACGAGTTTAACCATACAAAAATTATCCAATTCCGATATCATTTGGTCCTTCAAATTATTATTTTATATTTTTGAAAGATTTCACAATTTTCTTCCCAAATTCCATCCCAAATGACGAATTAAATGATGAGTTAAATGATAGATTCATGTACTCTAGCCAAATCTGAGTTAGAAACACTTACCCCAATGAATTTCTTGAAAAACCTTCGAAAAATCGCCAAACATCCGAGCTCTCTAGGTCAAAATATCAAATGAAACCCAAAACCTCGTATTTATAGAGTACCCCACAGATTTCCACCTCCCCGGACCGCACAAAACCAGTGCGGTCCGCACAAAACCAGTGCGGTCCGCACAAAAACGACCGTGGCCGCACAAGCTTTCCTCTACAGTGATAGGCTTTAGTATTTTGGCCAAAACTTTCGCTACAGATCTCCAAATTGCGATATCTTTACTCTTATGAAAACTAGACACGAAGAGCTACAACTTTTAATTTTGAATCATCCCAAAATTCCTTGTAGATCAAAAGATATGAGCTTCCGAAGTAGGACCAGTGAAATGTCCCCCACCGCGGCCGCACTGCATTTTGTGTGGTCCGCACAACACCTACCGCGGCCACACTTCATTTTTGTGCGGTCCATACAACACATACTACGGCTGCACTTCTTTTTGTGCGGACCGCGCGGGTGGGTTCCGAGGCCTGCAACCCTTCTGGACCTGCTACATCTATGATTTTCGGGTTAAAACATCTCCGAACCTACCCGGAACCTACCCGGAACTCCCGGAACTTCAAACCAATTGTACCAACACATCCCATGACATTGTTCAAACTTGTTCAGAACTTCAGAACGCTCACAACAACATCAAATCACCAATTTAACATAGGTTTCAAGCCTAAGAACTCCAAGAACTCTTAAATTATGCTTTCGATCAAAAAGCCTATCAAATCTCGTGCGAATGACCTGAAATTTTGCACACACATCCCAAATGACACAACAAAGCTAATGCAACTCTCGGAATTCCATTCCGACCCCTATATCAAAATCTCGCCTATCAACTGGAAAATGCCGAAATCTCAATTTCACCAATTCAAGCCTAAACCTTCCACAGACTTCCAAAATGCATTCTGATCACGCTCCTAAGTCCCAAATCACATAACGGAGCTAACCAAACCATAAAAATTCCAATCTGAGATAAAATACTCACAAGTCAAATCTTGGTCAAACTTTTCAAATTTTAAGCTTTCAACTGAGACTGTTCTTCCAAATTCATTCTGATTAACTTGAAACCCACCACCAACGATTTACATAAGTCATAATATGCCACACGGGCAAGTCATGCCCGAGAACTGGAGAGCAAAGTGCAAAAGCTCAAAACGACCGATCGGGTCGTTACATCTTTAGTCTATAGGAGTTATTTTGTAGCTGCTGACTGAGATATTGCTTCTAATAAATTCTCGTTTTATGGAAGCTTGTGTTATTTTATATTCATTATGCTTATTGACTAACGTGATAATATTTTTATTTCCAATTGATATTGCATAAACTCATGATATCTTTGAGTTTTGCTGCTTGTTGCCTCTATTATCCCGGGTAAGGCACAAGGAAAACCTCCTAAGGTGATATGATTTTAGTGTCATTTAATTTGGAGGCTCTTGAGGTTATTATATCACTTGGAGGATTATTTATTTTCAAGAGTTGTAATTTTGTTCATCTTGATTAGAAGGATAATATGCTTAGCACACATGTTTGATTCATGTTGATGGAAATTCTAACATATGTGGTCGTAGAAAGAATTCATACCTTTAAATGTTGTGATGCCTGCTACGATTCATTGTTAGTCTTCTCTATTGAGACTGGATTGTTTGTTATATGGATTATTCTATCCTTGGCTATGTGCGTAGCATGGCCACTGTAGAGTCTAGAATCTTTTTTTTAAAATGTTTTTCTTAAAACTCAAAAGTTTTAAAATTGTTTCTCTTGTTCTCAATTAACTTTGGTGTCCAAGTGGGAGAATGTTGGAATTTGGACTTACGTTAATTGGTTATAGCCTAAAAGGATAGCGACGTGACCCAAATGGTGGATAAATAAAATTCTTAATATTAAATATTATGTGTGTGGATAAGTGAGGTCCAATAATAATTGGCCTGTGATTGGTAGACACTCTTTATAAATAGAGACTAACCCTCTTTCCCTAGCCATTAGAAACCCCTAGAGTATTCTGCCTCTTGAATACATGGTAACGGTAGACGTCCCATCAGTCAAGTTCTCCGGACTGTGAGAGCGCGTAGCTAGTGGATATTGGAAGTTGGTCTCAGGCTTAATCGCCGTATGCTGTCAAAATTAATTGTCTCTGGTATCCATGGCATTAAAAAAATGTGACCTTAGTTTCTGTTGAGAGCTGTGTCTAGGAAACTAACTGGTGAGATATATGTTGGGATATACTATTTACCATGCGGTTTAGACATAGTATTATATTTTATTCTTTATGGAACATTTGTTCATTTAATTTATTCAATTCAATAAAGTACTATTTTAAATAGATTATTTGTTACATGTGTGTCCTTTTAGTTATGTAGTAGACAACTTAGTGTATGGAGTCTTAGCTCATGCACAGAAGATTAAATTGTTGATTCTCACAATTAATAAACTATGTTCACAATCAAACATATTGTTGGACAAAATATCTTGATGATTGTAGCACAAGATTATAGTATAATTTGTCTTGATTAAGAGAGTAGTTTTACTCCAACTTCTTGTGCTAGTATACTCAGTGTATACTGAAGGGACCAAGTAGAGAAAAGATATTTTTGTACTGAATATGTAAAACATTTTCTCTAATTCATTAAATGAGTTTATACTAGTAATCTTAATATAATTATTATGATCAGTGTAATTTGTTTATTGTTTTGATTTATCAAAAGGTACGACTTAGAGTTAATGTATGTCTAACAGATTGGACAATAATGAATAACATTTGTTAATAATAATTAGTTGATAGAATCCATGACTCGGTTTTTGAGTTTGATGATACCCCTTTATGTAAGCTTGTAAGTTTTCATGTGAAAACCTGGTCGGTGGATTTTGTATTCGTCACATGAAATAGTTTAAGCGGAATTGTAAAGGATTTAATTAGTTGATTAAATTAAATTTTTAGTGATTTAATATAATTAACTGGTATTTAAGATCTTAACATTGTATTGGAAAAAATTAAGTTTATATATGGAATTCATTATAAAATGACACATCATGACACATGGACCAGTCAAAGAAGATTAAGTGATGAAAAATAATCAAAGAAGGCACGAGCTTCAACATGCACGGGCAGATGTTCAGAGAAAAAGCAAGGAAGATAGGTACTTGAACCTCTTTATGATGGAAGGGAATGAATCTGATAGTAAATAAGGTATAGATACATACTATTGGGCATTAAATACAGAAAACGTTAAGGAATCTGTATTGAATAAAATATAATTGTTGATTGTAATGTTACATTAAATGTCATTAAATGCCATTCATAGACAATAATGACTCAATTATGGTAGAAACGAAACGTATTACCTAGAAATAGCTATAAAAGGAGAAGCCTGATCATTTTTAAGGATACGAAATATCATCGGAATATACTGATTTACTTTGCTTTCTTCTGTTCATCTTCTTATTATCAAAATCAATTTCCTTTATTCATTTTATTTTTTGATTATCAGTAACCCGAGTTCTTCTAAAATAAAGCTTTGACCGAAATTCATATTTTTGGTTAAACATGTTGGTTCCGTTACCAGAAATCTGATAATCGTTTACTTTCTTAATCAATTCTTTCATAAAAAAACTTACCATGTCGAATAAAAATGACAACAACCAACAAGATCCTCAACATTAGGAGAATGATGCGGGTGATAGGACACCACTTCCCTCACCGCGTGATTCACAACGTCAGTCACGAGAAGGAACTCCAGATGGCTTTGAAACAAATAATGGGGTTGCAAATCAAAACGGATTCGAGGCAAATCAAAATACTGGTGTCGCACCTCCTTTTTCCCGCGCCCGCGGGGCGCGTGGGGAGTTTTCTCCAATTAAAGGACAGTCGAAACGGGATATGTTTACTTGTTTCAGAGTCGCCACCTGGGAATTTTGAGGCGTCCCAAGTCACCAATTATAATCCCTGAATCGAGGAGAATATGACTCTGTTTATTTTTCTGCGAACCAAAAATCCTGAGTAAGGAATTCTGTTAATCCGGAAGAAGGTGTTAGGCATTTCCGAATTCCGTGGTTCTAGCACGGTCGCTTAACTGTTTTTATTATTGGCTTAATCATCTTGATTTTATTAAATATATTGATGTTATCTGATTTTGCTACCGCTTATACTTATCGTGATTAAGGACCCTTCTTCGAATCGAATTACGCGTACGTATATTCGTGTTACAAATTTAAAAATGCGAAATTGTGTCACGCGTACGTATACACAATAATTTTTTGATAATATATTTATTAAGCACATTTTTTCGAAATTGTGTTGAATCAAGAATATTTATTTTTTTCTTAAATGGTGAACCATACATATTGGGTTTTTATGAAATTGATTTAATGCTTTTAGAAAAATCCTTTTACTAAATATTTGTTCGAAATTGCGCGTACGCATAACCCGAATTTTTGCTTCTAAAATATAATCAGGGTACACGAACGTATCCCTAATTGCGCAAAAATATTTGCAATGATATTAAGGAATTTTTTAAAAAAATGTTTGTTATATCACGAAAAATCTTGTTTTAAGATATTCTTTAAACTTTGGAAAGTAAACCACAATTTATTAAATATTGACCATTGACTATAATTTCCGAATATAAATCATATTCATTCCAATTATTCAAAGTCAAAGGACAGAATAAAAATATGATTAATACTAACTTTAAAACAAATGTGACATATATATATGCCAAAGAATAAATTGCATTTGAAACCAAAAATAAATGATTCATAAAGGAAGGAAATATTTTCCGGGAATTTTCATGATTATTTAATGCAAATTCTATTTTTTATTACCATTGATTTAAGAAGTTGCCATTTGTGTATATACAAATCAACTTATTCTCACATGCTCGTTTTAATCTTAATAGACCTAATTATTTGGTCACTTTATTTTAGGAAAGTAGATAAGCATCAAATTTATAGAAAAGGCGTTATTATGCAAGTTAATTCAACAAAGTTACCTTACATATAACCTAACTATTTGGCGTAAATATTCATAACGTTTTAACATCATGATGAGCTATACCAACTTACTTTACTCATATGATTATACCTATCATCATACCATATAATAACTTATAACAACCTAAACAAAAAATCATATTTGTTACAAAATATTCTACTAATGTAACTTCTTAATCATTACATTCAACTAATGGTATTATGGGATGTAATCAATGGCCCATTTTTATGCCTCACTCCCTGTTTTGACAATTCACGTATATCTATACCAATGAGATTTCGGAATAGCTAACATTATTACAAAACTTTATATGAATTTCAAAATAAGACAATTTAACTCATAGCTATCAAATTGAATTCACTATTAGTTAACTAACATAAAAATGAAATTAGAACTAATGAACTTGGACAATTGGAAAATAACATTTCAATTCAAGCTTCATTGACGGGTCATGCCGAAATCTCTTTCCGACTTAAAATTTAAAAGACATATACCTGAAAATGGAGGTAGAAGAAGTAAGTTTCAGCAGTTACAGCAGTAACAAATTCAGTAGAATATACTGATAACACAGTAAATCTGATCAAGAATAGGATTCGAAGAGCCCAGATTCACAGTAAGATACTTTGAAAGACACTTCAGATTTTAACTGAACAGTGGAATCACATAAAGTTGAACAAATTCAACAAAAGAACAACATTTCAGATTTCAGTTTTTTTTTCAGTTTCAAATTCAGTTTGTTTCTGATTTCTGTTTTTCTGTTTTTGTATATCTGTGTGTGTATGTGAATGCTCTTTTGTTCCTTTTCTGTTTCTTTTTCCTCTTTTAAAATTCTCTCTTTCTCACTCAAAAATTCTCTCTTTTTTCTCACTCAAAAAATTCTGCCCTTTTCAACTGTCTGTCCAGCTCCTGTATTTATACAGGGCTGGTCCTAGGCAATTTAAGTGCTTCTTGGACCCCCTTCTTCTTTTTTAAAAAAACAGAAAATCCCATTATGTAAAACCTTTTCCCTGATTTTCAGCAGCCCATTATCCCTTGTTCCCCATTAGTATTATTAACTAATAGCAACTAACATTACATTATAATATACTAGTACTAACACCCTGTTTTTACTGTTTCATTCCCATAAGTGCCCCTGAAATCCTAATGTTATTACTGAAAAATCAGAACCTTCAGCAAAACATATTCTAAAATCTGTACAGACTCAGTTATCTTTCTGATTTACAGCTAAATCAATCCTATTAACCTCCTAAACACAATTGTATTTGACCAACTTTTGTAAACTGGAATTCAAACTGGACATTACAACACTGAATTCAGAACTAACATCATAACAGCATATTTCTGAAATTATCAAAATCATTCAGACTGGACTTAACATTAAACCAAAATCAAACACACACAGGATCATTGTCAATGCTGACAATGCCCTGAAACTTTTAATGTTCAGACAATAACATATACAACATACATTTGAATTCACTGATTCACAGACAATCATGATTTAATTGACGAGCATTAATCAATTGACTATTTACAACATTTGTCAATAACTAGTCTAAAATAGAAGCAGACTGTTTTAGTCAACATTTTCAGAAATGAAAAAATTCGTAATATAACTAATCGACGAACTTAATCGAGTCGATTACACATATTGTAAATAACCGCAACCAACAGAAACAATTTACATTCGGATCAAATAGACAGAAATGACAGAATTGATGAAAAATTAACAAGCTATTAATACGGACAACAATACACGTAGAATACACAAAAATAAATAGAAAAATACCTCTGAACTTTAATTAAATTCTGACTCGAACTCAACTTGGACTTCGGATTTTTTCTTTTTTTGTTTGAAATCAAACTGACCTTAGTCGAAGTATTTTCCACTGAAAATACTTCGACTAAGGTCGATTAAACCTCAATCTTCATCATAATCTGAACCGAATCCGGAAGTTTGGTATTTTTTAGGTTTCTTAAAAACTCGATTTGGGATTTAACCATTTCTGGTCAGATTCGAGAAGAACCAAAGATATTCTAGGCACGAGGGAGGCCAGGAGGGTAACTGGTGTGAGTTTGAAACAGATCTGGGTAAATTTTTGTTTGGTCCGAATCTTCAAAAGAAGATTCGAGAAGTTCCGAACGGATTCGAACCTAACAACCAACAGATCCATACTTAGGATGACTAGGGGAAGCCATGGTGTTAATTTGGGGCTGATTGGTTTAGATCAAGTTTTCAGGCCAACCTTCGATTTAAGATTCGAAGAGTTGTGGCCTGATTCGAAGGAAACTAAGGTTGGATTAGTGTAGGGGAGGTTCAGGAGGTCCTAGGGTGTTAAGTTGGTGACCGGCGGCGTTGATGCCGCCGGGTTTCAGGCGAAGGGGAATAGGGGCGGCTAGGGTTAGGGGTCTGTTTGGAACGATGATGAACAGGAGCGGAGAGGGGGGGGGTGTTCAGTTAGGGGCTGGGTAAGGTTTGGGATTTATATAGGGGTAGGGTGGATTAGTATCGTCCGTTGGATCAATTAGAATGGAGGGCTAGGATCTATTCACTTAACCAAACGATGTCGTTTGGTTTAAGTTGGGGGACGGGTTGAACCGGGTCAATGGATCGGGTAAGGGTCTTGGGTTCGGGTGATGAGATCTTGGCCGTTGGTTGGATTTAATCCAACGGCCCTTGATGAGAGATGACCAAACGACGTCGTTTGGTTCTGGCTTTGAATTGGACCGGACAGGGCTGTTTTGGATTGGGCTGTGAAAGGGATTCAATTGATTTGGGCCTGGATTTTAATCCAGGTCCAAATCTTATAACTTGTATGCAATTTTTTATTTTCTGATTTTATTAAAAAAAAATCCTAATAAAAAAAAATCAAAATTACAATAATATTAACTATAATATAATTTTAACTTCTCAAAAATATATTAATCAATCTACAATAATTATTTAACACATAGACAAAACATCAATCAAACACTGAAACATTTGAAATAGAATTAATGCATATTTTTGTGATTTTATTTAAATTAACTTAATTAAATGCGTACTTAAATCCTAGATATACATGAGACATGTACTTTTATTTTTATTTTGTTTAATTATAACAAAACAAACATTTTATGGACATAAACAAATATTTAACACCACGCAAAATTCAGAAATTACACAGTAAAAGAAATTTATTTTATTTTTTGATTTATTTTGGAGTAGTTTTTCGTAAGGCAAAAATTACGTGCTCACAGCTGCCCCTCTTTGTGCGGAAACTTGAAGAGTTTTCGTACAAAGATAAAGTGAGCGGACACGAGCGATTTTTGCCCGTTCGAATACTCCGTGGGAAGCATTTTTTGAAAGATTTGACCGAACCTCTGCTTCAAAGGTTTCCTACATATCCTTGGCTATAAAGGAATCAGGTCAATGTAGTTCGGGAATTTTTGGTAGCTGGGACTACCATGGGACTGTGATGTTACTGCTGCTTTGTGCTGTTTTTACTGCTTGCTGACCTCCTTATTACACCTTACTTTAAAGGAAATACAAAAAGCTAAATTAGACTATGGTACATGAATTATAAAAATCTTATCTAGATCATGCCCTTGCGTTTCTTGTTGTCTTGATATCTTGGTGACTCTTGGGCATTTGGCTTATTCCGTATTCCTTTTGGAACTCTTGTTGTTTCTTGTTGGGGATTCTGTTGGACTTCTCTGCTTTATTGATTCTAGGTGTGCTCCTTTATCATATGAGCGGGCTTTTGATTTCAACACTTCAATTGTATTCCCTCGTTCTTCAGGTGGGTGTCTTGACTGCTTTAATTCTTTGCCCTCATTCTCCAGGTGGACGCCTGACTTCTTCTTTTTCTTTATCCTCATTCTCCAGGTGGACGCCTGATTTCTTTAATTCTCATCCTTATTCTCCAGGTGGACGCCTGATTTCTTCAATTCTTTGTCCTCATTCTCCAGGTGGACGCCTGATTTCTTTAATTCTCATCCTCATTCTTCAGGTGGACGCCTGATTTCTTCAATTCTTATCCTCATTCTCCAGGTGGATGCCTGATTTCTTCAATTCTCATCCTCATTCTCCAGGTGGATGCCTGATTTCTTCAATTCTTTGTCCTCATTCTCCAGGTGGACGCCTGATTTTTTCAATTCTTATCCTCATTCTCCAGGTGGACGCCTGATTTCTTCAATTCTTATCCTCATTCTCCAGGTGGACGCCTGATTTCTTCAATTCTCATCCTCATTCTCCAGGTGGATGCCTGATTTCTTCAATTCTTTGTCCTCATTCTCCAGGTGGACGCCTAAATTTTTCAATTCTTATCCTCATTCTCCAGGTGGACGCCTGATTTCTTCAATTCTCCATCCTCATTCTCCAGGTGGACGCCTGATTTATTCAATTCTTTGTCCTCATTCTCCAGGTGGACGCCTGAATTCTTCAATTCTTTGTCCTCATTCTCCAGGTGGACGCCTGAATTCTTCAATTCTTTGTCCTCATTCTCCAGGTGGACGCCTGACTTCTTCAATTCTTTGTCCTCATTCTCCAGGTGGACGCCTGATTTTTCAATTCTTATCCTCATTCTCCAGGTGGACGCCTGATTTCTTCAATTCTTTGTCCTCATTCTCCAGGTGGACGCCTGATTTTTTCAATTCTCATCCTCATTCTCCAGGTGGACGCCTGAATTCTTCAATTCTCATCCTCATTCTCCAGGTGGACGCCTGAATTCTTCAATTCTTTGTCCTCATTCTCCAGGTGGACGCCTGACTTCTTCTTTTCTCATCCTCATTTTCCAGGTGGACGCCTGACTTCTTCTTCTTTACCAGTTATTTCCAGACACAAATATTGTATTTGCCCCTGTTTTAAAATCAAAGAAAACTTCGTTAGTTTAAAGCAGGGTGGCTGGTTGTGGTATTCTTGCCGATGGTGATGTTTCTCTTCGTCTTTCTTTATTGCCTTGGAATGATTGAAAAGACTATTTTGTCTTTGTAATTGATCCTTGACTATAGGATTTCCTTCTGTATGTTTTCCTTTAAAACCTTTTAACTGTAATCAAATGCCTCTTCTGACTTTGCTGATCCACTTTTGATTTCCTCTTTCTTACACCCATATTTTATCTCCCACCTTTCGTGGCCGTATTTTGTAGCCTTGGATCTTGGTAGTATACCTTGACATTCTTTCTTATTTGTTTAGAATAAAATTTATCTCAAAGCTTGGAGAAAGTAAGATTATTAGTAGCGAAATACGCTGATTTCGACAATTATAGAATGAAAAGAAAAATCCAATTTTTGGATGACTGTTGGAAAAGGAATAAAAGACTTATCTGATTGGAATTACTGGCACCAATGATCAGGGTATGCATTTCGGATTAATCAACCCAGTCTTTTAATCAATCTCCTTTCAATTGTCTCAAGGAGTTTTCATTGATCAATTTTCCTCATTTTTCACTTCTCCACTTCCCTTTCGCCTTATGGTGCCTGCGAAGGTTTTCACCAATAAGACTCTCTCATTTTACTTTTCTCTCAACTTCCGTCGCCTTATGGTGCCCGTGCGGGTTTTCACCTATAAGACTCTCTCATTTTTACTTTCTTTCCTTGTTTGTACCACTTCATTTGCTTGCATCAGCATTTTTCTAAGATTGATCGAAAGGTCTTTTTGGTATAAGGTTAGGAATGGAAAAGGTATTAAAAGCTAAATAGCTGTGGTATGGGTTTAAAATTACAACTCTTGGAATCTTTTCTTATTTCCAATACAATTCCTGCCCCAGTTTCTTGATTGGGGTCTCTTGATATTTCTTTTCCGTGCACATTGTGCATGTTGTGCACCCTATGACCGAGCCGTGAGGCGCCTACGTATCCTTCTTTGAGGAATCAGGTCAAACGTAGTTCACTACATAATAGTGAAGATTTAGATCTTTTTTATTTATTTATTTATTATTATTGATTCCAAGAGAGGTTAGGAAAGAAACAAGCATGGCTCAAAGGGGAAGCAAATGGTATAGTGTTTGGACAGCAGAATAAATTGCCTTTGTCATTTCAATCTTTGAAATAGTGCTAAATACAAACATTCAAAAGTTATGCATAATATCTCTTTACCGCGTCAGAATTGATTGCCATATCTATGCATTTGCCTTCAATATCTGTTAAACATAGTGCACCATTCGATAATACTCTGGTCACAATGAATGGTCCTTGCCAATTCGGAGCAAATTTGCCTTTTGCTTCAACCTGATGTGGAAGAATGCGTTTCAGCACATGCTGACCTACTTCGAACTTCCGGGGACGCACCTTTTTGTTGTATGCTCTTTCTATTCTTCTTTGATATAATTGACCATGGCATACTGCGGTCAATCGTTTTTCATCAATCAAATTTAACTGTTCTAGACGGGTTTTGACCCATTCATCATCATCAATCTTTGCTTCGGCAATGATCCGAAGGGAAGGAATCTCAATTTCTGCAGGAATTACTGCTTCGGTGCCGTATACCAACAAATAAGGAGTTGCTCCTACTGAAGTGCGAACAGTAGTGCGGTATCCCAATAATGCAAAGGGTAATTTTTCATGCCATTGTTTTGAACCTTCTACCATTTTCCGCAGTATCTTCTTTATGTTTTTGTTGGCTGCTTCTACTGCTCCATTCGCCTTGGGCCGATATGGGGTAGAGTTACGATGTGTAATCTTAAACTGTTGACATACTTCTTTCATTAAGTTGCTGTTAAGATTAGCACCGTTATCTGTGATGATCACCTTCGGGATTCCGAATCGACATATGATATTTGAGTGGACAAAATCGACCACAGCTTTCTTGGTCACTGATTTGAATGTCTTGGCCTCAACCCATTTGGTAAAATAATCAATAGCTACCAGAATGAATCTGTGACCATTGGATGCTGCCGGTTCAATTGGTCCAATCACATCCATGCCCCAAGCGACGAAAGGCCATGGTGCCGACATTGTGTGCAACTCGGATGGTGGAGAATGAATCAAATCTCCGTGTATTTGGCATTGATGACATTTGCGCACAAAATTGATACAATCTCTCTCCATGGTAAGCCAATAGTAACCAGCTCGGAGGATTTTCTTTGCCAACACATATCCACTCATGTGGGGTCCGCAAATTCCTGAATGTACTTCAGTCATGACAGTTGTAGCTTGTCTGGCATCTATGCATCTTAATAATCCAAGATCTGGTGTTCTTTTATACAAAACTCCTCCGCTTAAGAAGAATCCATTTGCTAATCGCCTGATGGTCCTCTTTTGATCTCCTGTGGCTTGTGCGGGATATATGCTCATCCTGATATATTCCTTGATGTCGTGGAACCATGGTTCTCCATCAAATTCTTCTTCAACCATATTGCAATAAGCGTGCTGATTGTGGATTTGAATATGTATTGGATCCACATAAGCTTTGTCTGGATGGTGCAACATTGATGCTAGAGTAGCCAATGCATCAGCAACTTCATTATGGATTCTTGGAATATGTTGGAATTCCACTGATTGAAACCGCTGACAAAGATCATGTAGACATTGTCGGTATGGTATGAGCTTCAAATCTCGGGTTTCCCATTCTCCTTGAATTTGATGTACCAAAAGATCCGAATCTCCCATGACTAAGATTTCTCGGATACCCATGTCTGCAGCTAGCCTTAACCCCAAAATGCAAGCTTCATATTCAGCCATATTATTGGTGCAATAAAATCGTAGTTGAGCCGTAACAGGATAGTGATGCCCTGTTTCAGAAATGATTACAGCTCCTATTCCGACTCCTTTCATGTTAGCAGCTCCATCAAAGAAAAGTTTCCAGCCAGGTTTTTCAATTTGCTCCACCTCGTCGATATGCATTGTTTCCTCATCAGGAAAATAAGTCTTCAGCGGCTCATATTCCTCATCGACCGGGTTTTCGGCTAAATGATCGGCCAGTGCTTGAGCCTTCATTGCAGTCCGAGTCACATAGACGATGTCGAATTCTGTGAGCAATATCTGCCACTTTGCAAGTCTTCCTGTTGGCATAGGCTTTTGAAAAATGTATTTCAATGGATCCAACCTAGAAATGAGGTAAGTAGTGTAGGATGACAAATAGTGTTTTAATTTTTGAGCTACCCATGTTAGGGCGCAACATGTCTTTTCCAGATGAGTATACTTAACCTCATAAGCTGTGAACTTCTTGCTAAGGTAGTAGATGGCCTGTTCTTTTCTGCCAGTGAGGTCATGCTGCCCCAATACACAACCAAATGAATTTTCCAAAACCGTCAAGTAAAGAATCAAAGGTCTTCCTGGCTCTGGCGGGACCAACACGGGTGGGTTTGATAAGTACCCTTTTATTTTATCGAACGCTTCCTGACACTCATCGGTCCATTTGATTGCAGCATCCTTTTTTAACAATTTGAAAATTGGCTCGCAGGTTGTTGTGAGCTGAGCAATAAACCTACTGATATAATTTAACCTTCCCAACAAACTCATTACTTCAGTTTTGTTTCTTGGGGGTGGCAGTTCTTGGATGGCTTTGATCTTTGATGGGTCTAGCTCGATGCCTCGTCGACTGACTATGAATCCCAGCAATTTTCCAGATGGAACTCCGAATGCGCACTTGGCAGGGTTAAGCTTGAGGTTGTACCTGCGAAGTCTTAAGAAGAACTTCCTCAAATCCCCAACGTGGTTGGTCTGATGCTTTGATTTTATGATTACATCATCCACGTATACCTCAATTTCCTTGTGTATCATATCATGAAACACTGTGGTCATTGCTCTCATATAGGTTGCTCCGGCGTTCTTCAAACCGAATGGCATTACCCTGTAGCAATAAGTTCCCCATGGTGTGATGAATGCCGTCTTTTCTGCATCTTCTTCATCCATTAGAATTTGATGATATCCGGCATAACAGTCCACGAAAGATCCTATATCATGCTTGGCACAATTGTCGATCAAGATATGGATATTGGGTAATGGGAAATTATCCTTTGGACTTGCTTTGTTGAGATTGCGATAGTCGACGCATACTCTAATTTTGCCGTCTTTCTTTGGCACAGGAACGATATTAGCTAACCAAACAGGATATCGAGTGACTCGAATGACCTTTGCTTCCAATTGTTTGGTGATTTCTTCTTTAATTCTCACACTCATATCAGGCTTGAATTTTCTCAACCTCTGCTTGACAGGAGGCACTGTTGGATCGGTGGGCAATTTGTGGACCACTAAATCAGTGCTCAAGCCCGGCATGTCGTCATACGACCATGCAAAAATATCTTTGAATTCTATGAGTGCTTTAATTAACTCCTCTCGGATTTTTGGCTCGAGATGGACACTTATTTTAGTTTCTCGGACATTACTCGTGTCCCCTATATTGACATCCTCGGTATCATTCAAGTTAGGTTTGATTTTTTCCTCAAAGTGAATTAACTCTTTACTAATCTCTTCAAAAACCTCATCTTCATCATATTCTGATTCATAATCACAATATGTTTCTTGAATTAATATTTCGGAATCAGATTGATTTTTAAGACTGGGCTGAAGATTCCTCATGCATGCCATATCACTAGAGCCAGCATAAAAAGAACTGTACAAAAAAGAAGAAAAAGAAAAGAAAGCTATTAGGAATGATAATAAAAAGGAAACTGCTTTTTATTGGATAATGAAAAATAACAAGGTTTTGCACGCTTCAAACCAACTGTAAGATAAATTTTGGGATTACAACCTTGAAATATCCCAAACAAACTGAAAAAAAAATCAAAATAAACTACCAAGACTCCTTTCGAATTGGGAGAGGAGTGGCTTTCCAATTATTGAGCTTTGTTTTTGGTCCAACGAATTGAACTTCTGCGTTGCTACACCCTTCTCCGTCTTCCAGCATATTTACATCACTAAACAATTTCTCGAACCTTTCAATTAATTCCTCCTCAGGATTGACCTGGGATTTAGGAATTGTTGTTATCGGGCGATTTTTAGCACCGGTCTTGACAAAAGACTTCAACAGCTGTGGTACTGGTTTTGGAAGAACCCATGCTTGGTGTTTCAACTTCCTGGCTCTCATCACGTCATTGGCGGTTGGTGTGAATCCTAAACCGAATGTTCCCCAGTTCTCGGGGAGAGATACTGGTTGTACAATTCCTTGCAAAGATAAGCCCAGACCTTTGCCGGGTATAAAGCCATTCTTCAGCATTTCATAAGCTACCATGACTGATGTAGAGGATACCTTTGGATTCGCAAGGTATTTTCCTTCTGGAATTTTCTCTACCGACACTGTGTCTGACACTTGGTATACCCATGGTCCTTGGTCAATTTCTGCTCCCTCGACTGGTACAATGGTGCTGTTGTGAGCATTTAAATTTTCTTCTCCATGCACGACTATTTCTTGATGGTCCCATTCAAACTTGACAACCTGATGTAATGTTGACGGGACTGCTTTAGCAGCATGGATCCATGGTCGACCCAACAACAAGTTGTAAGAAACAGTCATGTCCAAAACTTGGAATTCCATTGTGAATTCAACTGGCCCTATAGTTAGTTCCAACACTATGTCGCCAAATGAATCTCTACTTCCACCGTCAAATCCTCGTACGCAGATACTGTTCTTTTGAATCCTCTCCTCTTTAATTTTTAATTTGTTTAAAGTGGAGAGAGGGCATATGTTTGCACTGGACCCATTGTCGACCAATACTCGGGTTACTACGGAGTTTTCACATTTCACGGTGAGGTAAAGAGCTCTGTTGTGCTCGGTACCTTCCACAGGTAATTCATCATCAGCAAATGTAATCCTGTTCGTCTCAAAGATTCTGTTGGCTATTTTGCCCAAATGATTTACAGAGATCTTTTCAGGAACATGAGCTTCATTCAGGATTTTCATCAATGCCAGACGGTGTTCCTCTGAATGGATCAGTAATGATAACAATGAAATTTGAGCGGGGGTCTTCTTTAATTGATCCACAACAGAATAATCATGGAGCTTCATTTTTCTTAAAAACTCCTCCGCCTCTTCTTCCGTCACAGCTTTCTTCGTGGGCATTGGATTGTTTTTAGTTTTTCTCAACTCTTCAGGAGTAAAACATCTTCCCGATCGAGTCAAACCTTGTACCTCACACACTTCTTCCTTGATTTCTTTGCCTTTGTACATTACGGTCACCCGTTCATAATTCCATGGGATGGCTTTGTTGTTGATGATTGGCAGCTGAATTACAGGTGCAATAATAACCCGATCTGTACGTGCTCCTTCCACAATTACGACGGGTTTGTTAGCAACCCCTGGTACTATCACCTTTGTCCTCTCTTGTTTTGCGGCAACTTTGTTCGATGATCCCTCATCGACTATCATAGACGGTTCACCACCATTCTTGTTATGCTTAGACACCGGCTTCTCCTCCATTAACTGCTTATCTGGCTTGGTTTCATGAGACTTGATCATCATGACAGTTTGTGACGGCTTCTTTGTCTCCCCATCAGCTTGTATGATTTCTATCATATTAGCCTCTTGATGGGCTGGCATTGGATTTCTATTGATATTTGGAGCTTCGGGGGTTTGAACCTCGATTTTATTAGTATCAATCAGCTCTTGTATTGCATTTTTCAAATGCCAACATTTCTCTGTATCATGGCCTGGTGTACCGGAGCAATATTCACAGCTAATTGTGTAATCCAGATTCTTTGGTGGAGGATTGGGTAGCTTGGATTGTATTGGTCTCAACATGTCTAACTGTCTTAGCCTGTGGAACAGACTAGTGTAAGACTCTCCCAATGGAGTGTAAGTTTTCTTTTTCTGTTCCCTTTCTCCCCTGAATGCTGGTCTAGGCCTGAAACCTGGTCCGGGATAAGCTCGGGGGTAGGTATTTGGTGTGACAGGAGCACGCCAATTGGTGTGAACAGGTGGCTGATTGTATGCTTGAGCGTGGTTAATGGCGAAATGAGGCTCTGAAGGGTGATAGTAATGTTGGGATGAATCATGGTGGTAAGCTGATTGGCGAGGTCGTTGCTGATTATAGTAAAGCGGTGAACCCCTGGGTCCTGGCCAAATTCCTGAATCAACTACGGTTGCTTCCTCCCTCTTCTTTCTTCCGATTCCTCCTACCCCGCCTTGAATAGCTTGAGTAGTTGCTTTAATTGCTGAATAGCTCATGATTTTGTTTGTCTTGAGGCCTTCTTCTACCATACCTCCCATCTTCACTACCTCGTTGAATGATTTTCCAACCGCTGAAACCAAGTGGGCGTAGTAAGTTGGTTCCAAGGCTTGGAGGAAGTAGTCTACCATTTCGCTCTCCTTCATAGGAGGATCCACTCTTGCCGCCTGTTCTCTCCACCGAAAACCATACTCTCTGAAACTTTCATTGTGTTTCTTCTCAAATTTGGTCAAAGATAATCGATCTGGGATGATTTCCAGATTGTATTGGAAATGGTATGCGAATGCCTGTGCCAGGTCATCCCAGGTGTACCATCTTCCATGGTCTTGGCGTGTATACCACTCCAAAGCTGATCCGCTTAGACTTTGACTGAAGTAAGCCATCAATAATTCATCCTTTCCCCCAGCTCCTCGCATCTTGCTACAGAAACCCCTTAGGTGGGCTACTGGGTCGCCGTGCCCGCTGTATAGGTCAAATTTGGGCATCTTGAAGCCAAATGGCAATTGTACATTAGGGAATAAGCATAAATCTTTGTAGGCTACACTGACTTGCCCACCTAATCCTCGCATGTCTCGGAACGACTGTTCTAGACTTTTGACCTTCCTGAACATCTCTTCTTGTTCAGCATTTTTGGCTGGCTTGTTAATTTCGGTTGGGAGATCAAACTGAGGAGCAGGTGAATTGATTTCGGAGGCTTTGAAGGTGGGCTCCGGGGGGTAATATTGGTTGTCTTGGGCCTGAAATGTAGGCTCACTAGGAGATTTGTGAAATGTAGCAGGGGGAGGTGCTACAAAAACAGGAGTCATAGGTGGAGGAAGGTACGGAACTGGTTTTGGAGGTGGAGACTGTGGTGTCTGAGAGGTGGTGCCTCGGTAGTGCTGATAAATGGGGAAACTTGGGGATAATTCAGTGGTGATATTATCCTGAGTTTGGATTATTGATGGAGCAGGGTTATTTGGGTAAGATGGGGGCAACTGTCCTGTAGACCAAGCTTGATACATTTCTGCCATTTGCTGCTTGAGCTTAAGCATTTCTTCTTTCATTTTCCCGACATCCATCTCTTCTATCTCCATACTTGTGTCAACATCTGGGATAGACATACTTTCGGGTATTGGTCCTTTTGATCTTGTGTGATAGTGATAATATGCCAGTATACTCTTTAGAGAAACTAACTGGTTGAATTCTGAAAATGGACAAACTTGTTAGTTTCGAGAGTTTAACACATATATAATCACACGTTGAGATGCAATGCTCCTAGACAAATAATCCCTTTCTATTATGCATTCGCTCGGTTGCTTGTATCGTCCCAGCTTTTGAATTTTTTTTATTGTTATTCACTTTTATTTATTACAGATATCTTTATCGTGGTGATCGACTCTTAGAGATTGCCTATGTATTATGTCAAACATGAATCAGACCTTGCGTAGTTCGGACCAAAGTCAATCATGTTTATTTATTACACAAAGATGGAATTACATTCGAAAACTTTAAGAAAATAGCTTGAAACACACACACTTAAATCAGAATAAAAGATACAATTCATAACATCTCACAAAATGCCCCACTTTCCACTTTTGTTCTCTAATATTGGATTATCTGCTCAATGTGGGGCTTGACCTGGATGGCCTCCCAGCGTACGATACATCCTTTCCAACTCTATTGCTAGATGACGAGCAAAAGTGGGCGCATGCTCTGTAAACCTTTCATAATCCATTCCTTGGCAGTTTACATAACTTTGAGATGTGAAGACTGCCAAGTCGTGGACTTGTGCCCTGAAACCTTGGAGACGTTGGTCTTGGTCTTGCAATTGCTGCTGACGAGTGGTGGCTATGTCTCTGACACGGTTTTCACGATCTAAAGCTGATTCTAATAGAGCTCGGAGTCTGGCCTGCTCTAATCTTGCTTGTGATCTTTCCCTGTCGAGGTCTGCTTGTTGGTATTCTCTGTTGCATCTTCTTGCCTCTTCTAGTTGTGCACGAAGCTGGTCTTCTGATCGCATCCAATAGTCTTTTTCCTTCTTGAATTGAGCCTTGTCTTTTTCGGATTGCCTATCCTGGCGTTCCTTGTTAGATCTGGCTTCTTCATTTAATTGTTGGATCCTTTCTTTTGCTTTGCTCAATGCCCTTTCGTTTTCTGCAAGAATGGAGTCAAAATCTTGCATTTTTTCGAAGAGATTGGCGATGGTTTTTTGATCTTTCCAGCTTCTCTTTGGCGTTTCAGAGACTCTTTTCATTTTTTGGAATCGAGCATGAAGATTTTCATTCTCACAAGCTAGACTCTTTTTCTCGCCTTTGGCTTCTTGTTCTTGCAAATCTTTCTCCAAACTGAGGCTTCTTAGATTTTCTTTTAGGGCATGGATAGTGGCTTTGTACCCTTTTTCTTTTTCTCCCCAGATTAACCGCTCTTGGATTTTATCATTGAAATTTTGAACATGGGGTCTTTTTGTTGGCCTTTTTAGCTCAGGTTCCGGTGCATCATCCACGCGGGACCGCTTTTCGAACCACCTTGCATATCCAGGATTTATCTCACCCTTGGTAGCGTCTAGGACTTGAGTATCACTTTTCAAGTATCGGCACCCATTCCACATCTGCTGAAGTAGAGCTTCGGGAATAGTGGCTTCTGGGTGTAATTCGATTACTTGCATACTCAAATCTTCCTCATCAGGAACTATTTGATATCTCCCTAGTTGCCTTAGGACTCTTAGTGGTGCATATGGCTGAATGCTTCTCAATCCCAATAGTAGTAGATAACTATTTGAGGTTGACATATGTATTACTTCTCTCATCGGGAGCCATCCCAGAGTCCATTCAATTTGATTTGCCGTTAAAGCCTTTAGATGAGATACCCATGCTTCTATCCCTTCTGGAGCTTGGTAATTTTTTGTTCTTTCCTCATAGCTCTCGATGCAATTAGCTCTGTTCGACCCATACTGTATGATCTTGGGTTGTTGTTGGAGATGTTCAATCACCCACATTTGCAACAAAATTTTGCATCCTTCGAAAACCTTCGCCCCTGATTTGCATAAAGTCAAAGCCCGATAAATATCTGACAGAATGATGGGGACAAGGGTGTGATTTTCTTTAGTGGTGAGGATTTGCACAATTTTTGCGGTGCGAATATCAATTGTTCGCTCTTTATTTGGGAAGACCATGACTCCTAGAAAAGCCACCATGAAAGCAAATCGTCGGTGTATCTGCCAAGTGTCTTTGTTTTGCTTATTAGTAAGGCCTTTCTCATGAATTTCGAACCCATCTGACTTTCCAAATCTGGAATACAAAAAGTTGAAGGAACAACATCCATTGATGACATTGCTTTTCCTAATTTGACTGCTGATGTTCAGAAGACCGAAGAATCGATGTATTGAAGGAGCCTTTGTGAATATCAAGCTTTGATTTCTTAAACTTCCGTCAAAACCAACATAGCCAGCTACCTCCTCTAATGTAGGAGTAAGCTCGAAGTCAGAGAAACGGAAAACATTGTGAACAGGGTCCCAGAAAGTTACTAATGCCGTAATCAGATCATCCCGAGGCTCAACTTTCATAATGTCCGTGAGATTTCCCAAATGCTTGACGACCCATTTTTGACCGTCTTCGCCCAAATCATACCACCACATTTGAAGCTGACATAAAAATTCCTCCGTACTTGTGGATGAGGGGCTTTGTGTAGTGCTCATTTTGTATCTGAAATTTAATTTTAATAAAGTCAAAATTTATACTAAAATCATTTTCGAAATTTTTTCTTTTATTTTTTTTAAAAAAAAAAAAAATTAAAACTATATTTTTTCGAAAATTTTAAGGCAACCCATTTTATTCCTTGCTTCTTACCATGATTTTATTTAAACTGGTCAACAAGCATGTTCGAGGCAAATGAATGCACAAGTAGCAAGTAGGATGCATCATGATGGTCTTTTAATTTTTTGGTTCACCTGTCCTAGACAGACCCAACCCCTGTGTTGAGTCTCCAAGGGCAAATGCATATGATGCAAATATTCGTTCCTACTAGGGATCCGGTACATGGCTGAGTTATTCTAAGTGTAAAACCTTAGGTTGATTGTTCTAAACCTGGCTTACCCAAACGGACAGTTTGAGCCGAAGTGGGGGTAACGTACAGGGAGCACGAAAGTCTGCCCGGCCTAGTTACTTGTCCCAACTCCGTCTTATTTGGTATGACTTTAACAGAAAGGTGGGTCATGCGCACGTGTACACCATAAATTCAGAAGACTCAGAAAGAAGGGGGTTTCGTAGCAGTTGTATATATTCACAATTCAAATAATATTAAAGCGGTAAAAAAAAACATTTGGCATATTAGCATATAAACAGTTGAAAATTATATAGTAAGTAAAGCCAATAAAACAGATATTTTAAGCTCGAATTCTTTAAACCCTGAACCAATGGTTCTGGGTTAAGATAACACTTGAATCCCCAGCAGAGTCGCCAGAGCTGTCGCACCTCCTTTTTCCCGCGCCCGCGGGGCGCGTGGGGAGTTTTCTCCAATTAAAGGACAGTCGAAACGGGATTTGTTTATTTGTTTCAGAGTCGCCACCTGGGAATTTTGAGGCGTCCCAAGTCACCAATTATAATCCCTGAATCGAGGAGAATATGACTCTGTTTATTTTTCTGCGAACCAAAAATCCTGAGTAAGGAATTCTGTTAATCCGGAAGAAGGTGTTAGGCATTTCCGAATTCCGTGGTTCTAGCACGGTCGCTTAACTGTTTTTATTATTGGCTTAATCATCTTGATTTTATTAAATATATTGATGTTATCTGATTTTGCTACCGCTTATACTTATCGTGATTAAGGACCCTTATTCGAATCGAATTACGCGTACGTATATTCGTGTTACAAATTTAAAAATGCGGAATTGTGTCACGCGTACGTGTACACAATAATTTTTTGATAATATATTTATTAAGCACATTTTTTCGAAATTGTGTTGAATCAAGAATATTTATTTTTTTCTTAAATGGTGAACCATACATATTGGGTTTTTATGAAATTGATTTAATGCTTTTAGAAAAATCCTTTTACTAAATATTTGTTCGAAATTGCGCGTACGCATAACCCGAATTTTTGCTTCTAAAATATAATCAGGGTACGCGAACGTATCCCTAATTGCGCAAAAATATTTGCAATGATATTAAGGAATTTTTTTAAAAAAATGTTTGTTATATCACGAAAAATCTTGTTTTAAGATATTCTTTAAACTTTGGAAAGTAAACCACAATTTATTAAATATTGACCATTGACTATAATTTCCGAATATAAATCATATTCATTCCAATTATTCAAAGTCAAAGGACAGAATAAAAATATGATTAATACTAACTTTAAAACAAATGTGACATATATATATGCCAAAGAATAAATTGCATTTGAAACCAAAAATAAATGATTCATAAAGGAAGGAAATATTTTCCGGGAATTTTCATGATTATTTAATGCAAATTCTATTTTTTATTACCATTGATTTAAGAAGTTGCCATTTGTGTATATACAAATCAACTTATTCTCACATGCTCGTTTTAATCTTAATAGACCTAATTATTTGGTCACTTTATTTTAGGAAAGTAGATAAGCATCAAATTTATAGAAAAGGCGTTATTATGCAAGTTAATTCAACAAAGTTACCTTACATATAACCTAACTATTTGGCGTAAATATTCATAACGTTTTAACATCATGATGAGCTATACCAACTTACTTTACTCATATGATTATACCTGTCATCATACCATATAATAACTTATACCAACCTAAACAAAAAATCATATTTGTTACAAAATATTCTACTAATGTAACTTCTTAATCATTACATTCAACTAATGGTATTATGGGATGTAATCAATGGCCCATTTTTATGCCTCACTCCCTGTTTTGACAATTCACGTATATCTATACCAATGAGATTTCGGAATAGCTAACATTATTACAAAACTTTATATGAATTTCAAAATAAGACAATTTAACTCATAGCTATCAAATTGAATTCACTATTAGTTAACTAACATAAAAATGAAAATTAGAACTAATGAACTTGGACAATTGGAAAATAACATTTCAATTCAAGCTTCATTGACGGGTCATGCTGAAATCTCTTTCCGACTTAAAATTTAAAAGACATATACCTGAAAATGGAGGTAGAAGAAGTAAGTTTCAGCAGTTACAGCAGTAACAAATTCAGTAGAATATACTGATAACACAGTAAATCTGATCAAGAATAGGATTCGAAGAGCCCAGATTCACAGTAAGATACTTTGAAAGACACTTCAGATTTTAACTGAACAGTGGAATCACATAAAGTTGAACAAATTCAACAAAAGAACAACATTTCAGATTTCAGTTTTTTTTTCAGTTTCAAATTCAGTTTGTTTCTGATTTCTGTTTTTCTGTTGTTGTATATCTGTGTGTGTGTGTGTGAATGCTCTTTTGTTCCTTTTCTGTTTCTTTTTCCTCTTTTAAAATTCTCTCTTTCTCACTCAAAAATTCTCTCTTTTTTCTCACTCAAAAAATTCTGCCCTTTTCAACTGTCTGTCCAGCTCCTGTATTTATACAGGGCTGGTCCTAGGCAATTTAAGTGCTTCTTGGACCCCCTTCTTCTTTTTTAAAAAAACAGAAAATCCCATTATGTAAAACCTTTTCCCTGATTTTCAGCAGCCCATTATCCCTTGTTCCCCATTAGTATTATTAACTAATAGCAACTAACATTACATTATAATATACTAGTACTAACACCCTGTTTTTACTGTTTCATTCCCATAAGTGCCCCTGAAATCCTAATGTTATTACTGAAAAATCAGAACCTTCAGCAAAACATATTCTAAAATCTGTACAGACTCAGTTATCTTTCTGATTTACAGCTAAATCAATCCTATTAACCTCCTAAACACAATTGTATTTGACCAACTTTTGTAAACTGGAATTCAAACTGGACATTACAACACTGAATTCAGAACTAACATCATAACAGCATATTTCTGAAATTATCAAAATCATTCAGACTGGACTTAACATTAAACCAAAATCAAACACACACAGGATCATTGTCAATGCTGACAATGCCCTGAAACTTTTAATGTTCAGACAATAACATATACAACATACATTTGAATTCACTGATTCACAGACAATCATGATTTAATTGACGAGCATTAATCAATTGACTATTTACAACATTTGTCAATAACTAGTCTAAAATAGAAGCAGACTGTTTTAGTCAACATTTTCAGAAATGAAAAAATTCGTAATATAACTAATCGACGAACTTAATCGAGTCGATTACACATATTGTAAATAACCGCAACCAACAGAAACAATTTACATTCGGATCAAATAGACAGAAATGACAGAATTGATGAAAAATTAACAAGCTATTAATACGGACAACAATACACGTAGAATACACAAAAATAAATAGAAAAATACCTCTGAACTTTAATTAAATTCTGACTCGAACTCAACTTGGACTTCGGATTTTTTTTTTGTTTGAAATCTTCATCATAATCTGAACCGAATCCGGAAGTTTGGTATTTTTTAGGGTTCTTAAAAACTCGATTTGGGATTTAACCATTTCTGGTCAGATTCGAGAAGAACCAAAGATATTCTAGGCACGAGGGAGGCCAGGAGGGTAACTGGTGTGAGTTTGAAACAGATCTGGGTAAATTTTTGTTTGGTCCGAATCTTCAAAAGAAGATTCGAGAAGTTCCGAACGGATTCGAACCTAACAACCAACAGATCCATACTTAGGATGACTAGGGGAAGCCATGGTGTTAATTTGGGGCTGATTGGTTTAGATCAAGTTTTCAGGCCAACCTTCGATTTAAGATTCGAAGAGTTGTGGCCTGATTCGAAGGAAACTAAGGTTGGATTCGTGTAGGGGAGGTTCAGGAGGTCCTAGGGTGTTAAGTTGGTGACCGGCGGCGTTGATGCCGCCGGGTTTCAGGCGAAGGGGAATAGGGGCGGCTAGGGTTAGGGGTCTGTTTGGAACGATGATGAACAGGAGCGGAGAGGGGGGGGTGTTCAGTTAGGGGCTGGGTAAGGTTTGGGATTTATATAGGGGTAGGGTGGATTAGTATCGTCCGTTGGATCAATTAGAATGGAGGGCTAGGATCTATTCACTTAACCAAACGATGTCGTTTGGTTTAAGTTGGGGGACGGGTTGAACCGGGTCAATGGATCGGGTAAGGGTCTTGGGTTCGGGTGATGAGATCTTGGCCGTTGGTTGGATTTAATCCAACGGCCCTTGATGAGAGATGACCAAACGACGTCGTTTGGTTCTGGCTTTGAATTGGACCGGACAGGGCTGTTTTGGATTGGGCTGTGAAAGGGATTTAATTGATTTGGGCCTGGATTTTAATCCAGGTCCAAATCTTATAACTTGTATGCAATTTTTTATTTTCTGATTTTATTAAAAAAAAATCCTAATAAAAAAAAAATCAAAATTACAATAATATTAACTATAATATAATTTTAACTTCTCAAAAATATATTAATCAATCTACAATAATTATTTAACACATAGACAAAACATCAATCAAACACTGAAACATTTGAAATAGAATTAATGCATATTTTTGTGATTTTATTTAAATTAACTTAATTAAATGCGTACTTAAATCCTAGATATACATGAGACATGTACTTTTATTTTTATTTTGTTTAATTATAACAAAACAAACATTTTATGGACATAAACAAATATTTAACACCACGCAAAATTCAGAAATTACACAGTAAAAGAAATTTATTTTATTTTTTTGATTTATTTTGGAGTAGTTTTTCGTAAGGCAAAAATTACGTGCTCACAACTGGAATTGCAAACGAACAAGCACTCGATGATGCCTTAAAAAATCTCATTGCTCAACAAGTCAGCAATGCTCTCCGAGATTTTACCAGCCAATTGCCAATTGCACCACCAACACCAACTCCGAATCAGAATACTTTGGAAAACCCACGTTCTGGGCTTGTTAACTCAAGCACTGGTGGAACTCCAAGCGAATCTCGCGATGGCGAACCAGGTAACATAGTTAATTCTTATTTACAAAATTTAGTTCTAACCTTGCAGAAGCAGCTCAAGGAGCAAAGCGATCGCATAGAGCAAATACCTGGAGTGCCACTTGTAATCAAAGGAATAGACATGGATAGGTACTCACAACAACCATGGAAGCCTAGTGCTGCTCTAGTGCCGATACCGAAGAAGTTCAAAATGCCTGATATTCCAAAGTATGATGGCACAACTGATCCACGAGACCACGTGATTGTCTTCACAACTGGTGTGAAAGGCAACGATTTAACCAAAAAAGAAATTGAATCAGTGTTGGTCAAGAAATTCGGTGAAACACTCACCAATGGAGCATTAACATGGTATTCCCTTTTACCCTCAAATTCTATAAATGCTTTTGTTGAGCTTGCAGATTCTTTTATCAAAGCGCATTCAGAATCTCAAAAAGTTGAAAAAAGAATGGAAGATATTTTCAAAATCAAGCAAGGAGATTCAGAGCTGCTTAGAGAGTTCGTGGATATGTTCCAGCGTGAAAGAATGACGTTACCATGCGTACCTGATAACTGGGTGGCTATGGCCTTTGCCAGTAATTTGAATGTAAAAAGCTCAGAAGCCACGAGACGACTCAAGGAAAGTCTGCGTGAATTTCCAGTAACAACCTAGAATGATGTTTACAACAGATACAACACGAAGCTGAGAAAAGAAGAAGACACTATCTCCCGATCTCAGAAAGAGGAAAAGGTAAGTTCGAGACGTTCAGAAACAGAAAAAAGGTCTGGTAAAAATAGATACGAACCATATATGGGCCCAATAGGTAAAGACTCACGATCAAAGTAGGATAATTCAATGTATGATCACAGATCGAGAAATAGAGTGTCGGGTTCATCATCAAGGTTTGGAAACGATCGAAACACACGAGAAATTCGAGATGATGATAGAAACTTGGAGGCAAGATTTGGTGGTTATAATTTTAATGTCAGCACTTCATAGTTAGTAGAGGTATTAAGAGGCATGAGAGATAAGGTACGGTGGTCAAAAGAAATGAGATCAAATCCAAACAGGCGCAACCCTGATCACTGGTGCGAATTTCACAACGATCATGGTCATAAAACGGCAAATTGTAGATTATTACAAGGTGAAGTTGACCATCTATTAAAGCAAGGGCATCTCACCGAATTATTTAGTGAGAAAGGTAAGCAAGCATACATGAAGAACATGCAGGAGTCCCCTAAAACTCCTTCTCCAAAAAGGAACGTCAATGTTATAAGCGGGGGCGAGGAAATCAATGGCGTGACGTATATCGCAGCTAATAAGGTCTCTAAAGTTACAATCACCCATAGGAAGCGGATTCGACATGTGTTGGAGGAAGAAAGTATTACATTTGATAATGCAGATGCGGATGGCGTGTTAACTCCACATAAAGATGCATTGGTAATATCTCTACTTGTACATGATACTAATGTAAAACGAGTTTTGATTGATCCAGGTAGTTCCGTGAACATTATTCTGCTAAGAGTACTACACGAGATGCAAGCCGAAGATAAACTAGTACCAAAGGCGCATACTTTGTCTGGATTCGACTATTCCAGTGTTGTGATGAAAGGGGAGGTAACACTTACTACATTCGCAGAAGGGGTTGTCAAAGATACAAAATTTCAGGTAGTAGAGATGGAAATGGCTTACTATATGATTCTCGGGAGACCGTGGATCCACGAGATGGATGCCGTTCCGTCTACCTTACATCAAGTTATTAAATTTCCATCACCATGGGGAATACGTCAAATCTATGAGGATCAACAGACATCCTGGAACATCAACTCCATAGCAGATTCAAATACGAGAAACGAAGAAAAATAGCAGTTATAGAATCCAGTTGAGGATACCACAACACAAGCCTTAACTGAACAAGGGTGAACAGATGTGGACTCAAGGCCCGATTCCATTCAAGAACTAGAGGAAAATGAAAATATCAAAACAAAAATTGAAGAACTGGAGGCTGTAGAGTTATTTACACAATGGTCTGAAAGGAAAGTCTATGTTGGGGCCAACCTAAGCCACGACATGAAAGGTAAGTTGATTGAATTTTTAAAAACTAACGTGGATTGTTTTGCCTGGTCCCATTCTGATATGACAAGGATACCACCAGAAGTAATGACCCACAAGTTAAATGAAGACCCATCATACCCACCCATCAAATAAAAGAAGAGAAAGCAGGGGATTTTCAAAAATCAGGTGATTCAAGATGAGGTTCAAAAACTATTAAAAATTGGGTCTATCCGCGAGGTAAAGTATCCTAATTGGTTAGCCAATACTGTTTTAGTACCGAAAAAGAATGGCAAATGGTGAGTTTGTGTAGATTACACAGACCTTAACAAAGCTTGTCCTAAAGATTCTTTTCCATTACCACATATAGATCAACTAATTGATGCTACTGATGGACATGAGTTGTTAAGCTTTTTAGATGCGTATTAAGGGTATAACCAGATCAAAATGGATCCCCTAGATGAAGAAAAAACTTCATTTATAATAGACATAGGGACTTACTGTTATAAAGTAATGCCTTTGGTCTCAAAAATGCTGGTGCAACGTATCAAAGATTGGTGACCAAAATGTTCCTAGAACATTTAGGAAAAAATATGGAGGTCTACATAGATGGTATGCTCGTTAAAACTCAACATTCAGGAGACCATATATCGCACTTGACTGATACGTTTCAGATTTTGCGAAAATTCAATATGAAACTAAATCCCGAGAAATGTGCATTCGGCGTTTCCTCAGGTAAGTTTTTGGGTTTTCTTGTTTCTAACCGTGGTATTGAAGTAAATCCCGCGCAGATTAAAGCCATTGAAGAAATTGTTGACATGCTTACAAGTAAAAAAGAAGTGCAGAGGTCGACAGGAAGAATTGCAGCCTTGGGGAGATTTATTTCTAAATCATCAGAAAAGTATTTTAAATTCTTTCGGCTCTTAAAAAGCAAGATCAGTTCGAATGGACTGAGGAGTGTCAACAAGCACTCAAAATCTTGAAGACAGACCTGTCAAAACCGCAGTTGCTCGTATAACCAAAGGTTGGGGAAATATTACTCATCTATCTTGCTGTCTTAGAGGTAGCGGTGAGTGCTGCTTTAGTTCGTGCAGACCAAGGTAAACAATCCCCAATTTATTATGTCAGTAAATCATTATTAGATGCGGAGATGAGGTATCCTCAATTAGAAAAGCTTGCACTTGCACTAATCATGGCATCTAGAAAACTGAGGCTTTATTTTCAATGTCACCCTATTGCCGTAGTAACTGCTTATCCATTGCGCAATATATTACACAAGCATGAGTTGTCAGGTAGGTTAGCCAAATGGGCTATAGAATTAAGTGAATATGACATCACATACCGGCCCAGAACCGCGATAAAATCTCAAGTGTTAGCAGATTTTTTGGTTGATTTTTTCCAAGGAATGCAATTAGAAGCAGAAAAAGAATTACAGGTGTTCAACGGATCTAATCCAGGAATTTGGACCTTTTTTACTGATGGCTCATCTAATGTGAAGGGGGACGACTTAGGAATTGTTTTGGTACCACATACGGGTGAAACCATTCGACAAACCATTAAATGTCATTCTATAACTAACAATGAGGCAGAGTATGAAACTATGATTGCAGGTTTAGAACTGGCACGAGAACTCGGCATTAATCAGATTTTAATCAAAAGCGATTCACAGCTTGTAGTTAACCAAATGCCGGGGAATATTACAGCCAGGGAAGCACGAATGCAGCAGTACTTAGAGAAGGTACATGATTTGGTTAGGCAATTTCAAACCTGGAAAGTCACGCAGATACCAAGAGATGAAAATGTCGAGGCAGATGCCCTAGCCAATCTCGCATCTGCGGTAGACGTGGCGAGTAATGAAAATGCCTCCGTAATTCATTTGTTTCATTTAGTACTCGATCCAGACAAAAATGAGGTAAATTTCAATAACTTAACCTGGGATTGGAGGAGCGAGATTGTTGTTTTTTTGCAGTATGGTACCATCCCTGAAGACAAGAAAAAAGCTCACGCACTTCGAAAAAAGGCTACTCGATATTGTTTAAAGCAAGACAATCTTTATCGAAAAATGTTCGGTGGTCCCTTAGCAAGATGGCTCGTGCCTTCTCAAATAGAATATGTAATGAGAGAGATACACGAGGGGCATTGTGGAAATCACGCAGGAGGGAGATCACTGGTAAGAACCATGATTAGAGCAGGTTATTATTGGCCTAAAATGGAAGAGGAAAAGGAGAATTTCGTGGCTAAATGTGATAAATGCCAAAGATACAATAATAACATGCATAGACCGGCTGAGTTGCTACATCCGGTCATTGCACCGTGACCTTTTATGAAATGAGGGATAGATATCGTGGGTCGACTACCACAAGCAAAAGGACAGGTAAAATACTTGCTTGTACTCACTGACTACTTCACTAAATGGGTAGAACCAAGAGTATTTAAGCAGGTGCGAGAAAAAGAAGTCCGAGATTTTATTTGGAGAAATATCATATGTCGATTCGGGGTACCAAAGGAAATCGTGTGTGATAATGTCCCCCAATTCATAGGCGCACAAATCACAGAATTTTTTCAAAGTTGGCAGATCAAGAGGATTACATCCACGCCTTATCATCCGATGGGTAATGGACAAGCATAATCAACAAATGAAGTCATTGTCAACAATTTGAAGAAACGATTGGAAGAATCTAAAGGTAATGGGACAGAATTGTTACCTGGTATTTTATGGGCGTACCGCACAACAACAAAAACAAGCACATGCGAAACATCGTTCTCATTGGTATGTGGAGTTGAAGCTTTAATTCCAGTTGAAATAGTGGAGCCAAGCACGAGGTACACGCAAGCGTCAGACGAATCCAATGAAGAAGAAATGCGCATAAACCTTGATTTACTTGAAGGAAAAAGGGAAGCTGCACTAATAAGAATGACAGCACAAAAGCAAGTCATGGAACGATATTACAATCGAAGAGCACGACTAAGATACTTCAAGATTGGGGACTTCATACTCAAGAAAGTTTTTCAATCCACGAAGGCGGCCAATGTGGGTAAATTAAGTCCAACCTGAGAAGGACCCTACAAAATTCATGGTATTGCGGGAAAAGGAGCATACGAGCTGGAAACAATGGATGGAAAGATATTACCTTAACATTGGAATGTCGTTCACTTGAAGAGATACTATTTTTAAGGAGTACCCACGGTCAGGTATCCTCATTTTAAAATTTTATTTTTGAATTGTTAAAATTTTACTAACGATTTTAGATGATAGGCAAAAAGCTAGCCCATACTAAATGATGAATCATGACCTGCAAGGCGCGTGGAATAAATTAAAATTCCCGGTCTAGGGTTACACTTATTCTGATAGAAATTGATACGGGTTAAGCAGTCTTCATCTATAATCGTACCTCTGAGTCTAGTGTGTTTTATTCCTTTACAGGAAGAGGACCAAACAACAAGTGCTCGAGACTTTATCTTCAAAGCTCAAACACTTGGGGGACTATATAATATATATAGACATATGTATAAAGAAGGCAAAGAAGATTGGGAAATAATCAAAGTCCAAGCCTGAAAAGTTTACTCATTGAATGAGTCAAGTGCAGAGCAAAATCCAATGAAAGTCAAAGAAAGTCACGAGCTAAGGCCAAAGCAAAACCTTATCATAGTTAGGTTAAAGGGAATGTACTGAAACGAGTTATAAATGGAAACCTTATGTTTTTGAAATTTTTTGAAATCTGTTGTAAGGAAAACAGTTACGAAAAAGTTATAGAAGTTATTTAAATACATGTAAAGTGTTATTTAAAACTTGACAAAGTTCAAATAAAAACTTGTCAAAGTTATTTCAAGAAACATGTGTATTCCTATTTCTATTTTCGTATATTAACACCATTATGAAGTTGAGGCGTCTTCTTCATTAAGTGTCGAATATAAAAGGGCCCTCTTTTATAAAATTCACTATTGATTCAAGCATTCATGGAGCTAAAAAAGCATTTTGCAAAATAAAAAGTGCAACTATTGAATAAGTCCTTCAAATATAAAGGCAAGAATGAGCAAAACATAAGTTCAAAAGTAACTACAAAAACTTCTTAATATTAAAAAGTTTAGACTAAGTATGAACTTAGTCATAAACTAATAGTTACTTATACAAAATGCCCCGAAAAAGGTCTGGGGACTTAATGCTTTCAAAACCCTCAAAAGGACCAAGGGTTGTAACCATATTCCACCAAAGAAAAAAGAAAAAAAAGAGTCACACTTCATTAACTTGTTACTGAGGAGTTGAAGGAGGAACCAAAGTAGGGTCATCGGCAGCAGCAGGCTCAACTTGACTTGAAGGAATTGGAATACTCATATCATCTTCAACATTTCCAGAAGCTTCAGCCACGGGAGAAGGAAAGTCCTGGCTCTGCTGAGTCTTTTCAATAGTCTCTTTGATTTTGGCTAAATCAGCTTCCAAGTTAAAATTCTCTTGGCTAACTTCCACAAGGGTATCATGGCGAGTATTCAAAAACGCCCAACTCACTTCAATTGCGGTTTTGTCATCAAGAATCTTGTAATCTCTTTCCCAGTTAGCAATTTTATTTTTAAGCTTCTCATTCTCAGCCGAGGCAGAATCATAAGAAGTTTGAAGAGAATCATGTGAACTTTCCAAGGAACGAACTTTATCAGAAGATTCCCGGAGGTCTTCTTGAGTTTAGGTCAGAGTTTGTACGAGTTCACCGGCATACACTTCTTTCTCACTTAAGAGAGCCTTTAACTCTCTGATCTCTTCACTGGCCTTGGAAAGTTGCTCGGAAAAAGAGGTTTCGAGAAGATTCTTGTCCTTACCAACTTGATTTGAGGAAGCTTTTTCAACCGCCAACTCTGAAGTTAAAACCCTAACCTGCTGCTCTAAGGTACATTTGCTTTATCCTAATATTTCCATGTTGATTTGAAGACTTTCATTATGTTCCTTCCAATTGTCCGCTTCCACTTAGTAATCATGCATTAATTGCTCTGAGAGGGAAACCCTCTTCATCATCTCCGTACCAATTAGATTGATCTAAAAAAAAGAAGAAAGAGGAAAGAAAAAGTGAGAACCCTAAAAATAGAAAAAAGGCAAAAAAGGTTACCTTTAAAGAAGACTGTACTATATCGTTCACCAAGGTCAAAGAACTGTGGCCATCAAGCTTTTCTCTCAACTAGACCAATCAAAGGTTTCAACCATACGTCAGCTCGACCTGATTTCCTCAAAAGGTTACCCTGAGTAGGAACTTCGATGGTAACTTGCCTCATAGCTTAACCTCAGTGTAATGGACAGTTGCAGGAGGAACAGTTGAATGAGGAACTATAGAAGGAGTAAAAATAGCCTGGGGAGTTGAAACAACCTGGGGAGTAGCAGCAACGGTAACAGTCACGACTGGCAAAGAGGGTATCAAAGGAACGGGTGTAGAAAAAGAAGCAAGGGGTGCTTCATCAGAAATTGGCCCTAAACTTTCACTACCAAACCCGCGGGCAAAAAGCTGTTCAACAAAATCATGAGCAGCAACGGGAGTATCATCATCAGAAATCACCAACGAGGCTTCAACAGGCTCGGTAGAAGGAATAGATAGAGGGGGAGATGCTTCATCATCTGAGATAATTCTTCTTCTAGCCCTTGGCCTTTTTATTAGAGAGCCCCCATCTTGTTTTTCTTCCTCCCCAGAGTCTTGGTCGACAGTAGCCTTCCTTTTTGATGAAGAACCCAAAATTATCTCTTGGGCCCTATCTAAAGAAATTCTGGAAGCTGTGACGGCCTCAACACTTACGCCTCGAATGGGAAATCCTGACAAAAAGAAGGATCAAAATAAGTTTTGATGAAAACAATAAGTAAGGTAGGAAAAGAAAAAAAAAATCTTACCGTGAGTTTTCACTTTCCATCCAAATTGATGAGAGAGATTTTTCCAGGACCTACTGTCCATCAGAGCGATACGTAATAACTTTTTTACCCAGCCATAGAAATTGGGAATCTCATCGATAATTCCCATGATTGCTAAAAAGAAAAGGAAGGAAGTTAAAATGACGATCATAAAAAAAAGGGGTACGAGAAAGTTATAAAAAAAAACTCACGTGCAAAATTCCACTTCTTAGGAAAGGGAACATTTCCATCACCCACTAAACCAACAGTAGGGGCAACAACAAATCTGGCGTACCAGCCACGATCTTTATCATCTTTTGGGTTGACCATAACTCTTTTACTTCTTACTACTAAAGTAAAGATTCCTTGGCGAAAGAGCTTGGGAGAATAGAGGTGGATTAAATGAGAGAAAGTAAAAGGCACGCCAACCATGTTGGTCAAGTGCCTCAAACATGCAACAACCCTCCACACAATAGGGCCAATTTGTCCTAAGCAAACGTTGAAAAACGACAGAATTCAAGTATAACAGGGTCAATAGCAGGCTTAAAACCCAACGTGAAAGGGTAAGTGTAAACAAAAGAAAACCCAGTTAAGTTGGAGGTGATTCTTTGGTTCGCATTAGGGATTATAATGGGAAAGTCATGGCTCCAATGACAATCTCTATGAACTATTAAAATCAGACCGTCAGTGATTTGAGTGGGGTAGATATCAGCATGATCTAATGAAGACAGTTGATTTCTAAGGGATTCTCTATCATTGTAAAAACATAGTTCCGCAGGAACTATTTCATCCACTAAAGGTTCACGAAGAGGTTCAGTGGGTTCTTTACCTCTAGATGAAGACCTTTGAGAAAGAGAACCTCTAGTTTTAGATGGAGGAGTAGAACTCGATGAAGGAATAGAGGGAACTCGTGATGAAGAAGACCCTAAACTACGAAGCCTTCCTCCTCTCCTACTTCTAATAGGAGCAAGAGAAAGGTTGTCAACAATGGGGACTCTCCGAGGGTTAGGGTTTGAAGAAGACATAGTAGTACGAGGAAGAAGAAACTTTGAATTGAATATTCTGAACTTTTGTGAAAAAGACAAAGGTAAAAAGTTATATTTATAATCAGAAGCAACCGTCAAAGGAAATGTCGCAATGATGGAAACGTCATAATGAGAACTGTCACCTCGTAATTGGTGAAGCCGTAAAAAAGCCTTAAAAGGCGCTGAAAGATTGCAGAACCAACCAGGAAACGCCACGTGTCATGGACATTAAATGGAAGAGACAGATGAAGCATCGGTTCCATAGAAGAATTAATGGCGGCAAATATTCCCGCTTTAATGAGGTTCACTTCCCAAATATTCTATTGATGAATAAATGGCAAGTGGGGGGACTATTTGTATTGAGAAAAATTAAGTTCATATATGGAATTCATTATAAGATGACACATCATGACACATGGACCAGTCAAAGAAGAATAAGTGATGAAAAGAATCAAAGAAGGTACGAGCTTCAACAGGCACGAGCTTCAACATGCACAGGCAGATGTTCTGAGAAAAAACAAGGAAGATAGGTACTTGAACCTCTTTATGATGGAAGGGAATGAATCTGATAGTAAATAAGGTATAGATACGTACTATTGGGCATTAAATACAGAAAACGTTAAGGAATCTGTATTGAATCAAATATGATTGCTGATTGTAACATTACATTAAATGTCATTAAATGCCATTAAATGCCATTCATAGACAATAATGACTCAATTATGGTAGAAACGAAACGTATTACCTAGAAATAGCTATAAAAGGAGAAGACTGATCATTTGTAAGGATACAAAATTTCATCGGATATACTGATTTACTTTGCTTTCTTCTGTTCATCTTATTATTATCAAAATCAATTTCCTTTATTCATTTTATTTTTTGATTATCAGTAACTCGAGTTCTTCTAAAATAAAGCTTTGACCGAAATTCATATTTTTGGTTAAATAAACATGGGGAGTTAAAATAAATATTATTGAATTTTTGAAATTCATATTGAGGAGTTCAATTGCAATTTTTAGTGGAATAAGTTGCAATTAATTATAGTAAGAATTAATTCATGCTAATTTCGAATTAATGCTATAATTAGTAGCCTCTTATTATTTATGTGGTTCATGCTATACCTAGTAAAAACTTGGACAAGACTTGGGTAAAATGTGACTTGGGAGAAAAGTCATCTAATAGAGTTGGAGTAGGATTTTACTTGTAGAAGGAGAATTCTACACGTTTTTGGAGCACAATTTAGGGCAAAAATAACTCTATTAAAGCAAGACTAATTTCACCCAATAACTTACTTTTTAGAGTTGTATTGTTCTTGCCCACCCAAAAACAAAAATCGTTCAAGGTTTTACTAGGCAAATAGCAGAAGACTGCAGCCCTGAATTCTTGCTGTTTGGAAGATTTGTGCAACTAGTTCAAGAAGTTAGTGCTTCTAATCTCGTTATTATTGCGTTGTCTAGTTTACGTGTATTTGATGCCTGTATTATATGCTCACTTCCGCTGCGCATGTTCTAACAATATAATCTGATAATCCTTCTTGGTTATTAACTATGGAGTCTCTTATTGCAATTCCCTTTACCACTAAAGACTATGGAGTTTGCTGATAGCAAAAGCTTCTTGATGCCTTGGACCAAGTAGCTAGATGTTTGACTAAATTTCTGTTGAATTATATTATTTTCGTCCAAATGAATATCCGTTAAGGAGCATGTTTGAAGTGCAAAAGATCTAATGATGTATTTTGTGCCTTTATGCAGGACAACCGAAGCTTATATTTGGTTGCGGCAGTGCCATTTCTTATGCTTTCTCTTTGATAACTCTCTGTTGGCAAACTTTGGTTTCTCAATCTGCTTAGTTTAGCTGAAGTGAGTGTTTACTTTATTTTTGTTCTTAAGGTTAAGGAAAGAAAAGTCTTGGTCTTCAATCACCAGCCATGCATGTCATCCTTCTTTCTGGTCCTATCAGACAATGTTTTTATATGCAGGATTTCTTCTTGCTCTATAGTACCGTTATATATATATATATTGAATGTGTCCAACTCAAGATTAATAGTTCTTATTAGCATTCTGCCTGCACCTATCTTTCTTTTGGATATTTTTTTTCCCTATCTTTCTTTTGAAGATGGACTTTTCAGTATTCATTCGTAGAGTGAAAAAGATTAGAGATGACTTTTCTATTTTTTTTTTACTCCTTGCAACTCCTTAATCTCTTTATGGAGGATAAGAGTTATTTTGGTAAAAACACCACATTGCAAAATGAAATTAATTACATTTAGTTTAACTTTGATTGCTGGGTTTACATTTTTTATTATAATAATGAAATTGGCTAGATTTGCCTAAACTTTTGATTGTTGGGTTTACAGACTTAAGAGATTGGAAGCTTCACAGTGAGAGAGAAGCATCTTGCGAAGGAGGGTGTTTTGAGTTTAGTGTTTGGAGCTTATTGTGAGGGAGGAGTGTATTGGGAAAAATTGAGTTTACATATCAGATACGAGCAAAGGCAAAGGAAGAGGCACGGACAGATATTCAAAGGACTCGGCGCCCGTATCTATTTAAGTCATTTATGTCCAGGAATCAAGGGGAATGAATCTGACAATATATGAGAGTACAGATACAGTATTTAGTGAGCATTAAATACTGAATACGTTAGAAAATCTATATTAAATGATTGTGTAACGTAGCATTCAATGTCTTTAATTACTCATAATAGCCTTATTATGACAAGGGCAAAGCGCATATCTCCTAAATAGCTATAAAAAGGAGATAACTGATCAATTGTAAGGACACGAAATACTATCTGAATATATTGATTTACTTGTTTTTCTTCTGATTATATTATTTCTAGCCAAATTACTTTCTTTCATAAATTCTTTTGATTATCAGTAACCCGAGTTCTTCTAAACTAAAGCTTTGATCGAAATCCCATTTTTTGGTTAAATAAATTGGTTCCGTTACCGAGAATCTGATAATCTATTCTCTTTTAGCTTAACTTCTCTTGTTGTATCAACCATGTCGAACAACAATGACGACATTCAAGGAAATCGAGAAACCAATAGCATCAGGGTGATCCACAGAATACTAACACCCTGGTCTCTTCTCCACGAGATTCTCCTCGGCGGTCTCGTGAGGGCACTCTTGAGGGGTCTCATACGAATGGACATGCTCAATTTGAAAATGCTGAGGCTATCGATGAAGCTTTGCAAAAACTAATTGCTGCACAGGTCAATAAAGCTTTTGAGACATTTGTTAACCAGTTACCTGCTGCAACACCCACTCCAAATAACAACAATTTGGAGAACCCTCGTTCCGGGCTTGTTAACTCAGGTAGCGGTGGAACTCCCAGTGAACCACAGGAGGGAGAACTAGGTAATTTAATCAATTCTGATTTACAAAATTTAGTACTAACATTGTAGAAACAACTCAAGGAGCAAAGTGACCGCATAGAGCAAATACCGGGGGTGCCGCCCGTAATCAAAGGGGTAGATATGGATAAATATTCACAGTAACCCTGGAATCCAAGTGCTGCTCCCCTCCCAATTCTAAAGAAATTCAAAATGCCTGGTATTCCAAAATATAATGGAACAATAAACCCACGAGACCACGTGACTGCATTCACAACAGGCGTAAAAGGAAACGATTTAACTAAGCAGGAGATTGAATCAGTATTAGTCAAAAAATTCGGTGAAACACTCACCAAGGGAGCATTAACATGGTATTCTCTTTTACCCGAAAATTCTATAAATTCTTTTGCTGAGCTTGCAGATTCTTTCATCAAAGCACACTCGGGAGCTCAAAAAGTTGAAAAAAGAATGGAAGATATTTTCAAGATCAAGCAAGGGGACTCAGAATTTCTTAGAGAGTTCGTGGACAGATTCCAACGTGAAAGAATGACATTACCACGTGTACCAAATAATTGGACAGCTATAGCTTTCACAAGCAATTTGAATAAAAAAAAGCTCAGAAGCTACGAGGCGACTCAAAGAAAGCCTTCATGAATTACCAGCTACAATGTGGAATGACGTTTACAACAGGTATAGCACGAAGCAGAGGATAGAAGAAGATACTGTTCCACTACTTCAAAAAGAAGAAAAGGTAAGTTCGAGACGTGCGGAAACCGAAAAAGATCCGGTGAAAATAGGTACGAGCCATACATGGGACCTGCGGGAAAAGACTCACGATCAAAGAAGGACAATCAAAGGTATGATCACAGATCAAGGAATAGAGAGATCATCAAGATTTAGAAACGATCGAAATACCTATGAGTCACGAGATGATGATAGAAATTTGAAGGCGAGATTTGGCAGTTATAGTTTCAACGTGAGCACTTCCGAGATCGTATCTGTTTTGAGAAGCATGGGAGATAAGGTACGATGGCCAAAAGAGATGAGATCGAATCCAAACAGGCGCAACCCTGATCATTGGTGTGAGTTTCATAATGACCATGGGCATAAAACGGCAGATTGTAGGTTTTTACAAAGTGAAGTTGATCATTTATTAAAACAAGGATATCTCACTGAGTTGTTCAGTGAGAAAGGTAAGCAACCTTACATGAAGAACAGGCAGGAGCCCCCGAAGGCACCTTCTCCCAAAAGAACCGTCAACGTTATATGCGGAGGTAAAGACATCAATGGCATATCATACACTGCAGCTAACAAAATTTCCAAAGTTACAATCACCCAAGGGAAACGGATGCGGCATGTCATAGAGGAAGAAAGCATTACATTTGATGATGCAGATGCAGATGGCGTATTAACCCCTCATAACGATGCACTGGTAATATCTCTAATTGTACATGATACTAATGTAAAACGAGTTTCGATTGATCCAGGTAGTTCCGTGAACATTATTTTGCTAAGAGTATTACGTGAGATGCAAGCAGAAGATAGAATAATACCAAAGGCGCATACTCTATCTGGATTTGACAATTCTAGTGTTGTGACGAAAGGAGAGGTAACACTCACCACATTCGCAGAAGGAGTCGTCAAAGATACAAAGTTTCAAGTAGTAGATATGGAGATGACTTACAATATGATCCTTGGGAGACCATGGATCCATGAAATGGATGTTGTTCCTTCAACCTTGCATCAAGTCATTAAATTTCCATCACCCTGGGGAGTATGTCAAATTCGTGGAGATCAACATACATCTAGGAGCATCAATTCTGTAGCAGATTCAAGTACGAAAAATGAAGGAAAATAGCAATCACAGAAGACAGTTGAGGGCACCATAACACAAACCTCATCTGAATAGGGGCGAACAGATGTGGATTCAAGGCCTGACACCATTCAAGAACCAGAAGAAAATGAAATTATCAAAACAACAATTGAAGAATTGGAGCCTGTTGTGTTATTCGCTCAATGGCCTGATAAGAAAGTCTACATAGGAGCCAATCTTAGCCAAGGCATGAGAGGTAAGTTAATTGAATTTTTAAAAATTAATGTAGACTATTTTGCTTGGTCCCACTCTGACGTGATAGGGATACCACTGGAGGTGATGACTCACAAATTAAATGAAGACCTATTATACCCTCCTGTCAAGCAAAAGAAAAGAAAGCAAGGAACTTTCAAGAATCAGGTGATTCAAGAAGTGTTTCAAAAATTGCTGAAGATTGGATCCATCCGCGAGGTAAAGAATCCTAATTGGTTAGCCAATACTGTCGTAGTTCCAAAGAAGAACGGTAAGTGGTGAGTTTGTGTAGATTACACAGACCTTAATAAAGCTTGCCCTAAAGATTCATTTCCCCTACCACATATAGATCAGCTGATTGATGCAACTACAGGGCATGAACTATTAAGCTTTTTAGATGCATATTCAGGTTATAATCAGATCAAAATGGATCTAGGAGATGAAGAAAAAACTTCATTTATAACAGACAAAGGGACTTACTGTTATAAAGTAATGCCTTTTGGTCTCAAAAACGCTGGTGCAACATATCAGAGGCTGGTTACTAAAATGTTTCAAGAACATTTAGGAAATACCATGGAGGTTTATATAGATGATATGCTCGTTAAAACTCAGCATTCGAGAGATCACATATCACACATGTCTGATAATTTTCAAATTCTGCGCAAATTTATTAAATCTTGAGAAATGTGCATTTGGTGTTGTGTAAGGTAAGTTTTTAGGGTTTCCTATTTCTATCCGTGGTATTGAAGTAAATCCAGCACAGATTAATGCCATTGAAGAAATGCCTGATATGCTTTCAAGTAAAAAAGAAGTTCAGAGATTAACAGGAAGAATTGCAGCCTTGGGAAGATTCATTTCCAAATCATCAGAAAAGTGCTTTAAATTCTTTTCAGCACTTAAAAAGCAGGATCATTTTGAATGGAATGAGGAATGTCAGCAGGCGCTCAGAAATTTGAAAACGTACTTATCAAATCCTCCATTGCTAGCAAAACCAAAGGCTAAAGAAAGACTTCTCATTTACCTTGCTATTTCTGAAGTAGCGGTAAGTGCTGTTTTAGTCCGAGAAGACCAAGGCAAACAATCTCCGATTTATTATGTTAGTAAATCTTTGTTAGATGCAGAGACACGATATCCTCAATTGGAAAAGCTTTCACTTGCATTAATCATGGCATCTAGGAAATTAAGACCTTACTTTCAGTGTCACCCTATTGCTGTAGTAACTGCTTATCTCTTATGTAATATATTGCATAAGCATGAGTTATTAGGTAAATTGGCTAAGTGGGCTATAGAATTAAGTGAATACGAAATCACATACCAACCTAGAACTGCTATAAAATCTCAAGTGTTAGCTGATTTCATGGCTGATTTTAGCCAAGGGATGCAATTAGAAGCAGATAAAGAATTACAGGTGTTCAATGGAGCTAACCCAAGAACTTGGACTTTATTTACTAATGGTTCATCTAACGTAAAAAGGTGCAGGTTTAGGGATCGTATTGGTACCACCTATGGGTGAAATCATTCGACAAGCTATCAAATGTCATTCTATAACTAACGATGAGGCAGAATATGAAGCTATGATTGTAGGTTTAGAATTGGCACGAGAACTCGGCATAAATCAGATTACAATCAAAAGCGATTCACAGCTCGTAGTCAATCAAATGCTGGGGACTTATACGGCTAGGGAAGCAAGGATGCAGCAATACTTAGCGAAGGTACGAGATTTGACAAAGCAATTTCAAACCTGAAAAGTAACATTAATACCAAGGGATGAAAATGTTGAAGCTGATGCCCTAGCTAATCTTGCATCTGCGACAGACGTGGCAAGCAATGAAAATGCTTCAGTTATTCATTTGTTTCATTCAGTTCTCGACCTCGATAGGAATGAGGTAAATTTTAATAACTTAACTTGGGATTGGAGGAACGAGATTGTTGCTTTTTTGCAGTATCGTACCGTCCCTGAAGATAAGAGAAAAGCTCATGCGCTTCGAAAAAAGGCTGTTCGGTATTGCTTAAAGCAAGGCAATCTTTACCGAAAAATGTTCGGTGGTCCCTTAGCAAGATGCCTTGGACCTTCTCAAACGGAGTACGTAATGAGGGAAATACACGAGGGGCATTGCGAGAATCATGCAGGAGGACTATCATTGGTAAGAACCCTAATTAGGGCAGGGTATTATCGACCTAAAATGGAAGAAGAAGCAGAGCGTTTGGTGGCTAAGTGCGATAAATGTCAAAGGTACGGTAACAATATGCATAGACATGTGGAGTTACTACATCCGGTCATTGCACCATGGCCATTTATGAAATGGGGAATGGATATCGTGGGTCCATTACCACAAGCAAAAGGACAGGTAAAATTTTTGCTCGTACTCACTGATTATTTTACTAAATGGGTAGAGGAAGGAGCATTCAAACAGGTGCGAGAAAAGGAAGTAAAAGATTTCATTTGGCGGAATATCATATGCCGATTCGGTGTACCAAAGGAGATCGTGTGCGATAATGGCCCTCAGTTTATAGGAGCTCAAATCACGGAATTCTTTCAAAGTTGGCAGATTAAAAGGATCACGTCTACGCCTTATCATCCGGTGGGTAATGGGCAAGTAGAATCAACAAATAAAGTCATTATCAACAATTTGAAGAAGCGTTTAGAGGAATCAAAAGGTAATTGGCCAGAAGTGTTACCTGGTGTTTTATGGGCATATCGCACAACCGCAAAAACAAGCACAGGAGAAACACCATTTTCGTTGGTTTATGGAGCAGAAACTTTAATTCCTGTTGAGATAGGAGAGCCAAGTACGAGGTTTACGCAGGCAACAGAAGAGTCTAATGATGAAGAAATGCGTGTAAATCTTGGTTTACTTGAAGGAAGACGGGAAACTGCATTAATAAGAATGACATCACAAAAGCAAGTCATAGAACGGTACTACAACCGAAGAGCACGCCTCAGATTCTTCAAAATTGGGGACTTCGTGCTCAAAAAGGTTTTCCAATCTACGAAGGCAGCTAATGCGGGTAAATTAAGTCCAACATGGGAGGGACCCTATAGAATTCATGATATTGCAGGTAAATGAGCATATGAACTGGAAACAATGGATGGAAAAATACTACCTTCACATTGGATTGTTGTTCATTTGAAGAGATACTACTTCTAAGGAATACCCACGGTCAGGTATCTACGTTTTAAAATTCTATTTTCGAATTGTTAAAATTTTACTAACGATTTTAGATGATAGGAAAAAAGCTAGCCCGTACTAAATGATGAGCCACGACCTGAAAGCACATGGAATACATTAAACTTCCCGGCCCAGGGTTACAAATATTCTGATAGAAATTCAAAACGGGTTAAGCAGTCTTCATCTATAATCGCACCTCTGCGTCCCATATATTTTTCCTTTTTCAGGGAAAGGACCAAATGAGAGGAATAATCAAGTGCTCAAGGCTTCATACTTCAACACTCAAACACTTGGGGGACTACATAATATACACAGGGCATGTGTATAAAGAAGGCAAAGATGTCAAGTGCAGAGTAAAAGTCATGAAGTCACAAACTAAGGCCAAAGAAAACCTTACTATAGTTAGGGTAACGTCTATGTACTGAAACGGGTTATAAATAAAAACCATGTGTATAAAGAAGGCAAAGATGTCAAGTGTAGAGTAAAAGTCACGAACTAAGGCCAAAGAAAACCTTACTATAGTTAGTGTAAAGGCTATGTACTGAAACAGGTTATAAATAAAAACCTCGTGTTTATTATTTTACTTTTTAAAATCCGTTACAAGAAAAACAATTACGAGAAAGTTATAGATGTAATTCAAATACATGTAAAGTGTTATTCAAAACTAGACAAGGTTCAAATAAAAACTTGTCAAAGTTATTTCAAAGAAACATGTGTGTTCCTATTTCTTTTATCGTATGTTAAACACCATTATGAAGTTGAGACATATTCTTCATTAAGTGTCGAATATAAAAGGGCCCTCTTTTATAATACTTATGTTTAAATTAATTAGTCATAAGTTTAACAGAAGCATTTTTGAAGAATAAAAATGCAAATTATTCTGTAAGTCCTTAGAAATAAAGGCAAGAATAAAGTAAACAGAAGTTCAAGATAATAACAAGAAAACTTCTTAATATTTTTTAAAAAAACTTAAGACTAAGTACGTACTTAGTTGTAAAGCTACGAATTATTTATACAAATTGCCCCATGAAAAGGTCTGGGGACTTGTGTTTCCAAAATAAACCCTTAAATGAAACCAAGGGTTTGATCACAATTTTCCAAATAAAACAAAAACAAAGATATTCAAACAACTAAAGCTAGTCACTGAGAAGTTGAAGGTATTGAAGCAGAAGTATCAACAGTTGCAGGCTCAACTTGACTTGCAGCAACAGGCTCGACTGGGCTTGAAATAGTTGGGATACCCGTATCGACTTCAACATTCACGGAAGCTTCAGCCACGAGATAAGGAAAATCTTGAGTTTGCTGATCTTTCTCAATAGTTTCATTGATTTTAGCCAACTTAGATTCCAAGTTGAATTTTTCTTGGCCAGCTTCAATTAGGGTATCACGGCATGAATTCAAAAGCGCCCAACTTACTTCAATAGCATATTTATCTTCAATGATCTCATAATCCCTTTCCCAGTCAGCTATCTCATTCTTTAACTTCTCATTTTCAGCCAAGGCAGATGTGTAAGAAGTCTGGAGAGAGGCATGAGAGCTTTCTAAAGCACGCACCTTATCAGAAGAAGCTCGAAGGTCTTCTTGTTCCTGAGTCAAATTTTGTACGAGCTCCCCAGTGTAAGCTTCTTTTTTACTCAAAAGAGCCTTCAACTCTCTGATTTCTTCACTAGCCTTGGACAACTGCTCTGAGAAGGAAGTTTCAAGGCGAGTTTTTTCTTTATCTACTTGGCTTGAGGAAGCCTTTTCAACAGCCAACTCCGAAGTCAAAGCCCGTACCTGTTGCTCCAAGGTATTCTTACTCTCTTCTAAATACTCCACATCAATTTGCAAGCTCTCAAACTGTTCCCTCCAACTGCACGCCTCTAACTGAGAATCACACACTAATTGATATGAGTGGATAACTCTTTTCATCATCTCTGTGCCAATAAGGTTGGCCTAGAAAGGGGAAAAGGAAATAAAAATCCTCAAAGATAGAAAAAGAAAAAAGAGAAGAGGAATACCTTCAAAGTGGCGTGCACAATATCGTTCATCAGGGTCAAGGAGCTATGGCTCTCTAGCTTAGCTTTCTCAATTGGGCCAATTAAAGGCTCTATCCATACATCCGCTTGACCTGATTTTCTTAAGAGACTGCCCTCAGTAGGGACTTCAATGACTACTCGCCTCATAGCAGCACTCCTACTTGAGGAACCAACTTCAGTGTGATGAATATTTGGAGGAGGAATTGTCGAAGGAGGAACAGAAGAGGTGTTAAAAATAGTCTGGGGAGGAACAAAAACAATCGAGACTGGCAAAGAATGAGTTACAAACATGGGTGTCGAAAAAGAAGCCAAGGGTACTTCATCTAAAATAGGGCCTAAACCATCACTACCAAACCCGCTAATAAAAAGCTGCTCAATAGAGTCATGAGCAGCAGCGGGAGCAACGTCATCATCAAGAATTAGTACCAGAGTCTCAGTAGACTCTATAAGAGGAACAGACGCCGAGGGGATACCTCTGCTTCATCATCAGAAATGATGCGTCTTCGAGCTCGTGGCCTTGTCACCAAAGAGCCCCCGTTTTCCTCCTCTTCAGAGTCCTGTTCCTCAACGACAATGACTTTTCTTTTTGCAGAAGAACCCAAGATTATTTCTTGAGCCCTCCAAAGAGATACGGGAAGCTGCGACTGCCTCGGCAGTGATTCCACGAATAGCAAATCCTGATAAAAAGATGGATTGAAATTAGTGCAATAAAAAAAATATATACACGAAAAGATGAAATAAAATAAAAGCTCTTACCATGAGTTTTTACTTTCCAACCAAAACGGTTAGAAACTGTCTTCCAAGACCTACCATCCATTGGTGCGGTCCTCAATAATTTGTCTACCCAATCACGGAAATTGGGAACGTCTTCCACAACTCTCATGGTTGCTAAAAAAAAGCAAAATTAGAAAAGTTGACAAACTTGAAGAAAAAAGATACGAGAAAGTTAAAAAGACTTACGTGCAAAATTCCACTTCTCAGGAAAGGGAACATTATCATCACCTACTAAACCAACAGTTGGGGCAGCAACAAACTTGGCATACCAGCCACGGTCTTTGTCATCCTCAGGGCTCACCAAAACTCTCTTGCTCCTTGCTACTAGTGTGAAAACACCATTGCTGAAGAGTCTAGGGGAGTAAAGGTGAATCAAATGAGGGAAAGTAAAGGGAATACCGGTTGTGTTGGTCAAATGCCTCAAACAGGCAACAACCCTCCATATGATTGGGCCAATTTGACCCAAACAAATATCGAAGAAATGATAGAACTCAAGAATAACAGGGTTAATATATGGTCTAAACACTAAAGTGAAAGGGTATGTATAAACAAAAGAAAACTCGGTTATGTAAGAGGTGATTCTTTGATTTGGACTAGGGATAATAATAGAAAAATCACTACTCCAATGATAGTCTCTACAAACTACAGAAATCAAACCTTTTGTAATTTGAGTGGGATAAATATCAGCACGATCTAAACCAGAGACTTGGTTCCTAAGAGATTCTCTGTCATGATAAAAAGATAGTTCCATAGGAGCTATCTTCTATACTGTAGGCTCACGAAGAGGTTCAGAAGGTTCCTTACCTCTTGAAGAAGATCTTTGTGAAAGTAAATCCCTAGTTCTAGAAGAAAGGCTAGAACTAGGTAAAGGAGTGGAAGAACCGCGAAGAGATCCTAAATTACGAAGCCTACCTCCCCTTCTGCTTCTAATGGGGGCATTAGGGAAGGTATCAACTATGGGAACCCTTCTAGGATTAGAATTTGAAGAAGACATGATGAAGAAGGATGATACGAATAAGAAGCAAACAGGGATTTAAGAGATTGAATATTCAGTAAACTTTATGTGGAAAAGACAAAGAAAGAAGTTATATTTATATTGATAAGCGACCGCCGAACGAAAAAGTGTAATGATGGAAGTACCATTATAATGATAACTGACACTTCGTGAATAGTGGAGCCATGAAAAACCTTAAAAAGGGCTGCAAAATTGCAGAACTAATAAAAAGGTGACATGTGTGAAGAGCATTAAATAGAAGTGACAATTGAAGCGTCAATTTTGTCATATCATTAATGGTGACCAAAATTCTCGTTTTTATGAAATCCAATTCCCAAATATTCAATTGATGAATAAATGGCAAGTGGGGGGGACTATCTGTAGTGGGAAAAATTGAGTTTACATATTAAAGTGGAATAAAGATGACGTGTCAAGACACGTAGACTAGTCAAAGAGTTACAGCTGACAAAGAGACACGCGTTATAACAGATACGAGCAAAGGCAAAGGAAGAGGTACGAGCAGTTATTCAAAGGATTCAGTGCCCATATCTATTTTAGTCATTTAGGTCCAGGAATTAAGGGGAATGAATATGACAATATATGAGAGTACAGATACAGTATTTAGTGAGCATTAAATACTGAATATGTTAGAAAATTTGTATTAAATATAATGATTGTGTAACGTAGTATTCAATGTCTTTAATTACTCATAATAGCCTTATTATGACAAGGGCAAAACGCATATCTCCCAAATAGTTATAAAAGGGAGATAACTGATCAATTGTAAGGACACGAAATACTATCTGAATATATTGATTTACTTGTTTTTCTTCTGATTATATTATTGCTAGCCAAATTACTTTCTTTCATAAATTCTTTTGATTATCAGTAACCCGAGTTCTTTTAAATTAAAGCTTTGACCGAAATCCCATTTTTTGGTTAAACAAGGAGGAGTTAAATATTATATAAATTTAGTTTTTTGGCTTAATGCTAATGGAGTTTCCCGGGAAGGAGGAGCTAAAAATCGATATTGCATTATAAGGGAAGCAAGATTTGATATCCTTTTTTGGAAGAAATTCTGGTGTTGTGCTTGGTGGAAAGGGGAAGATGAGAAATGGACGAGTGAAACTGTGAAGGATGTTTACCCGTAAAACAGTACAATTGAATTTGTTACGTCGTTTATAGACAAAGGAACTGATTTAATCAATAAATGATAAATAAACAAGATTAAAATAAGACTTAGCGGTTAAAATCGAAGGAAATGACATGCTTGGCTCCGAGAGCAATGCCTCCGACGATAGAAATAAGAACAATGTAAAAGAGCAACTAAAGTTCTCTAATTAAGCTTGAAAATGAAATATAGCATAAGTTTGCCAAGGATTTCGTGTTTTAAAATGGGTGTTCAGCCTATTATTTATTGCCATACCTAGGGAAATAAGATCCTAGAATCAAACCCCTCTTAAATGACACAATAAAGGGGACATTGATGAATATGTAACGCCAGACCATGAATGCAAATATTCTTTGTAATAGTTGCCTATTTCATGCTAGGGAATATTCGTCATTGAATGCTATCTAATGGCAGACATTCGATCTTCTTGCGTTGATCATGTTCCATTCGGGGTCTATCCGATGCCAACTACAGTTGTTGTTCCCGGTACGATTTGTTATTTGATTTACTTTCTACCTGTCTTCTGTTCCACATGTCACTCTACTATTCGATCATTTAGTATAAACTAATTTTACCTATACATATAGTCTCCCTGCTTTCTGGTGGCATATCTTTGTGTCACTGGGAAGTTGGTGAATATACCTTTCTTGGCGGTAAATCTTCTAAAACCTTCTGAACAGTCTCTGACCGCTTGATATGACGCATATCTTCTCGTATTTAATATTCGAACACGTGTTGCCCCACGATCTAGCAATATTTTTGCCAGTTCTCGAGGTAATCACGGCCACAAGTTTTGCCTTCTATATCTTATTTTTATACTCATCATTTAATCTCTTTCACTTTCAGAACTTTCATAGTTCATCATCTTCTTTGGGCTTAACCTCTTTCTGCTCTCATCATTTTTTGACTTTTTTCAAAAAACTTCACTGTCGTTTTACTACCATGGCTTCTTTTACTAAGTCATTCGAAAACTCTGGTCTTCTCTTCGGTGGAGGATCGAAGAGAAACAAAGACAAAGAAGTTGATGTAGACGCTGATCCTCCTATGGTGATCACCATTATACCTCAAGAACCTGAGTATCGTCAATGACTTCCTAGAGAAGTTCCCCTCTATGTCTCCACAGACTTGGTCGTTAGCAGGTACCCCTTCTCTATTCGCCCTTCCAATATTCCTACTGTGAAGGAGGACTACAACTGCCCAGATAGAGCGGGTTACTTTCACCAAGGAAGGTTTTACGTATGCCTAGATGTACTTCTTCACCTTGGGTCCCTTTTCTTTGAGAAGAGGGATAAACCCCGTGATCTTGGAGTTCTGCCATCGATATCAGGTCTGCTTGGCACAAGTAGGCTTTTCTATATGGCAAACGGTAGCTTGTTTACGTTGGCTGTGCACGAAGACTGGGAAAACCCTAACCCTGACACACATGATTAACCTCTACTCCCCTAATCTTCCGCGGGGGAGTAATAAATTTTAGCAAACGTGGCCACCACGCCTTTCTCACCAGCATGGATAATGATAGTGACCGGGGATGGATGAAGCAGTTTGTCCTCATTGCTACTACGGATATAATTCTAGCCACAACTCTATCTTTTCATGAATCATGGAATCGTTCGCGTAAGTTTGTAATTTATTTATCTCTTTCCTTTGTAAAAAGACTGTTCCCCTTCATTGTTGATCTTTTTGTCGCCGATGTTTCAGCTACTCGGTGGACACCACCAAGGGATCAAGGCCTAGACCAATTGGTTTAGAATATTCTGAATATTACAATGCCAGAAACTCGTCGGTGAAAGGAGATGGCCCCTAAATATGGGTGGAAGGTAAGGAACCATGGTAAAGTGAGTCCTTCTTCCTTCTTCCTCCAGTTGTACACAAGTAAATTTGTTAACTATATCTTTCGCTTGATTCAGGACTCTTGTAGGCCTCTGTCACTTGCCCCGAGATATATGTTTTGGCTGACCCCGAGGAGGCCGCAAGATTGTTACAAAGTGCTCTCGCTTGAAGCGGTGCCCTCAGATCTACTTTCGGTGGGGTTGCTTCTTCTCGGAGTCTCCAAGCTAGAGAAAAAACAACCAAAAAGGCGACATTCTTCCTCGGTTGGGAATTAAAATAAGAGAATAAATAAGGCCACAACCGAGCCGGCCACAGTCATAGTGGTCATTAAAGATGATGGGGAAGTATTGATGAAGACAACGGTCTTCATCAGCTCAACCGAGTGCTCAACTGGAAGAGCTTAAAACCCACACCGAAGGTGAGGTTCGAGCACTTTAGGGTGAAATAGAAATAGTAGAGATGCCAATTATCGCCTTCCTACCCCTGTTACTATTTCTAGTCCCGGGAGGTCGGAACCTGAGCCTCTTCTACCTTCGGTCGATGAGAAACCAATAATCAACACTGCTCTTGTTTCAAAAGCTTCTCAACCTACAACTTCAACAAGTTCATGCCCCTATACACTAGCTGTACCTTCGCCACCAGCATCCGCTGCACCACCTCCATCAGCCATAGATGCCCGAGAGGAGGGAGCTTCTCCTCCCAGTATCCCGACCACGGGAATTTAGGGCACAATTATTCACCACTTCTCCATATCCCCGAGGAAGGAGGAGTGTCACTCTTTCGGTTTCGAAGGGGTGCCATCTATTGTCTAGGATGGTGGAGCTTGACAACTACCTAAAGCCGTTGGATTTAGAGAATGATAAGAAGAAATACACTTTCTTTACAGGCTTAAGGCAAGGCTCCAACACCAAGGGATTCCGTCGTATTTGAAAAGACGTATTCTATGTATCATATGAGGAGAAAAACCTTTGAGGAGGCCAAAGCAAACATCGTTGATATTGATGATTACATCGCCAAGGCCCTAGCACTAGAGATAACTGCTCGAGAATGTCTCGCGGCTCAGCCTAATGCAACTAACTCTTCGAGAACCGGTTTTGAGAATTCGGGAACCGGAAAGGAACTTGAAGAGAATGATGATGAAGCCCACTTCCTCGGGAAATGGGGAGGGGGGGGGAGTAGATGTTTCTCTCCCTTCGAGTTCCGGCGGCGATAATGTTTAGATTTTTCCTCTTTTCTTTTGTTGTTTTCCTTTTTACTTTTGTATTTATGTCGTTTGGTATTTTGATAAATGAAGAATATTTTACTTAAGTATTGCGCAAAGTTTGTTCTTTTTGCATTGAATTAGATAAAGCTTCGGGTGTATTTTTGTCTGATAGCTTCTTGTTCTGGTCATAAACTTTTTCGGAATTAACCCTTTACTATGAGAGTTTTATGAGAGAGGGCCCTTTTATATTTACGATGCTCTTAAAGAGGACGTCTCATGTTCATTCTAGCACAAGCATTTGAAGTTTTCTGTTAACTTTCAAATGATAAAATCAACTTATCTTTTGGACAAGAAACAAGATAAAAATAAAAGGACTTTATTTTAGTCCTTCTATCTTTAATAGTACATAAGCATTCGATTGCTAAAAGAAAAAAATGCTAATACATGTAGCTAACTCGTACAACTTATTTCTATGGGGCTGGCCATGCAATCGCCAGTCCCGATGAGACCGGGTCTCATAGTCCTAGTTTTCATGGCATCGTTGTTGCCTTATACAATACTATCCCCCAGTGGTCAAATGCGAAGTATGCGAATTAGAACACTGGAAGTCTTGCTTCGTTAGTTGAAACACTTGTGAATGGTTGAATAGTCATTTGTTCGATGGAAAGCTTTACTTCCCATTAGGACCTTGCCATCAAGCCAAAGATTATTTAACCATCCCGTACTGGTTTATCATTTCAATGCCATGTCATTTAAAGGTCTTAACTTTTTCAATGACGCTTCCTTCGTAGTATACTTTCCGTTGCTGCCTCGTTAAAAACCTTTCCAAAAAAGCCCACTTGGGACAAAAAATAGCCGAAGAAAAAAGGAGTGCATCACATACTTTCACTATAGGTAGGGTCCATTAGTAGTAATACCTTTTGAGGTGAGTCATGTTCCAATTGCTGGGCAATTTGGCCCCATCCTAATTTTCCAGCTCATACGATCCTTTACCGGTGACAACTGAAACCCAGTAGGAACCTTCCTAGTCGGACCCAGCTTCCCAATATTGACTTCCCAAGTGCTCTAAGTCTCGAGGACTGCAACTTCCCAAACCGTAACATCCTTGATCCGGATATGATATTGCGGATTACTTTCACCAAGGAAGGTTTTACGTATGTCTATACGTATCCCTTCACCTTGGGTCCCTTTCCGTTAAACGGAGGGCTCGACCCCATGATCTTGGAGTTCTGCCATTGGTATCATGTCTTCTTGGTACAAGTAGGCCTTCCTATATGGCAAATGATAGGTTGTTTACGTTGACTGTGTACTAAGACTAGGGAAACCTAAACCCTAGCACACATATGAACCCCTACTCCCCCAAAATCTTCCGTGGGGGACTAATAAATTTTAGTAAAAATGGTCCCACGCCCTTCTCATCAGCGTGGATGATAACAATGATCGTGGATGGATGGGGCAGTTTGTAATAATTGCTACTAGGGATATTATTCCAGCCACAACTCCATATGTTCCTAAATCATGGAATCGTTAACGTAAGTTTGTAATTTATTCATCTCTTTCCTTCGTAAAAAGACTGTTCTCTGTCATTGTTGATCTTTTTGTCTCAGTTGTTTTAGCTACTCGGTGGATACCACTAAGGGTTTAAGGCCTGGACCAGTGGGTTCAGAAGATTCTGTATATTACAACGCCAGAAACCCGTCAGTGGAAGAAGATGGCCCCCAAATATGGGTGGGAGTCCAAGAACAATGGTAAACTGAGCCTTTCTTCCTTCTTCCTCTGGTTGTACATAAGCAAATTTGCGAACTATATCTTTCGCTTGATTCAGGACTTCCATAGGGCTCTGTCACCTACCCCAAGGTTGATGTTTTGTCTGACCCCGAGGAAGCACCGCAAAAACAAGTTGTACTAGTTAGCCATATGTATTGGCAATTTTTTTTTGCAATCGAATGCTTATGTACTCTTAAAGATAGAAGGAACACAACAATGTTCTTTTATTTCTATATTGTTTCTTGTCCAAACGTTAAGTTGATTTATCATTTGAAATATAACAAAAAACTTTAAATGCTTGCGAAAGAATGAATAAGAAACATCCTCTTCAAGAGCACCGTAAACATAAGAGGGCCCTCTCTTATGAAACCATCATACACCTGAGAGTGAAATTTTTTATGCTTGAAACAAGAAGCTATCGGACAAAATACACCCGAAGCCTTATCTAATTCAACGCAAAAAGAACAAACTTTGTGCAATACTTAAGTAAAATCTTCTTCATTTATCAAAATGCCAAACGACATAAATACAAAAGTACAAAGGAAAATAAAAAAAGAAAAGAGGAAAAATCTAAACATTATCGCTGCGAGAACTCGAGAGAGAGAGGCATTTACGCACCCCTTCCCCTGGGGAAGTTGGCGTATCAGCTGCCAGTTCGGGACCAGGACCTCATCATCATTCTCTTTAAGTTCCTCTTCGGTCCCGAATACTCGAAACTGGTGCATGAATAGTCAGTTGCGTCAGGCTAAGCTGGGAGACATTCTCGAGCAGTTAACTCCAGTTCTCGGGCCTTGGCGATGCAATCGTCAATATAAAAAATGCCCACTTTATCCTCCTCCAAGGTTTTTTTGCTCATATGATACATGGCATACGTCTTTTCAAATATTAGGGAATCCCCTTAGTGTTGGAGCTTTACCTTAAGTCTGTCAAACTCGGCCAGAAGGCCATCCCTCTCGGATCTCGTGGCGACGAGGCTATAATCGAGATCACGGATTGTAGAAAAGTGAATCCTGGTTTGCTCTATTATCGTATTGAATGTCTCTCCATCTTGGCCTTCTTCTCCTCAGCAACATTAGTCTCCTCGATTTTGGAGCTCAAGGCTACCTCCAAGTTATTCACCTATTCAACAGAGACATACTCGCACTCAGTAGCAGCAAGTACAACATCTTAAAGCTCAACCCACTTAGCCTTAGCATCTTGGTCTTGTGCATGTAATTGATAGGCTTCTTGGCTGTGGGCCATCACTTCTTGCTCACTTTGTTGCAATCGGGCCTCAAGATCTCCTGCTTCAACAACCTTTGCCTCCAGCACCGGGAGGCACGCAACAAGTTGATTCCTTTCAGCCAATAGTTGATCCCCTTCGGAGACAAATCCTTGTTTATCAAGAATCAACATCTGAAGGCCCTCAGAAGCAAGGAAGTTGGCCTGCAAAAAATATGTTAAAGTTAGAAACCCCGTTACAACAAATAAGTAAAAACCAAGCAATAAGAAAGAAAGTATGATACCACTGCTGCATTATACATTAAGTTATATAACTGGAACTCCCACGAAAGTAAGTGTATTTTCTTCTTATCCTTATCTAAAGCCAATGGCTTCAGGTAGTTGGCAAGCTCCTCCGGCTTGGACGACAAATGGCACCCCTTCGAAACTAAAAGAGTGACACTCCTACTTCCTTGGTATCTGGAGAAGGGGGTGAATAATTGTGCCCCAAATTCCCGTGGTCGAAAGACTGGGGAGAAGAAACACCCTCCTCTTATGCGTTTGTGGCTTATGGAGGAGGTGCAGTGGATGATGGTGGCGAAGGTACATCTGGTGTAGAGGGGCATGAAGTTTTTGGAGTTGTAGGTTGAGAAACAACTACAATAGGAGTAGTACTGATTATTGGTTGCTCATCGACCAAAGGCAGAAGAGGCCCGAGTTCTGACCTCTCGTGACCAGAAATAGTAGTAGGGGTCAGAAAGCAAGAATCGACGTCCTCTACTATTTCCATTTCACCCCAAAGTGCTCAGATCTTACCCTTGGTAGGGGTTTTAAGCTCTCCCGGTTGAGCACTCGGTTAATTTGATGAAGATTGTTATTTCCTTTGATGGGAAGCCCCTTCATCACTGGCTTCCCTATCACCTTCAATGATCATTGCAGCCGTAGCTAGCTCGGTTGTGGCCTTATTTATTTTCTTATTTTTATCCCCAGCCGAGGAAGAACACCACCTTTTTGGTTGCTTATTCTCTAGTTGGGGACTTCGAGAAGAAGAACCCTCCACTAGAAGAAAATCCGAGCGAACCGCTTTAAGCGAGAGCACTATCTAACAATCTCGTGGCCTCCTCCAAGTCAGCCAAAACATCAACATTGGGGCAGGTGACAGGGCCCTGTGGGAGTCCTGAATCAAGCAAAAGATATAGTTAGAATATTTACTTGTGTACAATCGGAGGAAGAAGGAAGAAGTTCTCAGTTTACCATGGTTCTTGGCCTTCCACCCATATTTGGGGGCCATCCCCTTCCACCGACGAGTTTCTAGAGTTGTAATATTCAGATTCTTCTAAACCCACTGGTCCAGGCCTTGAACCTTTGGTGATGTCCTGAGTAGCTGAAACAACAGAGACAAAAAGATCAACAATGATGGGGAACAGTCTTTTTACGAAGGAAAGAGATGAACAAATTACAAACTTACGTGAATAATTCCATGATTCACAAAAAAGATAGAGTTGCAGCCGGATTGATTACCCTGGTAGCACAATGACAAAATGCTCCAACCATTCGCGGTCACTGTCATCATCCATGCTAGTGAGAAGGGCATGGTGACCACATTTACTGAAATTTTTTACTCCTCCATGGAAGATTTTGGGGGAGTAGAGGTTCATCATGTGTGCTAGGGTTAGGGAATTTTCCCAGTCTCTGTGCACAACCAGGGTAAACAAGATACTGTTCACCATATAGAAGGGCCTACATGTGCCAAGCAAACCTGATATCGATGGCAGAGCTCCAAAATCAGGGGGTCGAGCCCTCCGTTCAAAGAAAAAGGACCCAAGGTGAAGGGGTATGTATAGACATATGTAAAACCTTCCTTGGTGAAAGTAACCCGCTCTATCAGATCCAGAGCAAAGATATTAAGGTCTAGACAGTTGCAGTCTTCCTTCACAACAGGAATACTCGAAGGGCAAATGGAGGAGAGGTACCTGCTAATGGACCAAGTACATGGAGACGTAGAGGGAAACTTCTCTTAGAAGTCATTGACGATACTCGGGTGCTTGGGTATAACGGTGCTCACTGTGGGAAGAGCAATGTCAACATCAACCTTTTTGTCTTTGTTTCTCTTTGGGACCCCACCGAAGAGAAGACCAGAGTTTTTGAATGACTCAGTAAAAGAAGCCATGGTAGTAAATATAGTGAAGTTTTTTGAAGAAAGTGAGAAAAAGATGAGAGCAGAAAGAGGTTAAGTGCAAAGAAGATGATGAACTTATGAAATTTTTGGAAGTGAAAGTGGTAAAATAATGAGTATAAGTAAAGATATAGATGGCGAAAATTGAAGTCATGATTACCTTGAGAACCAACAAAAATATTGCTATATCGGGGTATTAAATGCAAGAAGACGTGCGTCCTTTCAAGTGTTAGAGACTATTCAGAAGGTTTTCAAAAGATTTACTGCCTAGAAAGGGATATGTGAAAATTCTCCCAAAAAATGCCCACAAACCCTAATTGATTTTCTCTCCCTTTCAAGTTCTAAATTGAGGTAAAACCTAGAGTTTGAAGAACCAAGATAAGAGCTGAGTTATCCAATAAATAAGGTAAGTTTATTGCTCTCTTTCATCCATTTTTCTGATGTAAATGCATGGTAAGTTGTTCTATATTTGTAAGAACTCACGGGACTGTGATCGGAAGCTGTGAGTTCGAGTTATTCACTTGTAGCAGACTGTTTTGTGGACTGTTTTTTGTTGCTGCTGTGAACATGTGATTTTTGCCCTATACAAAATACTCCTATAAAATCCCAAGAAAACAGGTTTTCTGTTAATTATTTGCCATTCTAGGATTTTTTGTAGAATTTTATTTAATTGTTTGCATTTTGTGCATGTTTAAGTTTTATTTAAATCATGAAAATACCAAAAATACCATTCATTGCATTTAGGATTTTTTTTTACATTTTTAGGATTAATCAGTAATTATTTGTTTTATGAAAATTTGAAAATCACAAAAATAGCTCATTTTTACATCTTTTGTTTTTTTAGTTTTTAATTTATTGACTTTCTCTTTTAATTTAGAATTAAGTGATATTTATAATTTTTATAATTAGATAGTTGGTTTAATTTTACAATTTAGATAATTTAGGATTTTATTTTTTAGGATTTTTAGTAAAAAAAAAGAAAGAAAAGAAAAGAAAAGAAATTGGAAGCCCTAAAACCCGCCCAAAATAACCCACAACCAAAGCCCAAAACCAAACCCACCCGGTCCAACCCACTCTCAAACCAAACGACCCCGTTTTGTAATGATCTAACCATAGCCGTTGGATTTTGATCATCCAATGGCTCGGAACTGGTCTCTTACTAAATAGATATATCTCCAACTCTTTTCCCTCGATTCCCAACCTAAATCTTCGAATCTTAAATCGAAAATCACGGCCAAAAAACCCTATCTGCCCCAATCCGCTCCAAATTCACACCCTATTTTCCTTGCACCCCTCTAAACCCTAAGTTACCATTAGCCCCCTCCAATTCGACCTCAAATTGCTCGAATTTGAGATCTTAGGTTTTGAAGCCCTAAAAAACCTAACCTAGTCATTTCCGAGCATTTTAACGGCTTAAACCTACATGAGTCAGTTGCTCTTGACAAGAGCAATTGATTCATGTGGGTTTGGTTTGTTTCCAAACCTGCCAGAGTCCGGTCAACTCCGGCAAAATCGACCAGGTTCATCCCACTGTTAAGATTAAATAATTCCTTTTACTCTTCCGTTATTTTTCTTCTTTTTAGGTTTTCTTTTCTTCATGTTCATGTCTCTGATTAACCGCATGTTTGGGTTTAATTTTAGAATTTTCTTTTCTTCAAGACTGCTTAGTTGTTTATCTGTTCTTGATTAACTGAAGCATGTTTGCATTTCAATACTCAATCGCATGATTTTAAGTTTAATTAGGGTTCCTCCTTAGGGTTGAATGCATGAAATGATTCTGTTCTTCTTTGTCATATTTTGTTTTGTTTTAAGCACTTTATTTAGGATAATTTCTGTTTTCTTTTGTCTTTAAAATTTTATTTGTGATTTCTGATTTGGTTCATGCTAAATGAATTTAGGGTTAGTCTAAGATTTAATTGCATTCCTGTTTGTTATTTGATCTATTTGCCAGTATTTGCTTGCCTTGTTCCTGTTAGCCATAGTTTGCATCATTAGAAATTTAAGAGGGGTCAATTAAACAAAAAAGAAACTTAAGGGGTCATAACAGGGGAGGGATAATTCTGAAATAGGATAAGATCCATGCTAGATTGTTCTAGAATAGGGGGCATCTGGCCTCATTTGGTTAGTACAAAGTACTGAAACCAATGAGGGACAAACAGCTGTCCAATTTTGTTAAAATATTCCTTTTTGTGGCTGATAGAATGATCCTTTCAGCACATGGTCTCTTATACCTATATATAGTACCTATCTTTCACTCATTAGACGATTATTAGCAATCATCAGAATATAGACCTAAAAATTCTCTGAAACAAATCCAGTCCTAGCTTTTCTGCATTTTTCCTTCTTTACAATTTGAGAAGAATTTCTCTTTAAGTTCTGGGTTTTTGGAGTCAAGTTATGAGCTAATACTGAAGTTTGTAAGGGTGATATATTGCTGTTTTCCTGGGCTATTTCTGTCATCACTGCTGAAACTCATCCTTCTATTTTTTGACCTTTAGTTGGTCTTTTAGTTGTTATTTCTGCACTCAGGTATGTGAGACTCCCATGTAACCCTTCTTAGAATATAAAATGAAAGTTTTGAATCACTGAATGTATGATCATGCCTAAATTATATGTGTTCTTCTATGTGTTCTTGGTATTTTGATTATCATATCTATTTACAACTTCTTTATATGTTCAATAGTGATCTTGTTTTGTCCATCTTAGATTAAAGTATAAACCAAGACTGATATGGTGTTCACTAAGTAGTCATTTATATTGTAAAATTGATAACCCATTGTTAAGCACTGAATATGTAGTAATAATTGATTATGACTTGTTGTTTCATTCATATGGTACTGCTCATGGTCAATCTGATGCACAAGGAAAATCCAGTGGCTTTTTTCCTTGTAAATCATAAGGATTGATGGGAGAATACACATCTCGGGAGTCTGTTGATTGAGGATTAATGTTCAAATGAGAAGTTGAAAGAAACATCAATACACATATTTAGGTTTATTGGCTGTAGCTGCAATTGAAACTCACTAGCTATAGTTAGTCATCAATAGGAAGATTTTGAAACGTTTGAAGTTTTAATCTCGGGACAAAGAATGATTAGATTTTGGCATCTTATTTGTATAGCAAATTAGTTAATTTAGAAATTAACATTGTTGTAATATTTGAGCCAGTTAGAGCTAGACATGGATATGATTGATTTTGTAACCTTGAACTAGTTACTCTTTGAGATTTTAGTGCCTGCAAAACTTTTTGGTCTTGGCAAGCACTCAGGCCCATATTTGTGGAAATGAATTATATCCGGCCTCACGAGTTCAATGATAGAACTCCTCTAGCGGGCAGTGTTGGGTTCAAGACTTCATGGGCCTAGGCCATTGGGCCCTGACGCTACACTTAACAACTTGGCCTTGATCATTACTTCTTTTGTACATATATAGTGTTTATATCTGATCCATCTTGCAAATCAATGTAATGTAAATAATTCTCAAACTAGCATTGTATTTCTATTTTCCTATTCAAGAATGAATTTGTTTTTAGCCTTTTTGACTAATGTGTATTCCATTCAAAGGTAGATAAGCCCAATTAGAAAATATAGCAAACTGGTCCCGCCTAATTTTGAGCCCACTGTGGATTGCTTGGTTAAGACTCAGCGTGATATCCTAAAGTCTTTTGAATTCTAGGCTAGTTGTGAGCCCAATTACAGCCGTCGAAGCTGAATTGTCCAATAAAACCTTGCTAGCCCATAACAATTGTCTTAGATAACTCAAAAGGGCCTGACCTTAAGTTAAGGGAAATTCTAGTTTAAACTTCAATTAGGATCTTAGCCTTATTTAAGTAATCTCCTTTAGTTAAAATCAAATTGAGGTGTGCCATGTCAAATAAAACCCCTTAACCCATGGTCCTTATGAATTTATTTCAAGATTCAACCCTTGTAGAAATTGAGGCGTGCCATCAATTAAACTATCCATGGCCCTCACAATTGTTGTTATTAATTTTAAACCTTCGTAGTTGCTTTAGGCACATTTTTTTAAATAATTCAATCATAGCTATGGGTACGGTTCCCGTGACGTAGTTGTGAATTTTTAATTACTAAATTCGGGTATACATTTCATGTGACCCAATTTCAATTTCTCAACAATATTAAATATAACGTGTCGCGAACCGCGGGTACATTTCATGTAGCGTGGTTTAAGATGTGTTTCAAATAACATTGAATCTTCCTAAAAGCAGTTTAAAAAAATTAAAAGCGGCTACAAAAGTTAAAAAATGCATAATAGTTTAAAACATATAGTAAATCAGATAATAGGCCAGTTTTAATAGTTTAAGCGACCGTACTAGAACCACGGAACCCGGTAATGCCTAACACTTTCTCCCGGGTTAACAAAATTTCTTCTTTAGAATTTCTGGTTTGCAGACTTTTAAAATAAAGTCGAAATTTCCTCGATTTGGGATTTTAAAATAAACCGGTGACTTGGGACACCAAATAAATTATCCCAAATGGCGACTCTAAAAAATAAATAAATAATCTCATTTCGAATAATATCACTTTAATTGGAAAAAACTCCCTTATATCCCCCTCTCGGGTAGTAAAAAGAAGGTGTGACAGCTCTGGCGACTCTGCTGGTGATCAAAACCCAGAACTTTGGTTCAAGATTCAAGAATTCGAGCTTAGAATAACTGTTATACTTGGCTTTATTTTTATCCGATTTTTACATGTTTGATCCTAATGTGCTAAATGCCGCTTTTTACTGCTTTAATATTGTTTGAACTATTTATAAATTGTTACGAAACCCTCTTCTCTCTGAGTCTTCTAAATCATTTGGGAAGTGTGCACTTCGTTTAACTTCTCTTCTGTTAGAGTCATAACCCAATTTTATGAATGAGGTTCGGACAAGTTGCAAAGTCGGTGAAGCTTCTGTATTCCCGGTACGCTGCTCCCCCTCGACTCGAGCTGTCCGCTCGGGTAAGCCAGGTCTAGAACAATACACCCAGGGTTTTTAAACCTAGTATAACAAAGCCTCATGCCGGATCCCTAGTAGGAACACTTATTTGCATCACGTGCATTTGACTTTGGGGACTCAACACAAGGGTTGGGTCCATTTAGGACAGGTGTTCCTGAAATCAAAAGACCATCCTGATGCATTTTAATTGCTACTTGCGCATTTATTTGCTTTGAATTGCATGTTGACCGGCTTCTAGAATAAGGGATAAAATTGGAAAAGTCAAATTGAGGTATGAGAGAGATAATTACCTTTCTTCAAAAAACCGGTATCCAAAAATTATCGAAACTCTACTGAAATTTTGAGAAAGAGTAAAGGAATTTTGTTTCAAGAAAAAATATTTGGTATTGTTTTTATTATGTCAAAACTACCCGAACTATGCAACCTTTGAATCTCACCGGATGTGGGATACGTAGGCAATCCTCACAGGGTCCAACTCCATTTTTTGCAAAAATAACCCAAAAATACGATTTGTTTGTTATTGTCGTAAATAAAATTAGGTGATGTCGTTCTTATCTAAGTAGCCAAAATGTCCCCAAAAGGGCACAAGAAAGCTGTTCTTGCAAGAATAGCCACCTAAGGCCTCTTTTTCAAATTGTTTGCCGATTAGCAAACACAGCCCTAAAATCTTCTTTCTCGAGGTGCTGAAGGGCCGTATCTGCAAAAGGTGTTTTGGTTTTGAATTGCAATTTTGAAAATTTGATAATTTTCTTTTGAGTCAAAGTAAATCATGGCCTTTTAATCAATCACTCTAAATAAATGTGTAGGATGTGCACTATTGAAAATGAACCTTTCATAGTCCTCGAAAAAATCCCATTAGAACTCCATATGTTGTGAAACGACTTAGGGAAAGTCAGCAGAGATACTGTGGTAAAAGCTTTGGGCGGTCTTGTTGGTCTTCTGAAAATTAAACCGAGGTTGGATATAATTGTAGCTATAATACCTTTTTGGGATCCGGCGCATAATGTGTTCCATTTTTCTAATTTTGAGCCAACCCCTACGCATGAAGAAATAACGGGCTATGCCGGTCTTAATGGGAATCTCAGAAATCGATACCCAGTGGCTCCTAGAGCAGTGACTCCTCATAAGTTCCTGGACCTTCTAAGTATCAGTCGGGAATTTAAAGACGGAAATTTGGCTGAGGGATTTTGCACATTCTATTTCTTGTACAAACATTACGGCAATCCCCACGGTTTTGAGACTCCAGATACCGTCCTAACTCATTCAGGGAACAAAAACAAATGGGAAGCACATCGAGGACTGGCTTTTATAGTGGCATTCCTAGGTATCTTAATCTGCCCAAGAAAGCACGGAAACATAGAGTTGGGCTCGTAGGAATAGTCGACTTCGTGACTAAAAAGGTTAATGACACCATTGTACCAATGATACTATCGGAGATTTATCGAGCTCTAACCATTTGCCGAGCGGGTGGAAAATTTTTTAAGGGTTGTAACATGCTTCTACAGCTTTGGATGGAAGAACACCTTTGCCATCGTCAGGGATACATGAATTATGCTATGAACGATCTTAACTGCATTGAAAAACATGAAAATCGGATAGAGGGGTATGAGTTTCCAGAGGGGTATGAGTTTCCAGATGGTATTGAGGCCTGGTTCGCGCATTTGAGTTCTTTGACTGTAGGCAGAATTGAATGGACGTTCGGTTGGCTCCCGGTCACTGAAGTCATTTATATGTCGATCGAAGTATGTTTTCTTCTATTGATGGGTCTTCAGAGTATTCAGCCATACACTCCGCACTGGGTTTTACGCCAGCTAGGCCGGTATCAAACTATCCCCCATGATGAAGATTTGAGCCAACAAGTCATCGAACTAGGCCCAAAAGCGGCATTGCCAGAAGAAAGGGTTCGCTAGATTTGGCATTGGTGTCGGATCCTGGAGCCGCAAACTTGGGTGCATGACTTGTCCAAAGGTGAATTATAGCCTAGATACATGGCTTGGTATGGTAAAAGATTTCCAGTTCATCAAGAGCCTGAACGGCCCGCCAAGAGGCCCCATGTCCAGCAATTCATTGATGGAGCGTAAGAGCAATGGGATTGGTTGGCAAAAGAGGCAAGTTACAGGGCCAAGATAAGCAATTGGAGGGACAAATCAGGGATCTCATATTTGACAATAGCGTACAAGCCTCTGCTGATGAAGGGGAGAAGAAGAAGTTGGCTCAAGAAAACAAAGCCCTTCGAGCCCAGATCCAAAAAATAAAGATAGCTGTTGAGAATCAGGAAAGGAGCCGAACGGACGAAAGACTCATAAATGGTCTTAGGAGGAACTATCTGAGTGCCAAGATGATTTGGAAAAATATGAGGGTAGTCTGGCAAGAGCCCGGGCATAGTTAGCGAAGAGCGCAAAGGGATGGGCAGAGTTTGTCCGACAATTGAAAAAGAAATATGATGGAGAACTCACAAACTTGAAGAAAAATCTAACCACCCTCGAGAATGAGATGGCCAAACAAACGAAGAGCTTTAAAATAGAGAGGGAACATTGTTATGCATTAATGTCACAGCTAGAGGAAGATATGCAACAGTTGCAGGGCCAAAGCCATCGCGACACCCAAGTTCTAGAAGTTAGGTCTCAACAAATCCGACGCTTGCTCCAAGAGAAGGGTATCATCAGGGAAAGGGTTAGAGCAATTGTCGACTACATCATCATGAAATGTCATGAATGTGAAGACATGACTAGAACCACCTTCTTTGCCGCAGTGATGACCTTTGTTCGACAAATAATGAGTGATCTGGATCATCTCCAAAGAGATCTTGCTCATAGGCCCCTGGCAAGACCGACTGATGTCCCACGGGCCCTTGGAGTAGAAGCACTTATGTATTCTTGATTTTCGTGTCGAGTCTGTATTTCAATTTCCAGTTTTAGAGTCTGTTTCGAGTCTGTCATTTTCTTTTTTCAATTCCTAGAAAATATGATGGAGTCATTTGTAATAGAAAAGATTAGGAGTTCTTATTTTTAATGAAAATTGAAGAAGAACAAAAATTGTGTTTATTTATTTAATGCATTTATTTGTTGAACTACGTGGTGATCTGATTGACGCGACGTCGTGATACGTAGTCAATCCTCATTAGATCCAGTCATGACTTTTTGTAAATAACTTAAATAAAAGATAAAATGTGGAAAAGAGAAAACCAAAAAGAAAAACTAAAAACAAAAGAGAGAAAACAAGGAAAAAAGAATAAGAGGGAAAATAAGAATGCAAAAGAGAGCAAGAGAAAGATCGGGGAGATAAACAAAAGCTGGGATGAGACATGCAATCGTTGCAAAACATGTAGAAACACATTTAACTGTATAGGTGCATCACGCACCCAATGTGCGATTCCCTTTGTGTTAACTGCTTCAAACTATCCGATTTGTTGTCTATTGTTGAGTATAGGTTCTGTTTTTAAGGTGGTTGGTTTGTGGTAACCTGGCTTCACACCCGTACTTTACAAGATCCAAGGGCAGTGTAGAAATGTCATCAGAAGGTCATCCACCAACAATTCCCATCCCAGAGGATAGCCCGCTATCGGTTATCCCAACCTCAGAGTTAGCGGCTGCTGAAGAGATTAGGGCAATGTGCCTCCGCGTGCTGAAAATGTGGGATGCATGGTCCAATGGTAGAGAACCGCCAAGTGCCATACCTGGTTTCCCCGAGCTACTTCCCAGAGCAAGTGAGAATTCCAACGTCCCAATAAGTTACCCGAATACCCCACTTGGATACCCCACTATCTCAACTCACTTCACCGGAACACCTTCTGAGGTTCGCCCCCAGGTAGTTTCGGGAGTGGCCTCCAACATATTTACCGCACCACCAACCTCGACTGCAGTATAGACAACTGTGCCCAGGCCAAGCTTTGATCCATCATCTTTCACTTTCCAAGTACCATCTTTTCCACCAGAACCTACCCATTTCACCACCAATTCTTACCCTCAACAACCCCGATATGAGTTTACTGCGGGATAGGAGAAGGCTACAAAGAACCCTGAGTAGGAGGAAATCACTCGGAAAATGAGGAGCATGGAACAGAGCCTTAAGAATATACAAGGCTTAAGCGGATAAAAGAGTGTATCCTACGCCGATCTATGTATGTTCCTGCATGTGCATTTTCCCCTGGGTTTCAAGACCCCCGAGTTAAAAAAGTATGATGGGCACGGGGACCCCATAGACCACCTCAAGAGGTATTGCAATCAATTAAGAGGGGAAGACGGAAAAGAGGCACTTCTCATGCCTTATTTCGGAGAAAGTCTAGTGGGCATTGCATCCGAGTCGTACATGGATCAGGACATATCTCATTGGCACATTTGGGATGATCTGGCTCGAGATTTTTTCAGGCAGTTTCAGTATAACATAGACATAGCTCCCGACAGGAATTCTCTGTCGAATCTCAAGAAGAAGTCATCGAAATTTTTTCGAGAATATGCTGTTAAATGGCGCGAACAAACAGCCAGGGTCAAGCCCCCGATGGATGAAACGGAAATGGTTAGTGTTGTTGTACAAGACCAAGAGGTTGACTACTTTCAAAATATGATGTCTACAATGGGGAAACCGTTTGCTGAGGCCATCAAGATTGGTGAGATGGTCGAGAATGGTCTAAAAAACAAGGCACATATTAAGCCAATCTGCCATAAGAGCTACATCCCAAGCAATTCAAAGCGGGTCTGGAGGTGTAGCGAACAGAAAGAAGAAGGAAGAAGTGGCAATGGCAGCTTCAGGTCCGAGAAACCCCCATCCACCCAGAAGTTACTTCTCTCCATGCACCCCGCAACATTATTATCCCCTCCAGGATGTGGCTTATGCTATGGCCCCCAGTCTTACGCGATGATGAATGCCCAGCCATATGCTCGACCACAACAATAGTTTAACCAAAACAGAGCTCCACCTCCTAGAAATAACCCTCCTCACCAAACTTAGTATAATCCCCGATCTCCAAAAAATAACTTCCCCTACAATGCCCGTGCCCGGGAGCCACCCAGGAGAAAAAACTTCATGCCTATTGGTGAGTCATATTTTAGCCTTTTCCCTAAACTGGTCCAAATGGGTTTGCTACAAGCCGTACCCCCGAATAGACAAAACCTAGAGTCACCTTCCTACTGACCCGATACCCTGCCTATCATTTTGGGGTGGAAGGACATGACAATGAAGACTGTTGGACTCTAAAAAGGGTAGTTGAAAATCTCATAGAGCAAAAACAGATAGTGTTGAAGGATGAAGAAATTCCTAATGTGACCAAGAACCCATTACCAGCTCACAACAACAAGCTAGTTATTGGGATAATTTGCGAAGATAAGGAGTTTGATACTGCCTTGAAAGCCATCATTGCCATCGCTGATATAAAAAAGAAACCAAAGGCTGCTGCAAAGCAAGACAAGGGGGAGAAGAAGAGTAAACTCACCCCTCAAAGTGTAGAAAAGACAATGGAAACCAAAATTAGGGCAGTACCCCCAAAAGATGTCATTCTTTATGTTCCCCGGGGTCACAAGAAAGAACAAATAACATTGAGCTCTCCAAAAAGGTTCGAGCTGAACAAGGGACCTAAGATGTACGTGCCTAAAGGGACCTATGTGGGTATGGAGGCCAGTAATTTCACCAAGGCTGAATGAGCTCGTGGTTATTGGCTGCGTACCACAGAAGCCCATGACAGACCCCACTGCCGTCCCATGGAATTATAACAAAGCGGTAGTGACATACAAGGGAAAAGAGGTCCTAGGTGAAGCAAATGAAACTAACCCAGCTGAGAAATACCTTAACTTGGAGGATTTGAACAAAGCCAAGAAAAAGCGTTTCCCACTCAAGAAGCCCGTCAGTGCTGAGGAGGCTGAAGAATTCTTCTGTAAAATAAAACTACAGACTATGAGGTAATAAACCAACTTCGGAAGTCTCCTTCACAGGTCTCACTCCTGTCTCTACTGGTAAGCTCATCCGAGCATCAGAAAGTGTTGATAAAAACCCTCAATGAAGCTTATGTTCCAATTGAAACCACTGTTGAACAACTGGAAAGGATGGTAGAAAGATTCTTCGCAATCAACCAGATCTCATTTACCAAGAATGATTTTCCCGTAAAGGGGCCACCCACAACAAAGCCCTTCATTTGACAGTTAAATGCGAAGGGTACTATGTGAAAAGAGTCATGCTAGATGGCGGATTAGGAGTTGATATCTGCCTTCTCTCAACTTTGCCAAGAATGGAGATTGCGACTGGGAGAATCAGGCCTAACAAAGTCTGTGTGTGTGCCTTTGATGGAATCAAAAGAGACACCATAGGCAAGATCGATTTGATTTTGACTATTGGTCCTGTGGATTTCGAGGTGACATTTCAGGTCCTAGACATGGACACTTCTTATAATTTCCTCGGGAAGACCTTGGATTCATGCAGCGGGGGCTGTACCTTCCACTCTCCACCAGATGGTAAAATTTGAATATGAAGATCAGGAGATCGTAGTCCACGGAGAGGACGAGCAATTAATTTATCAGGACCTGTCAGTCCTATGTCTGGAAGGAAGGAAGCCCGTGTCCTCAACCCTTTCTCTCAAATGCGTCAATTATGGTTGCCAAGGAAATGATCAGGCATGTTTATAAGCCCGGGAAGAGGCTCAGGACATCATTACAAGGTATCATAGAACCTATCACTCTGGCTACTAGCGAGAAGTTCTTTGGTGTGGGTTTTCAAGCCACGCCAGCTGATGAAACATGGGCAAATGAGCAAAAGAAGAACGGTTGGGTCTTGCCTCAGCCAATCCTGCATTTGTTCGTAACATTCGTCAAGACCAAGTACACAGAAGAGGAAGATGGGGCCTTCACGGCTGAAGAAATCGAAGAAATAGGTGGAGCTGTGAGGCACATGTTGTATGAAACCCACATGGTTCAGACGGGAGAAGGCTCGAGCACCTTTGAGGTGCTATATATGGGGCCCAATGCCAAGTTGCAAAACTGGAAGGCTACTCCGTTAATAGTCAGGCGGGAATCCCGTTAGTCCAGACTTGCCACCTTTTCTACATCACGAGTTATTACAGGGTGTAACTCGGATGTGTCCTTTAGTTTACTCTCTTTAAATTCCAATGTAAACCATGTTATCTTCAAAATTCAATGAAATGAAATCAATATTTCATCGTTCATGAATCCCTCTCTTTATTCTTTCTGATTTTTGTTCCTTTTCTTATTTCTTCTTTCAGTTCTAATAATGCAGCTTTAAATAATATGACATGCTTGCGGACTTCATGCCCTGATCCAAACACGATGTCTAATTGTGAAATAATGAATCAAGAACCGGAATACGATAAAGAAGAGGCTTTTAGGGAAATAAATCGAGAATTGGAACAATTTGAGAATAAGCCTAAGCCAAATCCAAATGAAACCGAGCCAATAAATTTGGGTAGTTTAGAAGAGGTCCAAGAAACCATGATAAGCATTCACACAGATGAAAGAACTAGGGATGCACTGATCCAACTTTTGTTTAAATTCGAAGATGTGTTTTCTTGGTCCTATGATGATATGCCAGGACTAAGTGTTGATTTGGTGGTCCATAAGTTGCTGACTTACACAGATTACCCCCTTGTCCAGCAAAAGCAAAGGAAGTTCAAAACTAATATAAGTGACAAGATCAAAGAAGAGGTCACAAAACAGTTGAAGGCGGGGGTGATCCGAGTGGTCCGATACACCACATGGCTAGCTAATGTGGTTCCCGTACCAAAGAAAGATGGGAAAACTCGAGTGTGTGTTAACTACCGAGATCTGAACAAAGCAAGTCACAAAGACAACTTCCCATTGCCAAACATCTACATTCTTGTTGACAACTCTGCCAAACATGAGATACAATCTTTCGTGGATTGTTATGCTGGATATCATCAGGTTTTGATGGATGAAGAAGACGCGGAAAAGACAACTTTCACCACACCCCGGGGCACTGACGAGTGTCTGGCATGTGTATAAATTAAACTCGTACTCTATCAAATTATAGTATAGAAAGATGTCGAACCCACAGAGATTGGTTTATCTATTCTACAGACGTTTCTTATTTTAATTACTATTTGAGAAAATCAGAAAGAGTTGAGTTGTAAATTAACTAACTAAAAATGCATGAATAGAGCAATAGAAAATATTTTGTTTTTCACAATATAATAAAAAGGTGTTGGGATCCTGACTTCACTTAATACTTTTTATTATATAGTAGATATATTTATTCTTCAATTTCTATTTCTCGTAAATGTTATAAATGCCTCTCACGATTACATTTATATATTATTACTTAAGTTAAACAATTAATTGCACTCCTCTCGGTTATACAAATTAAGCGTCTAAATAGTAATATTAAAGAGTCGGCAATATATGCTTAAACTGAAACATGCTCTTTTTTAGTAAGTTCCTTTCGGTTACCCTACTTGTTATAACTGACTATTACAATATTCACTTCTTTCGATTATAAATAGTTGTAGAATCAATTTTAACATATAAGAGCTAGATGTCACTAAACAAAGTTAACATTTATCAATACCAAATTTAACTAAATTACTTCTTCCGCCTCTTTCGATTACAAAATTAGTATGAAGTTAAAATGTAGTACGAAATAGATAGATGTTGACAATTTAAATAACACCCAACCGTAAAGCATATAAAATTTAAATAAAAAGCTTCAGGTCAAGCATGTGAAATTGAGGAATAATATCTATTATTATATAAAAATATTAAGATCCGTCATTCTCCCAACACAAGAAAAGTTACTCCATAATGGAGTTAGTACTGACAACGAAAATATTCGTGCTCATTAACTAAGAAAATAGAAAGAAATATTCAAAAGAATAATTCTCCTATTTAATTAGAAATAGGAACTAGAGTAATTTCCTACACCGGACAACTAAAGAATTAGAAGAAAGAAAAAGAAGATTTCAATTTTTTTGTCTCGATTTCTCCTCCCCGAGAATTGTCTATCGCAGCTTTGTAAAATGACGGTATTTATAGATATTTCCATTGCTTTTGCCGTGTACAAAAAACGTTTCAGCAAATTTTCCTCTTTCATCTTGCCAACTTGCCAATTTGAAGTGAATTTTGATGAGAGAACACGTAACTTTTGCTGATGACTTTTAACTTTTGCTGATGCTAGCTTCTTTCTTTTCCATTTTCAACTCTTTCTTCATTCTTATTCATTTCTTTACTTATATTTTGATATTACCTACAAGAGAATAACAGTATTAGTATTAAGGATTCAATAACAACTCATATTATGTATAGTATTTTTATTTTATTAAACTCCCCTACACTTAGCATTTTCTTCGTCTCGAGGAAATTTCTGAATCATTCTTTTTTCAAGAAAACAAATTAAGCCAGCTGTTAGTAAAAAAAAATTCTTTTTTTTTTTCAAAAAATTTGATATCACCTGCTATTTTAATAAATTTTCTTGAATTAATTTACCCCTCTTGGTCATGTGTTTATCATCCTGCATAAGATCAACTTTTACATACAAAAATATTCATCAATCAACTTTGTTTACGATAATCATAAAATGGTGTATATTGAATGACCATAGGCTTGCCATGTTTGTAAATCTCCACTAATGTAAACTACCAATGATTATAGAATCTTTTAGGACTTTTCTTAACTTGTATTGTAGGATAAGTGCTTTGGTAGGATAATGGGTATATTTTTTTTTGTAGTAACTGATATGCCTTTCTTAGCAATTGGAATGATGTACAAATATTTTTGTACTCCTTTTCATTTTCTAACTCTTACTCACACAAGTAGATGAAATTCATTTCACATTTTTTTGTTCGAAATATATATTATAAGCCTCCTTCTCTAATCTGACCACCATTTTTTTTTGTATTTCAATAGCCTTTTCTTGGCGAAAATTGAGCAAACTTAGCTTGTAATTCATAATATACTCGTACACACTTATCATTTGTTATTATAAATTTGTTCAATACATAAGTAGAGTTATGTCAATATAATCGTGCAGAAAAAAGGTTTGTTTCAAAGAATTTGTTCAGGCTCAAACGGGGACACTAGGAATTTATGTATTTTAGTGACTCAAGTGTTTAGTTATAAGGGATTTGAAGAAGGCCTAATTCATTTTCTAAATCAATGCAGTTTAGAATTTCGCCTCAACAAACAAAACATGGCAAGTTCTAATAATTTTCAACACTTCAAATGATTAAATTAAACTAATTGAAATCAGAAACTTTAGTACTTTATAGCTGAACTTTACACAAGGATAACAGGCTCAAAATTCAAGAGTAAAAGAGTTATTCTAGAAAAGATTTTAAGACATCAAGCGATATTTTCATTCTTTGCTTCTTCTTTTTTTAAGCTGTGTCTTGGCTGTTTTGAAAATAAGAAGTTTCCAAATTTTTCCTCAACGGTGCATTAGTCAACAATTTAAGAACTATATGGTAGTATTCTAATGATTCTAGCAAATGAAATACTGACAACGGAAGCATGAGTGTACACAATTTTACTCCAGCAACAATTAAAGATGACATGTCAAAGAGAATTTTAATTTCATCATTTTCAAGACTTTAAACATGAATTTATATGACCTCATGGTATCATGTTATCTTTCTATATTAGTTTAATCCATAATGAGATTCAAAATGAACAATTTCGTTCGAGATATACCATTAATTTAATATTATTTTTATCAGAAAAATAAATGTAACAGAGATAATATTACAGAGCATATTGTCACACCTCCTTTTTGCGCATCCGCCCCGAAGGGCAAGATGCGCGAGGGAGTTTTTTCCAATTTAAGTGACAATATTCGAAATGAGATTATTTATTTAATTCAGAGTCGCCACTTGGGAAAGGTTTGGCTTTTGGTGTCCAAAGTCACCGGTTTATCTTGAATCCCAAATCGAGGAAAATATTCGACTTTCCAAATGAAGTCTGCGAACCAGAAATTCTAAGTAAGGAATTCTGTTGACCCGAGGGAAGGTGTTAGGCACTCTCGAATCCCATGGTACTAGCACGGTCGCTTAAATTGTTATAATGGCTAGATATCTGATTTAATACATGTTATTACTTATGTGCTTTTATTAAGTTTAAACCGCTTTTATTATTATCATTTATTTTTTATAGAATTGCAACGTTGTGAAAATGCATCTCGAACCACGTCACAATCAATGCACCCGTAGTTGTTAACACATTTCGACTCCGTTGATATTTGAATTTGGGTCACATAAATGCGCACCCGAATTTAAGAATGTAATTTAATTAAGTCACGCCTAAAGAGTCTAACGCGTTTTATCTTTGGGGAAGGCAGTGAAATTCACTAAACAGTCCATCCCAAATTCTAAGTATTTATTATGATCAATTATTGAGGGCCCCGCAATTTGCATTTTTATTTGGCGAGGCTCATCTCATTATTTTTTAAAGGATAATCTTAGCATGACTACATTTCCTATTTTTTGTTTTTTCTAAAAATAAATGAAAGAAAATACATGCTAATTAAATTACATGCTTAGCCAATTTGGCCTCTGATTAATTATCGGATTAATTATTTACGAGGCGGGGAATTGTTTCAAGTCTCATTCCATGAGCGAACATGCTTCTAATTTGACATAAAAAATTGTATACAAGATTAATAAAATGCTAAACTCACGCTAAACATTTTTCCAAGTTGAGTTGAGACTAACTTATTTGAACTAAGTTAATGGAATTAACTACTAGAGGATACTGCTAGTGAGATTCGAATATTATCCTACAAACTGCCTAACGGGATCCGATAAAATTAAAACTCAAAAGATTAAAACTACATTGTATTTGACAAGGTTAAAGCATTCTTCCCTATACATACAACATATTGTTGAAGGAAATCTAGTTATCACTATGCCAACTATTCGTGCATTCCACAAATTGCATGATTATATTATTCGTACAACCAAACAACTGTAAATCACAATACTTAAACAGACTAAGCTTCAGTCAAGTACAAAAATTACCTACTGTATTATACTATTGAATTACAACCTAACAAGTTACACAAATCTAACAACATCTACAAAGCTGTAATTACTGCAGCAGATGATTAAAAATCCTTAGCGTCTCTTATTTCATGCTTTCACTGTTACATCAATGTGAAATTCTAGTGTGTACCTGGATGTTGAAATGCGAAAAGAACAAGCAGAAGGTAGAGAAGTCAGCAGTAGCAGCAAAGAGAAATGGCAGCAGCAAAAAATGACAGCAGCAAAACAGTAGAGTAGAATCGAACCCCAGATGGACAAACCAGAAATAGCCCAATGAAACAAGTACCCAGTACCCAAACAATCACACTCAGCAGACTCAGTTGGGACTTGGAAATACCAATGTTAATCAACGGGACGAAATAGGTGAAACCGAAACAACAATGGAAAACAGTTTCCGATTCTCAAACACTCAAAGGAAGGACCCTAAGTTTTGACAGAACAAATAGCAGGTTAATGCTAATTTTCAACAGAAAAAGGTGAGGAAAAACAGAGTTTTCCACTTAAATCAAGCAGCAGAGATTTTCTTTCTCTATCTCCCTTAATTCTTTTCTCTTTTTTTTTCCTGAACCCTTAATGTCCTCTCTGTTCTCCTCCTCCGTTGGTTTTAAAACCTTCCCCTTTTATAGCCCAAAATCCCCTCTTTAAACAGCCTGTTAAAACCCATATAAAACTGACCTCACCCCCTGTCCTTTCTGTTTTTCCACTTACAAACTTAAAAGAAAAGCCCTCCCCATGAGATTCCCTGACAAAAACCTCTTTTTCATTATTAAAATGGTTTATCATTTTATTAAACTAAGCAAACATGAGCAGCAGGAATATACCCTGACAGCACATGTTGTCCAAGTACCCCTAATTCATTAAAGAACTACAAATTGCCTTGCTTTCTGATTTCCTAAATCTAAAGTGAATAAACAAGGCTAGTAATCTCTATCTTATGTGCACAAACAGGGTCAGCACATCAATATCAATCCAAACTAGGCTTTGGTTCAATTCAAAACTAGTATGAATTCGTATGTACATATATTCAGCAGAATCAACTAACAGGAAACTCTGAATCAGGGAATGTCAACAAAACTGGCACCAAACAGTTCGAAGGGAACAAATAAACTACAAATAATTAATCGACGAAACTTAATTAATCGACTACGTAGTGTATAACATACGACTGACAACAAACAATCAGAACCAAATAGGCAGACTTGTGATTTCAATGGTATTGACAAAACAGGGGCTAAAAAGAAACTTAATTAATCGACGAAACTTATCGAATCGATTACACAGCCTGTTATATACTTGAACAACGAACAGAAATAATTCGACCAAATAAAAGGTCTGATTCAGAGAAAAAGAAGAACAAAGTGAAGAAATTGGAAATAAAATCATTCTAAACAACAAACGAACAACAAAACAAACAAACAACAATGGATCAAACGGAAAGAAACAAAAGAATACCTCAAGTAAACTAGGTGAAACGGACCCGAACTCAGACTCGACCTTTTTGAGGTCGAATGGACCTTAATCAAGTGTTCTAAACAGAGAACACTTTGACTAAGGTCAGGGGGAGGTCAGGGGAGTACCTGGCATGGATTGGATTTGGGGGGGTTTGGTGTAGGTCGAGGTTTGGTTCGAATCTTCAAATGAAGATTCGAGAATCTAGGGATTGATTCGAACTAAACGGTTTGTGGATTTGGATTCAGGGTTGTTGAGTGGTCCTAGGGTGTTAAGATGGTGGCCGGTGGCGTTGATGCCGCCGGGTTTCAAACGGAAAGGGGGCTAAGGTGGCTAGGGTTTAAACCCAGGTCCGTCTCTGAAATGAGAGAGACGGAGGAACAGTGAGAGGAGGGGGGTCTGGCTCGGGGGTGCGGGGTGAAAGGGGGTAAGCTTATATACGGGGTGAGTGATTTGATATTGGCCGTTGGATCGCCAATGATCAACGGCCTTGATCTTTCCAATGAAGGGAACGTCGTCGTTTGGTCTCATGCTGGGAATGGATCAAGCCGGGTTTCAGTGGGTCGGGTCAGGTAACGGGTAAGGAAGATGGGACGAGGGCCGTCAGATCAACTTGGTTTGAACGGCTGAGATGGGTTGTTCTTGAAACAACGTAGTTTTGGCATCAAACTACGTCGTTTGGTGGCCTGGGAGATGGGTCTCTTGGACCGGCTGCCTTGGGCTGCTTTTGGGCCTCGAATTTTCCTAAGGAAACTGGCCCAATCCGATTTTTAGACCAATTTGCACTCTTTTTCTTTTATTTTCTAATTTAAAACACAATACCTAATTAAAGTAAAACTAAACACATATTAATTAAAACTTAACACAATTATCACACACATATTAAAATATTTAAATAGGTAAAATCACACCATGGCAACAAAACATAAGACGAAAAGTATACTTTTGCGATTTTTCTTTAAAAACCAAACTATGATTTAATTAATTCCTAAATGTACAATTAAATCCTAAATAAGCAGGTAATATATTTATTTTATATTTCGCGATTAACTACAAAAAAGTAAACATTTACGGACAAAAATGATTACAACAAATGTCACGCAAATTCTCAAAATTGTACCCGAAGGTAACTTGTTTTATTTTCGATTTCTTTTTGGAGTAATTTCCGTGAAGCAAAAATCACGTGCTCACAGCTGCCCCTCTTTGCCCGAAAACACAAAGAGTTTTCGTGCAAAGATAAAGTGAGCGGGTATGAGCGATTTTTGCTCGTCGGGTACTCCGTGTGAAACATTTCTTGAAAGCATTTGACCGAACCTTTGCTTCAGAGGTTTCCTACATATCCTGGGCTAAACAGGAATCAGGTCAATGTAGTTCAGGAAGTTTCGGTAGCTGGGATTACCGGGAGCTGTGTCTTTGCTGTTACCGATGTGGTTGCTGCTGATGCTGCTTGTTGAACGTCTTTATTACACAAAAAGGAAAAATCAAAACTGAACTAGCTATGCCTATCAAACTATGAGTTACAAGATTCCTATCTACAATTCTCTTGAAACTTGATCATGAGTCTTAGCTGATTCTGCTTGTAGACTTCGATTTGAATCTTGATGCTCGCAAGTTGTAGGAGCTTGTTTATTTCTGCAGCATTGAGTAAGACAGGATCGGTGGAGTTCGTGATTTCGACCAGATTTTGAGCGGTCCGCACTTTGTTTGCTCTAGTATTTGGGCTCATCCTCTTTTCGTTCTTTCCTTCCTTTCTTCATTCCGAATTGAGACTCACTCCATAGGTCATCTCGGTCCATGTGCCTCGAGGTAAAACCTGCTCAGGCAACAAAACAAACAAACGAACGAAATTTTCTGTCGTGAGTTAAATGTCATAAATCTACAGAATTGATGAGGGAATCGGGAACCTCATGTCTGAAAGGCGTAACTCAGGGGTTGGAGCCCTGATGTTTACAAAAGGCAAATCGCTCAACTCAGGGATTGGAACCCTAAATTGGGAGGATTGCCATATTATGCCGAAGAACTGACCGGGTTATGCCAGAGAAAAAAGGAGAAAGGTCCACGGGTTATGCCGGGGAAGTCATCGGGTTATGCCAGAAAAGGAAAAGAGTCCTCGGGTTATGCCGAAAGAGGGAAAGAGTCCTCGGGTTATGCCGGGGAAGTCATCGGGTTATGCCAGAAAAGGGAAAGAGGTCCCTGGGTTATGCCAAGGAGGTCCACGGGTTATGTCGGGAAAGGGAAAGAGTCCTCGGGTTATGCCGGAAAAGGGAAAGAGTCCTCGGATTATGCCGAAAAAAGTAAAGAGTCCTCGGGTTATGCCGGGGAAGTCATCGGGTTATGCTGGAAAAAGGAAAGAGGTCCCTGGGTTATGCTAGGGAGGTCCACGGGTTAGGCCGGGGAAGTCATCGGGTTATTCCGAAAAAGGAAAGAGTCCTCGGATTATGCCGGGGAAGTCATCGGGTTATGCCGAAAAAGGGAAAGAGGTCCCTAGGTTATGCCAGGGAGGTCCACGGGTTATGATGGGAAAGGGAAAGAGTCCTCGGGTTATGCCGGGGAAGTCATCGGGTTATGCCGGAAAAGGAAAAGAGTCCTCGGGTTATGCCGGGGAAGTCATCGGGTTATGCCGTAAAAGGGAAAGAGTCCTCGGGTTATGCCGGAAAGGGAAAGAGGTCCCTGGGTTATGCCAGGGAGGTCCACGGGTTATGCCGGGGAAATCATCGGGTTATGTCGGAAAAGGAAAAGAGTCCACGGGTTATGCCGGGGAAGTCATCGGGTTATGCTGGAAAAGGAAAGAGTCATCGGATTATGCCGGTGAAGTCATCGAGTTATGCCGGAAAAGGGAAAGAGGTCCCTGGGTTATGCTAGGGAGGTACACGGGTTATGCCGAAAAAGGGAAAGAGTCATCGGGTTATGCCGGAAAGGGAAAGAGGTCCCTGGGTTATGCCAGAGAGGTCCACGGTTTATGCCGGGGAAGTCATCGGGTTATGCCGGAAAAGGTAAAGAGGTCCCTGGGTTATGCCAGAGAGGTCCACGGGTTATGCTGGGAAAGGGAAAGAGTCCTCAGGTTATGCCGGGGAAGTCATCGGGTTATGCCGGAAAAGGGAGAGAGTCCTCGGGTTATGCCGGGGAAATCATCTGGTTATGCCGGAAAAGGGAAAAAGTCCTCGGGTTATGCCGGGGAAGTCATCGGGTTATGCCAGAAAAGGAAAAGAGGTCTCTGGGTTATGCTAGGGATGTCCACGGGTTATGCCGGGAAAGGGAAAGAGTCCTCGGGTTATGTCGGGGAAGTCATCGGGTTAAGCCGGAAAAGGGAGAGAGTCCTCGGGTTATGCCGGGGAAATCATCGGGTTAGAAAAAATGCAGGAAAGAATTGGGAGGAGACTTCCCTTTTGGGTTGATTATTGCAGCATAGCTATTTCTAATCCTTGCGCATTTCCTTTTGGCTGCACCTGCCTCTCGCAGGGTTGTACCTGCTTCCTTCTTAGTTCGTTTTGTATTGCAACTGCTTCAACTTCAAACAAAGGAAAATTGTTAGTTTGAAATTGTGGTCGGTTTTGTGGCCTTCATTATTTTTATTGGTCCCAAGCCTCATTTCTGTTGAGAAAATTCGCCATTGATTGGCTTCCAAGGCGACCTCCTTTCAAACTGATAAGACTCAATATTTCAGGATTTCACGATGATTTGCACGTGTAAGGCTCTGTTTCTTCCGTCTCACTCTGCTTGGGGATTTTGAGGTAATCAAACGTCACGATCAGTCGGGATTGGACTGACGCATCACTGAGGTCGGGTATGTTCTCCACCTCTTGCCAGACAGAGCCCTGTGAAACCGGTCATGCCACCTTTTCTTTCTAGCATGTTTTGGGGCTTAGGGTTAAACCGAAAAGGAATCCAAAGAAAGGTAAACAAAGAGAGAGGAAATGAATTTAAAATAGAAGCGTCCTTTTCGGGGAAAAGAAAGACTTATCTGAGGTGCATGCTGGCTTTAAATTGACATAACCTGCTTTTGGACTGGATGCCCGACTCTCACGAACCTACATTTTCTCACGAACCAAACGGATCTATGTTTCCAAACCAGGGGACCTTGCCAGAACCTTCTGTGGTGAAATCCTCTTTTCAGCCGACAGTTCCAAGGGATCGATGTGGGCGTTGCCCGGATAAGGTAACATTGAAGCTAAAGCGGCAAGTGCATCGGCTAATTCATTGTGACATCGCGGGATATACCTGAACTCTACTGATCTGAACTGCTTGCTGAGATCCTCTACGTGCTGCCGGTAAGGAATAAGCTTGACATCTCGGGTTTCCCATTCACCCTAGGCTTGCTGGATAATCAAATTAGAATCCCCCATAATCAACAAATCCCCAACATCTTGATCGATCGCCATATTCATGCCCATGATGCAGGCTTCATATTCAGCTGTATTGTTCGTGCAAAAGAAACGAAGCCTAGCTGTAGCCGGATAATGTTGACCAGCAGGTGAAATCAAGATTGCCCCTATTCCTACACCTTTGGCATTTACGGCCCCATCAAAGAACATCTTCCAAACGTGAGTGTTTTCCGAGACCACTTCTATGGTATTTATTTCTTCATCTGGAAAATAAGTACTCAATGGCTGGTATTTCTCATCAACCGGATTTTCGGCCAAATGATCTGCTAATGCCTGAGCTTTCATTGCCGTGCGGGTGACATAGACTATGTCAAATTCAGTAAGCAAGATTTGCCACTTGTCCAGTCTTCTAGTAGGCATTGGTTTCTGAAATATATACTTCAAAGGATCCAGCCTGCTTATGAGGTAAGTAGTGTGAGCTTGGAGATAATGTCTCAATTTTTGAGCAACCCACGTCAAATCACAACACGTTCTTTCCAGCAGAGTGTACTTGGCCTCGTAGCCGGTGAATTTCTTGCTCAAGTAGTAGATCGCCTGCTCCTTCTTTCCGGTTATGTCATATTGCCCGAGGACGCAACCAAAAGAATTTTCCAAGACTGTCAGATACAAGAACAGGGGTCTCTCTGGCTCTGGCGGGACCAAAACTGGGGGATCTAAAAGATATTCTTTGATTTTGTCAAAAGCTTCTTGACACTCAGCCGTCCATTTGATCGCTGCATCCTTCCTTAATAGCTTAAATATGGGCTCACACGTGCTAGTCAGCTGGGCAATGAATCGACTGATATAGTTTAACCTGCCCAACAGACTCATCACGTCTTTCTTCGTTCTTGGGGGAGGTAGATCTCTGATAGATTTTATCTTTGTTGGATCTAACTCTATACCTCTCCTGCTTACTATGAAACCCAAAAGCTTGCCTGATGGGACTCCGAAGGCGCATTTGGCCGGGTTCAGCTTCAAGTCGTACTTTCTCAGTCTCTCGAATAATTTCCTCAAGTCTTGGATATGATTGTCCCGAGTCCTGGACTTGACTATCACGTCGTCCACATACACCTCTATTTCTTGATGCATCATGTCATGAAAAATGGCAGTCATGGCTCTCATGTAAGTTGCCCCAACATTCTTCAGACCGAATGGCATAACCCGGTAACAGTAAGTGCCCCATGGTGTAGTGAAGGCAGTCTTCTCGGCGTCTTCTTCATCCATCAACACCTGATGATATCCAGCGTAACAATCTACGAAAGACTGGATCTCATGTTTGGCGCAATTATCAACAAGGATGTGGATGTTGGGCAATGGGAAATTGTCTTTGGGACTCGCTCTGTTCAAATCTCGATAATCCACACATACCCGAGTCTTCCCATCTTATTTTGGCACTGGAACTACTTTCGCCAACCACGTGGTGTACTGGACTACCCGAATTACTCCCGTTTTTAGCTGCTTGGTGATTTCTTCTTTAATCTTGTCACTGACATCAGTTTTGAACTTTCTGTGCTTTTGTTGAACTGGAGGATAATCAGGGTGAATTGGCAATTTATGCACCACTAGATCAACACCTAATCCTGGCATGTCATCGTATGACCAAGCAAACACATCTTTAAATTCAAAAAGGAGTTGAACTATCGCGTCTCGCGTTCTCTCGTCCGTGTGAATGCTTATTTTGGTCTCTCGGATTTCCTCAGGAGTTCCCAAATTAACCGGTTCGGTGTCATTCAGATTCGGCTTAGGTTTGTTCTCAAAGTGTTCCAATTCTCGATTTATTTCCTTAAAAGCCTCTTCTTCATCGTATTCCATTTCTTGGTTCATTATTTCGTAGCTAGACTGCATGTTTGGATCTGGGCATGAAGTCCGCAAGCATGTCATGTTATTTAAAACCACATTATTAGAACTGAAAGAAAAAACAAAAAATAAAAAATAAAAAAAATCAGAGAGAATAAATAAGATGAAAGATGAAATATTAATTTCATTTTATTGAATTTTGAAGATAATAGGGTTTACATCAGAATTTAAGGACAGGAAACTAAAAGGAAATCATTCGAGTTACACCCCAAAATAACTCCTGATGCGGAAAAGGTGGCAAGACTGGTCTACCAGGATTCCCGCTTGATCGGAAACGGAGTAGCCTTCCAGTTTTGCAATTTGGCACTAGGCCCCATGTAAATCACCTCAGCGGTGGTCGAGCCTTCTCCCGGCTGAACCATATGGGTTTCATACATGATTTGCCTCATAACCCCACAAATTTCTTCAATTTCCTCGGTCGTGAAGGTCTCATCCTCTCTTTCTTCAATGTACTTGGGTCTGACGAATGTTCTGTAAAGATGCGGAATTGGCTGAGATAAAACCCAACCATTGCTCTTCCATTGGTTTGCCCACATTACGCCAGCTTCTTCGGCGTAAAAACCAACACCGAAGAACTTTTCGGCGGCAGGTAAGGTGATAGGTTCGGTGATACGTTGCAATGATGCCCCGAGTCCCTTCCCCGGTTTATAACCATGCCTGATCATTTCCTTGGCAACCATAACTGATGCTTTTGAGAGAAAAGGTTGAGGGTAAGGGCTTCCTTCTTCGCATTGGTCTGCGACCACAACCTCGAAAACTTGATAGACTATGTGTTCACTACCCTCCTTAGCTTCGAGGCATGGAACCGACGGGTCTCGATAAATTGAATGCTCATCCTCTCCATGGACTATAATCTCTTGATTTTCATATACAAATTTTACCATCTGGTGGAGAGTAGAAGGTATGGCTTCCGCCGCATGAATCCAAGGCCTTCTTAAAAGGAAATTGTAAGAAGTATCCATGTCTAGGACCTGAAAGGTCACCTCAAAATCCATAGGTCCAATAGTCAAAATCAAATCGATCTCGCCTAGGGTGTCTCTTTTGATGCCGTCAAAGGCACGAACACATACGCTGTTGGGCCTGATTCTCCCTATCTCGATCTCTATTCTTTGCAGAGTCGAAAGGGGACAGATTTCTACTCCGGACCAGCCATCCAGCATGACCCTCTTCACATAGTACCCTTCACATTTAACTGTTAGGTGGAGGGCCTTGTTGTGAGCGGCCCCTTCCGGGGGCAGATCATTTTTGCTGAAGGAAATCTGATTGATCATGAAGAATCTTTCTGCCATCCTCTCTAGTTGTTCCACGGTAGTTTCAATTGGGATGTAAGCTTCGTTGAGGGTCTTGATCAACACTTTCTGATGCTCAGTTGAATTCATTAATAGAGACAACAAAGAGACCTGTGCGGGAGACTTTCGGAGTTGGTCAATTATCTCGTAGTCCGCAGTTTTCATTTTCTTGAAAAACTCTTCCGCTTCCTCGGCACTAACTGGTTTTTTGAGTGGGAAACACCTCTTTGTAGAATCATTCAACTCCTCCAGGTTGAGGTATTTCTCAGTTGGGTTAGTTTCATTTACTTCTACCAGGATTTCTTTTCCTTTGTAGGTTACTATCGCCTTGTTATAATTCCACGGGATGGTAGTAGGATCTGTCATGGGCCTCTGCGGCGCGCGTCCAATAATCACGGGCTCATTCAGCCTTGGTGAAATTATTGGCCCCCGTTCCGCATGGGTCCCTTTGGGCACATACATTTTAGATCCTTTGTTCAGCTCAAACCTTCTTGGAGAGCTCAATGTCACTTGTCCTTTCTTCAGACCTCGGGGGACATAAAGGACGACATCTTTCAAGGGTACTACCTCAGTTTTGGTTTCCACTGCTTTTTCTGTGTTTTGAGGGGGGATTTACTCTTCTTGTCCCCCTTTTCTTGCTTTGCATACGTCTTGGGATTTTTCTCAATGTCGGCAATTGCAATGATGGCTTTCAAGACATGATCAAACTCTTTATCTTCGCAGATCATCCCAATAATCGGTCCATTGTTGTGAGCCGGTAACGGGTTGTTGGTCACATTAGGAATGTCTTCGTCCTTTAACACTATCCGCTTTTGTTCTATGAGGTTTTCAACAACCCTTTTCAAAGTCCAACAGCTCTCAGTGTCATGCCCTTCCACTCTAGAATGATAGGCACATCGGGTACCAGGTTGGTAAAAGGGTGACTCTGGGTTTTGCCTATTTGGGGGTATGGGTTGTAACAAACCCATTTGGACCAATTTAGGGAAAAGGTTGGAATATGACTCACCAATAGGTGTGAAGTTCGTTTTCCTGGGCGGCTCTCGAGTGCGGGCGTTGTAGGGGAGATTATTTTGTGGAGGTCGGGGATTATACTGAGCTTGGTGAGGAGGTTGATTTCTTGGAAATTGAGCTCGCTTTTGGTGAAATTGTTGTTGTGGCCTAATATATGGTTGTGCATTCATTACTGTGTAGGGCTGAAGGTTCATAGCATAGGCCGCATCTTGATGGGGGTAGTAGTGTTGTGGGGCTCTTTCAGAGAAATGAAATCTGGATGGATGGGGTTTTCTTACACTCAAAGTTGCCATTGTTGCTTCTTCCTTCTTCTTTCGGTTTGCTCCTCCTCCAGACCCGCCTTGTCGCTTGGGAGGTGGCCCTTACAGCAGACTGACTCAAGATTCCCCCTGTTTTAAACCCATTCTCCACCATTTCACCGATTTTGATGGCTTCAGCAAATGGCTTTCCCAATGCAGACATCATGTTTTGATAATAATAAGCCTCTTGGGCTTGAAGGAAAACACTGACCATTTCTGTTTCATCCATCAGAGGTTTGACTCTGGCCGCTTGTTCGCGCCATGTGACAGCATATTCTCGGAAGCTCTCCGAAGGCTTCTTCTTTAGATTCGACAATGAATTCCTATCGGGGGCAATGTCGATGTTATATTGAAACTGCCTGACAAAATCCCGAGCCAAGTCGTCCCAAATATGCCAACGAGATACTTCCTGATCCGTATACCACTCAGAAGCAATGCCGATCAAAGTTTCTCCAAAGTAAGCCATAAGAAGCTCTTCTTTTCCGCCCGCTCCCCGAAACTGGTTGCAATACCTTTTGAGGTGAGCTATGGGGTCCCCATGCCCATCATATTTCTCAAACTTTGGGGTTTTGAAACCCAAGGGCAGATGTACGTGCGGGAACATGTACAGGTCAGCGTAAGATACGCTCTTTTGCCCGCTAAGACCCTGTATATTTTTGAGAGTTTGCTCCATGCTTCTCATTTTTCTGGTCATTTCCTCTTGTTCAGGTGTTTTCTCGGCTTTCTCCTGCCCTGCGATAAACTCGTACCGAGACGGCTGAGGGTAAGCGTTGGTAGTGAACTGGGTAGGTTCCAATGGAAGAGGTGGTGCTTGAAATGTGAAGGATGATGAATCGAAGTTAGGCCTGGGTAAAACAGGTTGTGCTGTAGCTGAACAAGGTGGAACAGTGAATATGTTTGAAGCCGCACCGGAAGCTAACACCTGGGGGCGAGACTCGGAAGGTGTTCCAGTAAAGTAGGCTGAGATGGTAGGAAATCCCAGTGGGGTATTTGGATAACTTATGGGGATGTTGAAGGTCCTACTTGCCCTAGGAAAAAGCTCAGGGAATCCAGGGATCGCACTTGGTGGCTCTTTTCTATTGGCCCAGGCGTCCCACATTTCTATCATGCGGAGACATAGAATTCTATTTTCCTCGACCGTTGCTGACTCAGAAGTTGGGATGGCTGAGATTGAACTTTCCTCCGAAATAGGAATCGTTGGCAGAGGAACTTCTGAAGATATTTCGACACTTCCTTTCGACCTTGTGAAGTATGTATGAACACTTCCTCTTGATTTAGCGACGGGTGGCTGAACGCTTCCTTTTGATCTCGTGAAGTATTAATGTGAGGCCAGATTATCACAAAACCAAACCACTTTTCTAGGAACCTGGACTTATCAGCAAACAAATGGTTAGTTTGAAACAAATAACAGACAGGTAATCTTACATTGGGGTGTGATGCACCTATACAGTTAGGTGAGTTTCTACATGCTTGCAACAAAGACATGCGTCATTCCGGCTTCTCTTTAGGCTTTCCTTTTATTTATCACCATTTTTCTTTCTTTGTTTTTTTTTCTATTATTATTGTTTTCATTATTTTCAGTTAAAAATGTGACCAGATCCGATGCGGATTGCCTACGTATCACAATGCCGCGTGAATCAGTTCATCACGTAGTTCAAAACAGATGAGTGTAAAAGAAGCACACATTTTATTACTGAAACAATCTATTTCAACCCACATTTTGAAAAGGGGAAAATAACAAACCTTGAAAATAAGTACAGACTCAAACGGACTAATGCACCCTGATGCGAAAAGACGGATAGAAGATGCTAAGATACAGACTCGACCTATGAATACATTAAGGTTTCGAAAATTGGTGCCCGTGGGGCATCGTTCGGCCTCGCCGCGGTCTTAGGTGTGAGATCCCTTTCAAGTTGTTCCAGCTCATGCATGGTCTGCTTGACATAAACCATCACTACCGAGAGAACGGTAATGCTGGTCATGTTTTCACACCGTAGACACCTTCTGATGATGGCATGGGCAATGGTCCTAATCTTATCCCTGGTTTGCCTCTTTTCTATAAGCAGGCGTCTTATCTGATCACTGCATGTTTTTAGCGCCTGAGAATCCTGCATATGCTGAGTCTTCAGTAGCCGCACTTCTACCTCCATTTGGGCCAACAAGTCGTAACAGTGTCTGCTTTCAATTTGGAAATCCTCGGCCTGCTTAACTGCTTTAACCTCAAGTGTAGCCACCTTTCTCTTCATGTTGGCAACAGTTTTCTCGTGGTCGCGTTTCAATTGATTCAAGTATCGGCGATGCTTATCTGCTCTTGTTCCCCATTGTACTTTGAGCTCTGCCATGAAGTTTTCAGACTCTTCTAAACCATCTCGCCATTCCCTGACCTCATTTTTCAGCCCTTTTATCAACTGCTCATCAGATCGACTCCTTGGTTGTTTATCAGGAGCCGTTCTCAGTTTCTGGATTTGGGCCCCAAGTTCTTCATTTTCTTGGGCCAATCTATTCTTTTAGCCTCGATCCGTAGCGACCTGCATACTGTTATTGAATTTTAGACTTTCAACCTGTTGCTTCAACTCATCGATCTCCGCCCAATAACCTTTCTCCTTCGCTAACCAATTCCATTGCTCCTGGGATGACTCAGCAAAATCTTTGAGTTGAGGTATTTTAGCTGGTCTCTCGCAGGACATGTCGCCTCTAAACCAAGCGTGATACCCCGGGGAAACTTCTCCTTTAGCCGTATCCAACACACAAGTGTTTGCCGTCAGATGTTGACACTCACTCCAGATCTGGCGAACTTCTTCTTCGGGGAACCGACAGTCCGGACTGATTTCAACCACTTGGGTACTCAAGTCTTCATCTTTTGGCACTACTTTATACCTCCCAAGTTGCCTCAAAACCCGATACGGTGCATAGTGTTGGATGCTTTTAAGTCCCATCAACAAAAAGTGGGGCCCGGTTGCCGGCAGGTATATGATTTCCTCAATAGGCAACCATCCGAGCGTCCACTGAATTTGGTTGGCAGTGAGAGTTCGGAAGAATGACGTCCAAGTTGTGACTCCCTCGGGCAGACTAACCCCTTTGATTCTTGTGTAGAATTCTCCAATACAAGTCTTCTCGGGCAAACCGTAACCCAAGAGGGGGGAGCAGTGGCACAAATGATCGGTCATCCACATTTGCAACAATAGGTTACATTCTTCGAAAAAGTCGCCCCCGGCTCGGCAAGCAGTGAGAGCCCGGAAGATGTCAGCCATAATCATAGGCGCCAGAGTACTCTTATCATGGGTGAGCAAGGTACTGACGACCCCAACTACTTTTATATCAATGTTTTCGTCTTTCCTTTGGAACACTATAAGACCCAAAAAAGCTATCATAAAAGCTACCAGCCTGTGTTCATCCCACTTTTGTCGGTTATCTCTACTGCATAGTTTGAAGTCTGGCTTATTGAACCCGCCCACGTGGCCGTATCTAGCATATATGAGGCGGAGACTGCAAAAACCTTTTGCAAAATCTGGATGATGAAATGTTCGGGGTATTTTTAGGAAATCCAAAAATCGGTGTACAGTGACGGCCCTAGGTGCAATCAAGTACTTGAACCTTAGCGGAGCTTCATCACTTCCGATGTATCCCGCTATTTCTTCCAATGTCGGGGTGAGCTCAAAGTCTGAGAAATGAAATACATTGTGTGCCGAATCCCAGCAAGTGACCAACGATCTGATAACATCACCCCGAGGCTGGATGTCTAGTAAATCCGGGAGATCTTTCAGATACTTCTTTACTTTGTCTTGCCCTTCCTTGCCTAGGTCATTCCACCATAATCGCAACTCAAAAGGGATCTTGGTCATTATTGAAAAGGGTTTGTTTTGTATTGTGCTCATCCTGCACATTTATTAGGGTGGTTATGCCAACGAAAAAAAACTTTTATTAGACTTAAAGTAAAACTATCTATGCTCTTTTCCAAGATTTTTGTTTTCAAAACGATGGTCTCGGTTTTCAAATGCGGCCTTTTAGCTCTTCGGGAACGAAGATTTTAAGGCTGCGAGGATCAACCGATTAAAAATAAAAAATGATGACCAAAGATGGCCGTTTATGCAATGTCAGCCTTCCGGCGTCCCGCTTAGGAACATTCGGCTATTTTTACAAAAACGGCATCACCCGACTCTTTTATAAAAGTGGAAACATTTTGTCATTTTTTTTCTTTTCTGGTCGTTTTTGTAAAATGAGAGGTTGGACCCGATGAGAGTTGCCTACGTATCTCACACCCAGTGAGAATCAAACCGGCGTAGTTCGGTCTTGATCAAGCGTAGAGTAAATAAACTAAACCCCTTCTGAATACAATCTTTTAAAGAAAAAGAAAAAATATTTTTCTGGATTTTTATATTATATTTTTTGAAAAGAGATAAAGACTAAAGAAAAATCTTTTTAAGGAAGTATTTGGACTATTAGTCTGAATTTATAAAAGAGATACTACAAAAGAAACAAATTTTTTGAATTTTGAATTTTCCCTTTTCTTTTTTACTTTTAAATAAATACTCTTTTTTTAATTTTTATTTTTTTTAATAAATCAAACTAAAAGACAAAAAAAATATGTTTTCCATTTTTTTTTTGCTTTTAAAAATTCCGACGAGGTTTTGACACTACTTGGATATTAATTTTATTTTCCAAAAATAAGTAATTATTTCCTTGCGCAGCTATTTCCCTTTTTTTTTAGTTTTTTTAGAAACCGGTCAGCATGCAGAACTGAAGCAAATAAATGCGTAAAACAAACGGGATGCATCAGGATGGTCTTTTCATTTCAGGTCGCCTGTCCTAGACGGACCCAACCCCTGTGTTGAGTCCCCTATGTCAAATGCAACATGATGCAAATAAGCGTTCCTACTAGGGATCCGACATGAGGTTTCGTTATACTAGGTTTATAACCTGGGTATATGTTCTAGACTGTGTACCCGAGCGGACAACTCGAGTCGAGGAGGGGGGAACTTACCGGGAACCAAAAGGCCATCCGGCTTCGTAACTTGTTCGAGCCTCTTTTTTATTTCAGGGTACTGACACTAACAGAATAGGGAGTCTCAACCAGTAAGCACATCCCCGGAGGTGAAGAGAGAAGGTTTTCGGCACAGTTTATATACAGTTCAGATAATATCAAAGCGGTAAAAGACAACATTTAGCACATTATGCCAAAAACATGTAATAAAGATTAGATAATAAAGGCAAATATAACAATTATTCTAAGCTCGAATTCTTGAAACCTGAACAAGTGGTTCTAGGTTACAACTGCCCCAGCGGAGTCGCCAGAGCTGTCACATCTCCTTTTTGCGCGCCCGCCCCGAAGGGCAAGATGCGCGAGGGAGTTTTTTCCAATTTAAGTGACAATATTCGAAATGGGATTATTTATTTAATTCAGAGTCACCACTTGGGAAAGGTTTGGCTTTTGGTGTCCCAAGTCACCGGTTTATCTTGAATCCCAAATCGAGGAAAATATTCGACTTTCCAAATGAAGTCTGCGAACTAGAAATTCTAAGTAAGGAATTCTGTTGACCCGAGGGAAGGTGTTAGGCACCCTCGAATCCCGTGGTTCTAGCACGGTCGCTTAAATTGTTATAATGGCTAGATATCTGATTTAATACATGTTATTACTTATGTGCTTTTATTAAGTTTAAACCGCTTTTATTATTATCATTTATTTTTTATAGAATTGCAACGTCATGAAAATGCATCTCGAACCACGTCACAATCAATGCACCCGTAGTTGTTAACACATTTCGACTCCGTTGAGATTTGAATTTGGGTCACATAAATGCGCACCCGAATTTAAGTCTCATTTACGAGGCGGGGAATTGTTTCAAGTCTCATTCCATGAGGGAACATGCTTCTAATTTGACATAAAAAATTGTATACAAGATTAATAAAATGCTAAACTCACGCTAAACATTTTTCCAAGTTGAGTTGAGACTAACTTATTTGAACTAAGTTAATGGAATTAACTACTAGAGGATACTGCTAGTGAAATTCGAATATTATCCTACAAACTGCCTAACGAGATCCGATAAAATTAAAACTCAAAAGATTAATACTACATTGTATTTGACAAGGTTAAAGCATTCTTCCCTATACATACAACATATTGTTGAAGGAAATCTAGTTATCACTATGCCAACTATTCGTGCATTCCACAAATTGCATGATTATATCATTCGTACAACCAAACAACTGTAAATCACAATACTTAAACAGACTAAGCTTCAGTCAAGTACAAAAATTACCTACTGTATTATACTATTGAATTACAACCTAACAAGTTACACAAATCTAACAACATCTACAAAACTGTAATTACTGCAGCAGATGATTAAAAATCCTTAGCGTCTCTTATTTCATGCTTTCACTGTTACATCAATGCGAAATTCTAGTGTGTACCTGGATGTTGAAATGCGAAAAGAAGAAGCAGAAGGTAGAGAAGTCAACAGCAGCAGCAAAGAGAAATGGCAGCAACAAAAAATGACAGTAGCAAGACAGTAGAGTAGAATCGAACCCCAGATGGACAAACCTGAAATAGCCCAATGAAACAAGTACACAGTACCCAAACAATCACACTCAGCAGACTCAGTTGGGACTTGGAAATACCAATGTTAATCAACAGGCCGAAATAGGTGAAACCGAAACAACAATGGAAAATAGTTTTCGATTCTCAAACACTCAAAGGAAGGACCCTAAGTTTTGACAGAACAAATAGCAGGTTAATGCTAATTTTCAACAGAAAAAGGTGAGGAAAAATAGAGTTTTCCATTTAAATCAAACAACAAAGATTTTCTTTCTCTATCTCCCTTAATTCTTTTCTCTCTCTTTTTTTCTGAACCCTTAATGTCCTCTCTCTTCTCCTCCTCCGTTGGTTTTAAAATCTTCCCCTTTTATAGCCCAAAATCCCCTCTTTAAACAGCCTGTTAAAACCCATATAAAACTGACCTCACCCCCTGTCCTTTCTGTTTTTCCACTTACAAACTTAAAAGAAAAGCCCTCCCCATGAGATTCCCTGACAAAAACCTCTTTTTCATTATTAAAATGGTTTATCATTTTATTAAACTAAGCAAACATGGGCAGCAGGAATATATCCTGACAGCACATGCTGTCCAATTACCCCTAATTCATTAAAGAACTACAAATTGTCGTGCTTTCTGATTTCCTAAATCTAAAGTGAATAAACAAGGCTAGTAATCTCTATCTTATGTGCACAAACAGGGTCAACACATCAATATCAATCCAAACTAGGCTTTGGTTCAATTCGAAACTAGTATGAATTCATATGTACATATATTCAGCAGAATCAACTAACAGGAAACTCTGAATCAGGGAATGTCAACAAAACTGGCAGGTAATATATTTATTTTATATTTCGCGATTAACTACAAAAAAGTAAACATTTACGGAAAAAAATGATTACAAAAAATGTCACGCAAATTCTCAAAATTGTTCCCGAAGGTAACTTATTTTATTTTCGATTTCTTTTTGGAGTAATTTCCGTGAAGCAAAAATCACGTGCTCACCGCTGCCCCTCTTTGCCCGAAAACACAAAGAGTTTTCGTGCAAAGATAAAGTGAGCGGGTATGAGCGATTTTTGCTCGTCGGGTACTCTGTGTGAAACATTTCTTGAAAGCATTTGACCGAACCTTTGCTTCAGAGGTTTCCTACATATCCTGGGCTAAACAGGAATCAGGTCTTTGTAGTTCGGGAAGTTTCGGTAGCTGGGATTACCGGGAGCTGTGTCTTTGCTATTGCCGATGTGGTTGCTACTGATGCTGCTTGCTGAACGTCTTTATTACACAAAAAAATAAAAAATCGAAACTGAACTAGCTATGCCTATCAAACTATGAGTTACAAGATTCCTATCTACAATTCTCTTGAAACTTGATCTTGAGTCTTAGCTGATTCTGCTTGTAGACTTCGATCTGAATCTTGATGCTCACAAGTTGTAGGCGCTTGTTTATTTCTGCAGCATTGAGTAAGACAGGATCGGCGAAGTTCGTGATTTCGACCAGATTTTGAGCGGTCCGCACTTTGTTTGCTCCAGTATTTGGGCTCATCCTCTTTTCGTTCTTTCATTCCTTTCTTCATTCCGAATTGAGACTCACTCCATAGGTCATCTCGGTCCATGTGCCTCGAGGTAAAACCTGCTCAGGCAACAAAACAAACAAACGAACGAAATTTTCTGCCCCAGTTTTGTTGGGAAAATTTCGTGAGTTAAATGTCATAAATCTACAGAATTGATGAGGGAATCGGGAACCTCATGTCTGAAACGCGTAACTCAGGGGTTGGAGCCCTGATGTTTACAAAAGGCAAATCGCTCAACTTAGGGATTGGAACCCTAAATTGGGAGGATTGCCAGATTATGCCGGAGAATTGACCGGGTTATGCCAGAGAAAAAAGGGGAAAGGTCCACGGGTTATGCCGGGGAAGTCATCGGGTTATGCCAGAAAAGGAAAAGAGTCCTCGGGTTATGCCGAAAGAGGGAAAGAGTCCTCGGGTTATGCCGGGGAAGTCATCGGGTTATGCCAGAAAATGGAAAGAGGTCCCTGGGTTATGCCAGGGAGGTCCACGGGTTATGCCAGGAAAGGGAAAGAGTCCTCGGGTTATGCCAGAAAAGGAAAGAGTCCTCGGGTTATGCCGAAAAAAGGAAAGAGTTCTCGGGTTATGCCGGGGAAGTCATTGGGTTATGCCGGAAAAGGGAAAAAGGTCCCTGGGTTATGCTAGGGAGGTCCACGGGTTATGCCGGGGAAGTCATCGGGTTATTCCGGAAAAGGAAAGAGTCCTCGGATTATGCCGGGGAAGTCATCGGGTTATGCCGGAAAAAGGGAAAGAGGTCCCTGGGTTATGCCAGGGAGGTCCACGGGTTATGCCGAGAAAGGGAAAAAGTACTCGGGTTATGCCGGGGAAGTCATCGGGTTATGCCGGAAAAGGGAAAGAGTCCTCGGGTTATGCCGGAAAGGGAAAGAGGTCCCTGGGTTATGCCAGGGAGGTCCATGGGTTATGCCGGGGAAATCATCGGGTTATGCCGGAAAAGGAAAAGAGTCCACGGGTTATGCCGGGGAAGTCATCGGGTTATGCCGGAAAAGGAAAGAGTCCTCGGATTATGCCGGGGAAGTCATCGGGTTATGCCGAAAAAGGGAAAGAGGTCCCTGGGTTATGCCAGGGAGGTCCATGTGTTATGCCGAAAAAGGGAAAGAGTCCTCGGGTTATGCCGGAAAGGGAAAGAGGTCCCTGGGTTATGCTAGGGAGGTCCACAGGTTATGCCGGGGAAGTCATCGGGTTATGCCGGAAAAGGAAAAGAGTCCTCGGGTTATGCCGGGGAAGTCATCGGGTTATGCCGGAAAAGGGAAAGAGGTCCTTGGGTTATGCCAGGGAGGTCCACGGGTTATGCCGGGAAAGGGAAAGAGTCCTCGGGTTATGCCGGGGAAGTCATCGGGTTATGCTGGAAAAGGAAGAGAGTCCTCGGATTATGCCGGGGAAATCATCGGGTTATACCGGAAAAGGGAAAGCGTCCTCGGGTTATGCCGGGGAAGTCATCGGGTTATGCCGGAAAAAGGAAAAGAGGTCCCTGGGTTATGCCAGGGATGTCCACGGTTATGCCGGGAAAGGGAAAGAGTCCTCGGGTTATGCCGGGGAAGTCATCGGGTTATGCCGGAAAAGGGAGAGATTACTCGGGTTATGCCGGGGAAATCATCGGGTTAGAAACAATGCAGGAAAGAATTGGGAGGAGACTTCCCTTTTGGGTTGATTATTGCAGCATAGCTATTTCTAATCCTTGCGCATTTCTTTTTGGCTGCACCTACCTCTCGCAGGGTTGTACCTGCTTCCTGCTTAGTTCGTTTTGTATTGCAACTGCTTCAACTTCAAACAAAGGAAAATTGTTAGTTTGAAATTGTGGTCGGTTTTGTGGCCTTCATTGTTTTTCTTGGTCCCAAGCCTCATTTCTGTTGAGAAAATTCGCATTGATTGGCTTCCAAGGCGACCTCCTTTCAAACTGATAAGACTCAATATTTCAGGATTTCACGATGATTTGCACGTGTAAGGCTCTGTTTCTTCAGTCTCACTCTGCTTGGGGATTTTGAGGTAATCAAACATCACGATCAGTCGGGATTGGACTGACGCATCACTGAGGCCGGGTATGTTCTCCACCTCTTGCCAAACAGAGCCCTGTGAAACCGGTCCTGCCACTTTTTCTTTCTAGCATGTTTTGGGTCTTAGGGTTAAATTGAAAAGGAATCCAAAGAAAGGTAAACAAAGAGCGAGGAAATGAATTTAAAAGAGAAGCGTCCTTTTCGGGGTAAAGAAAGACTTATCTGAGGTGCATGCTGGCTTTAAATTGACATAACCTGCTTTTTGGACTGGATGCCCGACTCTCACGAACCTACATTTTCTCACGAACCAAACGGATCTATGTTTTCAAACCAGGGAACCTTGCCAGAACCTTCTGTGGTGAAATCCTCTTTTCAGCCGACAGCGCCCTTTGCGAGTTTTTGCTAGCCGACCTTTCTCATTTCTCTTCTTACCGTCGCCTTATAGTGCTCTTCATGAGTTTTCACTAACAAGACTCTCTCATTTTGATTTCTCTGCTCGCCATCGCCTTATGGTGCCTGTAGGTTTTCACCAATAAGACTCTCTCATTTTATTTCTCTTATCCTGACTGCGTCGGATCCGAGCAACTGCGTCCTTTGATTTTGAAGAAACTTTTGCCGATTGATCGGAAGGACTTGCAACAGGTTTGGGGTCAAAAGAACTTGGATCGAATTACAACTTTGGAACCGTCCAGGCGGGATTATCGCCGAATTATTATAACGTCTGCCCCAGTTTAACTTTTGGGGAAAAACTGGATTTTTTTTTGGTGTGACTGAACCCCATAGAGAGTCTGCCTACGTATCCTTTCGGAATCAAGTCAAACGTAGTTCAGGCAGTTTCATTTTTTTTTACTAGCACTTCCGGGTTCCAAAGAGGGTAATGAAAGAAAGGTAAATGACTCAAAGGGTTAGCAAAGGATTTGAGTGTTTGGGTAGCGGGAATGAAAGCCTTCGTCCTCTCAATTGTGCAAAAACATCGTCAGAGCAAGTTCAAACATAGTATCTTTTTACTGCATCCGCATTCACGGCTGTCTCGAGATCTTTTCCTTCAATATCACCTAGATATAATGCTTCCCTGGGCAATATCTTCCTGATGATGTATGGACCTTTCCAATTAGGAGCAAATTTTCCTTTCGCTTCATTGTGATGTGGAAGAATGCGCCTTAACACCAGTTGACCTACTTCAAAATTCCTGGGTCGCACTTTCTTGTTGTAAGCACGGGCCATTCTTTGTTGGTACAACTGCCCGTGACAGACCGCAGCCATTCGCTTTTCATCGATCAGCGTTAACTGTTCCAAACGGATTTTGACCCACTCACTGTCTTCAATTTCAGCTTCAACAATGATCCGGAGAGAAGGGATTTCTACCTCTGCCGGTATCACAGCCTCGGTCCCGTAAACCAACAAGTATGGGGTTGCCCCTACTGATGTGCGTACTGTAGTGCGATATCCCAGCAGGGCGAAAGGTAACTGCTCATGCCATTGTCTGGAACTCTGGGTTGTCTTCCTTAAAATCTTCTTGATGTTTTTGTTCACCGCTTCAACAGCGCCGTTGGCCTTGGGCCGATAAGGAGTGGAATTCCTATGCATTATTTTGAACTGTTCGCACACATCCTCCATCAAATGACTATTCAGGTTTGCCGCATTATCTGTGATTATTGTTGCAGGAATACCGAAACGACAGATAAGATTTGAATGTACGAAATCTACCACGGCTTTCTTAGTGACCGCTTTGAGAGTGACAGCCTCGACCCATTTTGTGAAGTAGTCGATAGCGACCAATATGAATCTGTGCCCATTTGAAGCTTTGGGCTCAATCGGACCAATGACATCCATACCCCAGGCAACAAATGGCCAAGGTGCAGATATGGGATGCAGTTCTGTGGGAGGTGCGTGAATTAGATCTCCATGCACCTGACACTGATGACACTTTCGAACGAAGCTGAAACAGTCCTTTTCCATGGTCATCCAGTAATACCCGGCCCGAAGGATTTTCTTTGCCAAAACATACCCGTTCATATGAGGTCCACACACTCCTGCGTGTACTTCATGCATGATTCTGCCTGCTTCTTCGGCATCAACACATCTTAATAAGTTGAGATCGGGGGTTCTTTTATACAATATCTCACCGCTCAAAAAGAATCCACTTGCCTGCCGCCTAATAGTTCTCTTCTGATCTCCAGTAGCATGTTCGGGGTATTCTTGTGTTTTCAAGAACCTCTTAACATCCTGGTACCATGGCTGGATACTTGGTCCTGCCTCGATGGCATTGCAGTAACCATGCCTTTCCCTGATTTGGATTTCCAAGGGATCGATGTGGGCGTTGCCTGGATAAGGTAACATTGAAGCTAAAGTGGCAAGTGCATCGGCTAATTCATTGTGACATCGCGGGATATACCTGAACTCTACTGATCTGAACCGCTTGCTGAGATCCTCTACGTGCTGCCGGTAAGGAATAAGCTTGACATCTCGGGTTTCCCATTCACCCTGGGCTTGCCGGATAATCAAATCAGAATCCCCCATAATCAACAAATCCCCAACATCTTGATCGATCGCCATATTCATGCCCATGATGCAGGCTTCATATTCAGCTGTATTGTTCGTGCAAAAGAAACGAAGCCTAGCTGTAGCCGGATAATGTTGACCAGCAGGTGAGATCAAGATTGCCCCTATTCCTACACCTTTGGCATTTACGGCCCCATCAAAGAACATCTTCCAAACGTGAGTGTTTTCCGAGACCACTTCTATGGTATTTATTTCTTCATCTGGAAAAATAAGTACTCAATGGCTGGTATTCCTCATCAACCGGATTTTCGGCCAAATGATCTTCTAATGCCTGGGCTTTCATTGCCGTGCGGGTGACATAGACTATGGCAAATTCAGTAAGCAAGATTTTCCACTTGGCCAGTCTTCCAGTAGGCATTTGTTTCTGAAATATATACTTCAAAGGATCCAGCCTGCTTATGAGGTAAGTAGTGTGAGCTTGGAGATAATGTCTCAATTTTTGAGCAACCCACGTCAAAGTACAACACGTTCTTTCCAGCAGAGTGTACTTGGCCTGGTAGCCGGTGAATTTCTTGCTCAAGTAGTAGATCGCCTGCTCCTTCTTTCCGGTTATGTCATGTTGCCCGAGGACGCAACCGAAAGAATTTTCCAAGACTGTCAGATACAAGAACATGGGTCTCTCTAGCTCTAGCGGGTCCAAAACTGGGGGATTTAAAAGATATTCTTTGATTTTGTCAAACGCTTCTTGACACTCAGCCGTCCATTTGATCGCTGCATCCTTCCTTAATAGCTTAAATATGGGCTCACACGTGCTAGTCAGCTGGGCAATGAATCGACTGATATAGTTTAACCTGCCCAACAGACTCATCACGTCTTTCTTTGTTCTTGGGGGAGGTAGATCTCTGATAGATTTTATCTTTGTTGGATCTAACTCTATACCTCTCCTGCTTACTATGAAACCCAAAAGCTTGCCTGATGGGACTCCGAAGGCGCATTTGGCCGGGTTCAGCTTCAAGTCGTACTTTCTCAATCTCTCGAAGAATTTGCTCAAGTCTTGGATATGATTGTCCCGAGTCCTGGACTTGACTATCACGTCGTCCACATACACCTCTATTTCTTGATGCATCATGTCATGAAAAATGGCAGTCATGGCTCTCATGTAAGTTGCCCCAGCATTCTTCAGACCAAATGGCATAACCCGGTAACAGTAAGTGCCCCATGGTGTAGTGAAGGCAGTCTTCTCGGCGTCTTCTTCATCCATCAACACCTGATGATATCCAGCGTAACAATCTACGAAAGACTGGATCTCATGTTTGGCGCAATTATCAACAAGGATGTGGATGTTGGGCAATGGGAAATTGTCTTTGGGACTCGCTCTGTTCAAATCTCGATAATCCACACATACCCGAGTCTTCCCATCTTTTTTCGGCACTGGAACTACATTCGCCAACCACGTGGTGTACTGGACTACCCGAATTACTCCCGTTTTCAGCTGCTTGGTGATTTCTTCTTTAATCTTGTCACTTGACATCAGTTTTGAACTTTCTTTGCTTTTGTTGAACTGGAGGATAATCAGGGTGAATTGGCAATTTATGCACCACTAGATCAACACCTAATCCTGGCATGTCATCGTATGACCAAGCAAACACATCTTTAAATTCAAAAAGGAGTTGAACTATCACGTCTCGCGTTCTCTCATCCATGTGAATGCTTATTTTGGTCTCTCGGATTTCCTTAGGAGTTCCCAAATTAACCGGTTCGGTATCATTCAGATTCAGCTTAGGTTTGTTCTCAAAGTGTTCCAATTCTCGATTTATTTCCTTAAAAGCCTCTTCTTCATCGTATTCCATTTCTTGGTTCATTATTTCGTAGCTAGACTGCATGTTTGGATATGGGCATGAAGTCCGCAAGCATGTCATGTTATTTAAAACCGCATTATTAGAACTGAAAGAAAAAACAAAAAAAAAAAAATAAAAAAAATCAGAGAGAATAAATAAGATGAAAGATGAAATATTAATTTCATTTCATTGAATTTTGAAGATAATAGGGTTTACATCAGAATTTAAGGACAGGAAACTAAAAGGAAATCATTTGAGTTACACCCCAAAATAACTCGTGATGCGGAAAAGGTGGCAAGACTGGTCTACCAGGATTCCCGCTTGATCAGAAACGGAGTAGCCTTCCAGTTTTGCAATTTGGCACCAGGCCCCATGTAAAGCACCTCAGCGGTGCTCGAGCCTTCTCCCGGCTGAACCATATGGGTTTCATACAATATTTGCCTCATAACCCCACAGATTTCTTCAATTTCCTCGGTCGTGAAGGTCTCATCCTCTCTTTCTTCAATGTACTTGGGTCTGACGAATGTTCTGTAAAGATGCGGAACTGACTGAGATAAAACCCAACCATTGCTCTTCCGTTGGTTTGCCCACATTACGTCAACTTCTTCGGCGTAAAAACCAACACCGAAGAACTTTTCGGCGGCAGGTAAGGTGATAGGTTCGGTGATATCTTGCAATGATGCCCCGAGTCCCTTCCCCGGTTTATAACCATGCCTGATCATTTCCTTGGCAACCATAACTGGCGCTTTTGAGAGAAAAGGTTGAGGGTAAGGGCTTCCTTCTTCGCATTGGTCTGCGACCACAACCTCAAAAACTTGATAGACTATGTGTTCACTACCCTCCTTAGCTTCGAGGCATGGAACCGACGGGTCTCGATAAATTGAATGCTCATCCTCTCTGTGGACTATAATCTCTTGATTGTCATATAAAATTTTACCATCTGGTGGATAGTAGAAGGTATGGCTTCCGCCGCATGAATCCAAGGCCTTCCTAAAAGGAAATTGTAAGAAGTATCCATGTCTAGGACCTAAAAGGTCACCTCAAAATCCATAGGTCCAATAGTCAAAATCAAATCGATCTCGCCTAGGGTGTCTCTTTTGATGCCGTCAAAGGCACGAACACATACGCTGTTGGGCCTGATTCTCCCTGTCTCGATCTCCATTCTTTGCAGAGTCGAAAGGGGACAGATTTCTACTCCGGACCCGCCATCCAGCATGACCCTCTTCACATAGTACCCTTCACATTTAACTGTTAGGTGGAGGGCCTTGTTGTGAGCGGCCCCTTCCGGGGCAGATCATTTTTGCTGAAGGAAATCTGATTGATCATGAAGAATCTTTCTGCCATCCTCTCTAGTTGTTCCACGGTAGTTTCAATTGGGACGTAAGCTTCGTTGAGGGTCTTGATCAACACTTTCTGATGCTCAGTTGAATTCATTAATAGAGACAACAAAGAGACCTGAGCGGGAGACTTTCGGAGTTGGTCAATTATCTCGTAGTCCGCAGTTTTCATTTTCCTGAAAAACTCTTCCGCTTCCTCGACACTGACTGGTTTCTTGAGTGGGGAACGCCTCTTTGTAGAATCATTCAACTCCTCCAGGTTAAGGTATTTCTCAGTTGGGTTAGTTTTATTTACTTCTCTCAGGATTTCTTTTCCTTTGTAGGTTACTACCGCCTTGTTATAATTCCACGGGACGGTAGTAGGATCTGTCATGGGCCTCTGCGGCGTGCGTCCAATAATCACGGGCTCATTCAGCCTTGGTGAAATTATTGGCCCCCATTCCACATGTGTCCCTTTGGGCACATACATTTTAGATCCTTTGTTCAGCTCAAACCTTCTTGGAGGGCTCAATGTCACTTGTCCTTTCTTCGGACATCGGGGGACATAAAGGACAACATCTTTCGAGGGTACTACCTCAATTTTGGTTTCCACTGCTTTTTCTGTGTTTTGAGGGGGGGGTTTACTCTTCTTGTCCCCCTTTTCTTGCTTTGCATACGTCTTGGGATTTTTCTCAATGTCGGCGATTACAATGATGGCTTTCAAGACAGGATCAAACTCTTTATCTTCGCAGATCATCCCAATAATTGGGCCAATGTTGTGAGCCGTTAACGGGTTGTTGGTCACATTAGGAATGTCTTCGTCCTTTAACACTATCCGCTTTTGTTCTATGAGGTTTTCAACAACCCTTTTCAAAGTCCAACATCTCTCAGTGTCATGCCCTTCCACTCCAGAATAATAGGCACATCGGGTACCAGGTTGGTAAGAGGGTGACTCTGGGTTTTGCCTATTTGGGGGTACGGGTTGTAACAAACCCATTTGGACCAATTTAGGGAAAAGGTTGGAATATGACTCACCAATAGGTGTGAAGTTCGTTTTCTTGGGCGGCTCTCGAGTGCGGGCGTTATAGGAGAGATTATTTTGTGGAGGTCGGGGATTATACTGAGCTTGGTGAGGAGGTTGATTTCTTGGAAATTGAGCTCGCTTTTGGTGAAATTGTTGTTGTGGCCTAATATATGGTTGTGCATTCATTACTGTGTAGGGCTGAAGGTTCATAGCATAGGCCGCATCTTGATGGGGGTAGTAGTGTTGCGGGGCTCTTTCAGAGAAATGAAATCTGGATGGATGGGGTTTTCTTACACTCGAAGTTGCCATTGTTGCTTCTTCCTTCTTCTTTCGGTTTGCTCCTCCTCCAGACCCGCCTTGGATTACTTGGGAGGTGGCCCTTATAGCAGACTGACTCAAGATTTGCCCTGTTTTCAACCCATTCTCCACCATTTCATCGATTTTGATGGCTTCAGCAAACGGCTTTCCCAATGCAGACATCATGTTTTGATAATAATCAGCCTCTTGGGCTTGAAGGAAAACACTGACCATTTCTGTTTCATCCATCGTAGGTTTGACTCTGGCCGCTTGTTCGTGCCATTTGACAGTATATTCTCGGAAGCTCTCCGAAGGCTTCTTCTTTAGATTCGACAATGAATTCCTGTCTGGGGCAATGTCGTTGTTATATTGAAACTGCCTGACAAAATCCCGAGCCAAGTCGTCCCAAATATGCCAACGAGATACTTCCTGATCCGTATACCATTCAGAAGAAATGCCGATCAAAGTTTCTCCAAAGTAAGCCATAAGAAGCTCTTCTTTTCTGCCCGCTCCCCGCAACTGGTTGTAGTACCTTTTGAGGTGGGCTATGGGGTCCCCATGCCCGTCATATTTCTCAAACTTTGGGGTTTTGAAACCCAAGGGCAGATGTACGTGTGGGAACATGCACAGGTCAGCGTAAGATACGCTCTTTTGCCCGCTCAGACCCTGTATATTTTTGAGAGTTTGCTCCATGCTTCTCATTTTTCTGATCATTTCCTCTTGTTCAGGTGTTTTCTCCGCTTTCTCGTTCCCTGCGATAAACTCGTATCGAGACGGCTGAGGGTAAACGTTGGTAGTGGACTGGCTAGGTTCCAATGGAAGAGGTGGTGCTTGAAATGTGAAGGATGATGAATCGAAGTTAGGCCTGGGTGAAACAGGTTGTGCCGTAGCTGAACAAGGTGGAGCAGTGAATATGTTTGAAGCCGCACCGGAAGCTAACACCTGGGGGCGAGACTCGGAAGGTGTTCCAGTAAAGTAGGCTGAGATGGTAGGAAATCCCAGTGGGGTATTTGGATAACTAATGGGGATGTTGGAGGTCCCACTTGCCCTAGGAAAAAGCTCAGGGAATCCAGGGATCACACTTGGTGGCTCTTTTCCATTGGCCCAGGCGTCCCACATTTCCATCATGCGGAAACGTAGAATTCTATTTTTGTCGACCGTTGCTGACTCAGAAGTTGGGATGGCTGAGATTGAACTTTCCTCCGAAATAGGAATCGTTGGCAGAGGAACTTCTGAAGACATTTCGACACTTCCTTTCGACCTTGTGAAGTATGTATGAACACTTCCTCTTGATTTAGCGATGGGTGGCTGAACGCTTCCTTTTGATCTCGTGAAGTATGAATGTAGGATAGATTACCACAAAACCAAACCACATTTCTAGGAACCTGGACTTATCAACAAACAAACGGTTAGTTTGAAACAAATAACAGACAGGTAATCTCACATTGGGGTGTGATGCACCTATACAGTTAGGTGAGTTTCTACATGCTTGCAACAAAGACATGCGTCATTCCGGCTTCTCTTTAGGCTTTTCTTTTATTTATCACCATTTTTCTTTCTTTGTTTTTTTTCTATTATTATTGTTTTCATTATTTTCAGTTAAAAATGTGATTGGATCCGACGAGGATTGCTTACGTATCACGATGCCGCGTGAATCAGATCATTACGTAGTTCAAAATAGATGAGTGTAAAAGAAGCACACATTTTATTACTGAAACAATCTATTTCAACCCTCATTTTGAAAAGGGGAAAATAACAAACCTTGAAAATAAGTACAGACTCAAACGGACTAATGCACCCTGATACGAAAAGAAGGACAGAAGATGCTAAGATACAGACTCGACCTATGAATACATTAAGGTTTCGAAAATTGGTGCCCGCGGGGCATCGTTCGGCCTCGCCGCGGTCTTAGGTGTGAGATCTCTTTCAAGTTGTTCCAGCTCATGCATGGTCTGCTTGACATAAACCATCACTGCCGAGAGAACGGTAATGCTGGTCATGTTTTCACACCGTAGACACCTTCTGATGATGGCATGGGCAATGGTCCTAATCTTATCCCTGGTTTGCCTCTTTTCTATAAGCAGGCGTCTTATCTGATCACTGCATGTTTTTAGCGCCTGAGTATCCTGCATATGCTGATTCTTCAGTTGCCGCACTTCTACCTCCATTTGGGCCAACAAGTCGTAACAGTGTCTGCTTTCAATTTGGAAATCCTCGGCCTGCTTAACTGCTTTAACCTCAAGTGTAGCCACCTTTCTCTTCATGTTGGCAGCAGTTTTCTCGTGGTCGCATTTCAATTGATTCAAGTATCGGCGATGCTTATCTGCTCTTGTTCCCCATTGTACTTTGAGCTCTGCCATGACGTTTTCAGACTCTTCTAAACCATCTCGCCATTCCCTGACCTCATTTTTCAGTCCTTTTATCAACTGCTCATCAGATCGACTCCTTGGTTGTTTATCAGGAGCCGTTCTCAATTTCTGGATTTGGGCCCTAAGTTCTTCATTTTCTTGGGCCAATCTATTCTTTTCGCCTCGATCCGCAGCGACCTGCATACTGTTATTGAATTTCAGACTTTCAACCTGTTGCTTCAACTCACCGATCTCCGCCCAATAACCTTTCTCCTTTGCTAACCAGTTCCATTGCTCCTGGGATGACTCAGCGAAATCTTTGAGATGAGGTCTTTTAGCTGGTCTCTCGCAGGACATGTCGCCTCTAAACCAAGCATGATACCCTGGGGAAACTTCTCCTTTAGCCGTATCCAACACACAAGTGTTTGCCGTCAGATGTTGACACTCACTCCAGATCTGGCGAACTTCTTCTTCGGGGAACCGACCGTCCGGACTGATTTCAACCACTTGGGTACTCAAGACTTCATCTTTTGGCACTACTTGATACCTCCCAAGTTGCCTCAAAACCCGATACGGTGCATAGGGTTGGATTATTTTAAGTCTCATCAACAGAAAGTGGGGCCTGGTTGCCGACAGGTATATGATTTCCTCAATAGGCAACCATCCGAGCGTCCACTGAATTTGGTTGGCAGTGAGAGTTCGGAAGAATGACGTCCAAGCTGTGACTCCCTCGGGCAGACTAACCCCTTTGATTCTTGTGTAGAATTCTCCAATACAAGTCTTCTCGGGCGAACCGTAACCCAAGAGCGGGGAGCGGTGGCACAAATGATCGGTCATCAACATTTGCAACAATAGGTTACATCCTTCGAAAAAGTCGCCCCCGGCTCGGCAAGCAGTGAGAGCCCGGAAGATGTCAGCCATAATCATAGGCGCCAGAGTACTCTTATCATGGGTGAGCAAGGTACTGACGACCCCAACTACTTTTAGATCAATGTTTCCGTCTTTCCTTGGGAACACTATAAGACCCAAAAAAGCTATCATAAAAGCTACCAGCCTGTGTTCATCCCACTTTTGTCGGTTATCTCTACTGCATAGTTTGAAGTCTGGATTATTGAACCCGCCCACGTGGCCGTATCTAGCATATATGAGGCGGATACTGCAGAAACCTTTTGCAAAATCTGGATGATGAAATGTTCGGGGTATTTTTAGGAAATCCAAAAACCGGTATACAATGACGGACCTAGGTGCAATCAAGTACTTGAACCTTAGCGGAGCTTCATCACTTCCGATGTATCCCGTTATTTCTTCCAATGTCGGGGTGAGCTCAAAGTCTGAGAAATGAAATACATTGTGTGCCGAATCCCAGCAAGTGACCAACGATCTGATAACATCACCCCGAGGCTAGATGTCTAGTAAATCCGGGAGATCTTTCAGATACTTCTTTACTTTGTCTTGCCCTTCCTTGCCTAGGTCATTCCACCATAATCGCAACTCAAAAGGGATCTTGGTCATTTTTGAAAAGGGTTTGTTTTGTATTGTGCTCATCCTGCACATTTATTAGGGTGGTTATGCCAACAAAAATAAAACTTTTATTAGACTTAAAGTAAAACTATCTATGCTCTTTTCCAAGATTTTTGTTTTCAAAACGATGGTCTCGGTTTTCAAATGCGGCCTTTTAGCTCTTCGGGAACGAAGATTTTAAGGCTGCGAGGATCAACCGATTAAAAATAAAAAATGATGACCAAAGATGGCCGTTTATGCAATGTCAGCCTTCCGGCGTCCCGCTTAGGAACATTCGGCTATTTTTACAAAAACGGCATCACCCGACTCTTTTATAAAAGTGGAAACATTTTGTCATTTTTTTTCTTTTCTGGTCGTTTTTGTAAAATGAGAGGTTGGACCCGATGAGAGTTGCCTACGTATCTCACACCCAGTGAGAATCAAACCGGCGTAGTTCGGTCTTGATCAAGCGTAGAGTAAATAAACTAAACCCCTTCTGAATACAATCTTTTAAAGAAAAAGAAAAAATATTTTTCTGGATTTTTATATTATATTTTTTGAAAAGAGATAAAGACTAAAGAAAAATCTTTTTAAGGAAGTATTTGGACTATTAGTCTGAATTTATAAAAGAGATGCTACAAAAGAAACAAATTTTTTGAATTTTGAATTTTCCCTTCTCTTTTTTACTTTTAAATAAATACTTCTTTTTTTTTTAATTTTAATTTTTTTTAATAAATCAAACTAAAAGACAAAAAAAATTGTTTTTCATTTCTTTTTTTCTTTTTTTTTTTGCTTTTGAAAATTCCGACGAGGTTTTGACACTACTTGGACATTGGTTTTATTTTCCAAAAATAAGTAATTATTTCCCTGCGCAGCTATTTCCCTTTTTTTTAGTTTTTTTTAGAAACCGGTCAGCATGCAGAACTGAAGCAAATAAATGCGTAAAACAAACGGGATGCAGCAGGATGGTCTTTTCATTTCAGGTCGCCTGTCCTAGACGGACCCAACCCCTGTGTTGAGTCCCCTATGTCAAATGCAACATGATGCAAATAAGCGTTCCTACTAGGGATCCGACACGAGGTTTCGTTATACTAGGTTTATAACCTGGGTATATGTTCTAGACTGTGTACCCGAGCGGACAACTCGAGTCGAGGAGGGGCAACTTACCGGGAACCAAAAGGCCATCCGGCTTCGTAACTTGTCCGAGCCTCTTTTTTATTTCAGGGTACTGACACTAACAGAATATGGAGTCTCAACCAGTAAGCACATCCCCGGAGGTGAAGAGAGAAGGTTTTCGGCACAGTTTATATACAGTTCAGATAATATCAAAGCGGTAAAAGACAACATTTAGCACATTATGCCAAAACATGTAATAAAGATCAGATAATAAAGCCAAATATAACAATTATTCTAAGCTCGAATTCTTGAAACCTGAACCAGTGGTTCTGGGTTATAACTTCCCCAGCGGAGTCGCCAGAGCTGTCACACCTCCTTTTTGCGCGCCCGCCCCGAAGGGCAAGATGCGCGAGGGAGTTTTTTCCAATTTAAGTGACAATATTCGAAATGGGATTATTTATTTAATTCAGAGTCGCCACTTGGGAAAGGTTTGGCTTTTGGTGTCCCAAGTCACCGGTTTATCTTGAATCCCAAATCGAGGAAAATATTCGACTTTCCAAATGAAGTCTGCGAACCAGAAATTCTAAGTAAGGAATTCTGTTGACCCGAGGGAAGGTGTTAGGCACCCTCGAATCCCGTGGTTCTAGCACGGTCGCTTAAATTGTTATAATGGCTAAATATCTGATTTAAATACATGTTATGACTTATGTGCTTTTATTAAGTTTAAACCGCTTTTATTATTATCATTTATTTTTTATAGAATTGCAACGTCGTGAAAATGCATCTCGAACCACGTCACAATCAATGCACCCGTAGTTGTTAACACATTTCGACTCCGTTGAGATTTGAATTTGGGTCACATAAATGCGCACCCGAATTTAAGAATGTAATTTAATTAAGTCGCGCCTAAAAAGTCTAACGCGTTATTATCTTTGGGGAAGGCAGTGGAATTCACTAAACAGTCCATCCCAAATTCTAAGTATTTATTATGACCAATTATTGAGGGCCCCGCAATTTGCCTTTTTATTCGGCGAGGCTCGTCTCATTATTTTAGAAGGGTACCCTACAATGACTACGTCTTTACTACATTTATCTTTAAAGAAAAGGATGATGCCGAATTTTGCTGGTTTGGACAAATACGGACTGAATCCTTATTATGTTTGCCGAACCTAAACTTGTTTGATTACCTGATTGATTGTTCATGAGGTGAGGGTTACCGCATGCTTTGTCTTCAACAAGTGAATATGCTTATTAATTCGCTAAGTGAGATTGCAAACAAACTAACAACATATATTGAGTTATGTTTAACGACCTCCAAGTTCTATTCTTAACACTCTAAACTATTTGAAATTGATAAAAGAAATCGGCTGTTTTATTATGAAAATTTTAAAGCATTCTTCCCTATACATACAACATATTGTTGAAGGAAATCTAGTTATCACTATGCCAACTATTCGTGCATTCCACAAATTGCATGATTATATCATTCGTACAACCAAACAACTGTAAATCACAATACTTAAACTGACTAAGCTTCAGTCAAGTACAAAAATTACCTACTGTATTATACTATTGAATTACAACCTAACAAGTTACACAAATCTAACAACATCTACAAAGCTGTAATTACTGCAGCAGATGATTAAAATCCTTAGCGTCTCTTATTTCATGCTTTCACTGTTACATCAATGCGAAATTCTAGTGTGTACCTGGATGTTGAAATGTGAAAAGAAGAAGCAGAAGGTAGAGAAGTCAGCAGCAGCAGCAAAGAGAAATGGCAGCAGCAAAAAATGACAGCAGCAAAATAGTAGAGTAGAATCGAACCCCAGATGGACAAACCAGAAATAGCCCAATGAAACAAGTACCCAGTACCCAAACAATCACACTCAGCAGACTCAGTTGGGACTTGGAAATACCAATGTTAATCAACAGGCCGAAATAGGTGAAACCGAAACAACAATGGAAAACAGTTTCCGATTCTCAAACACTCAAAGGAAGGACCCTAAGTTTTGACAGAACAAATAGCAGGTTAATGCTAATTTTCAACAGAAAAAGGTGAGGAAAAATAGAGTTTTCCACTTAAATCAAGCAGCAGAGATTTTCTTTCTCTATCTCCCTTAATTCTTTTTTTTTTTCTGAACCCTTAATGTCCTCTCTCTTCTCCTCCTCCGTTGGTTTTAAAACCTTCCCCTTTTATAGCCCAAAATCCCCTCTTTAAACAGCCTGTTAAAACCCATATAAAACTGACCTCACCCCCTGTCCTTTCTGTTTTTCCACTTACAAACTTAAAAGAAAAGCCCTACCCATGAGATTCCCTCACAAAAACCTCTTTTTCATTATTAAAATGGTTTATCATTTTATTAAACTAAGCAAATATGGGCGGCAGGAATATACCCTGACAGTACATGCTGTCCAATTACCCCTAATTCATTAAAGAACTACAAATTGTCGTGCTTTCTGATTTCCTAAATCTAAAGTGAATAAACAAGGCTAGTAATCTCTATCTTATGTGCACAAACAGGGTCAACACATCAATATCAATCCAAACTAGGCTTTGGTTCAATTCGAAACTAGTATGAATTCATATGTACATATATTCAGCAGAATCAACTAACAGGAAACTCTGAATCAGGGAATGTCAACAAAACTGGCACCAAACAGTTCGAAGGGAACAAATAAACTACAAACAATTAATCGACGAAACTTAATTAATCGACTACGTAGTGTATAACATACGACTGGAAACAAACAATCAGAACCAAACAGGCAGACTTGTGATTTCAATGGTATTGACAAAATAGGGGCTAAAAGGAAACTTAATTAATCGACGAAACTTATCGAATCGATTACACAGCCTGTTATATACTTGAACAACGAACAGAAATAATTCGACCAAATAAAAGGTCTGATTCAGAGAAAAAGAAGAACAAAGCGAAGAAATTGGAAATAAAATCATTCTAAACAACAAACGAACAACAAAACAAACAAACAACAATGGATCAAACGGAAAGAAACAAAAGAATACCTCAAGTAAACTAGGTGAAAAGGACCCGAACTCAGACTCGACCTTTTTGAAGTCGAATGGACCTTAATCAAGTGTTCTCAATAGAGAACACTTTGACTAAGGTCTATTAGACCCTCAAACCTCTGCTAATTAGGACAAAATCCTGATTTCTGGATTTCTAGGGTTCTTGGGGCTCAGATTAGGGGTTCAGATTTTTCTGGTTAGATTCGGACCAAACCAAGCCTGGTTTGGTCACGGGGGAGGTCAGGGGAGTACCTGGCATGGATTTGGGGGGGGGGGGGTTTGGTGTAGGTCGAGGTTTGGTTCGAATCTTCAAATGAAGATTCGAGAATCTAGGGATTGATTCGAACTAAACGGTTTGTTGATTTGGATTCAGGGTGGTTGAGTGGTCATAGGGTGTTAAGATAGTGGCCAGTGGCGTTGATGCCGCCGGGTTTCAAACGGAAGGGGGCTAAGGCGGCTAGGGTTTAAACCCAGGTCCGTCTCTGAAATGAGAGAGACGGAGGAACAGTGAGAGGAGGGGGGTCTGGCTCGGGGGTGCGGGGTGAAAGGGGGTAAGCTTATATACAGGGTGAGTGATTTGATATTGGCCGTTGGATCGCCAATGATCAACGACCTTGATCTTTCCAACGAAGGGAACGACGTCGTTTGGTCTCATGCTGGGAATGGATAAAGCCGGGTTTCAGTGGGTCGGGTCAGGTAACAGGTAAGGAAGATGGGACGAGGGCCGTCAGATCAACTTGGTTTGAACGGCTGAGATGGGTTGTTCTTGAAACGACGTAGTTTTGGCATCAAACTACGTCGTTTGGTGGTTTGTGAGATGGGTCTCTTGGACCGGCTGCCTTGGGCTGCTTTTGGGCCTCGAACTTTCCTAAAGAAACTGGCTCAATCCGATTTTTAGACCAATTTGCACTCTTTTTCTTTTATTTTCTAATTTAAAACACAATACCTAATTAAAGTAAAACTAAACACATATTAATTAACACTTAACACAATTATCACACACATATTAAAATATTTAAATAGGTAAAATCACACCATGGCAACAAAACATAAGACGAAAAGCATACTTTTGCGATTTTTCTTTAAAAACCAAACTATGATTTAATTAATTCCTAAATGTACAATTAAATCCTAAATAAGCAGGTAATATATTTATTTTATATTTCGCGATTAACTACAAAAAAGTAAACATTTATGGACAAAAATGATTACCAAAAATGTCACGCAAATTCTCAAAATTGTACCCGAAGATAACTTGTTTTATTTTCGATTTCTTTTTGGAGTAATTTTCGTGAAGCAAAAATCACGTGCTCACACATATCTAAATTAAATTTACCTTGTCATTATTTTAAGCATTACTAGAATCATTTAGTAAGGCAAAATTTCACCAATAAGATGAAGAATACTTTCGCAGAAGATTTAACCTCAATTATGTTCTTAATTATTGATAAACTTATAATAGTTTGTACCTAGCAAGAAAATATTTTCCTCGGTAGGAGCCTTTAAACAACAATTTTGCAATTACTTAAGAGAAGATCACCCAAAGAAGCTAAGCATTCATATCCAAATTAGAACTAATATTATAACATGCATCAGTACATTATATATCACTTAGTTTATATGATTCTAGCTAGTTTATGGCCTGCATTTTATGGCCCGCTTTCTAGCCTTTGAAAGAGCAGGTAAAACAAAAAACAAAAAAAAATTCTTTCCTCTACTCCTTCTCTTGTAATCCACATTCAAAAACAAAAACAAAAAAAAAAAATTTGCACAACTTCAAACTATTAACCAAAAGGGACATAAAAAGATGTTCACAAAAAGATATTACCTCCCCCACAATAAAATCTTACATTGTCCCAAATGTAAGACCAAGCTGGGGGTTGCTAGGTCGCTACTCCTTATTTGTGTTGCTGCTGCTGCTGCTACCATTTTCACCAAATATATTAGTATGATCCTGGAAGTCAGCCATCTCACCACTAGGTCCTGCCTCTTCTGTCACCTCGACAAGTTGTTCAAATGCCATTTCCAAATCCACTCCACCAGCAAATCCTGGATCAACAAATTTAGGTGCAACTGCATATTCTCCATGAGCACCTGGTAGTGGTGCTATTTCACCTGCGACTTCTCCGTTAAAAACTTGATATCCCAATGGTGGTGGTTGTACATTCTCATGTCCTGCAGGGAAGTTGAAATTCATGTTCTGGAAAGTAAATGGAGGGATTGTAGGGATGTTAGCCAAATTCAGTGCATTTATCACGTTGTTTATATCATATCCACAAGAGTACAATATGGTGGCAGTACAAAAGAGATGATCCCTTTGTACTGCTCGAACCATAGTTAATTCCTCCCGAAATTGTTGCTGGTGGGTATAGAGCCTATCGATTGTTTCCTCTAATCTGTCGAAATATGCAGCAAATTCACCTCTCCCTTGTTGTCGTCTTCCTGGTGCACCAATTTGTCCAACACATGGGCCGAGTGCGCGTACTGCCGCTATTCCAATGTTGTGTGTTGGAGTAAATCCAAAGTCCGGAGTTGGTGAGTTTCCAAACATTTTGATCAACTCGGTGATAGTAGAACCAAAATGCAATGATTTCTCTGATTTTTTTGTTCGACAACGCTTCATAATTTCACATATGACTCTGCCAATATTAATGGAATAACGTTGCATAATTGCATATAACCAAGCAGCTCTCCTGGGTCGTATTTCATAGGTATTTTTATTTGGTTCTAGTCTAGAACTCAAGAATAGCATCCATACCTTTGCTGGTGTACTGAGATTTCTAGTTGGAAACCAATCTCGCTGACCATAAGTATCAACATGCCATTCGATTCCAAGGGGGCAGAGTGCTGGACCAATCTCACTCATATTTGGGTCGCGAATTATTGCTTGCAAAGGCGCATCTTCCAAATCAGGAGTTTCATACAGCATATTGATGAATTCCGGACCAAAGAAAATTTTTTGTCCCCTGACAATGGAAGTATTAGTTCTCACATTCATATTAGCGTAAAACTCGCGAACAAGCATTAATACTACTTGCCCAGGATTTCGAACAAGCTTGGTCCATCCAAATGGTTCAATCAAAGCAAGAACAGGTAGGATATGTTCTCCATCTGCTTCAGTAAGATCAAGTCCGCGTTCCTCAATGAGATGACGGGTTACTGCTTCTTTCTCCCATGCATCAGCTTCAAAAGAGATAAATCGTGTTCTGTCATACCTTCTATTTTGTTGTGCCATTTTTCAGAAGTGAAACAGAGGAGAAAAGATAATGTGAGGTGAATAAAGTGAAAGAGATGAACTGTTCTAACTCTGTTTTTCTTTTAACTGAGGGTGAAGAATGTTATATAGGAGAAAATGACGAGCAAATTGGTTGTGAAAAGATTTTACCAAGACCTGTTACATAGTATTAGTTATAAGGTGTTTTGGTTTTCCTTGAACAATGGAAATGGTGTAACTGATGTGCACAAAGGTTTTGGGATGGTACTCTCCTTCCAAAGCTATAGCACCGTCTCTGAAGTGTAGCCTCCTTTTCATCCTAAAGATCAGAATCATAATGACTACTTCAGCAAAAGGGTAAGAGATTATTTATTTTTAGTTACTAGCAAAAGTTTTCCTTTTTTATATATATAGATTTATTATATATATATATATATATATATATATATATATATATATATATATATATATATATATATATATATATATATATAGTAATAATATAAAAGTATATAAAATAGGAAAGATGTAGTGCATATGCTGTAAATGGACGTAAGGTGTAGTTAATGCCTTGGTAAAAAAAAAAAAATTAAATTTGCAAGTTTATCCTCCAAAGGTCTAAAACGTATCCATATATGCAACTTATCATTATAATAAAAATATATTATTAATGCTAACTATAAATTTATCATTAAACTTACCATATCAAATCATATTATACATTTTATTTAATATAATACAATACAGAACTATAACATTATTTTTAAGACGTAAAGGTACTTAGGCCTCCACGTTAGAACACACAAATTCACACTCTAAACAAAGAAAAATAGAAGAAGAAGAGATAGTTCTGAATTTAATGTCGTCAGCTCGACTTATTAATAAATATATTTGTTAAGCAAACAGGATTGTTGAAGCCTGATTGTCAAAGTTTCTAATGACATAAGGCTTCAAACGATGACCATTCACTTTAAATTTTTCTCCCCCATCCATATGTTGTATTTCAATGGCACTATAAGGGGTTACTTTTGTTATGATGTACGGTCCTCACCAACGTGATTTGAATTTTCCTGGAAATAATCTCAATCGGCTATTGTACAAAAGAACTTGGTCTCCAACTTTAAAATCCTTATGGCGAAGGAGGTAATCATGCCATCTTTTCGTCTTTTCTTTGTACAATTTAGCGTTTTCATATGCTTCAAGTTTGAATTCCTCTAATTCATCTAGCTGAAGTAGACGATTTTTACCTGCATTTGACAAATTTAGATTCAACAATTTCATAGCCCAATATGCTTTATGTTCTAATTTCACAGGTAAATAACAAGCTTTTCCAAAAACTAATCTATAAGGGGATGTGCCTATTGGAGTTTTGAAAGCAGTTCGGTATTCCCATAAAGAATCATCTAACTTTAAAGACCAATCTTTTCGAGAAGACCCAACATATTTTTCTAAAATTCTTTTCAATTATATGTTGGAAACTTCTACTTGCCCGCTCGATTGAGCATGATATGGAGTTCCTGTTTTATGAGTTACTCCATATTTTGATAATAAATTTGCAAATTGTTTGTTTATATAATGAGTTCCTTGATCACTTATGATAACACGTGGAGTTCCAAATCGAGAAAAAATATTTTTCTTGAGAAAAGTACAAACAATATGAGCATCATTTTTTCTAGTAGATATTTCTTCTACCCATTTTGAAACATAATCAAAAGCTACTAAAATATATTCACAACCATTTGATGGAGGAAAAGGACCCATAAAATCGATGCCCCAAACATCAAATATTTCACACACATGAATAGAGTTAAGAGGAATCTCATCCCTTTTTGAAATGTTACCGCTCCTCTGGCATTTGTCGCAAGTGGAGACATAATTTCTTGCATCTTTGAATAAAGTAGGCTAGAAAAAACCCAGTTTCAAGCGCTTTTGCGGTTGTTCGTCTTCCTCCATAGTGTCCCCCTACAGCTCCATCATGACAGTGACTTAGGATATTATTCATTTCTGTTTCTGGTACACATCTTCTGATCATACCATCTGCACAAAATTTAAACAAGTAAGGATCTTCCCAAAAATAATATCTTATTTTTTTTAAACATTTTTCTGTTCGTAAGATAAATCTTTTGGGATCCATCCCTCAACCAAGTAGTTGGTTATGTCAGCAAACCAAGGTGTCTGATTTGTAACTGTTGTGATTGTATAAACATGCTCATCAGGAAATTCCTCCTTGATATTTGTTGTCTCGGTGGGAGGATTTTCCAAATGTGACAAATGGTCTGCTACCTGATTTTCTGAACCTTTCCTATCTTTTATTTCAAGATCAAATTCTTGCAAACGAAGTATCCATCTTAGCAATCTAGGTCTAGCATATTTCTTTGCTAAGAGGTATTTTAAAGTGGCATGATCAGTAAATACTGTAACCTTCGCTCCTATCAAATAGGAACGAAATTTGTCAAATGCAAATACTACTGCCAATAGCTCCTTCTCAGTTGTGGCATAATTCTTTTGAGCTTCATTGAGGATCCTACTGGCGTAGTAAATAGGCCTGAAACTCTTGTCTCTCTTTTGTCCCAATATCGCTCCAACTGCTAGATCACTTGCATCACACATTATTTCAAATGGTTGGCTCTAATCAGGAGAAACAACTATTGAAGCGCTAGTCAAATATTCCTTGAGGATCTCAAATGCTTTTCTGCAATCATCTGAAAATTCAAACTTCACATCTTTCATCAATAGGTTATTTAGAGGTTTTGAAATCTTTGAAAAATCTTTTATGAACCTTCTATAAAAACATGCATGCCCTAAGAAACTTCTAATGCCTTTAACAGTGGTAGGAGGGGGTAATCCTGCTATAAGATCAATTTTAGTCTTATCAACTTCTATCCCTTTAGCAGAAATTTTATGTCCTAATACAATTCCCTTTGTTACCATGAAATGACATTTTTCCCAATTAAGAACTAAATTTGTCTCTTCACATCTTTTAAGCACCAAAGTTAAATGATAGAGACACTTCAAATGTCTTTCCAAAAAGTGTAAAATCATCAATGAAGATCTCAAGAAACTTTTCAGTCATATCTGAAAAAATTGCCGACATGCAACGCTGAAATGTAGCAGGAGCGTTACATAGTCCAAATGGCATTCTTCGGTAAGCATACGTACCTTGGGGCATGTGAATGTGGTTTTCTCCTGATCCTCTGGAGCAATTGGTATCTGATTATACCCAGAATATCCATCAAGAAAACAGCAAAAACGATGACCTGCAACTCTTTCAAGCATTTGGTCAATAAAAGGTAAAGGAAAATGATATTTTCTTGTAGCCTCATTAAGTCGTCTATAATCTATACAGACTCTCCACCCTGTGATTGTTCTGGTAGGTATAAGTTCATTATTTTTATTTTTTATTACTGTCATACCTCCTTTTTTTGGTACTACCCTCACAGGACTTACCCAAGGACTGCCAGATATTGGATAAATGATACCTGCTGTTAGACGTTTCACCACTTCTTTCTTGACGACATCCTGCATTGCTGGGTTTAGTCTCCTTTGGGGTTGGACTATTGGCTTATAATCATTCTCCATAAGAATCCTGTGCATACAAATAGCTGGACTGATTCTTTTGATATCAGCTATACTCCACCCTAATGCTGTTTTGTGTGTTCTCAGGACTCCAATCAGTTTGCTTTCCTGTTCTATAGTCAAAGAAGATGAAATGATTACTGTAAATAATTCAGGTTCAAGAAACACATATTTTAAATGAGAGGGAAGTTCTTTGAGTTCAATTTTTAATTGAACTCCTTTTTGTGAGACTTTCTCATTTTCTGACTCTTTTTCTAGAATTTCAGCTTGTTCTCTAATTACGGGGTTATCATCACTTATGGTACCTGACCTAGCCAAACATCTCTCCAATGAATCAGTAATTAACTGATTATCTTTGTATTCGTCTACAAGGTCATCTAGTAAGTCAATTTGAAAACAAGATGACAATGACTCATCACCAGGAAATTTCATCATTTATTGCATGCCAAAAATCACTCTTTCCTCATCAACTCGCAATATTAATTGTCCTTGATGAACATCAATAATTTCTCTCCCTGTTGCGAGAAATGGTCTACCTGAAATTAATGGTACCTCAGTATTTTCTTCCATTTCAAGCACTATAAAATCTACTGGAAATACAAATTTGTCAACTCTGACAAGGATATTTTCAATAATTCCTTTTGGTCTCTTAGTACTTTGATCAGCTAATTGAAGAGACACACTAGTATCTTTCATTTCACCAAGTTCTAATTTCCTGAAAATTGAAAAAAGCATTAGATTTATTGAAGCACCTGAATCACATAACGCTTTTTCAAAGTAAGTACCTCCCACGGTACAAGGAATTGTAAAACTTCCGGGATCACCAAGTTTCTGAGGGAGCTTATTTTGAAGTATAACACTACATTTTTCTATAAGCTTAACCACTGAAACTTCTTCCAATTTTCTTTTACTTGACAAAATTTCTTTGAGAAATTTAGCATATGAAAGCATTTGCGTCAAAGCATTTGTGAAAGGTATGTTAATGTAAAGTTGCTTCAGAATATCTAGAAACTTTGAAAACTGTTTGTCAAGTTTTTCTCTTTTCATCTTTTGGGGAAAAAAGAGAGGTATAGTGTGAGGATTTGTTATCAATTCATTTTCTTGTACATTTTTCCCTTTATTCTTTTATTTTTTTGGAAACTTAGATTCTATTTTATTCTCACCTTCATTTACCTTTTCCACTTCTTGTGGCTTTCCTTCTCTATCTGCATATGGATCATCAAGAGATTTACCTGATCGTAGAGAGATGGCTTTGAGGTGTTCTTTTGGATTTTTCTCAGTGTTGCTTGGTAGAGCACCTTGAATTTGTCCAGACATGAGGATTGCTAATTGGCTTACCTGAATTTCCAAATTCTTGATAGCTGAGTGTTGACTTTCAACCTTCTCGTCAGTAGCCTTAATGAATTTGTACATCAGGTCTTCAAGGCTTTGTTAATGAGCTCTTTGGGGCTGCTGCTGATATTGTTGAAATTTCTGTTGCTCTCTATTTTGATTTTGAAAACCAGGTGGCCCCTGTACCTATTGTTTTTGATTAAAAACTTTTTGAGGATTTTCAGCACCATTAGGATTACTCCATTGGAATCCTGGATATTTTTGTGCAATGGGACTACCGAATTGGTAATTATTTCTACAACCAATCACATTTACCTATTCCTCATTTTGCGTTAAAGCTTGACATTCATGATCCGGATGATTACCTTTACAAACGTCACAATTCTCAAGTTGGGATGGTGATTGAGCACTTACCTGAAAAGCTTTGACTTTTTGTGTAAATGTTGCAATTTGTTGTGCTAACGAATTCAAAGCCTCAATTTGATTTACTCCTGCTGTTTTCTTGATAATCATTCTATCCGAGGGCCATTGAACAACATTTTCTAAAATTTCATTAAGTAGTTGCATTGCTTCTGCAGTGGTTTTTTCCATTATTGATCCTCCTGATGCTGCATCAATTACATTTCTAGCAGAGGGTTTCAGACCGTGATAGAAAATATATAAAATATCAGGGTCTTGGATACCATGATGTGGGCATTTTCTTAACATTGCTACTAATCTTTTCCATGCCTGGTATACAGAATCCGTCTGCATAAAATTATTGATTTCTTGCTTCATTTTAAATATTTTTACACGTGAAAAATATTTATTAAGAAATTTTTGGGTCATTTGGTCCCATGTTGTAATGGAGCCTCTTGGTAGACTTTGCAACCATGTTTTGGCTTTACCTTTTAATGAAAAAGGAAAAGGTAGCAACCTGATAGCATCTGTTGTGACTCCATTATACCTGCAAGTTTCAACTAATTCAAGAAAATCAATTAAATGGGTGTGAGGATCTTCACTTGCATCACCAGTAAACTGACATGACTGTTGAATGGTTTGAATTAAGCCTGTGCGGATTTCAAAGTTGTTTGTTGCAATTGGTGGTCTCCTCACACTTAATTCGCCTTCAAAATGATCTGGTCTTGTATACTCACGGAGTATTCTATCACGTCGTGGTGCCACCTCATCAAACTGTTCTTCTACTTGATGTGGTGAAAGTTGGTTATTGAGTTCTTCGTTTTCCATTTCCTCTATTATGAAAATTTGAGATCGTGAATGTTCTTTTCTCAACAACCGTAAGGATTTTTCAATTTCAGGATCGTATTCGACTAGTTCTCTAGAAGAGGAACGGGTCATACACTTTCTGAAATTTCTGCAGAAAAGTTAAAATAATTAGACGAATAATAAAAAAACCCAAATTAGTAGTAAAACAATTAATCTGTAGTAGACTTTAGTCAATTCCCGGCAACGGCGCCAAAAATTTGACGAGTGTGTGGCGTGTGTATAAATTAAACTCGTACTCTGTCAAATTATAGTATAGAAAGATGTCGAACCCACGGAGATTGGTATATCTATTCTACAGACGTTTCTTATTTTAATTACTATTTGAAAAAATAAGAAAGAGTTGAGTTGTAAATGAACTAACTAACTAAAAATGCATGAATAGAGCAATAGAAAATATTTTGTTTTTCACAATATAATAAAAAGGTGTTGGGACCCTGACTTCACTTAATACTTTTTATTATATAGTAGATATATTTATTCTTCAATTTCTATTTCTCGTAAATGTTATAAATGCCTCTCACGATTACATTTATATATTATTACTTAAGTTAAACAATTAATTGCACTCCTCTCGGTTATACAAATTAAGTGTCAAAATAGTAATATTAAAGAGTCAGAAATATATGCTTAAACTGAAACATGCTCTTTTTTAGTAAGTTCCTTTCAGTTACCCTACTTGTTATAACTGACTATTGCAATATTCACCTCTTT